>NC_067282.1:195057213-195682213 GCF_020740795.1 Apus apus
TGATGAAGAACCATCCAAATAATCAGCCCTCAAGCATCCTGAACCTCATGAGGAAACAGTATTGATCTTAGAAATCGGAAGTGTTTCCTAAAAGTGAAACTTAAAGAAGATTGTGGGAAGAAATCAGGAGCTATGTGAGTAACGCGTACAATGTTCTGGATATAATGAATTTATTTCAGTCACCGTTACCACACTTCCTATTGCTGCTCCTGAGCTTTCATTTTACCCCTTACCAGATTTCTGAGCTGTGAAACTCCTCAGAGTATCGTAGCTATTCAGAAATATTTCAACACAATATTCTTCCAGACAGAAAATGTTGTTTTGTTCAACAGGAAGCATTTAATGGCAACTTGTTTGATGAGGAACATTCTTACATCTAGGGTGGAATTTCTGGTCAAAACCACAGATCGAAAAATAGCTAGCAGCTTAGGGAGAGATTTACCTCACCTGGCTTCTACTGTCTCAAAGTCAGGCATTTATTCTTAGTTAGCCTTCTAGGTTTCCTCTCTAGTCAGTAATTCAGACTAGAAGCCCTGCTTTTAGATGGCTAAAATTACACAAAATGAATCATGCTCTGAGAAACTAGGAAACTCACTGGGTATATATAAGTCATGTGCCCAACCTAGCTGATGCAAGCAAACATTAGAATCTGGGTCTTTACCTCCCAGGGGATCCCTCTAACCATCAGGCAGGAATTCCTGTTCAACCTTCACTGCTAAAAGTGGTTCCATCTTGTGCACATAATTAGCTATTCATTGGGCAATTCCAGGAACAAAGTAGAGAGAAGACTGTAGCCTTATCCCAGGCTTTAGAATCATCTTCTGGGTCAATTAAGATTTAATTATTTATAAGAAGTAGAGCAGCTCTGGTAGGAATTCTTTAAAAGAAAGTGCTCTGGAATAAGTTATCTTCAGGAAGAAGAGCTAGAACTCAGCTCTTTTTGGGTCTCTTTTCCCATCTAACATACTTGACAAGTAATTATTCTGGACTCTTCCTTATCCTGAGGGTTTTGGTTTGGTTCTCATTAGAAATGACACTCCATGCTAGCCCTCTTAGCCCTCTAAGCCCTCATATTGAATTCTAAATATTTGCTTTGCTCTACTCCTTCCCTCTGTTGCACTTCCCTCCACGGTCTTCCAGGAAATGTATGGAGCTATCTGCTAAGCTTAGCAACAAATGCAGAAAAACTCCCTGTCTTCATAAATTTGTAGTCTATTAGCAAGATTATTCTACTTGGTAGTGATCTGCCAGACCCTAGTTCCTCTCCAGAGAGATTCTGTTTCATGAGCGGTTCAAATTAAACTTTCCTGTCCCACACAGCTCAGTTAAAATATGACTTTCTCTGATACTTTCTCTCCTTTCATTCTTGAATTGGAGATCATAAGACCTTTGCGATTTCCTGCAAAAATCTCTGTGCTATGGTTCACCCCAATATGACCCTAAAAACTTACATTATATTGCTGTTCTGAGCAAAGACTTAACAAACTTCTTTTAATCAACTAATCCCTTTGCTATCACCCGTATAAACCATTGAGAAGCAAAAGACATTACTGAAGAACCCTGTAAGCTCTCCCTTTCCTAGAGGGATTGAATGTGTATCCTTCACACCTCATTCAAGGACTTGGCTACATAATAATTGTGTTCACAGTTGATCACCATGCAGTTAGATTGCAGAGAAAAAGAATTCTTAGATTTACAGCAGATCCCCCAGCATGCTGTAGGTATAAACACTATTTCTGTAAACTCTGAAAAATGGAAACTATCCTCCAACATCACTGAATTTAATAGCAACTTGCCAATTTTGCAATTTTTTTCCCCTTTCTTTTTCCATAAGTAAGTTTTGCTTGTGGAGAAATAAGAAACCATTGGTATTTAGTGAAGGGCAGCCAAACACTGCGGAGTTGATCATGGCCAAATGAATGTATTGCTTTATTTAATCCTACTGAAGCTACACCAAAGCCTTTCCACTGTTTATCAAAGTACCCTGACACAATGAAGGCTCATTTCCCTCCAGAGGTTTAGTACGAGTATCTCTTTGGGAAACTGTAAAGTAGGATTTCTATGTAAAAAAAAAAAAAAAAGTCATCCCTGTCTAGTACAGCATCCCAGAAGTTGCAAAAAACCTACTTTTCAGAAGAAAGAGCTTCATACTGCATAGCCTGGAAACATGGCTATTCAAAGTTAACCGTTTGAACACAAATTCCAAGCAGCTAAAAAACCCCTAAGTCCTGAATTTTACAGATGCTTTGACACAACTGAAAAACAGAGTTTGTGGCATGCATTTAAAAGTGGAACTTTTTAGTAGTAAAATAAAAGCAAAGCCAAAGAAGTTCCATCTTAGAAAATATGCCCTTAAGATACTGTATAATTGTGAGGAAGCACTGCAAAGCCAGTGATCAGAAAACCAGCAATGATCATCTTAAAAGAATCTATTTTGCCTTTATTTTTTGTGTGAGCTACAATCTAGGAATTGATCTTCAAATTCAGATCTCATTGGCACATCTGAAAAATGTTGATAATTTCTGTCACCATGTTAGATCCAAATCTGGATGTTCTTTTTCCCTTTCCATTGTGTTGCCCAATTTCTTTAGGCCCATCCTCTGAATATCTCTGAATACCTCCTCAGCGTCCATGAGGCAAACCAAGAATAACATGGCAGTAGTTGTGGAAACACATACCAATACAATAGTATGAAGCAGTGTGAAACTGAAACTCTGAAATGGGATTAATGACAAGAGTGTGAAAGTTCCCGTTTAAATGGACCATTTTAATTTTTTTTTTTATTTTTTTCTGGTGAAGTTTAAGCTTAAAGCCTCAGTGAGATCATGAGATTAGAGATGTACAAATTAATTGCAAAGCAAGAATAATGCTAGCATTAGACTTTAGAGGAATATCAGGTATTGATTATCTAATTCTAGAGATCTGGGAACATGAAGTCCTAAATCTTACAGCCAGTGATAATTGCACTAAAATATCATAAAGAACAGTGTGAACAGGGAGAGCTGTTCCATGTATCTGTGCAGTGGTGTACAAGAGAGAAAGAAAGAAGATCTGCAGCATAAAGGTGAACATGAATGAAACAGTGATATGGATACAAGTTCTTGCAGTGACTTGCCAAATTAAAATAAAATTTAATTCCCTATGATCAATGGAAAAGCATAAAAGTGTTAATCTGAAAAAAAATTATAACTACATCATTGGGAAATTATTTATGATTCTGTGCATACTTACATCATTTTGACACTTAAGAAACTGCAAGATTTCATAGGAATCAACAAAAATCCACACTACCATGCTTCATTTAGCAAATATGAATTTAGAGATGATTTTAGAGAAAGTTCATATATTCTTCACTAAAGCTGGATATATTAGACCTCATATTTCTGCTAAATCTATATTAAGAATAATGCAAATAATTAAATAGAGACAAAACTGCATCAGCAGTAATTTTTATACACTGTAAAGGTGAAAATTAAAAAAAAAAAAGAAATTGTTTAAAATCTTTAATGGGACATTATTGTAAACTTGGACACAAAGCTAGCTGTGATGGTGTGCAGAATTTATTGGAAGATTCTTACTACCCCTGATACAGTAGTGCTGAAGAAAGTGCTGAAAAATTTTCAAAGCATACAAAATACATTCTTAACAAGGAGGACTAGTATGAACTCATTGGCATGAAAACTCATTTATTTCTAGGTCTCTCATCTAAGATTTAGTACCCCATAGGGTATTAGAGCTAGTCAAGTGACAAGTCCCAGAAGCCTTGTTCTCCTGCTGTATCTCCCAAGCATCTCAGCAGAGCTGCAAAACTTTAAAGAACTGCAGAAAATTCATACAGATGGAAGACAGACTTACAGACGTTTGGGTCCAGACTAGAATACACTCATGATGCAGTCTTTGCATGGTTATTTATTTAGCTATCTTTTGCTCAAATATATACAAAACATGTAAATGTAAACAATATGGCTGCCATTTAATGAAACAATTCTTACTACCTTGTGAGCAGAAAGAGCAAAAATAATTGACATTATACATTACTTGATTCTCTAGAAGATTTCCAGATACCACATTATTTGTATGGCAAACTGAGAAGCAAACAAAATTGTTCTGAACTGTACTAAGTGTTTTAGTCACATACAGTCCATTTTCCTGGAACAAATAGTATTTATTATGTATTAAACACAGACAAGTAATTGGCAAGCCTGCATAAACATCTTTGTACTCACTGTGCCAGGTCGCGGGTACGGAATTCTGCCCTGATATGGAATCAGCTGGTGGTTTGGGCCCTCCTTGTGTGCAAATGGCCCGTTGAACACAGTCTGTATGTCAGATAGATGATATACGCACACAGCTGAGCCTTTAAATATGGAGCTGGAAGACCATATGAAAAAGTTAGTATCACAACCTACCAAGTTTTGTATAGCTTTTCCATAGTTTTGCATGGTCCAGAAATGCAAGATAACTCTAAAATAATATATTTAAGACCATTTGATGCTTCTGTAGCATGGATTTAATACATTTGAAATAAACTAGTTTCTTTTCCCAATATACGTAACTTCTCCTTAAGACCTAGCACCTTTCTGAAGAGTCAACTGAAAAAAGTGAGAAGGTACTGCTGGTGGAGTAAGAAAATTTCCTAATATTGAATGCAAAAGAAATGTAATCTGGCCGCAGTTATATCAATGGCAAAAATATTGCTGACTTCAGTGAGACAGGAGTTTTATAAACTTTGTAATGCCAAGCTCAGCACAGGTTTCCAGATTTCCCTACCACTATATTAACCACAAGAACTCCATGAGCCTCCTCAAATACACAGCTAAAATATTAATCAAAACATCCAGTACAATTGCAGTTGGTTAGATCACTACAATCATTTGCCAGTTTTTCTAAGCAAAATGGGGACAGGTTGTGGCTGTAAAGGAAATACTCCCATACTGTCCTCAATTCCACCCACAAAACTGATCTTACAAATACCCCTTCAAAAGACCTGGAGTTTAATGCTCCTGAGGGGAGGTTGGCAGGTCACCTATGAGAAGGGCATTTTTCCCACTGCTCAGGGTTCAGCAACAGACTCAGAAGTTTCCTCAGCTAGAACAAGCCCTGAATGGCTCCCATTGTCCCATGACGATGGAGGGCACTAGGGGAAGAATTTCCAGATTGATGCTAAGGCTGACTGGAATGAATTAATTCCCCTCACCCTTCCCCCCCCCCACTGCATATAACATTTGGGATATTTATCCTAAGCACGTGGAAAATCCAGACAGTCTGAAATCTGTCTGATGTTAACTGTAGGACAAAGATAATCCAAATAACCCTCTGTTCTCAACTGAAAAACAAAAACAAACCCAAAAACCCACACTCCTGAAAAAACCTGAAAACAATACACATAGTATCTAAAAAAGGAAAGCACAATCCACATTGCTCTCAGCTATATATGGATTAACAGAATGAACCTTTTAGATGGATTACAGTATTTGTGGAAATTTTATTAGGTATTAATAAGTTTTGAGAAATGCACTTAATCTTTCCATATGTTCTATGTTAGATTTACAGCAGGTTATGCCACCAAAAATAATTTGCTTCTCTATGGTTTAGATAGAAGTACCCATAGTTACTACTCAGTGGGATGTTTCTCTCTTGCTACTGCTATGAGTTGGAAGACTACAAAGGTGAAGAAAAGGGAACTGCTAAGGAGTAAAAATCATTATGATTGCTGTATTTAACTAGGCAACATATCCAATCCAATCTATAGTCAAACAAAGAGCAAGTAAGCATAGACCATGTGGTTCATGATAACAGAAACACGAGTGTAAAAAATTCAATAGAGAAAATAGCTGGAGAGCCAGGAAAAAGTGAATTTTTGTCCTTGTTGTCACCTTATATGGTCCTGTGATTTAAACCTCATTTCCATTGCAGTAATACCAGGAGAATTAGGTAAAAGTATTTCCAGCTCAGGCATGTTGCATCCTCAACCTAATCGTAAGTGTGGTTCCACTGCTAAGCATAACCTCAGCATTTTCTCCTTCTGTGCAGTTGAAATCATAAAATGTAGACAGGGCCAGATGTTTACAAGCTATGGGATTTTTTTTTTTTTTCCCCGATTAAATATCATAAAATCCTATTTTCCTGGTTGGTTTACATATTTGAGAAAGCCGAACCCTGGATCCACATGAAAAAAGACAGCAAAGTATATTGGGAAATAATATTTTTTCATGCAAGGATTTTTTTTGCTAGAAATTGCTATTAAAGAAATTACTAGTAATAAGTTATATAATTTTCTAATTTGATCAAATAAATTACATGAAATTTAAAAATAAGCAAAAGTCTTTGCAGTGATGTAATAACAGCT
The DNA here is from genome assembly GCF_020740795.1 of Apus apus. NCBI lineage: Eukaryota > Metazoa > Chordata > Aves > Apodiformes > Apodidae > Apus > Apus apus. The sequence goes on from NC_067282.1 coordinate 195,063,563, forward strand.
AAATAATACAGAACAGCATGTCAGAAACCAGTAAGCAGTGACTATTTCTACTCTGTATACCAGCACTATGTGGTGAGGGCAAGAGAAAAGTGAAAAAAATAAAGGCAGAGATAGCAGAACTTGTTGGTCCACCTGTTGCTATATCTTTGTGGACCTTCAGCACAGTAAGCCATACATAGCACTTTCACTGCCTTTGGGAGCTCACTGATTGTTTTCTAAACTGGACAGTGAGTGAATACTACTGATTGATAATGGGGAGCTTAAGTCTGCAAGGAGGTGACCAAATGCCACACAAGCTTGTCTTTTCGTAGCCAACTGAAGCTGACATGGGTTATTTGCCATCTGTGCGATCATCTGTGAGCCGAGAGTCTGGAAATCATTTGTATGAATTCATGTAAGAATCCCCGGTTTGATCCTTCAGGGTGCTGTATGTCCTTCAGGAGGTGTTAAGTGCTCTCAGATGCCACATAAGTTCACTGCACTGAACCTCTTTAGCTTTCCTCTGCTGAATGGTAACAAGTGACCCTCCACAGAAATGTTTTCCCAGTGCCAGCTGACAGTATGCCAGGGAGCAGTTTGCTCCAAGCAGAACAGCAGCACAGCTCCAACATGGATACTAACAGTAGTGATACTGAGACTGTGTGCAAAGAATGGCTGCAGGAGACACAAAATTGCACAGAAGAGCCTTAACCACAAACCATCACTTTTAGTTTTCCTATAGGGAACTGGGCAGTTCAGAAAGGCTTGTTGGTTTATTTATTTTTGTTTTCAAATCTCTCCATTTACCTTGATGTTGTAAAAATTCCATACACAAGTGTTGTTCTGGGGTTATCTGTCTCTAAAAGAAACACATCCTCTGTAAGAAAGAAAAGAAAAAAGAAAAAATATTTTTAATATTAATAAAAACTTTATTTTCCAGTGTAATTTATGACTTTATTCCTGCTGAAGTCAACAGTAGTTTTGTCTCAGACTTGAATGGGAAAAAAGCAGACTTATCATATGAATGGAACATATGCATAAATCTAGCATTTGAACATTCAGAAACAGATTTGGAAATTAACTCCATGCCATCTAGCCTTATGAAGACAGAAGGCAAATAATTTCAAATATGTTCAGGATCCATTTCTCACAATTCTCTCTGCTGGATCCCATTCCAGCAGGTTATTTAACAGTAGGCAAGCATTTAAGTTGCAGTAGGTCAAAGATGAAGAGTTCCCATAGATGGATGTAATCCAAAGCAGGACAATTAGGTGTTTCATCATCCAGTACACACTCTAGATGCCCTCAGTTGCTCATTTTTAACATATGAATGACACAATTTTGCAGTGAAGACACTGAAAGATATAAAAATCTCAGCTTCTGTTGTGTAGGGATTTATTAACTGCACTATGTAAAGCTGTACCTCACTGAACTGAATTTGCCCTCCTTTACCTCTGATCTGTCGATTTTCTTCTTACACTCCAGTGAAAAATACTTTAATCTCTGACAGTTTCTCCTTACAAATATTTTCATTAACTATAATCAAGCTACCTCTTGAACATATTTTACAACACACAAAAAGACTGAACTGTTGGATCTTTTTATCATATAATTATGTTCTTTAGCTTTTCAGTAATTTATGTAGTTCCTTCATTTAACCCTCTGAATCTTTAAAATATGCTCTTAAATATGTCAAAAGCAAAAGACATCACTGTGCAGAACTGGAAGTGTTACACTCTTCTGCACTGTACATGAAAACAGAAGCATGGTCTTGCTCTCTCCCAGTTTTCTGTGTTGCCAACTGTGTTTGTATTCTTTCTCTTTGCCACAGGATTATGCTGGGAGCTCAGACTGAGAATGTTGTCTCTGACTCTAAATGGTCCTCCATTTGGCCATACAGAAAACTAAAAGTAGTTATCCTGCTGCTTTGTTGAGGAGGAGGGAGATGATAAATCACAACTCTGAAAGATCAGTTGCTGCTGCAGTGCTTAGGCATTGAGAACTTCTGAAAGTCAGTCTTCCAAGCACCTCGCATGTTCTGAGTTTGAGCAAGTTAGGTTCTGCTCCTAGGCCCATCAGGTTCTATTGAAAACTTAAGCCAGAATAAGTACATCAAATACATGTAACAATACCAAGTCAAAAAGACTCTGAACCTCATTTGCTATGATGGAAACAGCAATAATGCCAGAGAAAGGAGAGATTACAATGAAGAGAGGGTCAGAAACAGATGCAGCTCCAGTGTGGGGCCTATTAGGTATTTAGATAATATTGTTATCTATAAAATTTTATATAAATCTTAATTTTATATATTCATATATATAGTTGTATTTGCATTTATACAAATACACACACCAAATCTTCTAAAATCTGAATTTAGATAATTTAGATAAATAACTGTACATCACAGGTGTGGACAATTTAGAATCTGAAACTTTCTGATAATGTCATTTGGCACTTAATTATCACAGTATACATGTATTGATTCCTTAGTGAAAGGAAAACTGTTGTGACTGCTGCATAGATTATTCATTGAATATTTGCAGTGTTTCGCATGTTGAACTGAAAATTTAAGTATCTGAATGAATCCTGAGAAATTACATTTATTCATAGTATTATTGCTGGTATCAGTAACAGAATTTATTTGTGTTATCTTGAACTATCAAACTGAGGCCTCTTACTGGGGATCAAAAAGAATAAACAAATTGCAGAAAAGCTGTATGCTACCTAGTGGTATAAAAAAACAGTTTCAAAGAGATTTACGTTAAAAAGACCCCTCAGTTGGGAGCAAAATAAAAATAGATTTCACTTGTTCCCTTCCAAATATTAATTATTTACATATATTATTTCTTTACATAGTCAAGATTAATTACCTTTATTTCAAAGATAAAGATAATCACTCAGAGAGATTTATGAAGATTTTTTCATTTCCTGCCATAAAACTACAAGGGCAATTATGTAATGAATTTCTACAGGGCTAAGACTTCACTTTCAACAACTTGACTAAGAAGCTGTACAAACATCAATAATTCAAAATAACACAGGGTGCAGGATTTAGATAAAACTTTTAAGGTTTTTTTATTGCCTTACCTAATTCATCAAAGTACGTTTCTGTTCCATCTTCATCCATTACTGAGCACACGAGTCTTGCTTTCAAAAATGTTGTCCACTTGTTCACAAGACTACGCTGACCACCTGTGTCATTCTGGAAAGGAATATTATTTTCAGAAAAAAAAAATAAATACAACACAGCTAAAATTTTACTGGGCTTTCTCTCACTTCCCTCAGGTTAATTTGACTCATCACCTAGACAATTATGCTGTTATATTCAATATAAAAAACAAATACGCCTAAACTAAATCCCCTCATCTAATCACTCCAGACACAGGAAAAACAAGAGCTAGTCTTCTGAGCAGACATTCTGTGCTGGGGCAGCAGGCTTGGGAGGGTTGGGCAGTAGATGTGAAGATATTGTGTGTAGGTATGATTGGAAAAGCTGTTTAGGTCTGTCTTGCTCCCTGACACCTAATGCAGGGAAGTCCATGCTACCTCTAAAAGGTCTAAGAGGCCTATGGAAGGACATTTCTTCTAATCCTGAGAGTAGTATAGCTGCATCTAACCTAGTAAGTCACGCTGAACCATGAGATGGACACTCTGAAGTAAGTTCAGGAATGGTGGCTAGCATGGGTCAAGCTACTTGCACTGTTGCAAATTCTGCTAGCTTGGTCCAGAGCTGGCTTGGTCACAGCTTGCTCAAGAATGTCTCCATCTCTCTCTAGTGCAAGGTAGAAACAGTAACTGGTAAGCCAGATGGTACAGTTCCTGCCTCATTCTGCCAGTGAACACCCTGGGTAAGAGCAGTACCTTCCAAAATGCATAGCATAATGCCCACCAAGGAAAGGGAAAAAGGAAATGAAGATGCTAGGCAAACATGATTTTCCTGAAATGCTGTGCACGTTTCACTGGTGCTGCTGGAGCTGGTAATTAAAATTTCTGGGTGACCCATATGGGGTATTTTGGAGTGGTATCTCTTGGCACCGTTGTACTAATATATTTGGCCAGTCTCAAAGGCCTTGATATATGAATATGACAGTATACAAGTATACAAATATAAATGAATTAGATTTATTTTCATTGGCTTTGGGGTTCTGCCACTGACTTCAGTGTAAGTTGAAACAGGCTGACACCTTTCAGAAATCATCTGGGCTTCATTATACAGTAACAATAACAAGTACAGCTATAATTGTGTGAAACATCTTCTTGCAAAATACTTAAAAAGGCCTTTGGGCACCCCCACTAAAAACAGAAAACATTGTAAAAGAGATCACATGCCTCATCAGGTTGCTAGAGGAGTTTTAACAGGATCCCAAACATGCCCTAACATCCATGCACAATATCACCAGCATCATATTCTAAAGAAGACCCAGGCAAGGAATACATAAACACAATTATCTTCCTGAACCTTTTCAAAAGAAAGAACTAAAAGTCTAGCAGTAATTGTGCTCCATTTCAGTGAAGATATTAATAGCTGCTTCAATCATTATTCATCTAGTTGATTATAGATATGAAAAAGGAAACAGAGACACTGAGGAGCACTGCGATTGTAAACTAATTACTGCACAGGAGTTGCCATAGTCCTGACTTTAATTTTTGTTTGTATGTTTTTAAAGTTAGGCTCACATGTACATCAGTGTGATAACTCAGAAAAGGACTCAAATCAACCCATTTAAAAGCTTGGCTCTGATATTTCCAATGTGTTTCAAAGACTTTGAGAATGTCTGTGTTTGTGTGAAAGACTTCACTGTCTTATAATTCAATTTTCTAAGGAAAGAATGTACCTCCTTTGTGCACAGGACAGCAAGTTTGGAAATTCAACACTGGAAAGTATTCTGAGTCAGTCAGAGAAATACACAAATTTCTGACTCTCTAAGTTTTTGTATCATTATAGATATAGCCAGATATACCTAACATGTTTAGACCCTAGCTGTGTGTTCAGTAACAGCTCTTATTAATTATGAATGTGGAAGTTGAAACAGGAAATTTATTTTGAATATAAATCAAAGGCGTTTCAATAATTTAGTCTTTTAACTTATCATGTCACACTGGCAGCTTGTCCCAACAACCTGGCAAACAAAAGAGTTCTTACTGGGCATATTCTTGCAATCATTGAATGAATTTGCTTTGTGCTGCCACTGTTGTCTGTGAGTCTCTCTTTGAAGAAGAAGTAGATTTTGGCATCGTTGGGGTCAGTGCCATCTGGGATAACATGAGCATCCACAAAAATAGGCTCTGAAATGAAACAGTGTACCAAGAAGTTGAAACCAAGAGATTTATCAGTATAAGCAAATAATGATTTGACAGTTACCGCCTTTTTCAAGGAAATGCTTTATAACACATGTAGAGGTACTGCTGTGGCTATCTGCCCAACCTTATGTGTGGATACACCAGATACCACCAGGCAAACGGCTCTTCACTGGCAGCCTTAAATTTCTGCATCCTCACATTTTCTCCCGCAGAAGATTTTTAGAAAAGCAATTGCTATACAGAATCAATAGTATTAGATAACTGCAGAGGTTCAGAAAACTTGGTGGGAAAGGGAATAATTATTGTGTTAACAGGGGCACTGAAGGAAAGACTCACTGAGGAAAAACATAAAAGTAAGCTGCTAAGAGACTCTTTAGGAAAAGAACAAGTAAGGTACTTTAAAAAAAGTATAAATAAGAGAAGAAAATAGCTGTTGGAACGCTGAAAAAGGAAAGCAGAATATGCAGATGCTTTAGCAGCATTTGAGTTCATATCAGAGGTTGATAAACATACCAAACACTGAACTAGTGTAATGCAAACTGCAATGTAATTTAAAATATACATTATGATACACAACTGACTGTGCACTAATTTCTTGCAATCCCTTATTAGGCAACCACTAGTGGTGTTGGTATCTGCATAACATGATTTGGCAATTTCCTTAGCTAAACTATAATGGACAGTGGAAAAAGTCTTCAGAAGAGCTCCCTTGTCTCAAGGAAGCAGGTTTCTGTATGAAGGCTATATCTTTTCAAGGACCAGGCAAGATTGCCTGATTGAAATGCAGTAGATATCTTAAAAAAAAAATCTGGTAGAAAGGTTGTATCTCTGACAAAAATCTCACTTTAGACTGCAGCATTTTTGTATTCACATGAGCCTATTCTCAATTAATATAGTAAGTGTCATGGCTCTGGTTCTAATAGAACATGAAAACAAACGGTGCTTGTCAAGTACTTGTCCTGAGCATATGTAACAGGTAGATTTTCCAGATATTAGGCACTTTAATGGTTCTTTTTCCCTAATTCACTTTAGGGTGTACACTTCAAGGAGTGCAGGTAAGTATAAGAAGGTATAGCAAACAAGAAAAATTTAGAAAGCAGACATAGTTTTTCACTACTAGTGAATTTCATTTATTCTGATTGCAATCCTGTGATTTCACTGCAGTCACAGCCACACAGGAATAACAAGAAAAAAACACAGTAACTTTACTTCAACATACCTAAAGGATTTTTTTCAATTGGAATTACTATGTTAATTGCTCTATAACCTTTTATATCTATCTCTGTTCAGAGACCACCATTTTAATTCAAAATAGTGTAATTGGAAGGAGTCTTCTTATCAGTAAAGTCAGGGAGAATTTTCACTTTGATTTCAGTGAAGCCAAGAGTTAAGTGCTCACACTCAGAAATTAGTTTTCCTGCTGTGTTTTGATAATCAGTTTGTTACCACTGAAATAAATGGCAATGACTGACACTGACTTCTCTGCTAATGGAACTCTGTTCTGCACACATTTTGAATGCAAGTGGTGGTGAGTGTTCTGTACAGAGGTGGATCAGCCCGAATCAATTGAAGCTGCAATTCATTATAAAAACCTTAGAATCAAAGGCTCTAATTTAAGGCAATGTCTGATGAATTAAAGGTGGAGAAAGCACTTCCCTAGACTGACAACTTGTCATTTGAAAAATTTTCATACACTTTCCCTTGAACAGCTTGGTTCAATACTAATCCAAAAAAGGCCATCAGGTGGTGTGGCCTAAAAGGCTGCTTCATGCAGTGAACCCTTTATAGTGCATTGTCTACAATATGTTTTTACACACATTTCTTCATGGTTCAACTTAATAAATTAAATTCAGAGAAAAGCTCTTTAAAATACAAAGTCCTTATTTTAAACAAAACAAAGCTGAATTTCTGTGGAACCCACTAAAAGCTCTGGTAAAACAAAGGCATCTCACCACTCAGCCACTTGGAGTTGTGCTGGTCAGTTCTCACTGCATTCCTCCTGGTCAGACTCCGAAAAATGGCAGCATCCGTCCCCATGAAATCAATATACATCCCTGAAAAAAGCTCTTCATCTGCAATGAATTGATACGGAGGAGAAAAAGGAAATGCATTATTATGTTTCTTCTGAAATTTATAGTTATTGATCTATTTTTATTTTAAACTCATCAGCTCTTTGTTTACAGATAAATATGGGGTCCTGGGCATGGGGTTCCCCTCTGATCTACAAAGATGCAATCTGGAATGCACGAGAGTCATCACATTTTTCTTAAAGACTTTGGGGATCTGCATAATTAAATGCAACAGCAGAATTGCATATTACAAAGTTTTGTTGCTCAACTTTCATTGCTAAGGATCACTGGAAAATCAGACTAGTGTTATCAAAAAGAATCACGTTCAACTTTTTAAGTACATACTTCAAAAAGCTATTTTTTTGCTGTGGGAGAAGACAAAATGACCAGGCTGAATTTACTGATGTAAACTGGCACAACATCTGTTGCAGTCAATGGACTGGTGCCAATTTTTACCAAAAGTATTGTCACGGCTGCCCCAGGCAGGCTCAAGCTGACTTCAGAATTGCAGAGGCCAGACAATCATATTAGTGAACTTTACACAGAATAATATGGAGCTACTATTGTCCCCTTTTATGTATTTGATTCTAAGTATAGGGTCATTATGCTTGAAGAGAATTAGACACGCAACTCTTACATTAACAGAACTATGAACTTCTGCTCCCTGTGCAGGGCTAAGAACTCAGTTCATCGGTCAGGATGTCTATCTGTGTTAGTGTGAGTCTGTGTGTGTGCATAAATATATGTATATATAATTATAATTCTAATTAAAAATACTATCATTTTCTACTCCATGAATAACCAAGCAATTTCCACTGACTAATGACATTGAAACCCCAGAGTAGAAAACAGTAGCTAAAATAAACTCTAACTCTCAGAGTGGGAGTGGTGACTGAATACATTCCAGTACAGCTGGGTCCTTTGATTGATGTTTTTGTCTGGATTCCTGGACTACCCAGAGAGTGTGGTCAAGCTGGCAAGAGCCACAGGTTCAGAAGCCCTTGAGGCTATTTTTATGATCTGTCTGTGTGCATCAATATGGAAGACTATTGGCTCATGAGAGAATTAAAACTCTGGAGATTTTGTTTTACTGCTGCTGGTTAGAGCCTGAACTGAACCCCTGCAGAACAGCCAGCAGCCACTCTTCTCTCATCTCTCCCAGTGATGACAAGATTCATACACAGGGGATTTAAACAATGCATTCGCTGCATGTTTGTGAGGCATTACTTCCTCAGCATGTCTTGACAGAAATATATTGGATCTATACTGTTTTATAACTGATTTTGGATATTAGCGTCATTGCCTCAATCTATTAGAGCTTTATTCTTATTATAAAATAAATTGGCTGAAAGAGATCAGGCTTATGGTTCTCCCTAAATGTTATGTACAGTACTGTGCACATGCACATACAGTTTAACAATAGTACTCCACCATATATACTTAATCCTATTACATATCAACTCTATTACATATGTCTTAAGCATTCCTAGTGTCTACTTGCTAATCATGTATCAGATTATATGTCAGCTCCACTTCCTTTAGGTTAAATTCTTAAATTCTGCACAGCACAACTAGTTCACACTATTTCTCTTTGTTAATGGGGGAATTACTGAATTGATGATGTATGTCTGCTTTTATAAATATCTCACAGTCTTGGTGGGGAGGGAGACATGCATCCTGCACAGTAGTTATGCCAAGCTTTTTCAAAAGGCATTTTTCATTGCTTTGATGCAAAAGTGTCTTTGTATAATAGCAAATTGTACCAAGTTCAATTTTGTTTTCATAGCATCACTTTCCTCTGAGGGGTGAACCAGCTTTCCTGTTGCATTCTAGGCTAGTGATACCCAAAACTGTCAAGAAATTTCAGCTGTATTTAAAAATAGTTCTTTTGTTGTGGAAGAGTTATCTGGTCTGGCAGTATTTCCTGTCTTCTGAGGGGAGGAGAAGGAATTCCTCCTGCAGAAGAACACTCAAAGGAGATTCTAGTACATGGGCTCAGTCCTTGCATTTTAACTCAAGTTGTAATTTATAAAATCTTCTGTTTTCCAGCAGGGATCCTGAGGCTATATTCAAGCCTAAAATTCTGAAGTGACTGGGCTCTGTAATAACCGGGAGAAAGCATAAAAAGTCTGTGCGACTCTTTTGAAAAAGAGTGTGACTTTTGTGGAATAATTTAAGTTTTTCAGATTAATAATGTAATGAAAGATAAGTCAAACACTAGAGTAGGACCCTTCAGTCACCTAACTGAGACATGAGAGAAAATAAAACAAAGTCTACTAAGATGAACAAAGCTGCCATAGACCTTTTGTCGAAAATGAACAGTTTACTCTATATACAGTAATTCAGGAACAATGTACTTTAATTGTGTTTCATCAAATCTGGAAGGAACAAGGAAAGGAAACTTCATTTTTTTAATGACAGTTGATTAACTCAATACCAGAAGAGCAATGAATAGCAGTGGATTAATCCATCACTGACTTTGAACAAACATTTTCTTTGCACACAGTGTCTGTAAACACTGACCATAGAACACCAATGAGATAAAGATACAAGTGCATCCAAGGTTCAGAGGTATCTAGGTAGCATTTACCTGTCTTCTTGAGGTGTTTTCAGTGCAGTACTTCTATGCACCAAGTTTTATTTCCTAAGAAAACCTGACAAATTTGGGCAAATGCTGTTCCCTTCATAGCCAAAAATGTAGCAAGGAGTAGACACACATTGAAAAATCAAGGCTTTGGCACTAGAAGTCTGTAAACGTCCTGCAAATGTGATAGGTCAGGTTACACTAAGTCTTTATAATGTGCCTCCTAGTTGGAAAAAAACATGAAAAAAACAAAAAGGGATTATTTCACTGATGACTTAGGTTGCACAAAGCCTATGCCCCCTTTGAGTTTTCACTTAGATATGCAATAGGCACTTCAGCAATTCTTTGCATGGCGTGTATCTCACAGTCACTTGAGTACAGTCACCACTAATTCACAATAATCTTTGTGTCAGTTGTACCACTTTCTGGCCATTCAAATGGAGGAAAATTGCAAAATGGTTTGGGTATAAAGCCAATTGAAAAATGAAGAGCCTTGCAATAACTAGTGGGCCCTACGGCAGAGTTGACAACAAAAATGAAATTAAAGTAACTGAAGTCTTCAGGCTTTCTTTCCCTTGCTACTCTGAGATTTTACAAATAATTGAATGAGACACAAGTGCTGTCTAGATGAACAAGGTCAGAAACTGTTCAAACATAAAATGCTAGACAGGGTAATGCAAATTTGAAACTAACCCTGGGAAAAATGTGTAAGCTGGAAAAGGGACAATCTTTTGTTCTCTCTCCCCTTTTCAACAGCTTATTTCTGCATTTTATTTGTACACCCACTTTTTATGTAAATCTTGAAACAAGGATGGACCCAACCCTTGTGCCCATTAGGCAGACACAAGGTGTTGCTCCTTGGAGGCTGAATTCTGTGTCCAGCTGATTTCAGGCATCCCACCAGTCCACACCACACATGATTGTATGGGTTTAGACCTCAGCAACTTGCAGTATTTTTACTTACTGATCATGACAGACACCGTGTTCACATTAGGGTTGAAAGAACAGCGTCCCTTTCCTGATTCACACTTGGAGTCGATCTTGAAGATTTGTTCCTGCAATGTAGATTTGTGTGTCACTTCTCATTTCAGAAACCATCAGATATAAATTGATTTTTATGCTTGGCTGTTTCCAGCATTAACAACGCTCAGCATTACTGGTCACTTTTGCTGCACTTTCAGCAGTTTAGCCTTCCTACTCAGAATTTCATCACATTTCTAGACAATTTTTTCATTGGTACCCAGTTTTTTCAAGACTCTTGTTATAAGGGACCTTGACAGGCTGGAGAGGTGGGCCAGTTCCAACCTCATGAAGTTCAACAAGGCCAACTGCAGGGTCCTGCACCTGAGGCGGTGCAACCCCAGGCACAAATACAGCCAGAGGGAAGAATGGCTGGAGAGCAGTCCTGAGGAGAAGGACTTGGGGGTGGTAGTTGATGAGAAACTCAACATTGGCTGCCAGTGTGAATTGGAGCCCAGAGAGCAACTGCATCCTGGGCTGCATCAAAAGAAGTGTGGCCAGCAGGGCCAGGGAGGTGATTCTGCTTCTCTGTTCTGCTCTAGTCAGACCCCACCTGGAATACTGTGTACAGTTCTGGTGCCCTCAGCACAAGAAAGATATAGACCTGTTGGAGAGGGTCCAGAGAAGGGCCACCAAGATGACCAAAGGCCTGGAGGACCTGTGCTATGAAGACAAGCTGAGACAGTTGGGGCTGTTCAGCCTGGAGAAGAAAAGGCTCTGGAGAGACCTTGTAGTGGACTTCCAGTACTTGAAAGGGGCTACAGAAAAGCTGGGGAGGTGCTTTTCATCAGAGAAGATAGTGACAGAACAAGAGGTAATGGTTTTAAATGGAGATAGAGGAGAGGAGATTTAGGTTAGCTATTAGGAAGAAATTCTTCACTATAAGAGTGGTGAGGAACTGGAATGGTTTGCCCAGGGAGGTTGTTGATGCCCCATCCCTGGAGGTTTTTAAGGCCAGGTTGGATGAGGTTTTGTGCAACCTGATCTAGTGGTAGGGTTCCCTGCTCATGGCAGGGGGGTTGGAACTTGATGCTCTTTAAGGTCCCTTCCAACCTTAATGTTTCTATGATTCTATGATTCTGTGATTCTAAATTCAGGACACTGAAACAAATAATTTTTCCCTCTAGCTCAGTTATGCTTTTGAGAGGTTGACTTATCTCTGCAATACCATTTGTGGAGATTACTTCCGTGTTTTTGAAGTTATTTATCCTTTATTTGCTTAATACATGGTAGTAATTACACTAGTCCAGAACATTACTACTAGAACAATAATAAATATTAACTAAAAACATTGCAACTGTAATTTGGAGATAGTATAAAACATTTGCTCTTTACTGAGGTATCAGACCTACAAAAATGCCCGAAATCATACTTATTTTCATAAATACCGTCTATTGGATTGTGTGTAGAGCTCCAGTTACATAGTAATAGATGATTTATCAATACCTTTTGCAATAGCCTGAAATCTCTTGGACATATTTTGGTGTTTAGGGTATGGGACTTTTTTTATATTTTATGTGATTTATAAATAGGAAATATATTTGGCAAAGTAGAAGCAACCTGCATTACATCTTGAAATACAGTCTGAATATATTTAGAAAAATTCATGCATCTCAGTGCACTTCTTTGTTCCCACCTATACTGAAGAGCACAATATGCTGAGCAAGCAGGGACTCTTGGGTCCAAGCCCATTCCTTAAAAACTCCCATCAATAATGGCTGAGACATAAATCCAGAGCACAGACTTGTATACCAAACCAACAACTTGTTCCTAGCATCCCATAACAGACTTCCAATCTTTAATAACACACCAAAACACACAATTCTGAGGAAAAAAACACCCAAACTTAAAATGTTTCTGTTTCAACAGAAAAAGGTAGCTGACAAAAATTCCAAAGAAAGGCTTCTGTGATGTAGATGCCAATGTACTACTTATTCAACTAAGGGCAGGAACTCTTTATATTCCCTTTAGCAATTAATGTAAATCACAGGGGAAGGGGGATGCCACACAGATCACTGAGCAGCCATTTGGCAACATCAAATTGGAGACTCCAAAAAATTGAAGTGCTCAGCTACAGGAGGAAGTTTTCATATCCATTATCCCATATCTCTTTTCCCTCTGTTTTCTTTTGCCTAATTTAATCACAGAGAGCTTATCTATTGTTTCAGTAATAAGCTTTCTAAACAGTCTTAAAACGTAAGTATGAAGTTTCTAATATGATCTTGGGGTTTTGGTTTTATTTGTTGTTTTACTTCTAGATTAATGTGCAGCTTGATGTTAATCTAAATTTACTATGTTATACCACTATTTATCAATTCAAAATGCCCATAACTGCACTATTAAACTAGCTCCAGGATTAGACTTGATTTTCATATATATTAAACTACTTTTTAGTCTATAATTAATTCGCATAGTGATTAAATTTCCTCCTATTACATTTATTTTGACATTAGAATATATTTGGGTGACTAAGAGAGTCATTAGCAAAGACCAAAGTATGCAGTATGCCAAGCAAGAAAATTAATTCATTTTTAACCCCTGTTTTGGGGAAAAGGGAACATTGTACCTCATGAATGAAACTTCCTTTTTTTGTGAGATTATGTGGAATCTGGAGACAAAAGAGCAAAACAGGCTCTGTTCTTATGATTGTTGGATAGGACTCTCAGTGTTAGGCTTTGTAGCTTCTACAAAAAAACAGATGTTCTTTCTAAAATATCTATTTTGCACATGCAAAACCAGCCTTCTGTGAATGGAAAACTGTACTAAATTAAAGGTGGAAATGATAAAAGCAAATAAAAAAATGAGTTCTCACTAGTCCCACCAGCACTACATAGTTTTTCATTCTGCTCTATTACTTAGTCATACACTGATATATGCAATAAGTTCAGAAGGAAATGCTTGATTTTAAACTGTTATGCTATTGTTGGCCTGTACAGTAATGGCTTTGAGCTTGTGATGCCTACAGTGAAGTGTCTGACAGACTCCAGACGTCTGAAACAGCAGTTTATTTAATCTATTGATCATAGGCATGCAGCTATACAGTCATTCTGCTCTTCCAAGACATGTATATTTTTAACTTAAGAAATTTAACATCTTGCATCATCTGGAGATGTCATTTCCCACCCATCCCTTCTCTCCCCTCAACCTCATTTACAAAATCTCTAAAATAATGATATTCCAAGTTCTCTGGGCTGCAGTACTACTACTTAAGCAGATAAAGGAAAACTGCATTAATTACAGACAAATGAGATCACTTTTCATATTTTAAATTATTTGTCAAGAAATAGGATAATGCTGAGGAAAGCTGACCTCAGTTTCAAAATATATCAAAATAAGTTAATGCAGACCCATTAAGCAGAACAATTGATTTACTATTCAGTCCTGTTTGCTTGGGCTTTTATAACCAAGCTATGAACCTCTTATTTTAGAGAATTCATTAGAACTGAAGGTGCAGTGATGCAGATTACATACTTTGTTAGGGAGGCTGGAGCCAGGTATGGATCTACCAAAAGTCACTGAGATCATTCCATGCAAACCTACCTGGAGAAACAATGATTTATCACCTCCTTGGCAACCTCTGCAGTAGCCTTGGGTCTTGGCCAGAATTCCCATCTTACTCGCAATGAAATCAGTGATGAATTTCCCAGTCTTTTCCCTAGGAGCCAGCCCAGCTTTTAAAGCTGCCCTTACATGGCAAAACTCCAGGTAGCACACTCTGATCTTCCTTCCGAACACATCTGCTTCCATATTTTACAGGAAAATATACTGCACACCCCTGTGCCTGCAGACATGAATCTGACCCAAAAGCTACTGAGGTGCTGGGTCTTGGTTAAGCACTTTTCTTTCTCCTTCTGGTTGCTTAATTTATTACCTATTACATTTGCACATAAACAAACATTTAACTTTCAAATCAGGAAACCTGGGCAATATTCTTACGAAACAACTGGTCCTTTGTATATTGAAAACTGAATCTAGAAAAACTGGACACCTATCTAGAGAAAATAAGATGTACATCCTGGAAGATCCCACAGTGGTGAGAAAGCTTGACAGACTTCATCCCAGCAGAACCTACCGGGGCAAAACTTGTGCAGTTAGAGTTACCTTTACTGGGAGTGTGAAGAGTTAGTCCACTTAAGGGCTTCTCCCAGGACTCAGTAACAGATGGGAATTATAAAAAGCAGACTGCACATTTTACTTTTTATTTAACTGGCCATCTCCTTTTAAGTATTTCCTGATAATTTTTCCAACACATACCAGGAATAAAATCACCAAACAATGTCAAATAAAAAGTAGCATCAAATGTAGCCCAGAATTTTATATGACTGTGGGATTTTGGACAGCCATCAAATTTGAGGCATGGCTTTTGATCATGGTTTTGTTTCTTGCTCATAATAGGTCAGAAAAGGATGCATCTTTGTTCTTTTTCTATTTGACATGGGTGAAGGAACCTATTTGGATCATTGTTTTTTGCATTCTCAAAATTTAGAGCTTTGCATAACACAAGCAAGATACCCAACAGAATGAGTGGATAAAATGGAACAGGACGTACCTCGGACCTGCGCCCTCTGTTCACGTACACGCACACAGGGCTGAAGGCGCCGCTGCCGCAGACGTACAGGTGGGTGCGATTGTACGACTGGATCACGCGCACAAAATTTCCACAGCCATGCTGCAGGAAAGACAGGGAAAAAAAAAAATCACATTGGCTTATGTTATTAGATGTTGGGAACTCTAGGTAATATGGACTGTTCATAATTTTAGTAATATCATGGAAACAGCTATCGAGTCTCTGTCTCTGGATTTGAACAGCTGTAGACTTCTGTTTTCTTTTCATGCCATTTTGCCTAGTCTGGGAACTGTAACTCTTCTCTAGTGCCCTATCAATGCCCAGTCCTTGCACTCTAGGTACCTCCTGGATTGTTTGTGTTAAGCAGAGTCATTCTACCAACATATGTCAGGGTGGTTGAAGTCTCCCATGAGGACCATGCCTTGCGAATGTGAAGCTGCTCCTATCTGTCTATATAGTGCCTCATCTATATTATCCTCCTGCTCAGGCAACCTGTAGCAAACCCCCACCATGTTTTTTCTTCCCCTTAATTTTAACCCGTAAGCTCTCTGTGGGCTCCTCATCCGTCCCTAGGGAGAGCTCCATGTACTCCAGCAGGTCTTTGACATAGAGGGCAAAACCCCCATCCCGTCTCCCCTGTCTGTCCTTCCTAAAGAGTTTATAACCCTCCAGTCTGGTGCTTCAGTCATAGGAGCCATCCCACCAGGTCTCAGTGATGGCAATGGGATCATAGCCCTGCAGGTTCACCCTCATCCCTAATTCCTCTTGTTTATTCACTATGCTGTGTGCATTTGTATAAAGGCATTTAAGCTGGGTGTCCAGTAAGGTTGCCTGACTAGCTGACCTGACCACCACACCACCCCTAGGCTCATCTGTAGAAAGCCTGGCTTTATCCACCACCCCCTTCCAACCTAGTTTAAAGCTCTATCAATGAGTCTCAGTAATTCCTGCCCTAGTACCCTTTTTCCCCTGTGGGACAGGGTCTTCCCATCCAATTTTAGTAGGCCCAGTGTCCTGTAAACCAAACCATGATCAAAAAACCCAAAGTCCTGTTGGTAGAACCTGGATTTACAGTTTTCTTCTTACGGCATGTACCTTTCTTTTCTTGCTCTTTCCTTTTTTGACTATGCACCTTGGGTTTAAAATAGATTTTTTTCTTAAAGTTTTTCTTACTGAGATCCCATAACTGCCTTCATATTCAATCATACAAACCTTCACTAAAGACAGTAAGAAATGCACGTGTTTTGTGAGTGCAGGATGGGAAACTGTGTCATCAGTCACCTTCATGAAAATCAGTGGAGTTAATCCTTGTTCAGCAGACTGAACAGTTTATTTATATGTAAAGGCATTCACAGTTTTGGTTCAGCATGAGCTGGTACCATACCACAACATCTAAAAACTGGTTCATAATTCAGAGTGATTCAGAGTAGTTCAGAGTTCAGAGAAGTTTCTCTACAAGGAACACTGCATGTCTTCAGTTAAGTGTTAGCTCTAGCTATATCAGAAAAATCCTTTAGCCCAGTGAAAATACATTTTTTTCTCTAAAGCTGAGGGCTGTTTCTAAATGTTTCAATTTTCTAATATCCAGCTATCTTAGTTTGGCTCAAAAGCAGCTTTAGTAATGTCTTGCTATCAAAATCATGTTTTGCTCACCAGTATTACCAATCCACATTACAGCTGTGGAAAGGGAAGGAATACAGGTGAAGGTATGCCACTAGCTTGTATCTGCCAAGTGTAAACTGATGCTTTCTTTTCTTGCTGTTTGCAGAAAACTTTTCTAGAAGACTCTTAAGTAAAGGATTACTGAGAAATTCCAGAATGAAAGTCTGCGGGGATCAGGACCAGGAAACTATGTCTACATGAACAGTACTAGTACATGGCACTTGCTACTCTGTTTCAGTATAATTCCATGAAGTTTCCAAAGTATCTACGACAGGGACAAAGGGGTGGTTAGATAGCTCTTCTTTAAGGACAGCCTTCTGAGGTAACTGTCTGATACACGCTGTGTCTTCACGTCTCTTCACCGATGATTTACAAAGAAGGAACACAAGTTTGCTCAATAGTAATGTTCTCATTTTTTAATGTTGTTCAGCAGGAAGTCCATCTTATGACCTCCGAGCCTTTGCCCTTCTCTCTAGTGTGGAATCTCTGAACTCCATCCACAATTTGCTATATGACTAATCTGAGTACTGTACTGTGACTCTACAACCCAACAAAGCAAGAAACTGCTACTTCAGAATATATCCTGTAGGACTGCCATTCCAGAGCACATACACTTCAGTTTATTTCACTTTCCTTGATACTGGAGTGCTTTGTGGTTTTAAATCAATTTGGTCTGAGGTGACATGAGATAGTTGTCTTGAGGATGGATGTTTGTCAAAGGTGGTGACTAACCAGTAGATATTCACATGCTACTGGTGCTTCTCTTGGAGCTGATACCAAAACTCAGTAGCAGTGTCTGGGCAACTGCTATTCTCCAGACATCTGAGTCAGACATCTATGCCCTAGGATCTCGTCACAGCAGATGAAGAGAAATAGATGTCACACTAATGTAAGCATTCAGCTTAGCCTGGTGAACGTACTATTTAGAGCTGACAAATCCTTTTCAGTAACAAAAATGGGAGCCAAAGAAGACAAATTCTGACACCAATGTTTGTCTACTGGCAGGGCAAAAAAAAACCCCTCTGCATCTCCATTGGAAAAAAAAATAATCAAAAAAAAATCACTGATTGCAAGAAGTCCTTTACTGGCTGCTCCAAGTCTACTTATTTCTCTTTTACTTTGTGATAATCACTATTCTCTGATAGGCCAAACATAATTATGTATTTAAGCCCCCTGCTTTTTCTTTTTTTTAAATTTTAAATTCTTAATGCTTCTTAATTCATTCTTTGCTTCTCCCATTATCACCAGGAATTAAACTCACAAGAATCCCATTAAAATAGAACTGTTGTGATTCAGCATTGGGTTCTCTTTTTCTCATTATTTTGATGAGCTTTCAATAAGACACATCACTGATTTTAGTGGGAGCAGCTGCTATTTTTCAGTAACTTTTTTTTCTCTTTTAGACTCTTGAAGGTGAATACTAAGAAACTGAATGCAAACTTCTATTTTTGGAACTTGACTTTTCTTCTGCAATGCACATGCAGGGGCTTAAAAAAATCAGTTAAAGTTGATTCACATGGACATTCTTAATTAAGTATGTTACAGGATATTAGCTTTACTCACAATTAAACTGTTGTAAAAAGAGGTTCTATCCAGAAATCTGTCGAAGAATGCAGCAACATTTGGGTACTTCACTATGATTAAAAGCGAGGAAAGTCTCACTACTAAATCACTAAGATTAAAAGTTTTCTGGAGAATCCACTACATAGCAGAGTCTTATGTTTGGTTTCTGTTGTTGTTTGATTTGTTTTTGTTTTTTTTTTCTCATGGAACACATTTTATATACTACTATCTGCTTAAAGTATTATCTATATTTTTCCTATTTTTTTTCCCTGGAAGAGTGTCATCATATGTTGTAAAAATGACAGATTAAATTTGTATTTCAGAGAAAATTCCTTTAACTAGTTTATGGCAAGTTGATGATGCAGTTGACATAGTAACTAGGGTCACTATTATTTACCATTAATAAAGGTCTATCTTTTATTTTCATATTTAGTGCAACGTAACAGACCAATAGGTAGCTGTAGAATTTACTGTACATTGCAGTAACCAGAACAATTTAAAGAAGCATATAAAAATAGGATATTCAATAGGTTTTCAGTACATTAGCTATCAGGACATAAAGCAGATAAGCTGCCATACCAACGATAACAGAGTTCAGAATCATTCTGTTGCTTTGCAGCAATTAAGTGAATTACTCTCCAAAGTTTTAAAAAAACAGTATTACAGCAACATTGTAGTAGGTCACCCTTCTGATTTCCTTACATCCATCAACATTTGCAATAGATTTTCCAAATAAAGCCCACACTTATTTTTCTTACCAACAGATCCAAATGAATTATTGTAACATTACAGTAACTGAATTGCCTTACATGTGTAGGCTTAGTCAACAATACAAAATGTGTAGCTAAAATGAAGAGAAACTTTAGACATGATTCAGAGACTGTTAAAATAAAAAACAGGTTCTAGACTAAATTCAGTAGACTTTTGCATTAATTCCATAGCATGTGAAATTAAAAGCTATATTTATATACACCTGCATATGTTATTCAGTCACTTCATTAAATATTATCCTACATGTACGCTGAGGACTATGTTCCAAAGACAATTATACCTAATGTGGAGGCTTCTGATTTCCGTATTTGTTGTTGTGGGTTTTTTCCTCAAATAAAAATATAAGCTTTCATTGTTTTTGCTTAAAAAATTAGTAGTGAGAAATTACAATTTTCTAGCTCAGATTAGATTCTGAATTCTATCACTAAAAAATAAGTTGGAAAACAGCTATATTTAAAGTGCTAAAAAGAAGAACAGGGCAAAGACATTTAGGTGCTGCTGAACTGGTAAAAAGTCGACAGGTAATTGAATAGAATTGAAATGTGACTTTCTCCTTTTCGCAGATAAAATGTAGACATATACAGACTCTGAGTTCAAATTACTTTAGGTAGATAACCATATAATATGGAACTCTGCCAAAGGCAGGATCTGTGGTATTGTACCACTCACTGGGTCTTTCAAAATAGCTCATTTCTATCTGTTATCTTTAAAGAGTGCATAGGGAAATTACCATGTGATGTAGGCAATTTGGTAGGTGTCTGCTGCAATAATCATCTGTGGTGCAAAATGACTCAGCCTTTCCATGGTCAGTGTTTCCAGTGATTCCAGAGATCATCTTTACCTCTTTCTAGGAAAGCATACTGGCTGCTAGATACTTATTGGGGCATTGTTTTGTGAATGTAATTGAAAGAGGTGTTCGGGGTGTTCCTGAGTCTGGGGTCTTTATGCTGCAGACAGGGGTACCACCTGCCTACAGAGTCTGCTCCTGGGGCAAGCAGATAGTCAGAGCACTTCCCCACCCCGAACAACAGCTCAGCAAGTTCTTCAGCATCATCCCCAAGACATATCTGGAAAAGTACTATTACCTAATTTGACTTGGAAAAAAAAGCTGAGGAAGCGGACAATGTGTATTTTTTTCCATACGTCAGAGTCTGAAGGTTCATTCTATTTACATAGCTTGTTGTTTTTTTCAGAATTTAACCATTTTGTTTAGCCTGTAGAGCATTTAAAAACCAAAACAAACACTTCTTTCATTTTTTTTTGGCTGCACTCAAGGTGCTCTTGCTTTAATGCCAAGTATATAATTTGTGTATGTGTCTGCATGTGGATTATAACTTACTGTGGGATCTTTGCCAGCCATTTTGCACTCTTCAACCTTGTTTCCTGAAGCTGGCCAGAAAATCTGAAAGGAAAGAAGTATCTTTTAAGGAACATATTTATTACATAATTACTTTTTTAATGACAACCAAAAAGCATTTAACTGCCTAATTTACATCAGTAAGTTTAATATTTTTATACCTTTTACACCTTGATTATAAAGCATAAAAGGATTTTCATTAATAAATGAAAGCAACTTTCTGTCCTAGCATGCAGTGAACAAAATAAAAGCGCAGGTCCTTGACTGATATAAATTAATTTTATTAAATATGTTTAATTAATTTAATAAAAAAATGTATGAGATATTTTGATCATCATTGTCTAATTTACTCTCAATTTTTACTTTTTTGCTTCTGAACTTCTAGAAACTGTTCATACTAGAAACCAGGAGATTGAAATATTGAAATAAGGGTTCTTGTAAAAGATTTTCAGTTTTAATAGTAAAAGTTTGGATATTTTATGATAAAACCTGATTAAAATATTAAGATTTCAGGCTGATTTATTGATTTCTTTCCAGGATATCTTGCACTACAGTATCCTGTCAAAAATCTCAATGTCTGAATGTTTATCTGATCTATATACAAACTCTAAGGCTTCTTCCATTATTTATTTTGATTTGGAAATAGAAAAGACATCCATTAGAAATCTCTCTGCAGAAATTCAGTAGGTGACAGAACCTGATAACATATAGCCTCAAGATAACATAAATAATAGCATAAAAATAGCTCTGTATATATAAAAACATACATGTATATGCAGAGACATACATACATATGCATAGGTACATGGGGTTCCTATACAGGCAAGATTAGCCAAGTGAGTAAGATTAGCAAAGTGAATCTGTTCTAAAAATAAGTAAACAAGGGAAACACCATGTGGAATTGCAGAGATTAATTCTTAAACAAATACTGTGTGACCATATTTGCTGCCAGAAAACTTCAGGTGTTTTGATTTTTGTTATTTATTTTTTAAAAAATTCTTCTTTTTCCAGGCTTAAATAGACTGTCAAAATGCCTCACAGCTGTTTACTACAGAAAAAAATTCCATGCAACAGAGGCTTTTCTATCCACCTGAGCTCTTCCCAGAATCAAAAGCACCCGGCTCAGGGAAGGCTGGAGCATACCATTCAGGAGCACAGCAGCTCCCAGACCAGGGTGGCCAGGTTACTGGTGAGATGGGAATTAGCAAAGAGGTCATCAAGCTATTTCAGACCAGAGAAGGCGACCCCATTTCAGATGGAGCTTTCTGTACCATTTGGAGGAGGAAGGGCGAATACACACCATCACAGGAGAGGCATTTCATTTAAATGTGTAAGTTAGAGTTAGCCTCCCCTGCCTCCCCACACAATCAATTCAGGTAGACAGGCATGTCCAGAGGGTGATTCAGAGCAAAGCCTAATTTAACTGCTCTTAATCACTCTCCAGCGGGCCTCTCTCTCCTTCTCTTGACACATTAAAAGCCTTGCCTCTTAAGGAAGGCATTTAACTGCTGCAAACTTGATAGCTCTTGATACTCCTGAGGTACATAACGAAGCCCATAGATTAAAGGATTGGATGAATTTGGTAGAACAAGACCTTTACGGTACACTTCAAGTTAGTTTTGTAGCTGTGATAATCTAAAGATAGGCAAGGCAAAGTCTGTAGAGAAGTTATATCTTAACAGTCAGACTTCCAGGCACACATGTACTTCTGCACGCCACCTATTTCAAAAGCAAAGCAGCTGGATTTGAACTGGCTCTGGAAACAAAAGAGGTATCTGTGAAAGTGGTTTAAACATTTGATAATTTGATTCTTTTCATATGCCTACTACAGTTTGGGGAGGTGGGACACAGAGTCCTTAGAAAATCGCATCTCGGTAAGTGAGAGGAGCCAGAAAAGAGGTGGCATCAAGAGGGAGGTGAGGGTCATGGTGTTCAAAAAACCCCAAACAGGAGGTGTCCCAGCTACCCAACTGAAGGGCAAAAGCTGACACAGATGTAACAAAGACTGGAAAACAACCCAGTCTTTAGGCTTCAGAGTACAAAACAAAAAAATAAATACAGTTAAAGGTTAAATGCAGCTCTGTCCCTGTAGTTTTTTTTCCTTATTCTTCCTCACAGGCTTCTTCTAAAAGTGTATCTCTCAATTATCTTCAATCTTGGAGAGGAGTGGAATCCACCAACCCATACAAATTTTCCTTATGAGGCCAAGCCATGCTGAATGCCACTTCAAAAGGAGTAAACAGGTCAGTTTTTAAACAGTGTTTGAGGAACAGTCATGCTAATTGCTTGTTCAACTTGCATTACACTTAGCAGCAGCGCAAACCGTTCAAAAACGTGCGGGCCTGGACTTTTGCCTGCTGCAAAATAATGAAACACACATTTTTCATCTTAAAAAGAAAGGCATTAGAGTAAAGAAACCTTGGATTCTCAAAATAAATCTTGAACTTACACTGAGAGGGTCCTGGCTTATATTATTAATATTCAAAGACAGAATATGATCTTTGCTGCCCACATAGATCCGATCCTGATCTTCATCCATGAATAATATCCTGTAATCCAGGGGACTGTGGGATATTCTGTGATATTCGGAGGTCTTAGTTTCTTGCAACTCTGAAATAGTACAAACAACAAGTGAGTAAAGTGGTTCAGTTGCCTTTCTCGCTTCACAAGTGCATTTATTTCTAAATAAAGGCATCTTGTGGGGTCACTAAAAGCAGAAAAACCCTCATCAGACTTGGTAATAATGCAATTATTGAGTTAAAACAAATTTTCTGTTCCCAGTTTGAATGGAAATTTTTATACATTAAGTAGCTAGATGTATCATAAAAACCAGCATGGCTGTTAATCATTAATCTAATTAATTCTGATTTTAATGGATAGGATTATTTACACCTTTGGCTTTTAAGGAAGTTCATATATTAAATTAATCAATGTGTTCAATACGCTTTGACATTTATGACAGCAAAATTCTGCAAGATCAATGAAAACCACATAAAAAGAGTAATTTTTTTCATATCTCAGGCTTCAATAAGAATAGACTTTTTATAATTTTCAAGGTCAATTTTTCTTTTAGTTGTTCATCACTATGTGTAGCTTATTTAAAAGAAAAAATGTATTTAGTCAAGCTTAAGTGTGTCCATTTATTCAGTCATTGATTTATGGGATTTGGACCAAACTATCACAACTATAGAACTAGCTCTGTTTTTCCACATAAAACTTTCTTCAATGAAGTGAAGTAAAAAAAAATACTTTGATCTCAGCAGTGCCGGATCAGACCTGTAACAGGAATAGCACAAGCATCTGCAATCTAAGTACTATTTGCTGTCCTTGAGAAAGCTCAGCCTTCCTGTCTTTGCTTGGCCAATATGTTTTGGCCCCCACTCAGATTATTTTTCTTTTCAGTAATAATAAAAGGGGTATTTCTTAAGAGATGAGAATGGAAAACCAAAACTTTAATAATCAATTTCTCCTTACTCAAATATTTAGCATATAATTATGTTTTCTTACCTCATGAGCATTATTATTGGATTATGTTCCCTGTGAATCTAAAAGGGTGGCAAATACACAGTACATATGAAAAGCCCTGCTATAATGTTTCATAAATCTAAGAACTGAGTCCACATCCCTTATGCAAATGGGGACAACATGGCTGTTGCTAAAGCCTAGTTTTTGCTAACAGTAGTTTTTGCTCATTAGCTCCCTATAGAAAACAGTAGATGTCTTATAAAAAATTACCATCTATGCCTTTTAAAAAGACTAGATAAATGTGGGCTAATTATATTTTGGAAAATAAAACACCCAAACCAAAAATATTTCTGGATGTTCGCTCTGCTGAGGGGAAAAAAAAAAAAAATAAAAAAAGGTGTGCCTAAGGTATGCATATTTAGCTGGAAGCATAATTTTTTCTTTGAAAGTTACTTGGAGAACAATTTTTGACAAGCTGTAGCCAACATACAGGGAAAGGCTGCAGTCTTGGGACTTGCACCTGCCCACCAGAAATCTAAAGATTGAAAGAATGTTTAATAGACTATGATTTGCATTGATAAATATGATACACAACTCCACCTCATTTAAATTATGATCACTAAATAATTTCAAGGAAGATGAAAAATAGCTTCAGTTACTGAAAGATACAATGTTTTGATTCATTTAGATGTGTGACAGCTTTCAAGAGCTAAAGGTTGCCTCTATGCATCTATTTATGGTAATATTAAAAAATATCAAATGATATTTCAATTTCATATGTCCCTCAACAAAAGACAAACATACAATTAAGATTTACAGCCTAAGACAAGAAGCTTAAATTGAAACAATACTCATTAAATATATATGGAATTTTTCTACATAATTTTCAGAAGACTTTTCTTGGTGCTTGAAAAATCAATTGGTTTATTTTAAAAAATCTTCCCTGTAAGCTTTTAGCTAGGGTTTTCAAAGGCACTTGGGAGACTCACTAGGATAGTGTCATTAAAATGCAGTGCCTTTGCTCTCTGAAATTCTCTGACTGACCTTTCATAGCAAGCCTGAGAAGCTAGAGCTCATCCCTTTTCCTGGTGGCCTTATTAACTTTACTGTAATATTTGGCAGCTGTCAGGTGAAACTTAACCTTCCCATTGCTGTATATTTGATATCCTAGGAAAGCACATATAAACTGGGAGAGGCAGCAGTTTCCTGCACAACACAGGGCAAATGTGAGCACAGTGACTGCACAAGATAATGTCCCTTCTTTTGCTTCAGTCACTGACAATGAATGACAACTCATAAACCATGATTGACATAAACATGATCAAGATCATGATGATTGTTTTTAAGCAAAAGACAAAAATTGAGATATTTTATTTCTGCAACTTTTCTATATTAGAATCCATTCTTTTCCTGGATTCCTAACATCTTAGCAATGATAGTACTCTTTCTA
This sequence comes from Apus apus, assembly GCF_020740795.1. Lineage (NCBI taxonomy): Eukaryota > Metazoa > Chordata > Aves > Apodiformes > Apodidae > Apus > Apus apus. Next base: position 195,089,351 of record NC_067282.1, read on the forward strand.
AGACACTGTGGCATTCAGGATGTATAGTGCTTGTCTCGAACAATCCAAGAGATAAGTGATGGACTTTGGCACTCAGGGTATCTGTTGTCTGTCCTGTGGCATCTGATAGTTAAACGACATTTGCTGATGGACTGAAGAGATGTCTTAGCAACCCACCCAACTCAGTGTGGGACATGCAGAGATCGGAGACAAAGGAGTTCTACAGCTGGCACTGGGAGCAGAATATCCAGTGATAACCAGGCTCTGATATCTCATGAAAACCACCGACTTAGCAGGACAAGACAAAGAATGCTGGTCTCAAGCCCCTTCCTAGGACAGAAACTCCACTGCAACAAACTAATCCTGTAATGCCAGTTGTCTCAACCTCCTCTTTTGTAATGGCTGATCTCATCAATTAGCCAAACAAAGACTACATAGCCCCTGGCATCATACCTGCCCCCTGCTATCTCGGAGGAGCATGGAGAAGATAGAAGGATCTCCTCACTTATTCAGGGAGAAAAGTGGGGGTGCAGTGAGCAAGAACAGTATAAAAATCTGAGACTCTATGGGTGTATTTGAAGCACTTCCCCACCGGGAACCACTTCCCCACCAACGACATCGCTGGACCATGGTGGTAACTATGCTCTCGCTTTGCTGTCCTCTGTATCTCTGCTTTCTCCTTTCTTTTCTGTCTCTGTTTTCCTCCCTGTCCTATCCGCTCTAGGGACTTTGCTGTGTTACTCTAATAAAAGTTTGTTGTGCGCATGACATCTGACCTCGTTTGCGTCTTAATTTCACCATTTGGGATCACCTTTAAACTTCTTCTCAGGTCCTGCCAGACAACAAAGGGTGCAGCTGTGGTGCAGCTTATCCCAGGAGAGGGAAGGCAGAATCCAGCCGCCCCAGCCTCCCACTGCGGTGAGGAGTGTTGGAAAGCAAGGGGGTTCTGCCCGATCTCTCATAAGACTGCACGCCAGCCCCGGTGCCCATTTGTGCACCCGATGTTGTGTTATCTTTGTTTTGTCCTTGCAAGATCATAAAAAATTGCCATGTATCCGAATACCGGATCGTGACAGACACCTGATGGATAATCTCTACCAAACTGCTGCTGAGGAAAATACCTTATGACTTGCCACTGGACTACAGAAAATCAATGCCCTTCGGAAAAGGAAAGGAAAACCCTGAGACAACTACTTTCACACAGATTTATTAATTTTGTTTCTCTCCATGCTGAAGCTTACAGTTTATTAGCCTCTAGAGGCTACAGGGAGGGAATTTATAATTAATTAAATTTCCTTTTCATTCAATAAAAATTACCATACAATCACCCACGAAAATTTGATTTTTAAAGATTTACTGAGTGTAGTTACTTGCAAAGACCAGTGGCTGGAAAGATGCTTTTAATCTCTTTTTTTTTTTATTTATTTTTTATAATTATGTCAACATTTACTGACCTTCAAAGCAAATTTTGTTCCACACTTTGGGAATTTAACCAAACATTCAAGGCAGTATAACCTGTATGGAGCATAATGTTGTGGACAGCTCTCTATGAATATTAACATTTTTTTTTTGTAATAAAAAAATAATAATATATTCCACATGAATATAGCTGTCATCCTTAATGATACAAGAATAATCTTTGTTTGCCCTTTTTTCATCAGTCAGCAAATTTAAGTTTGGGTTTCCTCAGTGATAAAGCCAATAAACTTGATAAACTTGATTATCTGATCTTAAAGGACAGGTTATATAGCTCTTGTCCCTTTTATTATTATTATTCAACTACACATTTTGTAATTTTGTCCCAATGACAGGGAGTTTTCTCCATACACAGCTGTCAATTAGGCAGTTTAACAGCTACTCTTTAATTATCCTTCTAATCCACCACAAAAGTTAATGCAACTGTTACTTTTTAAAAGTTATGTTCTCATAGAAGAAAAAACAAAATATTTCTGCAATATCCATTATTAACACCACAGAAGCCTTGTTCACTCAGAAGTCATTGAGCTGGCCAAAACAAAACAAATTACATCTATTAGAGACTGCAAATCCAAGAAGGTGGAGACATCTCCACCCACTGAGAAACAGCCTGCTAGACCCAAATTGTCCAACCTCAATACAGGTATATGAGCTAGATCAATACATCAGGTTGTTACTGAAAGGTTCAAGAAACTATATTGCAGAGTTTGGTTAAGTTACAGCCATGGTATATACAAGCATCCCCAGCTCAGCTTCAAAGCACTGAGTCCATCCACAGATAAGATGTGGATAAACTACGGAACATGAAAGAGTGTACAGAGTTGTCTCTGTTCTATACCATCCCTGAGTTTCCCTGGCATGGCTTCTTTGAGAAAATACAGGGTGATCTTTCAAGCTTTTAATTTAGGATTTATTGTGGTACAGCACAAGAAATCATATATTTTCCTTCTCTTTTCTGCTGGCATAAGGATTCAGTCTCAGAATGCTGTTTTTATGGGGAAGTTCAGAGCAGAAGCAGAGATTTGTTGTATGTGTCTCAAAAAAAAGCAGGGAGCAAAGTACAGCAACCCAGTTCCACACACACACTACAATGAAGGAGTCAGACGTAGCTTGCCAGAAGGATGGTCTACATCTCCTCAGGGAACCTCTGGTGCCCAGATTGGCATGGATTTTCTGTAGCCTTAGCAATTTGGAAGTCAGCAATATAATGATGTTTTCTTTTATTCCCTTATGGAGTATGGGGTGCACAAACAACAGGCCTCATGTAAGCCTAGCAGTGGGACATCAACTTCTAGTCAAGGAGGCTGTAAGACTCTCTTAAGCCTCATTAAATCTTTACTTTGTGCCAAAAAAATATGCCAGCTCATGCCAAATGCGAAACTGCAATGTCAAATCTCACCTTCTAGGAACTGGAATTAAACTTTTTTTAATATATTTTTTTTTCCCCCTAGAAATAAATATTTAAGTAGAATGATATTTTTGCTCATAGCATCAAATGGAAATGGCAGCCTTTTGCTCACAGGACATTTTTGAACACGTGAAAAAGTAATCTGCATACATACATTTAGACAGACTGTACATAATCTTGCTAGCACTGAAAGGAACGGTTAAAAATGTGAGTGGAATCAGAAATGTCTGCAAATTTATAAAAAATAATTTCAAAAATGCTTCAGCTAAAAGAAAAGCCCTGTTTTATTTTAGTTGAAGGGTTTCCTTGCTACTTTGTATTGACTAACTTCTCTGATTTGTACCTTATTAGTAGAAATTACTGGAAAAGATCTAATTGAAAGGTATAAATTTTCATAAGAATCTAGTAATTTTAGCCATTGCTTTCTTATTCTTTAATGTAAATACATGGAAGAAATAAATGTATTATTTTTATAGTCTATATACTACCTGTGGAAAAAGTATGCTATTTATAATACTGCTTTTCAATGATGTAAGGATACAGTGTGACTGTTTAATTTTATGTATGGAAAGAGAAGAAGGAAAGTCTGACTATTTCCTTTCAAAACTTCAGAATAAGTCACCTTTGCACTGTGGATACTCCTTTCCTTTGAAGGAACCCGTATTGATTCCTTCTACTTAAGGGGATGAGATAGGAGAGCAGTTAAAGCAATTTGCCAGTGCTCACACAGTGTTCAAACTCAAGCCCAACCCTCAGCCAGCTCTCAAGTGAAGCTGATTGTAAATGGGGACACAGTCATTTGGCCACAGAGACATAAGCAGCCAGATGTGCTACTAGTTGGTCCCTTGTGTGCCTTAAGCATACAGGGCCCAAAAAGCTCAGGTGGACCTTTGACCTTTTCTTTATCTCTTTATCTCTACTTAATGCATGAGGAGCCTTTGCACTTTTTTAATTTTTTTTTTTAATGCTGTTAGAATGAAATTTGGCTTTTTGCATAAGGAGGTAAAAGGTTTATAATGGCTGGAAATGGCAGATGTGCACACTTGCTAGGTTCTGAATCTCTCTGAAGGGGTTTTAATTACATTTCTATAAAAAAACAATTCAAAAGAGTGAGAGAGTGAGAGGGGAGTAAATAAATTTACAAGTGCTCATAAAATCACAGGCTAACTAATTAACAAGATCACTTGGAGGACAGGGAGAAAGGGACTTCAGACCGTACAGGCTGAAACAGGAGCCCTATTTGCCCAGACCTAAAATGTGTAATTTGCTAGAAGGAAACTTACTTGCTGTATTTGGAATAAGGGCAAGTAACATAGAAATGTCAATGATATCTAAATATGATCTGGTTTAAATATACACCTTGAATACTTGTTGGTATATTTGCTAAATGAGATGAAAATGGAATTTAAACATTACTGGATCAAAATAGTAGTCTTTTATAAATCAAAATAATAGCACCAAGGTGAAGTCTTTGGAGAATCAGGCCCAGAGGTAGCTCTAACATGTCTGAAGAACAATCTGTCACCTTGGGCAGCTCAACACACACATCAGGAGCAGTAAAACACTCAATAGCTCTTTGTGAAGGGGACCATGTGTTGACAGGAAAAGTCATACCAGTTAATAGTCAGCCTTAAGCAAAGCATTCACATATGTCAGTAGATGAGTCCTTTTTTTACAATTCACAAGACACACAGAAGTCCCAAAATCCTGGCAATTCATAGACTTTAAAAAGATCACAATGGAGTATTAATTGGCTTTTGATCTTGTGGTTTATTTGGGGTTTTTAAAAAACTTTTACTGAAAGTGCTGTATTATTAAAACTATCCAAAATTATCAGAGAATTTTTCATTTTTGATTTGCTACTTAGAATAAAGAAGGAGGGGCAGATGTACTGAGGTGTGGGCAGCTGCCAGTTTTGTGCAGAAGGAATGTGCTTTCTAAGCAATGACAAACACACAACGAGAGAAAATCACTTCTTTGTGCATCTCAAAATGTATTAACATGGCTCTGTGGCACATTCATCAAACCAATGTACCCCATGATGTTAAGTGCATTTTTATTGAAACTTTACATTATGAAGAACAGAAACTATTAAAATGCTGATTTATTTTTTTACTTTCACAGCTGTCATCATGGTGATATCATACCATATTTAGAAGCCCCACTCTGAAACAAAGAGGAAAAATATGTCAACTTTTTCCAAACTGCAGTTCCATGCCTATTCCAAGTCTTGCCAAATATTCCAGTATTGAGATTCCTTCACTGAGAATTATGCAAGACCACCCACACCCTCCAGCTGGTCAGTCTCACTAGAGTGCAGACCTTCTAGGCACACTTTTCAGACTATTTCTTTTCTTACCTCACTGTAAACCTGAAATAACTCTTCTGAATTTTGTATAGGTATTTCAATACAAACATTGAAAAGTTGGCTTCTTATTTTTTAATAAGTAGGGTGCGGTCATAATTTTACCAGTCATCAACTTTAACCCTTTATATAATTGCAATTTGTGGGTTTTATTTCAGAATATGTCACAAATACTTCCACTCTATAGAACTTTACAGAAGATAACTGGTTTTTGGACCAGAAATGAGAATAAAGTCCGGACAGGTTAATGATGGGCAGAAAAGAGCAAGGTAATATTTGAAAAATCAAAGAGACAGCTTTGGCAAGCATGGAGACCCATAAAGACAGGACAACTGGGTTTAAATTACTGCACCTGAGTTAGCCATGTCAGATCAGAGCCAGTCTCCTCTGTGTTTTGTGTAAAAAAGAGCTTGTGTGCAACAGCTCTGCAGTGTGCAAACTGTTCTCCAAGAGTTGTAAGCTGCTTGCTTCCAAGTCTGCACAGTTATACAGACTTTACTCTTTTGTTTCTTTCCTAGAGACGTGGAAAGAGTCCTTGCCACATTGCCTAAAGCTGCACAAGCTGAACCCCTTTCACTAGCCTGGGTGCACACAATGGCTTTGTCATTGGCACTTGAGATTGTTTTCCAGATGGAGGAGTAAGGAGGTTTTAGTTGCCAAGTATGACCTTATTTTTGAGATGGAGCAAGGAAAAAAGCCACACCCATGGAGAAGTCAGACAAATTCCACATTATTTTACTTCTTCTGGGAGCAATATATCTTTTCAATGTAATCTCTCGTGTTTTCTTTCTTGCTCTTTTTTTCTGGTGGACCAGCAATCACGTCATTGGAGGAACAGCTGCGCTTCCTCCTGCAATGCTCAGTCATACAGAGAAATATTCCAAGTAGCTATCAGACTAAGTGGCCAGCTGAAGCCCTGACTGCATGCAGACACCAAACTCCTTGATCCAAATGGAAAGAAAGATACGAGAAATGGAAGAAAATGAATTATGGTAGGTGTCTGTCTGAAAATGAATTAAAACTAAAGCTAGTGCTATTCTCCAATTCAGAACATAAGACTTGCGAGTAGTTCTGCCAATTCATTCATCTTCATCCCATTGACCTCTGGGAGAAGAACAATGTCTGAGTGGACTTCTCATTAGTTTTGCTTCCCATTCAGGCTGATTTTTTTGTGTTGAAATAAAACTTTTCTAGGCTTAGGGTTGAACATCTGACTTTTTACTCCCTACAAAATGATGTGGCAGTCGATGTCTGCTGGGGCATATTTTTGAATACTGGGGGGAAGAGAGAAGAAAGAGTGTGAGTGAAACATAGGTTGGTTTACTGCTAGACCTGTCTGTTTCAGTGAAAAAGTGTACTTTGGAGGCTTACTGAAGTAGCCTGCAGTCAGTGAAGACACAATTTGCAAAATTGACAGAGGCAGCTACTCCCCAAATGTGCAGTTTTGAGGTGTTAATACATCTTCATTGATGTACTGACAAGCATGCCTCTGAATTGTGGTGAAGACCTATCAAATGTTGCAAAATAATCAACATCTTAACTAATGAATGCATGATAGTAGTCTCCTCTTTTCTGACTGAAAAAGCTCTTTAACATCAACTCACATAAACCATCTTTCTTTTTCTCTCTGAGCAAACTGTCACTAAGTTGCAGAATTCCTCTTGTTGCCAAAGCTAATAAAAACTCATTGAGAAAACACAGATTAACCACTGAAATATTTCATTATGGTTTCTGTAATGAAGTAAGAACCCGCTTCACTGTGGTGAGGCAGATGAATCCTTTTCATTATATTCCTTTCTCTCCTTCAAAGAGCAACCTCCCCAGAGATTCAGCCTATCTCTGTATATCTGGGATTGGCATTACTGCCCTTGCTGCAGTAATCTTTGCCTTTATTGATGTTTTCAACTTTAGCTGCAATTTTGGCCATACCACTTTATCCACAGATCTCCTTAAAACATATCAGTCCTTTCTTTGACAGTCACTTCTCACCCCTACTCCATATAAAAAAGTATGCAACTTAGTATATGCAGGCTTGGTTACAGTTTCATTATTATTGTTATCATTTTAATCAAATTAGGATTAGCGATCAGGAAAACATCAGGCAGAAAGAGATCAGGCTAAATCCCTAGTGCTTAGCTTTCATTCATTCATCAGTCAAGTAATGTAAAATTTACTCAGCCATGAGCTGAAGAAGGCTTGAAGGGCAGAATTTCACATTAAGAACAATTTCATATCAGTGGATTGGTGAAGGGTGGTATTTTTAGACACAGACAATCCTGAATACAGAGGGATGCTCATAAAAGAAGCCAAGCTGTCTATATTGAAAATAAGGAAACGGGGAAGTGGGATGGTGTGTATCACATACAACTAGGGAAACTACTGCTTCCTTTTATAGTGTGTTTTCATGTTTCCTATCAGCATCACTATCTCAGCCAATGGTATGAATATACCTAGTGTCTACACACTTGTCTATATATATCAGATAATCATCTCCATACACCAAGCCTAGAAATTTAGCAAGCTCTGCTTTACATCTGGGAAGGATAAAAGAAACACTTATTCTTGCTCCACTATGTGGGAAAACAAAGCAGCTGGAGGTCAACAAATGGCATCCCCTCTCAGTGAACCTTCAATGAACCCCTAGTCCAACATGATGCCAGAAGGGTCATTATATTGGAGATAAGAAACTTTACCAAAAGAGACAGCCACACTCAGTTCCACAGTTCTTTCACAACTGTATTTATCCAAATCTCCTCTTAATGTTTCTACTTCTAGAAGATAAATACTGGAATAGTAAAATCCTTCTCTACAATATTCTTCATTCCTTTTCCTATATTTGTTTGTTCTGTATGGTTAATTTACCCCTTGTAGGCTAATTTGGTCTCTGATTAAATTTGATTTTGCATCCAAGAGGCCACCCAGCCTTTTGCACTGACAGGAAGCAAGCTGCTTTCTGAATGTGGGTGTTTGGGATGCCTCCTGAAGCCAGGGAAAGTTTGGTTTGTGAGAAGTGCAAAGGTCAAGCTTATCCTTAAATGTTTTCCTGCTGCTTTTTTCCCTTGAAATACATTTTTCTGGTATATTAACTTCTTTCACTCCTATCAGAGTAATAGCCATGTGGTTTCATCAAATTGCACATTATTTTTTTTTCAAATTACTGTAATGTCACAACCTGTTTTCACTGGACACAGGGCTTGGCCATGTCTCTCAGAGGAGTTCAGAGGTTGGACATAACTGGAAATTATTAGTTTCAGCAATAATGTTCACTGTTAGTGTTGCTAAACACCTAGCACTGCTATGGGCATTTTCAGTATTAATTTAATTAAGACTTAGGGTTTTTAAAACTCCAAAACAAAAATACTTCCAAGCACGTGTGCATTATATATTATTTGTTTTAAGCTTAATTATTTTTCTGTATGGATTTGGAAGCTGGAAACGGGTCTGACACTCATTTTTGGGAAGAGGGCTGTGCTCAGGCCCCGCAGGGAGACACGTTCAGTGGGTAGCATGCTTGCTTGCTGCTTAAACACACAGAACCTAACCATATTTCACTCTTTTTCACACCATGAAGACTGACACAAAGAGTGAATTTAGGAGCACATTCCAGAGCTGCATGCTACCATCAATCTTCAAGTGATTGCCAGCTGGTATTTGGGTGCACAATAAAAGTCATGTTTAGTGGGCTGAACATAGCCTGCTGGATTAGAGTCCACTCAACTCTAAATCCTACTCTGCTGGTACTTTGCTTTTCTATTTAAGACCACATAAACTCTATGAGTTATATGTGTAAAGTGGAGGTAACAGTTCGGTATTTATTTGACTGCGTTGCTATTGGGTTGGACTTGGTAATGTACAAAAAAGTCTTTGAAATTAAAATTAAATAGCTGGAGGAAGTTATTTCAAGTGTGTTTCACATGCAAGAAGATACATTTGTTTGTTTGTTTGCTTTAAGTTCAGACTCTTCAGATTTAAGCTCAGCCAAAACTCTGCTTTGGATTTAAGAGATAACTTCTATGCTTTTCTGTTTAGATTTCATCTGAATGGGAAGCCATTTAAATAAATAAATCTCTTGCAGTCACTCACTCTATGTTTAAACTAGACTTGCCATATTTTTTCAGCAGGATGACCAACTAGCATGCAGCCAAAAGAAGGAAAAAAAGAAGTATAAGAATTCCTCTTCTTCCACGTCCACAGATATAAAAAAAAAATAAAAAATAAATCAGATAAAACCTACTTGTTTATAGTCAACCCACAATTATAAATCATCTCATGATTACAACAGTAACATTTTTAGATAATGGTTGGCACTAACAGGAGTCAGCAATTAGTTCATTTGGATGTGCTGAGTATCAGCAAGGAGGAAAACGAAAAGAAGTAATTGCTTCCAGGTAGAAGGCAGAAGAGTCAAGATGAGTAACATACACTGCTGAAGTACTACATGGACCTCTTACAGGTTCAGCATAGAAATTGCAGGTTCAGGGAAGGAAGGACTTGAACAACAATCCAAAACTGAAAGATTCCTGAGAGACTAAACTGGGCACACTGCAGGTAAAGGATAGGAAGTGTTAGTGTATGGGACAGAAGTCAACCACAGTCAACCACTTATCTTTGTAGCAATCTACTAATTGTAGCAGAGGATGATGCAAGTGCCCTCAGTATATACGACTCTTGTGTCCTTGATCCTGTACCAAACTAAAAATTGCACTAACTTTAAAGGCAAAATTCACAGATTGTGTCCTTTGTTTATGCCCTTTACTTATTTTGGAAGCACAAGGAAAATAAAGTAGCAAATCATTTAAAGTATAATGTACAAGTACCTAGAACAAAGGAGATTTGTTTCACCATCGGAACAGGGAACTTTAAGTCTGAACTCCTGGGCACTTGCTCTCTGACCTTGAACAAATCTCTCACCCTCCATTTATGTGAGTTTATCCATCTGCTGTATGTTTTTAACAACGCTTACCTGTCTTTAAGAATTACTATTAAGTTTAACTAATGTACGTCTGCTAACAAAAAAAACAAACAACAAATGAGAGGCATTTTTGTGTTCAAGGTATTATTCTAATTCATGTTCCTGCTAACCATTTAGACTTACTGAATAATACATTTAAATCACTCCATTTAACAGGTACACATGCTTTACGGTTTCAGTCTCATATAAAGTAATGCTGCTTAATGCACAATCAATTTCAGCTCCATTACACACACAATGCCATGAATTCTATTGTAGCAGGAAGCAAATCTCTACCGTTTCATTGTGATAGGGTAAACAGAGATGGTTCTGAATAGCTTTTAATCAGAATTCGTTTAGTAAAGCCATGTTAGCTTCTCTAGATTTGCCCATGAGGGGAAATGCCAAACAGTGACCATTTGAACTCCTAGCCTGAATGCAAAATAATTGTAACAGGTTTAGGTCTTCAAGAATCAAACAACAGAATAATAGAATCATAGAATGGTTGGAGTTGGAAGGGAGATTAAAGATCATCTACTTCCAACCCCCCTGCATCCCACCAGATCAGGTTGCTCAAGGCCCCACCCAACCTGCCCTTGAACACTTACAGGAATGGGGTGTTTTAGCTGGTGTTTATTTGATAGGGCTTTCACTATTATATATAACATATTTTGACTAGTTCCCTTAAATAGCTTCACCTTCCCAGCAGTTCACTGTATACTTCAACTGTTTATCAGTAATGAAAAACTAAAAGCAATTCTAGTAACACGTAACTGTTAAACTGATCCCTCACAGCTGCTTCTCTTCCTTGGCTCTGCTTACTACTCAACGCTGGCTTATTAGGTGGTTTATTGGCACTGAAAGCTCCTAGAAGCAGGGTTCATTTGCACCAGATACATATTGAGTGTAAAAGAAATCATTTCCATTTAATTTTAGGTAGTTTTGGTGGCAATAAATTGTAAAGGCTAAATATTATTCACTGACCACTCTACAATCTTCCACTGTACTGCTCCAAACATCCCAATAAAATCTACAGATATTTGTTTCAGTGGTTGACTCTGGGCCATTGAAATAAAAAAGATCTAATTCTTTATAAACATATTGAACTCAAATGTGATTGCATCAAAAAACTCCAAGCAGGACAAAAATCACACAAATAGGAATATGACAAATTAACTCCTTGGATTTATCATTTTAGACAGCAAGGAACACATGAGAAGAGGAAGGAAGACAATAAAATAACTGCAATTTGAATACATTTACATTCATTTACTGATAACATTAAATACCACCTAATATCCCCCTGTCCCTCACACACTAAGCCAATACAAACCAAAGATCCTGAAAACACTATTTATAGGAGGAATCAGAATGCATGCATCATAGATGCAAAAAAATAGTCACATGATTAAATGTTTGCAAGTTCAGCCAGACTGCATGTTACTGATATTCAAATGCTATTCACAAAGATCATTCTGCAGATCATGTAATTAATACAGTTTTTCTGCTTCAGTTCTGCTTTTCTTTCTCCAGTTCTCCAATGAGGCAAAGGACTACTTTTAGCTGATATGAGCTTGTGTTCATCAACTGAGATGACGCTCATATCCTGCAAAACTTCTGCTTTAAGTAGCTGACACCAAAATTCCATTCAGTTGTTACAATTATCTGACAAAGTTATTTGTAACTATTATATATTTTATATTAAACTATGACCTATCCATTACATTAATTAATAGTGATAATGTATCGACGAATGCCTAACAAGTGAATATACAGTGTAACTTGTTTGAACTCGTTTTTCTGTTGTAATGATATTGTTACTTGGGAGACACCTAGCTAGATTTAATTGAACAAAGGAAACTATGTCAATATCCTTGGGAAAAACATTCTAATCAGAAATGAGCAAGTATTTGAACAAGCTCGCCCCTATACTGAAACAAAAAATAAAGACAGAAAAGGCATAAAATAACTGCTGATAGTTAAGATATGAGGACATTACAAAATGCATTAACATTCAGGAATAGACACAGTACTAAAATACTCCCAGAATCTCATCTCTTTTGCTACATGTCAAGGTAAAAAGCACTTCATTATTGTGAGTGTATATGTCAGAATACCACACTGTGATAAGGGACACGTTATTTCTGATTGCCTTTCATGGCGACAATGCTCTTACGTATTTTGCTGCCTTCTGTGAATTCATTAAGTTAACACAATTCTGTCTGTGTCTTGCCTTTAAAATTATAGTGAGTAGTTTCTGAAAGCTAATAGACTTGGCTTTTAGCTGGCATTACTCAGACTCTTCTTATTGAAAAAAACACATTTCTAGTGACAAGGACCTTTTAGATTGACTTGAGCTCTGCTACTGGCTGGCTGCATCAGTTAATCTCTCTCTTTCTCCTTCTAGCTTTAGTCTGCCTTGTTTATTTAGATTACAAAATATTCAAGATGGGGCCACTGACAGCTTCTGAACCTCTGTACAGAATGGCAGGGACAGCATGTTACATTATTTCTGTTTATGGCAATATCAATGCAAAAATAAGTTTTATAGTGGCTTAAATACTTTGGAACAGGGGTTCATGCTTTTTTATTGAGTTTTGAACAGTGCTTTTGGCTGAAATATTTCAGGTTCTTAATTTGCATTTTGAACAGTGTCAATATTCTTACAGGAAACCTTTCTTCAGATTGTCTTCTGTCTGCTTCACTTTTTTGGGAGGTCCAGGATAAATATGTTATCATTGTTATTGAGTCACTCAACCACATTAACAACTCCAATGAAAGCCAAATCCTCTGCGGCTGTTAGGATTACAAAGAATCCAAGCATCATCTTCCGGAGCAAATAAACAGGCAAGAAACACACAGGAAAGTGATATGTAATGATTGCCTTTGAATATTAAACAAGGTAAGTTGGTAGAAGGTAAAAAATATTTTGTATGGCAGCACAAACGACAGACCCAAAGTCAGAATTGCCCTTAAGGCACAGCAGACCTGCAAACATAGAAGAAGGAATAGCAAGGGCATTTTTCCTAAAACCAATAGCTCCATCACCCTTCCTGACTCAGTGCATAAATAAGCAATTAAGAGAGGGCTCAGCAGGTCCATTTAAGAATTCCACGTTATCTGAGGCTTGAACTACTCTTTCTTTTCCAAACCCTAGAGACAGTATGAGTTTGTCCATACATTGATCAGGTAGAAAGTAATAATTTCCTGCAAACATCTAGTTTGACACACAGAAATTAGGAGGCCAGTTTCTAGAAGTTCCGTATAATCTCACTGAGAGAGAAAAATTACGAGGGTTGAACACATCAGAGGAGAAGCTTAGATTCTCTGAATCTCCTCCTGAAGGAACCTGCCTTGACTTACTGAGCTGAAACAGGGCCTAAAGAAATGAGGCTGCAACTCCCATTTACAAATAATTCTCAGTTTATTTGATCTGCATAAGGTCACATCTAATGGTGTCAATTCCCTGTAAGATCTCAAAACAGGTGGAAAGTATATCTGCTCCAACAAAAGATGATGGACATTTTTTGAAACACTAGGCCCATAGGTCAGTGGTTATATCTTCTGTCTTACAAGTATTTTACAATGCTGCAATATCATGCATATCTTTTACAGGAATTTTTAGTGATACGAGAGTGAAAAATTGTAACTTTAATTAACAAAATTTCCATCTTTCTTTTATGTCCAAAGATATTACACTTTCAGAGCTGATTCAATCTCTGTAGTTCTTTACCCTTGCACTCATTCCTTTTGCAATCAATGAAATTCACAAGATTGCACTGAAAGGTTACACTGTATTTTAAGTAAGACAGGGCAAAAAGGTTGAAATAAACCAGGAACTTTTAAAGATTTCAAGCAGGGTACAACAAGGAAATAGGGACAGTTTTAATCTGCTACAGATGTAACGTGGTCTACTCCAGTGAAATATTTAGGTACTTAAGAGCTTAACTGAAAACATACAAGAAGTTCCACTAAGATTTGTCAGGAATGCAAGTTAAGCATCTTTAAATGCTCCACTGGACCAATCTTGTAATTTCAGGTAAAAAAAAGAATGTGAAGAAAGACACACATATACGAGGGAAAAGGAAGAAAACAAACAAGGAAATGAAAATATTGATTAGGTATTACAAATGGGAATAGTGATGTCAGTGTTTTAAAATACATAGCGGAGTCTTACTGAAAGATAGGAAGCTAATTTTCAGCAGGAAATTGTAAATAATCCCTGGGCTGCCACAATTATGTATTGTTACCCCAGCAGATGAAATAATCAACAAGAAATAAGAGAGTTATGGGGGGAAAAAAAAAAAAAAGAAAAAAAAAAAAAAGAAGAGGAGAAAATGCCATTCTAGAAATAAGTTTGCCAATACAGCTTAAATGTGGTCTGCATGCTGTTTTATTTCTCCTGCATCTATGCAATCTTGCCTGGATGCTTTTAAGAACAGCTATTTTCAAGAGTCCAACTGGGTTAAGGAAACAAACAGGCATGGTTGAAGGATACTCCTCATATACCCAAGATGCTAACATATCTATCTGATACTTTATTTGTAAGAAATTATTAATTTACTTCAGATTCAAATCAAAATTTTAACTCTGTGTAACACAGACATAAGGCAATCTCTGTTGGAGACAGTTACACCTTTGTTACCCAGGAAAGAAGAGAAATCAGAAGTATAAAGAGAGAAAGTGACCTGCCAAAAGTCACCCAAGACCACAACTGAGAGGAGTACTTACTGCCAAGGCCCACTTTCATGTCCTGTGAGGTCAAGGGTAGCCTCTTAGCCTTTCCTTAAGCAAAGGGAGAAACTTTTTGGGAACAATGACCCCCAAGAAGGCTGTGTGCAGCAGAGCCAGGAGCCTTCTCAGAGCCCCAGTGCAAGTTGGCTCCTCTGAAGCCTTTCCAATGTCCTTGGAGGGACTGAGCACTCGGGCTATGCACTTGCATGGGTAGCAAATAAACAGCACATGCTTGAGGAGAAAAATGCGGAACCTCCTACTTAAAACAGCCATTAATGGTTTGTGGCTTAACTAAAAATAACAACGGCTGGAATCACAATCTCAGTTTCCTTTTTCTTTATGAGTCCAAACCATGCTGTGCAGTGATCAAGACATTTGATGAGATTCAATCCAAAGAAGTTAAAATTGTACTGTCCTGGGAGGATAGGTTGGTTGTATATCCCTAGGAAACCTGCTAGAAGGAAGTTGGCTCTTATAAAGCCCACGCTAATACACTTCACTCCCAGCCTCCCACGTTACAGACAATTGAGCTAAGACATCACTCAGCCCATCTGCCTCTCCTACCTCCTAAAACTGCTTCCCTTGTCTTTCAACTGTATATATTTCACTTTGTTAACAGCTACTAATTATAATGTTTGAAATTTTGATGCGGGTAAAAAAGAAGTTTTTTTTTTCTCATGAATTTAAAGTGCAAAACTTTTCCAAACATAGATATTCTGGAGAGAAATAAGCATGTAATCTAGCAACCCAATTTTCAGCACATAACAGCACATGTAACAACAGTTACTTCCACACCTTGTCACTTCCATTGAAGTCCACAGACAACTCTTAGGTTTTCTGGCTTGTCTGATTTGACATTCGTTACTCTTGCTCTACTTAATGTGCTTTGCACTGAATGTATATGAAGCTATTTGTTATTTCTGTTTCCTATTAGCAGACAATTTATGTCACTGCATTAGTATGCTATTACAACGAATAACTCATCACCACCCTGAAAACAAAAACAACAGGGAGAATAGGAAGAAAAGAAAAAGAAAACCCAGATGTACATCCAGAGAGAAAAAAGTTCTAAAGTTTCCTAAAAAAATATATATTTTGGCCATGTCTGTATATCTTGGCGAGTCTGTGTCCCAAATGCAAAATGTAAGGGTTTTGGCCCAGAAAGTAGAAGAATTTTTGAAATAGCCATTGACATGCCCAATAGCAGGGATGTGCTTCAAAGAAAACTCAAGAGTGAAGAGGAATGTGTTTGCCCCTGTGTGCTCAGAAGGAAGCAGCTGGACATGTTGGTCTGCACTTAACCCTGCCATCCTTTTTCAAGTTATCAAAGAAAGGTGCAAATTTTCATTACTCGTATAAATATCACTGCCTTGAGGAATAGTACACAAGTCAAAAGTTCAGAGAAATAATGTTTTTTTAACAAACAAACAGACAAACACCATTGGCAGAGAAAGAGAAGTGTTTGGAGCAATCTGAATAGCCATCATTTTTGCCAGACATTGGTCTCCACTGACAGGAATGAGAAGCATGACTAAAACTAATGTAAGACAATTTCTGCTAAAGGAGATCACAAGCTGAAGATTTAAGAAAAGGAAGTTACTGGTACTGCAAAGATCATAAAGAAATAATGGAAACTAGGATATTATTTCTGTCTTATAATGAGAACAGAATAGAAGAAGACTCAATCTCTGTGAAATAAAACAATACAACTTTCTCTGTTCATCTGAAATGAGGCCAGTTACTAAGATTCAAAGAAATTTGGTAATTTCTTCCTTGAAATCTTATTGTGAATGTTGACTCTCACTATTCTTCCATGGCTCAGCTAGAAAAAGAAGAACTGAACTCTCAGAGGAAATGTGGTAGCATTGTGTTTGTTTGGAACAGGAGTGGTTTGATATTTCCTGAAGTTTTGCAGTTTTCAAAGTTAATTTTCCAGAATCTTTCGTCTGACACAAACTGAAGCATACTTTCAGACAAAGAGATAGTCAATAAGCAATGCTGAGTCTTAGACAGGGCTTGGTCCAAGCCCATTAGAGACCTCCCAAGTTTTTGTTCCTGAACACAGCAGGCTCCACACGCAGGGTCGTGTGAACGGTTCCATCCCCCACATCAGGGCACTTGCAGAGGGCGGGCAGGCCATGCCGGCCAGGGGATGAAGCCAAGGACTTCTGCATGGGAGCATGCTTTCTGGAGAGTGCTCCTGAGCTCTTCCTGGGTTGCAACACCCTGGCCTCTCTGATCTGCAAGCTCATTTTCCCAGTGCAGCAAGATAGTCAACAGGTCCTGGCACACACATCACTCCAGAGGCAGCAGAAACCCATGACATGGAAGGAATAGATGTGAGGGTGACCACATGAGCTAATACTCTGTATAAAGCACATGACTTACCAGGTATAATATTGGTGGCAACAGAAAAAAAATTACAGATAAAATAGAAACACAATATAAAACAATGTTTTCTGTAGGTCAGGGAGACAGTGAAACAATACACACCTTGTCAAACAAGGGGACCCCAAAGCCATGGAGAAGGCAGTCTGAGAAAAGACTGAGTACAGATGAAATGAAAGCTGGCCTTCAAGCTTCTTGTGTTTACCAGCAGCAAACTAAATTTCGACTTTATTGAGGCATTGGTGCAACCAACTGAGCAGTAAAAATAGGCTACATAATAATGACGATTTTGATAGTATTTCCCAGCACAAGTGTTTCACAGAAGCTTCATTTGTTGCCTAACACTGCATAGGAAAATCATAAATATTAGTTAGAAATATATAGGTCTTTATGGACTCATAATACATTTGTATCTGTTACAACTAGGATTAAGCTGTATACAGGTAGACCTGCAGGCTAAATAATAGCAGGTTTAATTAATTTGTTACAGCCATATAAAGTATTCAGATTTCTAAGTACAACAATCCTATTCATCCAGGCTGACTGAATACCAATAATTGCCTAACAGCAAATCTAGCCATGAGACAATGCAAGCATTCAAATTACAAAACTTACATGTAGCAATTAGTTAATATGGTAAAACTAATAAAGCAAGAGTTCATAGAGCAAAAACGTGATAGAAAATACTATATAAAAATAATAAAAAATGTATTATTGCACTTGGTAAATAAGCCTTTTGTGTTTTGCAATTATTTCCTTCTCCCTCTAGGGAAGCTCACAGCCTCACAGCTGGTGTCCAGGAAGAGCTCTAATCCTCCTCACTACAGACATTCAGGGAAAAATCAATGGAATTGACTTGCTTAATTTTTGGATGTTTTCATCTTGAGTAGCAATGGGCTACCTGACAAGACTGAATTACCATTTTGTGACCAAATTAGCTGCTTTGGCGTGAAACCTCTTTCTTCTGAATTTCACTTACGAGGAGAGTAAGATGTGAACTATTCAGTGGATACTATTAATTTATTTTTAGTATGTTCCATAAGGAAATCTGGTGGAAGGCAAGAAATTGGACCACTGTCTCCAAAGAATCAGGTTTGTGCTGTCAGCCTTCTTACATGCCATTTTGATAATTAGATGTACAAATTGAAATAATGTTTACAAAGCAATTTTAAAAATAGTATCCAATATTTATGCTGCAGCAGGTAATAAAACAATAATATGCAGTAACACTGTCCCAAGGATCCCAAACCACTTGAATTAACTCTTAAGAAAAAAAGCCCAGAGAAGTTCTCTATACACTGTATAGAGAATATATCTCTGAACAACCAGCTACAGGTTAAAGTGAATGGCTGTTTCACACCATATAGCAAAAAACACTCAAGGTTGGGGATAAGAATAAACTGAATACTGAAGCCAAACAAAGATGCAGATGGTAGGTCAAACGCAGAAGTTGGAGGCTTGGATTTTATACAGCTTTATGTGGGCCTGAGTCTTCAAACTCTAGTAACTTGATGTCCATTTAACATTTCACCTAAAGGACAGCACTTTCAACAGCACAAAGCCATCCAACTTCTGGCTCTTCTGACTTAGGAGGGGGTCAAGCCCTGAATCACCAGCCAAACTGCAGCAGCAGCTGGGTGTGCCTGGGTGCGGATCCAGCTCCAATTAACTCCACAGCTTCTGGAGCTGGCAGGAGGATCCTTGTGTGAAGCAGAGCAGCTGCAAAACCTAGGTGGAGTGATGTCTCAAGCTGCCTATAAAGCTTATTAATTTTCTAAGTGTGGAAAAATATATACTGTGCAATATTTAGAGTTAAAAATCTAACAAAGCTATGTTTTGACACTGAAGACAGAGTTCTATGGCTTTTCAGCATCTACTTGGAAACTTGTCAGTAATACTGATTTATAGTTCATGTTATACTCTACCTATCCTAGTCTATTACACAAAGACACTTAGGTATAAAGATTTGGAAAATCCTGGCTAGTGCTTTCAGGTGTACTTGCCAACACTGAAAACAAGCATTACAGAGATCAGTCTTCATGATGAACACTAATTAGCTGGCAAAATACTTAGGAAAACATGTATGCTACAGATAAGCAGGAGGAGTTGTTTTTTTTTTTTGGTTGTTCTTTTTTTTTTCAGTTTTGTTTTGTTTTACAGAAAAAAACAACAACCCAAACTCCACATTAAGAGGAAAATATTTTCCATGTCAGTGGATAAATCTTAACATATGAGTTCTCTGGACATTCAGATTTTTCTTCATTTCTTCTTTTCTACTGATTGGATTTCTAAAAGGTACATTGGCTACATAGCATTCAGGCCTAAATGTGTATTTATATGCTAACAGCACAGCAGATTATAAACAAGCACACCTTTGGGCAGAAGAGTTTTAAATAGTGTAACCTGGGTAAGTGGACACAGATTTCTATTTCATTGGCATGATCTGTAACCATTACAAATATCTGCTGCTTCTCATGCTCAAAATAAAAGTGGAATCCTCAGAAAATCAGAGTCCTGGATAGTTGGAAAAGGGTTTTTTTTGTCTTATAATGTTGTAGTTCAGTAAAACAAAGCCCACTCATCATGCTTGAAAAATGCCTTGTCCTTGAAAACCTTTTTAAACCATCCTTTGAAAACAATGATGACAAAGAAGTAGTATATTGTTATTATTCACTGCTCCTTAGTAAGGGGACTTTGACCAAAAACAGCACTGTAAGCCTCTATAGCTACTGAGCACAGAGAACCCACAATAATCCTGGGAATATTTTTGTTATTTCTCAGTGTCAGCAAAAAAAAGAGAAGAAAACAAAGACAAAACTCCCCAAAAAAGCTAAGAAGTCTATTGTTGTACACTTTAGTGCATTGTGATCATGTTCTGTATTTGAGTGTTGAATTTCTTTAAAACTTAACCAACACTGGGGAATACTGAATGATTTAATGGCCATGTGAGTTTTTACTCTCTTGTGCATATTGCTGACCAAAGCTGTGCTGCCTGGTGGTAAAACCAAGCTTAATACCCCTCATAGAAGTAGAGAATCTAATAATCACCTGCCAGTCCTCACTGATAGTCACAATACTTGCAAATTAAATACACAGAAAAGGTCAAGGAAGGAGGCATCAGAAATGAGATTCCTGTGGTGAGGACCTACGTACAACTCGGTTTGACCAAAACAACTTACATCTGGACAAAATTAGCACTCATACTGCAGAGTCTTTGAACTCTGAGATAGTGGCCAAAGTGGCTTGGATGCAAATATATGTATGTGTGTATATATAAACACAGACGCACACGACTCAAGAAGACTGCTAACCAAGTTTTCTGTACGGCCAGTCACTAAGACATATGAGAATCTGTACTTCAACCATAGGCAGAGAAATAACATGTAACATAATTAAGTGGAAGATCCATATTTGGGGAAAAAAAAAAAAAAAAAAGGAAAAGAGGATACTGCCATCTTTGAGGGAAGAGTACTGAGCTTTCGGATGTAAAACACATGGCTAAGGCTTGTAATTTACAATACTAGAGTCTAAAAATGTAAAGAATCTCATTATACCAGCCAGGTTAAACATTTGAATTCCAAGATGGAAAATTATTCTGTTGCTAGTTCTCTTCAGAGCTTTGACTTCTGTTAACTCCTGTATCCCCATCCTGACTCAGAATTGCCAGGTTCACATACATCAAGTGGAATAAAAGATTTACTTAGGTTCTCAAAGCAGCTTTCCACCATTTGCACTAATATTCTTTCATAGATTTAAAAAACTGCTGGTTGACAAGGCATAAAACTTTCATTAAATACTAAATATAAAAGTCTGCATCTTCAGTATCAGTGGATTAAAGCCAGAGCAATGTAACTGTACTGCAAACTGGCAGAGTTTCATAGTAATTCTATATAGTTTCTAAATCCAAAATTTAGGTTTGCAACCAGCAAAAGACTTACTGTGAAAATGCTTGAACACATTTGTCACTCCCCATGGAAGTGTGCAAAGGAAGGACATATGGGACACGTGCTCAGATTTCTTGCTTCCGCACCCTTTCCTCAAAATATTCTTGCAAAATATGCCACCAACAGTATGATGCCAAGTACTGTAAGGGTCACACTGGGCTTGCTTCACAGGACTACAATTATTATATCGTGGTGGCGTTGACATGCAGCCATGTCCAAACAGCTGCTAAAGAGATGACAGGATACCATCTGTCAGGAAGAACCATGCCCAGCTGCTGTCTACTCTGAAGATTACTTTGCTGACATAATGCAGATGGCATGAAAAGCTTCATTACCAGGTTAGTTAACCAAGTAAAAAAAAATCAATGTTACAATAGCAAAAGCCTTTCAACAGCTAGAACAATGAGGTCTGAAGACAATGGTGTTCATGCCATGGCACAGCAGAAGGCTCTGCACTCTACCAGGCAGAAGATGAAAGTTAACAAGATACTAAAAGATCTGACAGCCTCCTTTGTAACCCTGCTCACACACTCTGCCAGGATATTTCGTTCTTACCACATCTGTCCTCTAAGTTCTTCCTCCTTTAAGGCCCCACAGGACACAGGGGTGTACCATAGACCTGAGAGCAAGGAAACCAGTGGGTCCCTCTGTCCAGTTGGCATCCAGTAAGTGCCTCTAGCTTTGGCCCATGAAGAAAAGTTAATTCTGTGACAGAGCAGATCTCACCCAAAATGCAAAAGAGAACATTCTCATCGGTACCTTCATCACCCACATGAACAAGGAAAAGGTTTTTGCTTTCTGGAGTATCAGTTTTCTCCTTCTTTGTATCAAACTGGATTTCATTTTCTTCATCCCTTTGCCTATTAAGGAAATTGGTAGCACCTCCAAGGACTTCAAAGAGCAGTTAGCTGACATTAATAAGGGCCCTGCTTTTCCTTCTGCTGCTTCCAAGAAAAAAAATGTTTGCTGTAAGCAAAAAGATGCTGAAGTACCCCTTTCAACATATTTGTAGCTTTACATTAGTGTGATCTTATTTGCTTTGTGATTCACATTGTATGTCTGCTGATTGCAATAAATCATACAGATTTCATTGCTGGAATGTGAAAAGTATGAGAGGAATTTTCCATCTAAAAAGTTTAGCAATTCAACTCATTTTCAGTAAGATTTGTCATATCAGGCCACACCTTCTACTAATTTAGGAAAGAAGACAATGCCATTTCATAATACAGGCACACAGCATACTGTATTTCACAAATATGTATGGTCCTGTTGTCTCTGCCAAAATTCCTAAAATAAATAAATAAATTAAAAAAAAAAAAAAGGAAGCGATGCCAAATGCAGAAAAGGAACTTTGTTTTAATCATGCAGTTAGTTTACAATAAGCAAACACAGTAATTCCATTTAAGGTTACAAACTGAGAACGCAGAACTCATAAAGAAGACTGGAGCTAATAAAGAAGCTGGATGAGTAATATCTTCTTTTCATAGTTTTTCATTTTTTAAAGAAGTTTTAAATAACAAAGGGATACTTTTGGACCGTATCAAAACAGTTGCTCTACAATTAGCAACGTTTTACAATGCTTTATTTACAAGTGGGTTTGGTAGGATCATATGAAATACAAATTATATGTAATACTAATTATATTAAATACTAATTAAATAAAATGTAGACTGTTCTTCTCTTCCAACACACTCTGTGTATCTCTAAAGAACTTGTGCATGATGATTATGCAAGAACTTGCATGATTAGTGATCAACAAAGTGAAGGTTTAGGAGCTGGAATTCCCTTTAGATGTTTATGTAAAGCATGACTAGGTACACCTTAAGATGAAAGTTAACAATGGAAATTAACTCTTGATTATGAACTCTCTGTGGACTTTCTTGACCCAGACTTTGCATTACTGAATCTCTCTTCAGATGACTCAGACTGAGTCCAGCCACGCACAATAATAAATGCTACTCTTGTTCTTTCTTACATGCCTATAGTTACCATAATACCTGTAAAATTTGTAATTGTTTTTCTTCTCATAGTATATCTGTGATATAGTATCAATACTGATCCACTGATGGGAAATTACAGACAAAGGACTAAGGTACTTGTTTAAAGCATCACAGGAAGGCTGTTAAACAGTAGGGAGGTGAACCTCCATCTGGAGGAGGCACCACAGCTGCTTGGTCAGCCTCCTGCCAAAACATATCCAGGCAAAATCAGCAGAAATGTAACTTTGCTTCAGTTAAAATTGAAACTTTGATCAGAGTATATAACACATTCCAAGAGGCAGAAGGGATGCTCTCTATCATGCTGTGTCTGTGTCTGAAGGACTAATGCAGGCTCCCTTGAACCTGGACGACTGAGATTACTTTTCTGTGCTTCAGTTTACGTATCAGAAAGCTTTTGATGCCACATTCTCCAAAAACATTTTTTAAAGGCAAATACTGTTATTATTGCTACCATTCAGCTTTTTGAGTCAGTAGAACAGGTCTGAATATCTTACAACTAAGCACTGTGTTGAAATTTTTTACATACTTTTGTACTGTAGGCTGGATAAATCCCTGTAAATATAGTGGTTTAGTTCACCCTTCTTTATAGAAGTTGGAAAATTTTCAGCTACTTGTGGGGAAATACATATTATATTTTCCAAATCTCTGTTTTCCTTTTGAGGGTAAACATGAAATTGTAAAACATATAATGAAGTATACAGTATGTTCTTCATAGAAACTAGAACCATTGTTAAGTTCAAATATTAAAGGCACGCTGCTAGTGCTGCTAGTGTCAGTGAAAGCTCTCCTTTCTTTTCTAACATTGCTGCACTAACAACAAAATCTACCAAGAGTGAGAAACCACACTGCCCACCCAGCACTTGCTGCAACAAAATCCAGATAGTATTGGTTGTTGTCTACAATATCCTGAACACAGGACTGAAAAGCCACCAGTAGCCATTCCTCTCCTTTCATTTTCCTTTTTTTTTTTTTTTTTCGCCTCTGCATTTTACAAAGAGGCAGCAGTTCCAAGAACAACTCTCTGGCATGGTGCTGTACATGCTGACTTGGAAACTCATCTCTGATTCTAATCCAAACCAGCAGGCTGTGAAGAAAACCATAGTCTCTCAAGAGCAGCAAACATTTCTCCCTGCCCACCCCCCCATCCCCAGCCTACTGAGACATTGTGTCATCAAAGATTTTACTGCTGCAGCAGGTGGGGGTTACTTATCTCAGAGACCAATGTTCTGAATAACAATCCAAACATGATGCATTGTTTTTTTAAAGGGACAATTTTTCTGTTAAATGGTATTAAAAGCATTGTGTACAGTTACAGAGCTATGTCAAGTCACTGAGATAGCAGAACGATCCGTGTGTCAGGTATCAGGAGTGCATCTACAGTCACAGCTGTATCTTATAAAGCTTTACTTTTATATGTAAAGCTACAGAACAGTTACGTACATAGATGCAGACATATTTGTTTGAAACCCACTGTAATTAAAACACTTATGAATCCTTAAGACCATTGCTGCCATCAAGTCAGCTTCAAATACTTGCACAACAAGATCATCTCTGTGTCAGTACATGCCTGTTGTACCACCTCCTTCTTGTATTACTGCCAAGTACTTTTCCAAAATATTATTTTGATATTCTAAATACTATGTTGATAGACTTTTGTACATATCTCTGCACTTAAAATTCAACAAGATACAAGACATCTTGTTTTATCCCTAAGAATACAGTGTGCAGTACATCACTATGTTTTGATGTTTATACTGTTTTTAAAAGTATTAATCCATCTGAAAGTGCAAGGCCTGTATCCTGCTGCATTTCTGGGGCAATAATAATTTCTGATATAATTTAGAAGACTTTAATTACTGATGAGAAAACCTGCTGTTGTCCTGGAGTACAGGAGACTGCTGAGATATGAGAAGTGATGGTGCTTAAATAGCCGAACACTCTCAATACAAAAGCCCCTGGATTAAGTCTCACCCTTCTTCTCCATATGGATAACTACAGTTCACCACCTCAATTGAGAATAGCAAACCTAGTTTAGAGATGCCCCCATATCTCAGTGCTTTTTAGAGGTGCACTTGACTCTCAGTTCCAGGAATACATCCTGGAACCAAACTGCATGTAAGACTTACAATATTATCTGACTCATAATATTATCATAAAAGCAAAGGCTTTTAGAGTAGCTATAGTAGTTTCAGACAGTCAAATAAATATGTTCCCCCTAGGTCTCTAATATTTAATCATGGAAATATTAAGTGATTTTACAGCTGGAATCCCACCAGAAAGTAGATACTGTATACATTCAGCACATGAACTATTCATCGTTCCTTGTGGGAGTAGCTGATAAGAAATGCTAACAGGCAAGTGGATTTGGCGTATGTGTGAAGGAAAGGCTGACTTTCACAAAAATATGATTGATGGAAAAAAAACCCAACCTGTTGCATTTACAGCTTGCACTGGGGATGCCTCCCATTTCTGCAGATCCAGCAGTGTTTATACATCACTAATGTGTTAACCAGCCACAGAATTTACCTTACACTTCTACTAACTGAACCCATCTAATTATTATTAGTTCTCTGTGGCCTTTATTATTCTTTATCAGCATAATAAACCACATCAATCCAACATGACAAATGCATCCAGCTTTCAGTTCTGCTGTGCTTACCTCAGGTGTGGCAGGATGGAGGGGCCAGTCCAAGTAAAACATTTATGTTGAACCTCAAATAAAAAATAATACCCAACTACAAACCACCAAAAGACTAAGCCCTGACCTCAGCCAGAAGCTCTCACATCCTTCCTGTCCTTCCTTGAAAAAACCCTATCACTGCTCAATAAGGGATGGAGGCTCATCTTGGCTCATTCTTTTAAAATCAGCATCATCAGTCATTTATTCACTCCTCTATTTATCTGTGTGAGATACCACTAATTCTTGGCCTAAAAAATTGCATACAGGGGCAACAATACTCCCTCCCACAGAAGTATATTTTGTGCGTTTGTGAATTAGGTTGACTAAATGCCTCTTGTAGTATTTACCTTCCAATCTAGGCAGATCTAGTCTGGCTCGGTTCTTGAAGAGGTGGTCACTTAGGCACTATTTGCAGATGTAAATAAGTTATATTCAACCAGTTGGTAAATACCAGCCCAACTTCTCAGCCCTTTGAAAAGAAACCAACTGAATCAATTAATTAATTATTCATTTTATGTCCATAAGTTTGATGTAAATGTGTAGTCTAATTTCACAAATGGCAAATTAATATTAGAGATACAGCCTACTCTAGAAACTTGCTGTATAGAAACACTGCTTAGTTACTACTGACCTTTTGTAGAGGTGAAGCCCTTTTAGATACTGCTGAAGTGCCACTGCAGCTCTTACAGTAAGAAAGAGTTATTTTCCTGGATTTCATCATTTGTAATTTTGTTTGTTGATATTTCTTTGTTTGAGGACCTAGGGCATTAGAGGTATTGGTGTCCCTGCTCATAGCAGGGAGGTTGGAACCTGGTGATCTTTAAGGTCCCTTCCAACCTTAACCGTTCTATGGTTCTATAAAAACTGAATTCCACGTATAGAATACATTGGCAGTAGAACAGTGCTCTGGTGTAGTTCTAGCTAACTAGCTATTGAGGTAATCATATTCAAGGTTGAAAGGGATGAATAAGACAAAATGAAGCTATTGCTCTTTGCCCTTCTGAGACTGAATATGTGATCAATCCACATAATTTATTGTATATTTTACAGAAGAGTATATTCATTATGAAACAAATTGAAGCTACTTACTCATTTGCAGACTAGTGAAATTACACCTGGTAGGATCCAAAATCTGATAATCTTACACAGTTTAGGAAGGATGGTAGAATTCACAGGATTTCAGGAATTTAAGCTTAAACCAGGGGGGGAAATTAATATTTCTTTCTTTAGTACTTTGCTTTTTAACCTTTTAGCAGCTGGTCTTCAAATGTACTGCCCTCTCTTCCTGTCCTGCCTTGTGTCACTACATTGTTACTCATCCTGGAAGCCCTGCTGCTGCATCCTCAGTGGTCTTTGCTTTCTTCCTGTTCCCTAGGGATGCTAGTGTCTGCTGCAGCTGTAACGAAGTCTCGGCCTGATGTGTTCAGAAAGCTTACAAGCCTGGACTCTGCTCCACACTGTGCCACACTTCCAATATAGAGGGGGGACTGGCACACTTTTACATATGTGTGTGCAGAAGTTTTATATTCATGTTCATTTAATATCCATGAGCAAAGCCACTCAAGAAGCAACAAGAAGCAATTAAAGGTGAGCAAACACTTGAGATCACAAAGAATGCACAGAATCAAGTCACAAAACCATAAAACCAACAGAATTGTTGTGGTAAAACTTACTGGAAGTAACAAAATGTTCATTTTTCCTTTCAGATATAGATGGTTTATTCCAATAGCTCAAGTTGTATTTTCTCTGGGCATGCTGTACTGCTCTGTTTAAATTTCTGTCTCAGTTAAAGTCAGGGTAAGAACATGGGATTCCAGAAGTGTTAATAGACATCTTCAGTACAGGAAGCTCAACTCAGCACAGTATGATACGAGGAAAAAAAAATATAAAGAAATTAGGAAAGCTGAATGAAAAATTTGAGAAATGCCACAACACAAATCATGGCATCACTTATAGATGGCAGCCATCCCAGACCTTTATCAAGAAATATGCAATTCTGCAAATGTGACTGAAAAGTGAATTTTGCAACCACCTTTAGCTCATTAAAAATGTCTGTCTTATTTCCACTGAGCTTGGCAGAGAAACATTGTCTGATTTTATGGATCTGAGATAGGTTTAGATTTACTCATTTTCACTTTAAAAATAGATGCATATGAAAGTAAAAAATTTTGACCACTGATATATTTTTGGAGACAAGATTTCATTTTTAAGTTTGTGTAGATGCTCACTTCTAGACATTTCACTTTTTAATAACCAGTCCATACAGCCGTAGCATAGACTGTGGTGGAGAGACCATGCAAATGAGATACTGTTACAAGACACATATTATGGAAATATACAGAATACATGGAATATATGGAAATGCATGTAATATACTGGTACTTTTTACTTCCAATATATGGAAAACATATAATTCATCAGCTTCAAACACCAACATCTTGTCCTCCTACAAAACTTCTGGAGAAATAGCAGGTTTCATTAAAAAATGTTAGAGGTTATGGATTGCTGCCAATTACTTGACTAATTTATCTTTAAAGGCAAGAAATGTATATTAATATCATTCATATGGAAGCTAAGGTAATGGACCAAATCAAAATGGAGAAGCAGAGTTGGTAAGGATCAGAATGTTACTGTACTATCCTGCTAAGCTGAAGAAGGATCAATGTATGTGTATGAGCTCACAATGCTTTTTTCTCTTAAACGTGTAATTCTCTGTGGACCATCATTCCCATTCATTCAACCCAACCTGTTTAAGTCTGCACAGCTAAAGTTTCTCCTATGAATCCTCATTACAAACTAAGTCAGTAACTCCCTGCCTTGTCCTCTGTGGATATGGGGAACAACTGATAACCCTCATGGCCATAACAGTTTTGAAAACAGTTATCAAGTTCCCTTCTCCCACACTATGAGTACTCTCCTTTCCAGACTAAACAAAGACAGTTATTTCAAGCTTTCCTTGTAGGTCATATCTTTTATACCTCTTATCAGTCCTGTTGCTGTCCTCTAGACTCCCTTCACTTTGCCTACATCTTTGCTAAGTGTAGTGACCAAAGTTGCACTCATCAGAGTGCACAGAATATTTGCCTCCTGTGCTTGAAATGAATGTTTCCGTGAATCTGACACATTTATGTCATTACTCGCTCAGTCTGCAAGGTAGTATGCCTAATTCCAGTTCCATGATGTTCTGCCCATTCTTCCATTTTTCATTTGACCATTTAATTTCTTCTCCCTAATTGCACACACAAACTAAGCAGTTCTCCTTATTGAATTTCAATTTATTGATTTCAGACCATTTTTCAATTCAGTAAGATTGTTCTGAGCTCTGACCTTATCCTCTAAAAATCTTGAAACTCCTCTCTCTCAGCTTTTAGTCATGTTTAAATGTGGAAATTCTATTGCATTCTCCAAGATGCTGTTGAAAATGTGTAATAGAAATAGATTTCAAGCAGACACTTTACATTCACCCTAGAGAAGTCTTTCCAGTTAGACAGAAAAACAATATTCTTAAATTATCTTCCACCCACTAAGCATATATTGAATTAATGTATACCTCAATTCCATAGTTTGTTTTAATGAATTTGAAATGGGGCGATGTTAGATCAAGCTGTAACAGGTGCACTTCCTCACCTCCATAAAAACAGACACTCTATCAAAGAAAGAATTTGGATCAGACTAAAATCTACTTTAGTCCTTATAAATCTGTTTTGCTTGATTTTTGTTCACCTCATTATCCTTCCAATGCATTTAAACAGAGTGTTACAACATTGTAGTTAATTGGTTTGTTTTGTTTGTTGGGTTTTTTTTGGTTCCTGTATTATTGACAGGCTTGTTCTTTTCTGTTTACCTCTTTGAAAAGACCAGCCTCATCTTTGCTGATTCACCATGCTCTTATCCACTTGGACATTACCATCCACCAAAAACTCTTGAAAAGACTCACTAATGCTGCACTTGGCAACTAAGAAAAGAGTCACCTATTATGGGATTAAAAATGGAGACACAAGTCTACAGTGTTAAACTGTGATTACAAGAGCTTGGCATTATTTGGGTTGATGCCACGTAGAACTTTCCCAATCAAATACTGAGTTTGGGAGCAGCATGAAACTTGCCAGTGATGATTCTCAGCAAATAGTTATGATGCAGATGCCTTGTTTTGGTGACAAAGATAATATTCAGTGGAGATCTGGGCTGTTTTGTGCCCCATAGCATTAGTGTACAGGACAGTTCCGAGAAAGTAATATTTACTGTTACAAGCATAGCCTTAGAATTGAAGAATTCCTTACACTTTCATTAAACTTATCAAGGATAAACTTAATCAGCTTCTAACACCTGAAAATATCTAGCTTGTCTAAATATGCTTTAACTTGTTCTTATTGCATTATGATCAGTGTTTCTTCCACCATACTAAAATAACCTGTTAAACTTGTAACCACAATAAAATTATTTGCTCTCTTTTTAGTCTGCTACAGATTTGTTATTTTCTTTTGCATTTCCTACTTATATCAAGACCTGCAGGATAAAAAAATATTTGCAGTACTTGTATAATTCAGAATCAGGCTTTCCTGATTATGTAGTTAATCAGACTTTTTGAGTAGTTTACTAGCCAGTAATTGCTGCTCTACCAGAGTCTTCTTTGGTTTTTAGATTATGCAAAAGTTACTCAACACTTTTGTTTTCAATTACTTAACTAAAGTTATTTGGGTTATTTTTTTTTTTATTTTGGCTGTTTGCTTTGGGCTGAAATCCTGGAAATTTTCAGCTACACATTTCTACTCTTCTAAAAAAGGAGTCTAGGGAGAATATATCATCTTGACCATGTTAGTATCAGTAATTTTAATATAAAAGATTTTAAGATCCCTTAAATGACTGGAAATTTCATATATGTCCTCTTCTGTCTTGTGTAAAAAGCACCTGTTTGCCCAAGGTGTGTGTCACTGAGAAATGACACTTTGCCTGTGCCCATCAGAGACAGGTTCCATCCTGGACCAACTGCTGCATGCCAGGCCAAGGTGCCAGACCAAAGAGAAAGAAACTTGTCTCAGATCATTCTTCAGTGACAGGAATTATTCAGCCCCTTTTGAAGACAGTAATTTCTATCCCTCTGGAGTTTTTCAGTGCTGCCCAGTGTAGTATCTGAGTGCCTGTAGAAACATTAACTAAACTACTATTATAACATGCCTATTAACTTAGAGAAGGAAAATTAAATTTAAAAAAAAATGTTGGCATGGAACTGAAGACACCTTTGTTTATTTTTTGTAGACTTCCATACTGCATAGCACTTTGTATGAGCAGTTGTATGATGTTTATTATCAAGCCTCAAGTTTAAATACTTGTCATTTCTGCAATCAAACAGGAATCTTATCCCTGACAAAAGCACTTTGCGACCAGCTGAAAACACTACTTAATGGACTGGTCTAGTACTGTCAGTGAGAACTGTGGACTCAGTTTCCTCAGAAATGTTTAGCTGAAATTTTTCTCTTTCATTTTGAATCTTCTGCAAATAAATGACAGCAGAGATCCACAGCTAGGAAACGCAGGCCATGATTAATTCCAAAGAAGGAGGTAGCCTACAAAGAAATGGCTTGATAATTTCACAATACATTATCACAAAGAAGCTGAATTAAATTTAGGCTGGCTATTTTCTAGCCTTCTAATGAATTACTTGATCCTTCAGTAATGTTCTCTTCACATGGCTGGGTTTTGGAAAAGTTTTGTAATGGGTCTAATTCTCACCCTTGCTCACTCAGTTCTGTTTCCAGGCTAATGTGAGAGCTCTGTGGATAGCTGACCTAATATACCAAAAGGCTTCACATTTCACAAGCACTTATGTTTTCTTATAATTGATAATATGGTTTGTCAGTTTTTCGCTTTTTATCCAACCTGGGATCCTACCAGAAAATGCCAATAGGCTCCCTCTGAGACAAGAGCCTCCACAGCAACATTTAGGTCATGGGAATCTTTCAACTAACTTCAATGGAGAGTGGATCAGATTTTAGAAAGATGCCAAAAGCGGGTGTTTCTCTGCATTTCACAGGGCTATGAATGTTTCAGATCACTTTGCAGACAATAGATAATGTAGTAGTGTGTACACTGCATTGTGACAACACGGGGCTTAGCTTGCCAGGCTGATGTGTGCATGTAGGAGTTCTTGACCTACTCATACATCGCAAGAGAGATTATACAGCTCAGAGCTAAGGTAATCAAAACCTTTGAAGTAGGCTATAAACATACCTAGTGCACAAATAACCTGGTGGTTTTATTTCTTGCTAGAGGAAATTTTCAATGTCTTTATAACGTCCTTTGATGCTCCCTGTCAATTTGCAAACATGAGACCACATGTCCTTTCGATGAAACTTCATTTGTAAATATATGTAAAACAAACTGCTGGAAGAGTTTGCAATGAACAAACAGCAAGAGTTACACACTCATCACCAAAACATGATTTAGTTACATTTTAGAAGCTCAACAAAGCAAGCTTAGGCTCCCACAAGTTATAAAGAGTATTTTAAATAGCTCTTTTAAACTAGCTTTTTATAATAAGAACACCATGTCTGAACAGGAGATTAAGATATACACTGGCTATGTGTTTCAGCACTTTTTAAACAAACTCCCACAAGCTATGCACATTACAATGAAACAGACACAACTAGGAATGATGGCCCTTTCTCCTGGATGCAATTTCACTCTTTTCTAGAGCTGAACTCAGACAAAATCTAATGTGTGGATCCGAAATATTCAGACATGTTATATTATCCTAAATAATAAAAATGGTCTGGAAAGCACTGTCTCAAGACATCCTGTAATAGATGGAAGAAAAACTAGAGCTGTAACAGTCTTGATGTGGTATTGATGGAAATGAGAAGCAGGTTTTGTAAAACAAGCAATGTACCACACGCTAAGTGAGAATCTAAATAGCTGCCAGTATAACCAGGAAGTCTGGACATCTTGGTGGTCACTATTCATGATCTGAGGACAGAAATCTTGACTTGTTTAATGAGTATTCTGTACACAAAAGCCTATTCTTTTCCTTGCTAACTAGAACACATAGGTGAAAAAATACATTATGGTTGACCCAAGCTACAGAAAGAAATGAGACTCTGAATTACAATACAGTGTATGAAAAAAAAAAAACCAAACCAAAAAAAAAAACCACTATACATGTCTTTAACAGCACGTTTGCAGCTTCTTTTGTTCAGACAGGTGAGCAAAGGAGTTTACTCTGAGAATCTTGTGTGCTGCAAATCTACACTGAGGGACAGAAAAAACCCACACTTCAGTGTTTTTCATTGTTTTCCCTGTAGTGGTCATATGTAACCTCCTGTTCCTTTCAGGGGTCACTTTACTAATCTAACTGTCCTTAATGATTGCTAAAACAGAATTACTTAAATTCTACACGCTTTTTCTGATTATGTGGTCTTCTGAGCTGGGACTATACAGCACTTTAACCACTACAGACTACAGCCTAATCCATGGACATGAAACATAAACCAAAAGGCTCTTTGTATTTTCTGCCTGGTAACTGTATTTTTGCTCCCTCTCTTTGTATGGATTTTAAAGTTGCCCAAAGTGCTTTGAATCCTGTAGTGAGCACTGTTTTCACTAGGTAGCAAAACTCCAATACACTTTTAGCTGAGAAGACTGGAGCTTGCACAGAGTCAATGGAGCCAACGCATGACTTGACAGCTTGAGTGATGAAACCTTTGCGTGTAGGCTGCAATTTGTAAATATTGTTTCCTGAGCATTCACCTAACTCTTTAACATATTTATTTGCATTATATATTTTTGGTTATCTGTCACAAACAGGACACTACTTACTGCTCAGCACAGAACAAACTTTATGTGTGTATTGACGGAGGGAGATGTGTCTTATCAATGTGTCACAAGTTGGGAGGTTAAAAGACTTTGACACAGCTCTTCTGAGTGCATCATTTGTAATCGCTTTGAAATGTTTAATTTTGCCACTAATAGGATTTATTTTACATGTCCAGACTAAAAAGTTGCAATAAATCTGACTTGTTATACTGCTAAAATTAGAAATTTAGATACACAAATACTGATCTGTACATGTGTGGAGGCATTATATGGGGAAAATTTGCAATTTCACCAAAAAAAAAATAATACATTATATTCATCTACTTTGGGGTGGACACTGGGTAGACCTTTGGTGTGAGCTAAACCAGCTTTTTCTATGTTTCTGTATAAAGCCCATTAAGCATTTCACAGAAAGATTCCTCCAGATTGCATGGCTGTCCGGCTGTCTGCCCAGGCTCTGTACAACAGGTGTTTAATTATGATCTCAGCCACATATATGCCAATAGTCCCTGGTGCTGCCTTTCAATGCTTTGTTTTAGCTCAGAATCTAATAGTTTTGACTTGATATCACTACTGATTGTAACTCCAATGCTCATGAATATCTGTGTAATAAACACAGTGGAAGATCCAGTCTGAAGTCTGCGTGGTCTAGAAAAAGGCAGTTACTAATAATGAATTATTATTATATTGTAATAATTAAAAATAACCCACAAAGACTCACACATACTTTTTCCATTTTTTTCTTTTTATACATCAACATGTTTTACCCAGCAGGTCTAACAAACAGCCATATGCTCTCTAGTCTCAAGGGAAGCAGTTCCAGCTTGAAAATCAATATGTCACTACCAGGCTATGGTAATGGATGCTTACAGCAGCAGGTTTATACAAGCTAATGGTACACTGTGCAACAGCCACTCATTTAGATGAAAGAGTTGCCTAGTATCATTCAAATGTTTGGGGCAGCAAAAGATGAATGTTTGTAAAATCTAATAAAAATGGTAATTGATTCACTGAAGAGCAGGTTGTCTGTAGTTGCTACACTGGAGATCCTACCGAGGAGCACATTCAATACACTCGTGTTTCTTCTGCAATTTTTTTTCATATGTTTGCAGTAAACTGGCACTACCCTATGAGCGACATAAAACAGTATGGGTTAAACTGGGGCTTTTTCTTGCACAGACATCAATCCCTCTTGACTTGGGTAAGCTGAGAGAAATCAATACAAAGCCAAAGTTGTAAATATGTGTGTGAAATTTGGATAGATTTTTACAAAAATAACCACAAATAACCCAAACCTGAATTTATGTCTGCTTTGAAATGGTAAATCCTAAGTGAAAGCCATAAAATAAAGGGGATTTTAAAAAGAATCCTACCTGTTTTCAGTGGTTTGTTGTAGAGAACACTGATGACATGTCATATAGTTCAAAATCTCTTGGAACAAACTGTTATTACGCTGTGTGCCATTGGAAAGCCATTCACAATGCTACTAGTGACATCCTGCTTGCTTCCACAGGAAGGTTATTTCAGCCACTGCTGTCAATAAATTGTACCCTAGTGTCTTTCAGAGGAGTTAAAAAACTCTTCCAGTACAGGGTATCATCTCTTTCAGAGCAGTGGAAAGTGGTCTTCAGTAGAATCATGGAATCATTAAGGTTGGAAGGGACCTTAAAGATCATCAAGTTCCAACCCCCCTGCCATGAGCAGGGAACCCTACCACTAGACCAGGTTGCACAAAAACCTCATCCAACCTGGCCTTAAAAACCTCCAGGGATGGGGCATCAACAACCTCCCTGGGCAAGCCATTCCAGTTTCTCACCACCCTTATAGTGAAGAATTTCTTCCTAATACCTAACCTAAATCTCCCCTCTCTCCATTTAAAACCATTACCCCTTGTCCTGTCACTATCTTCTCTGATGAAAAGCCCCTCCCTAGCTTCCCTGTAGCCCCTTTCAAGTACTGGAAGGCCGCGACAAGGTCTCCACAGAGCTTTCTCTTCTCCAGGCTGAACAGCCCCAACTCTCTCAGCCTGTCTTCATAGCAGAACTGCTCCAGGCCTTTGATCATCTTGGTGGCCCTTCTCTGGACCCTCTCCAACAGGTCCATATCTTTGTTGTGTTGAGGGTACCAGAACTGTATGAAAAAGATGAGCAAATCTTTTTAGTTTCCTGTTCTAGACAAAGACCTGCTTATACTGGAAAACAGAATAAATTAACAAAAGAAAATCAGCAGTCTTGTATTTCAGAGAGCCAAATATTAGCTACAAAATAAAAATACACCTGAATACACTCAGAAATAAAAAATCACCACTCCAAGATGCTTTAGAAGTTCTGCTCCAGGCAGCACACAGTACAAGTGTTCAACAGTGGCAGAAGCGAAACTTTGCATTACATTGTTTTAGTGATATTAGTGATTTAATTATTTCTGAGCTTTCACTTCATGGGCACAGAGAACTGAAGGCAGCAAAAGCAGTATTCAGTACTAGAGGGTAGGCATAAAGGTGGGAGATAGAGCAGGAACAACTACAGTGGAAGAGCAGCACACTCAGCCCTCCACAGGTGGCCAAGTGCATGGGAGGAGAGGCAAAAACCTGTTGTGAGAAGACAGAAAGCACTCTGTTGTTCCCCACATAAATCTCTTAAAAATACTCCCTTAATACCAAATAATGAGACAACAATATTTCTAGATTGTTACATGAATGCTAAATCCCCTGAGAAGCAAATTAGTCTCTTGTGAGAAATACTTAGGATTATTACATAAGGAAATGGTGGTATACTTGAAGCAACTGAAATTTATCTTGAACATAATTTAATGGACACAGTTCTTCCTTCCTTCGAAGCCAGTAAGTGGTTCAC
This sequence comes from Apus apus, assembly GCF_020740795.1. Lineage (NCBI taxonomy): Eukaryota > Metazoa > Chordata > Aves > Apodiformes > Apodidae > Apus > Apus apus. The sequence goes on from NC_067282.1 coordinate 195,125,937, forward strand.
TGAGATTAAGTAAATTACATTCCATGACAGTCTAACCAAAGCTCTTCATTACTCCTTTTCTGAAAACAAACAAACCAAAACAAAACACAAAAAACCCCCAATAAAATAATATAAAAAAAATCTTTCCCACTTTTATTCATCTCAGCACTTTCCTGGCTTGCCAGCTCATTCTGAAGCAGAGTCCACTTCTGCCTTCCTCCCACCATCATTCCCCCCTCGTCCACTCCATCCTCCTCCCACCTCTCCACCACCGCTGCCAAGCAGAGCCTGCCACTGCAGCACGCTCACCACTGGTGCTCAACACTTGCTCAGATCACGTTGTTCTGGGACGTATCACAAGTCTCTAATCCCTGGAAAAATAACACTCTTAAAAGCTTTCCTTTATTAGAAACTTGAAAATATATTCTAGCCACTTTTAACAAATGGTGAGATTTCTTATGAGCAGAAGTAATTTCTGGACAGAAGGCAACTGTAACAAACTAACCTGCAGTTAGAAGCTTGATCTACTTGATTCAGTTAAGGACTGTCTAACATCGTTTTGTTTCCACCATCAGACCAGCAGGTTAGAAAGCAAGCACTCAAGTGCTCGGGGCCTCCTGAACTTTTTCTAACTACTTCTGCCACATCTTTAACTATAAAGTTCAGAGACTTCCAAAAATACACCATGAGAGATGCAGCTGCCTGCTGGCAGTGGCATCTCCGGCTGGGAAGGCTGCCTTGAACTGCACCGTGGGCACGGGTGGCCGGCTGTGACCCCAGGCTGGCTTGCAGAACAGCTCTGCCATCTGGGCAAAAAGTCAAGACAGCTCAGCCCTGGCATGGACAGCAGAGCAGCACCAGGAGTGCTGCCCCTCACAGCAGCCAGAGGGACGCCGTGCTGCTCTCGTGGGGACACAGAGAGGGGGCAGGGAGAGTCGGACTTACCCCCACATTCACTGCCCCAGTAAAATAAAATTCCGTTTTCAGTCACGGGTATGTGTAAAGTGTGAAAAGCAAACAAGCAAAACCAGCCTTGGGGAAAATGATCATTACAGCTGCTGTAGTATTATTAGACAAAAGTCTGTATTTAATTTTGGAAAGTTATGATGGACAGAGGCCAGAGAGAAAGTGACACAAATTGCAAGTGAAGATTAGAAGGACTAATCTCCCCTATTTTGTTTTCAGTTCTGATGTCTAATCCACATTGTAAAGTGAGAGATGATTCTTTTTTTCCTACATGTCTTACAGACCTTGATCCTGGTTTTGCAGATTACTCAGTGGCTCTCCCAGGTAGAGCCTTCTGATATGCTTAATATTGTGCAATGTTCTCATCCAAGTTCTTTGGCTTTCATGCAAAAAATCTTCACAGTAGGTGGTGAAAAATTGCTTTAAAAACCCAGGACAAATTCTAACAATTCCACTGAAAATATAATAATCTTATTTTATTTAATTCTTGTTCTAATGCTTCTTCCAAATTTTTTCATACCTTCAAGGAAGTGATAAAGCTAATGGGCTCAGAAGGTACAGCCTACATTCATTTACTCTACTTAAAGAACAGCAGCATCAAATTAATTAAACACCACTAATTAAACACCATTCCCTATTGCATATTTAAACACTTCTGCACTTTAAACCTGCCTGCTGCATGGCAGAGGCATTTAACAATAAAGAAAGCAAATGAACAAACCAGAAATTCTTCTTATTTTGCATATACCATATAACTGATTTTACAATCCTTTGAAACCTATGCAAGCTAAAACTTACTTCAGGCATCTTTTGCAGCTAAAATGAAAAAAAAACAAAAACAAGAAACAAACACCAAACCAAACAAACAACAAAACAAACTAAAACAAAGTCTAGTTTAATTTGTTAGTTTTATTTACCTGAGACCTATTTTGCAAGGATGCATTTTCTAGAAAAATATAACTTAAGTATTAGAGAAAACAGAAGCTGAACATCTGTGTGAATCCTTCTTGGTTTCTGTCACTCTTTAACAAAAGTCTATTCACTCCCCCCAAGTGCTTGTTTCTTGCTACCCCTTTTGATTCCAGCTCAAAAAACTGACAGATCAGCTAAACTTTTTCTTATGAGTGTAAATTCCTCAGCAGCAGAACTGTTTTTTGTTTTGTTACGTAGTAAACAGCTGGCAGAAGGAGATGATTTTAGATCCATATTGTCCAACAACAAACATTCAACTGCTGAGCTATGTTTTCATCTCCCTTCCATCACAATCTTCTTTTGGGATATGCAGAGAGAATGAGTAAACATGGAGGCTGCATTCTGTGGTATATGCCTTGATGCTGCAAGAGGGGCTGAGGAGGGAGCAAATTTCTAAACTGTGTATTAACGAGTGTTGGCAGTGGTGACAATGGTCTGACTAAACAACATTACACCAAGCCTGAGGCTCACACCAAACTTCAGACCTAAATAATATTGTTGGTTAAGTAACTTGTTCAGAGTACAAGTCCATGTGGCCAAGTCAAACCCCTGCATTTGAAGGACACCCTCAGCAGAACAGACATACCCACACACATGAAGAGAAAGGGCTCAGAGTTGGCAGCATGTCTCTGTTATGAACAAATCTGATGAAATCTAATTTCACTGGTATATTCCAGCACTGGTAACAATACCGACAGTATCAGTCATGGAGTGAGAAACAGGCAGCTGATTCCTACATCATTAGGCCCCTATTACTACCATATGTGGACCTTTCTACTTCTTGTCTGCATAGAGCAAGCACAGCAGACTGCCTCAACACTTGAAAGCAGAGTCAAAAAGTGCTGTGGGGAGAAGTAGGGAGAGAAATCCTTGAGCCTAAAGCAGTATAATGCAGCATCACTGCCAGCAACCCAGCTTAGTGTGGGTCTTCCCCTGCCAAGGTAATCCTGTCTCAGGCATTACTAAGGAGATTTCTTGAGTTGACCTTCGAATGCAGAACTTCAGGTATTATTTCCTTTTGTAGGTAAAACCTGAGATTTCCGTCTCCACTGAAACGAAATGGCAACATCTAGCATGAATTAGTCTGAAAACCTCTGGAATGACACACTCTAATTCACACTTCTGTCCTACTGCACATGTGGTCTTTGGAGGGCAAGAACAGACGTGTGTCTGAATATATTAAAAAGCTGAGAGTACAGCCCTACTCATTTGTACTGCTAGAGAGTCATTGGCAAAATGACAAGCTTCAGGAAACAGTGTGCACATAAGCATGTAAATAGAGTTCAAAGTCTTGGCTCTATTACTTACCTACTATGGTGTCACTGGTGATACCTCAGTGTGCCTAATGGACTTGGCTCACTGTACTTTTACTATTTGAAATCTAATACCTTACTACACAATTAGGAAGGTGATGGATATTTGCTAACTTCAAGGGAGTTAGTCTGGATTTGCACACATTAAATTATCATTAGAACACTGGAAGTGTGTGCACCTGCAAGAAATAAATTTGAAATGCACTGAATTGTATTTAGCATTACTTTGAACTCTACCTGGAGGAATCCCATCACAGAACAGCCCTTTACCACCCTGAGATTATCCATGGAATAACAAACTCCCTTGCTAAGCTGTTCAGTAGTAATGTGAAGGAAAACCAACACAAGTTTGGAATGCTGCAAGGATTCAAAAGACTGAAGAGATTGAATTATGAAAGAAGATCAAGAAAACATGAACAACCAATCAAAACAAAAAATGGGCAGCGAGGCCAGAAAATTACTGTAAAGCAACACAGCGACAGTTCCGTGTGAGTGCTCTGTGCTCAGACGGGATAGGATTAGGATGGTGCACAAAAGTATAATTCACTGTTACAAAGAGTTACAAAATAGAAAACAAAGGCTCATAGTTGGAAAATAATTCTTCTTCCTGAAATAACAGCTCAGGAAAAAGTTTCTGTGCTTAGGACATTCATTACTGAATAAGAGAAAGCACTACAAAAATGTGCTGGAGCAAACACTTTTTCACTAAAATGAGGTGGATTACAGGAGCTAAAGATTTCTAATATTCCTGATTTTCATGATTCCTACAGTTATAAGACATGTCTTCATTAGTACTGGATTTATTTCTTAAGACAGAGGTCTCACAATGACATTTTGTGCCTGTGTGTATATGTATGCAAATGTAGACAAAGGGATAGAGAAGTGTGTGTACACGTGTACATATTAGGAAAAGAGAGATACTTAGATATCTTTTTTACCTGAGGCAAAAATTAAAAAGTGTTCTGAATTCCTAAGTATCTTGAACAGATATCTATCCTGTTGCTTGAGGGAATAAGACATAAAAGGTCCAAGAAACAAACAAGTTAATGAAACAGAGCCAAATTCTCTGCTGGCATAATTTCATTAGAGGTAAATGCAGCTGCCCCCACATACATAAGCTGAGAAGGCCACTTGAATGATGAAGAGAGAAGAGGGAGTCAGCCTAAGTGTGTGGTTTCAAATTGTATTTTTCACTGTCAGCACAAATTGTAATTGCAACACAGGGCAATTTTTATTAATTACTTCAGTATTAGCTTAGAAGTATGTATTGCCCTGCAATTCACAGTTTTTATATTAGTATCTTCAGGATTATTCTGATACATATATTGACTACAAAGTATACCTTGAATCGAAGAAATGTACTATTTCCACCCTGGCTCTTGTTTCATCGTTTGTTTTTTTTCCCCCCTTCACTTCTGTAAAAATAATTTATAAAACTAAATTCACAGTCTTCATGGGACTCACATCTAATCTACTCTTCTTTATGCATCTCATTCTAGTTCAGCTCATTCTGCATTACTTGTATATATAGGTACAGATAGAAAAGAGCAGTGAAAAGTTCACTTCTTTGAACATAAGGTACCTTACCTTATGTTACCTACTTATAACAGTTATTTAAGAAACATGGGCTGGAATTGGAACTTCTGCCTCTTTGCTTCCGAATTAAGATAGAAACTAAAATGTATTTTCCCCTATTATAAGCAATGCATAAAAGAAAGCTTTCTCTGCTCACTTCTTTGAATGTAAACTATGCAAATATTTCTCTTCAGGCCATGACCCCTCATCTTGATTGCAGGCTGACAGAGTTACCTCCCTGCAGTCCTGAATAAGACAACTAAATACCAAAATTTGTGTCCTATTCCCGTCTTCTAATATTGTCTCCTAGCTGCTTCCAGGTAGTGTTTAAAGAAGCATGATGATTTTTGGCAGCATTTGTTTATTTAACAGGGTTGCTTCAGCTCTCAGCTTGAGGTGTCTAACTCTCCCCATGGGCTTAAGAGCAAGCACAGACACTTAACATAGGCTTTGAATTCCACTCTAGGAGCCAGTCATGTAATGTTTTTTGCCAAATATTTCAGTACATTACTCCTTTGTTGTAATAGCCCTCACTTTGTAAGATTGTTTGCATGCAGTCACCATCTAGTATGTCATGCATTCCAACATACACAGCAAGTAGCATCATTTATTGGTAAACTGTTGAAGCTCATCCAATATATATTAATAACATTTTTCAGGTATAAATGGTCAAGACCTTTGCACATGGTCATGTCACTGTACGTTAGTCATTATATAGTTTGTCAGTGGTGTGAGTACTATTTTCAGTCCTCAAACCACAGCTCATCAATTACCACAGGTACTTGTCACTCAACTGCAATGATCCATCCTTTATCCTAGAGCTAGCAAGGCCTGGCAAAGTGTGTAAGCATGAGGATGCTTGGGTGAAAATGTAATGTTGCTGCAGAACGTTAATCCAACCTATCCAGACATAAAACATGTTCATTCTTGTTGCTTTTAAGTTGAACTACTAGTGTGTCTACCTAAGAATACATGGAACACAAATTCTTGTTCCAGTTCGTATTTCTTGCTCTAAGGTAAATACTTTATAGGCATATTTTAGTTTATTTAATGAGAGATATGTGTGTTTCCTCTGGGTGCTTAAGTACATTGAAAAATCCACGGTATGTGGCTACCAGGCTTATATGGTATGTAAACCAGGCTGTGAAAAGTGACTGTATTCCTACCCATGTGGTTAAAGGCACAAAAGAACCATGGGAATCTCATGCAAGGCTTTATTTTTGGCTTTAGTAAAACAAACCCTAATTCTTTATTTGTCAAATTACTATCTGTTACAGTTTGAACTTTCCTTAAACTTCACTCTCTTCATGAAGTTTAATCTGCCTCTGGCTTGAAGCAAAAGAGCATTATGTGTTCGTGTGTAGGCAGTGTGAATGTGGTTTTACAGAAAGGGAAGTCTTCTGAATGTTGGGGGCTAAAATCAATGGAAAATGGAAGCCAGCCTATTGCCCTTGTTTTTCCAGCTGTCAAATTTTACTCTAGTAGAGTAGATAGTATTTCGTTACAACCCCATTAGTTTTTCCTAAGCAAACTGACAATACCATTCACTGTTCTGTGAATGCAATCTCCATAATTTATGCTATTCTTCTGTGAGAAATACTCTGAACACTTGTGTGTAGAAAAAGGAACCTTTCAGCAATGTGTTCAGAGGCTCAAACATCTCTTCTACTTTATTTTACTTTTTAACTAGGGCAGGAGACTAAATACAGAAGGGAGCAAACATGATTCAAATTGGAAGAGACAGTAAGTGTGAAGAATTGTCAGAGTAATGCACATTTTAGCCTGGCAAAATAGTATTCAGTCTCCTAAGGAGCTTAGAAATAAATAACCAGAGATGTTACAGAAAGAGAAGGACACTAAAGAGACCAGCTCTATGAAATCCTTCTATAATTATGTTATTTGAAAGGCAGCCAAATTGGGGATGGGGGAAGGGTGAAGAAAGTAGAAGCTCCTTTGCTACATTGAGAAGACCTCTAATTTCACATAGGATCTTCGTCTATTAAACTTGTATTTACACAGATCATCAGCTTTCTGACCAATGGTTTTGTAATGTGTGAAAACTTCTTGGATGTGTGGCACTGTTTAAAATTCAGCAGTTGTACCTATTAACAGGAGTCAATATCAGAGTAAGAAAATTTGCAGCTATAAAAATTCAAATTTCTATTTGTACAGAATACAGTTACCCCCTCAGTATTACATGGTGCTCATAACTCAGGTATTTGCAAGTCTCAGAGTTACTTAAAAATTTATTTTTTCAACACCACTTTGAGTAGAGGCAGCGTAAGCACAAATGGCCACATACGTGCCAGCTATATTGGAAAGTTTATAAACATTTCTAGGTATCTCATGCTTCCTATGAAACCTTGTTGAGATTGTTTTCATTGAAGATACTTTAGCTGAGCATTTTTTTCTTCTTTTAATTTTGAAAAATCTTGATTTAATTTTAACTTCTCGTAATCAAACTGGTAAGGCTAGCATTTGGGTTTTACTTTTTCGCTTTCTCCAAATATTTGAGATGCTGGGAGAAATTTTTCTATTCTCAGTCACTTTCAGAAGCATCCTACTATTATTATTATCAGAATGGAAAAAAAAAAATAAAAAAAGCAGCTTTAATCAGCTAGCTTTAATTAGTTAGGTATGAGATATACTTAATCGACTGGAGGACAGTAATGAATTATTGCTTCCCATCCACCCCCCTGTTATTCACACTGACTAACACAAACATTAACACTGCTCTGCTGAAAAAGAGAGTATTTTGCTTTTGATTTCACCTTCTCTTCTGAACTGTAGTGTGACATTGCCTCAATTAGGAAAATTAAATATTCTCACATGTGAAAATATTAACTAATGCATGAGACAGAACAATTACAGAGAAGCTCTGTTTCTTTAACCTTTGTCTGAACTTATAAATTACTGATTTCTTTTAGTGGTAGTTGCTTGACATGCCTCATTTCAGTTGCTGCCAGTTGTCATAAGACGGCAAAGTACACAAAAATCTTTAATTCAGCTTCCACTAGACAAACCTCAACAAAAAGCCTGGATGCAGTCGTGTGGGGTAGTGGTAAAAGAGAAACGAACAAAAAACAAACCTGCAAACCAACTCTGTCTCTATAAATAACACAAAGTGGCAATTACTGGCCTGGGCAGTGAGGACAGGACAGCAGCAAACGTGTATGCACCCTTTTCATCATCGCCAAGGGAGCAGCCAGGCCAGTCCTGAGCTGTGTGAGTGCCACCCTGTTAATGCACCCCCACTTCCATGGGCTCTGAAACCTCTAAACTGCATAAACACTTCATGCTAAAGTTGGGACATCAGAAAAAACTGTAAAAACATAGAAACTGATTCGAATATTTATTTTTTTATATTGTAATTTCCATTAGTCAACTGAATACTCTAATACAGTAAAAAAAATATATAATAATTTGTCACTTTCATGTATCACTATGTTCATAACTGCAAACTTCTTTTGAGGTGGAGAACAATTAAATGTAGATTTCTAATTGAAATACTCAACCCAATGGAAAGTCTGATCCCGATCTGAAGTTCAGTAACAAAACTGGACTTCAGAAGTATTTATGCTTTGTTTTGTTTTGTTTTTCCCCCCAACAAAATGAAATTTCTTCTTAGTTGCTGTCTCCTTATATTTTGCAAAAAAACAAATGGAACTGTGTAAGGCAGAGAACGACTTCTGCAGTGCAAGCTATATGATGTGGATAATTTTCTGCAGACTACTTTTAAGTTAAAATGCATCTTTCTGAAGTGCATGGAGACACAGACATGAATGTGGACTTTTTTTAAAAAAAATTTGTTTACATACGGTTTTGTAACAAAGTTCTGTAACACAATCTTACTTTAATTTGTGTGTAACATCTATAAAATTGAACTTGGAATCAAAGTTGGAAGAAACAGCCCTTCCATGTCGTTTTTCTCCTTAGGAGCTTCCTTAGGTTATAAGGTTATAGGGAGGTTCCTTAGCTTATATATTTTGGCTTGCTTCTTTGTGAGGGCACATTCTATCTAGAATGCCCTGGTTATGCTGGAGGAACAGTTTTCAGTTCTTGCAACCCTGATTTAAGATTACAAAAAAAAAGAAAAAAAAAAAAGGATTATAATAAAAAATACTTGCAAGACTTATTCTTGCATTCTGGATCACCATTACCTATCGTTATCTAGCCAAAACGAGACTGAGACTATACCCTCTGCCCTGTGCTAAATACTAGGGTAGAATTCCTGTTGGGTGGGATAAGTACATGGAAGTAAAAAGTCTTAATCCTGTAATACCATTTACATTAATTACATTCTACAAGCTGAGCAGCAGTAGGTCTGTTTTACACTTTACCTTGCATTCAGCCTCTTTTTTCATGTGCAGAGACACAAGGCAGAGAAGGTGTGGCAGCTGGGCAAACAGAGGCAGCATATTTTGCTCTGAACTGTGACCCCCAAATCCTAAGCAATATTTGTGGAAATGAACAATTGCTTTATCCAAGAACAATCTTTTTGGTATGTTCTATCAATAAAGATATCATCAAAGGCTTTTTTTGCCCCCTAACTTAATTTGGAAAGAAAATAGTTTTATTTGTTAAAAAAAAAAAATCTTCATCTCATCAAGTTCTTTTTTATCATTGGCAGATAACAGCTGCTGCAAGTCTTCAATCACAGAGCTTTTGAAGGCCAGTGGAAGCATCAAGTTAATATTTTCGGTGGCTCTGGGATCTGAACCCATATCCTCAGGATTAAGGCAGATCAAATGAAAATTAATACCTCTTTACAGACAAAATCCACCTATCCTTTACCACACGGAGAATGAATTTGTCTGCACAAAGTCTAAAAAAGTGAAGTGAGATCTTTTATCTTTCATTATTTATGTACAAACTATTTTGCTGCTATTTTGGTATTACCAAAAAATGACACAATGCCTTCACTCTGCAGACTAATTCCCACAAGAAGTAATGTCCAAAATTCAAATTAATAGGGAACTGGTAATGTATACAGAGGCTTCTCCTTTTAAACTGCTTATATGAATTGAGTTATGGGCAAGAATTAAAAGGTATCCTTTGAAAGTTTTAGAGAAACTTCCTTAAAAATGGCTGGCAGGTGAGTTTCTCATGATATCATGACACCCAGACTCAAGAAATACTCAACAACTGCCATGGGACACAATATTCACATTTGTTCACACTCTGGAAAAAAGACAACTAACCTCAATAGTTGATTCTAACCACACTAGAGCCAATGAAATCCTCCCTTTTCTTTCCCAGTTGAACATTTCAGCAACTTCATAGTCATTAAGTACATACACAGAAAGATACAGAGAAAGGTCCTGATTCTAATCTTATTCAGTTTCAAAGTGGCTGAATGATGAGCTATTGCATCACTACTGAAGTCAGACTGTACATATTGCATGTGGAGATAAGCCTAGAGAGGGGTGGAGAGATGGTTTATTGAAGTGAGCAGCTCACCATTATAATGGAACAATCTCTTCCCCATCTGAAAATAAGCCAAGGACCAAATAAAGTTTCTGGAGCACATGGCATACATGGAGAGATGAAAGAACTGGGTCTGTTAAATTTTAAGAAGCAAAGAAAAAGGGAAAATCTTATTGTTCTGTACAACTATCTACTGGGAGGCTGCTGTAGGAACACTGACATTAAAGGATGGTGGCATTTCTATCCTTGGAGTTATTCAGTGGACGTGTCTCAGAGCAAACTGATCTATTCAGACCTACTCTGGGCAGGATGTTGGCTAGAGGTCCTTTCCAACCCACATGATTCTGTAATCCTATGGAAGACAGGAAAAATATAGTGGATTTGTTAAATAATGTCAGTAAGAGGCCAGTACAGCCTTTCAGAGAGGTTAGTTTCCCTATGTTTGTATAGCCCAACAATCAATAAATTTCTAATCACTTTTTCAAATATTCAAAATAATACAGTACCAATCACATGACTGAAAAGAATAAGCTCAGAAGCACCTACTATTTTACTAGTTTTTTGCATGCTGGTTGTGCATGCATGTAAATGCATGTCTGTGTGCACATTTATCAATAAAGAAAACAGCTCAAGCTTGCAAATTCACACTGAAAATAAAGAAAACAATAGCTTGGGCAAATGATAGGGTGATATGCATATGAAACAGGATGTAGCTAGGCAGGTTAGAATTATTTACTCTAAACTTTACCATTTTAATACCATTTTTGCCAACTTTTTTTGCCATACATCTGCCATACATCAAATAATGTAAAACTTGCCCAGTAGACACCTATACCTCCACAAACACAGCATGTACTGTAGAACTCTGCTTTATCTATTCCATACAACATTATCCACACCTACAAACTTCAGAAATAAACCAGAACCAGATGTCACAATAAGTAAAGAGCTAGTATCTATTCTGACACCAAATGTATAAAGTGAAATTTAGTCAGAAATGTCACTTATTCAACATAACCTTAATTTTAATTTCTGATGTTTTTTCTGATCACATCAGAAAAAACTTCTTTACTCTGAGAGTGACAGAGCCCTGGAACAGGCTGCCCAGAGAGGTTGTGGAGTCTCCTTCACTGGAGACACTCAAAACCCACCTGGACACGTTCCTGTGTGATGTACTCTGGGTGATCCTGCTCTGGCAGGGGGGTTGGACTAGATGCTCTTTCGAGGTCCCTTCCAACCCCTAAGATTCTCTGTGATTCTGTAATTTGGCATTAAATAAATAAATAAATAGTGTACCTGTAAATTCAGTTACATTCTGCACACTTCATTATACTGTGTAGTGATTTATTCATTGTGTCATCAATGGGCTCATTTCAACAACATGACAATCTCTTTTTTCTTAAACAAGAGAACAAAGGAGATTATGTACGGAAAATGCAGGTAGAATCATCTGGCATTGATTTAATATAATTTCATGTATTGCTGCTTATCTAGGTTTTCTGCCATTCTTTAGAAGAGGAATTTTTACATTTTACTGTGCAGCCACAGACAGATTTTTTTTTTTTCCTTCCACACCAGGGAAATCTATTGATTAAAGTGCAAGAAAACAATTTACACAGCATACAAGGTTTCAAACTTGAAAACCCACACTTAAGGAGCAATAATTTGCAGTAGGCACCTAAGTAAAAATTCTTGATGTGGAGTGTTTACAGCTTCCATTGTGGACACAGGCTGCCAGGTCATTTGGGTCAGATTTCTGACCTTCTTGAGAAAAGCTAACTTTCTTCTTCAGAACTGCTTTAGGAGATAAGCTCTGCTGGCAGCTCTGCCAAAATAACAACATCTTAATGTTAACACCTGCTGATCTCTGGTAAAATCAGAGAACCACAAAGCATGCAGGTTGGAAAGGACATCTGCAGGTTGTATCAGCCAAAATCCTGCTCAGAACAGGGCTGGCTGCTGAAGAGAGATGGGTTTGCACAGGACCTCATCTAGCTAAGTTTTAAATACCTGGAGTGATGGAGAGTCCCTTATCTCCCTGTATAACCCATTTTAATGTCTCACTATGCTCATGGTAGGGAGAAAAATGACAAAGAAAAAAAGTAGAAAAAAAAGTCTTACCATCTAACAGATTTTCCTTGGCTAAAACTTGAGACTTTTGCTTTTTATGCTGTCACTGTGCAATCCTGAAAAGAGTCTGGCCCTGTCCTCCATATACTCTCCCCATCAGAGAGTTGAAGACAGCCATGAGATGCCCCTCTTATCCAGGCTGAAAAGAATCAACTGTCTTAGCTTCTCCTTGTCCACCATGTGCTTCAGCACCTGTAACAGCTTAGCAGACCTTCACTAGGCTTTTTCCATTTCACCAGCACCTCTTATGCTGGGAGGGTCCAAAACTGGACAATGCTGTCTCTTACCCTGATTTCTCCTCTCCACAAATTAAAACAAATAAACTGGCACAACTGAAGAAAACTTTAACAAATAAAACACACAGCAGGCCAGAACCATGTTCAACTCCCGGGTAGAAAACTAGTATTTTTCCTCCTAACTAACCCTGAAGAGAATAAACGTGTACTTTCTTCAATATGAGAAGATCTGGTATCAGATCTGAAGTCAGCTTCAAAGGATCTGGAGATTATTTCTAAGGCAGACATGGTGGCTGAACATTCTCATACAAAGTGAGCTGGGGTGGAGTAACTCCATCCCAAATTCTTGTGCTTGTGAGTAATCCCACAAGACCCTTTCACCTCTTAGTGACTGCTGAATAACCCCCTCACTCTCCACAGAGAAAATAGTTGCTTTCTTGAAAGGGCCTTTTAGAGAAAAAAAATATCCCACAATCTGCTATTTCTCTCTCACACATTTCCACATAGAACTCATACCTATCAACCAAGAATTAAACCAACTTTGAACAAAACTCATTTCAGCTGCTCAGCAAACAGGTTGAGGCTATCACAGACACAGAGAATGAAAAATAAGCAAAGGAACAGTCAACAGTGAGCAGCCACCTTGTTTATTCAGAGTGCTGTGGTTTATTGATGTTGCACACAATCTAAAGTTTGGTTGATCTTAGAAGTTAGATGTTTTCTTTCACATCTAACCTGATTTAAAAAGGAGTTTTCTCCAGCTGGCTAGGGAAGCTTTCAACAGTCACAAAAAAGCCATAAACCCCTCCCAATACCATTGTCCCCTCCTGTGTAGAAAGGGAATAACCTTAATGCAAAGGTCCTTCACAGTCACCATGCAGAATGAAAAGAAAAAATTCAGCTGCTACCCCGCTGGACAAGTCCAGGCAGACTTGATTCTTTCACCTCTTTAAGGACAAGGTGAGAGAGGAATTGAGTGTAAAAGGAGGGCAGGCTTCCTTATAATTAGATTCAATGCTTGACTCCAATACCAACACAAATACCAATACTAATGCAAATATCAAAGTACCAATACAAATAAAAATGCACTCAATATGATAATGACGATGGTAATAGTAATAATAATTAATAATAGAGAGGGATCTCATCACTGCACCACAGTGCAGGATGAGGGAAAAGTTCTTTGTCAATTCCACCCTGAGAATCTGGAATGAAATGTATCTTTTTTTGAAATAGCAAATGGAAATTAAGTCATTATTTGTAGCAAATTCCTGTACCTGCAAACAAATTCAACTTAATAAAGGCTTGTTTGTTGGGGTTTTTTTTAAGTCTTTAATTCTATCAGATCACTCCCTCCAACATATCTGTGTAAATTACCACAGTAGGTATGAAACCTGCCCTAGTATTGATTCAGCTGGCACAACCTTCCTCTATAAAACCCTTTTAAGAGCTCCTGCATCAGGGTGGTCTGCTCACTGCTGGGGAGATGTTGGATATGCTTACCCCTCTCCCTCAACGGCTGCTTTTATTGAAGCAGACACCGTGGCAGCTTTAACTCATCTAGTCACATACACACAACAAAAATGCAGCAAGACTCATGTTCTGTCTCTTCTATAAGCACCATGCCAATGCTTCATGAACTCACTGCTCATCTTCAGGGTGCTGGGGCAGGAGGAAAAATTGATCGGATAAGGAAGCACATACTGCAAGCAAAGATTCTCCCATGTCCTGAAGGAAAAGATGGGAGTGGATAAAGTCTATTTTTGTTGGACCTGGCCGGTGGGCCAAACCATGCTGGCCACATTTGTAAGTCTTCCCCCTGCTTCACCTTCTGAACACTGTTAGTACACACAGCAGTACATGTGACCACATCTAAAAGTTTCAAATTCTTTTTGTAATTTTATGCAGTTTTGCCACCTTAGGAACAGACTTTTTCAGCTGCCTGGGTAAGCTTAAGAATCTGTTTGCTTGAGATCAGGAAATAATCAAACAGTAGTCTGAAGAAACATCCAGTGAAATAGAAATCACTAACATTTAATTCTTATCCTACTCTAATTTCAAAATTCTGTTTCAAAAAGCCTTACGTTTGCAAGTATGCTTAAAAAAAACCCACAAGGTTTCTACTGGAGATATGAATATTTGGCACTCTTCTCATTTTAAAGGGACTTATCAAAGCTATAAAGATGTTAAGTTATTAAATCAAAGGTAATGGCTTTACAGGCATATTAATTTTCATATTTTATAGCCACGTATGCACAGCTTTATTTCCCTAATGCAAACCACAATAAAATACCTCATGAGGGCCTTAAACTCTTTTGTCTTTGCTGTAGGTTTGTCTGCTTTAGGAGAAAAAATAAAGGGATGGTGCATTATTTTCAGCAGTGGAAGGAAGTGGGTTTTTAGCTGAATCAGCTTAAAAAATTCCAGCTGTGTTCACATTGAAGCCATCTAGAAGTCTAAGCATGGGATCAGCTCCCCATGCCAACTAAATCCTTTTCAGACCTCAAGAAGTAAATTTTTGAAAAAATGCCAAGCCTCTCCTTGAAAATAACATCTTAATTGGTTGATATTAAAAAAAGCCTGCAAGTGCCCTTCTGAAGATGTAAGTGCTCACATTTCTGTATACTAATTTGATATCGTGCCTTGTAAGAGCACTCAACATATTAACACAGAGGCTGTCTCAGAAAACTGCAATGACTGGCACGCAGGCTACTTACTTCAGACAAGGAGGAATTTCTAAGAAATGTAGAAACAAAATGTGTTACCAACTATCCTGTGCCATTGAAATGCACCAGAAAGGCCAAAGAAGTGTGTGACAGTGCTTGCCCCAGGGAAAACACCATGCTTCATTCCCCGGCTGGCTGTGTCTCAGTGGATGATAAGGAAACTCCATTCTTCTTGTCTTCTGTTATCAGTAATTGCTATAAAGGACGTTCTGTATCGGTTTTGTATTTACACCTAGTGAAATGGGCTCAAGAAGCAGAAAATTCAGGTGTACCTATTGAATTATGTATGATCCACATTTTAATTTTTAATAGACACGCCCTTTTTCATTAAAACTAAATTACTGTAGGGCTATCAATGCATCTGTCCTACTCTTTCCCTCTTTGGATCCTGTTATACTGTTTGTGCGAGTAAATATGTCATGATAATTATCTTCTTCTACTGTTTAAAACTTGACATTCTTGGTCTGTTACATGAGAAGGAAAGAAAACGAACCTCGTTGCTCCCAGTGATTGAACTGAATGAGCGATCAGACACTCACCTCACATATTTGCCTTATCCCTGTAAATCTAACTCTGCAGCTCCTTTAAGCTTGGAGACCAGGAGATACGGCCTGATTTATACAGATGTTAAAAGAAACCAAATATATGCCCAATTTAATTGGTCCTGAGATGACAGAAATTGATTTATTCTGCATAACCTGAAGCTTCTAAAAGCAAATGTATTTTTCATTAAGAATGGCAAAGGGAAATGGTATTAAGCAAAAGAAAAACATTCTAAGAACCAACAACAAATGATCAGAAAAACAGGTGACTGAGGAAGCCTATTACTCTCAGGGAAGGATTTAGAAGACAGTGTTTTTTTCAGTTTTATTTGCAAAACAATATAGGAACTATGAAAAACTAAAAGTAGACAACAGTCAAGACAATAGATAGTTGAAAGTGAATTTTAATATCACACACATTTACTGTGTTACTCTAAAGCAAAGTTCTTTTTCTTAATTTCAGAATGCCAGTCTGACACTCTTGATGGCTGAAACTGATGTATTTAGAGAATTTGGCTTCAGCTTAATTTTGTGCTTTGTTCTTAAGATTTTTAATCTTAAAAAAAATCCAACAAAACATTTTAATAACATTAACCACCAGGATACATTTTTTCCCTATTAAGCAACTTGGCAATCTAGACTGACTGTGATGTCTCTTCATCCACATTCTAGAAGATAATTTTGGTGAGGCAATCATTTATCCAAGAGCAGTGAGTAAGATTAAGCAGAACAGTTCAAAAGTCTGGGTGTTCATTCCAAACTATTTCTAAATGTTGCATTTCACAAAATCATACTAGCATTTGAAATTTGTATTAGAAGTAAAAGCTTCTCATAAAAAATAGGGTGTGATTTATACAAACTATTTACTTACAGCCTCAAAAAACCCCAAAAAGAACAACAACAAAAAAATCCCCAAACAACCTCAAAAATATTTTTCCTTCCCCCGGGTTACTGATGCTATTAAAAATGTCATATCACACTGCTCAGATGTTGGCCAAATTAAGAATTCGCCAAATTAAGATTTGGCCAAATTAAGAATTAGGACCTCCGCCCCAAAAGGTGTTTATAGACCAAACTCTAAGCTCGTGGTCTGAAATCCTCTTTTCCTAACACCACACAGATATGTAATAGATCCTGCATTTCTTGGCACTCCCTGACTGATCTCACTGGAGTTGTGTCCTCATGAAATGCTGTCCCAGAGATTTTTCTATCAAGACAGTTTGATGGAGGGGTCCAGAAAAAAAAAAAATAAATGTTATTTTCAGATAATGATGGAACAACACAGGCTACAGTTTCTTGTAGATTAGATGTAAGATGACAGCAGGACATTTCTTCAAAATGTTGTCTCCTGTTTGTATCATTGTCTTGCAACATAAAATAATTACTTTTAAGATCATTAGTTAAAAATAGTTATACTGTGTTTCTGAAAATAATCTGGGTATAATGTGGGGGATTCATAGTGGTAACTGAGGTAGCACTCACATCTGCATAACTGATTTGCTGGGTGAGACCGGCAGTTGGGAATATCCCAAATACTAGCTGCTGTACAAAGGGACAGGAAACAGCCTCCACCACATGAGAAGTAAGAGACTTTTCCTCAAGTAGAGTTAGTTAGCCTTATATTCATTAGGATAAGAAGAAAAACTAAATTCTTTAAAGGGCACAAGGGTCCCAGCTGCAGAGTGGTTTCATGGGAGAGGCAAAGGTATGGCTCCATATCTTCCTTCCACTGTGACACCAGAGTTGCAGCTTCAGTAAACCAGTAAGCAGGATTTCCAGGAAGAAGTCAAGTAAATGGCAGACGAAGTAATGATGCAGATGTAATTCTACCAAGTTTGCATTGAATACGGAAGGAGGTATAAAGGGCAGGGAGGAAGAACAGATGGTGTAAAGTTTCCATTGATCACCATTGTTCACTTTATTACTGGAAACACACGCTTATCTTGATCTGTGTGCATCACAGTAAGACAGAAGATCCAACATCACAGCGATGTGTGCAGGTAAAGAAGCATTTTTCACTCCTCAGCTGCATCCCTGAGACCTCAACTCTATAATCGGATGAACAAGCCTTCTTTTAACCTGGTGCCTGCTGCAGGCATTCTGCCTGAATGTAAGATGAGATGAGAAGCCAAGCTGTGAATCGGCAATCTGTGTCCCTATGACAAAAGCCTTTCCCTGAGAATGAGTGCCTAGTCTTTTTATTAAGGAGTGTTACTGAGAAAACTGGCAAGTCAGCACCAAAAAGAAAGAAATACACATGTCGAGGAAACAGCTGGCTCAAATGACAGGATAAGGTCTTGGTCTATGTATTTATTCATGGCAAGATCTCAGTCAACGCACTTCAATAAAATGAGCAATTATTGTGAGTCACGTCACTAATTACATCCGATACACAGAAAGGCTTGTGCAGCACCACATATCAAAGTGCATGTGAACTCATCCAGCATGGAAAGGGCTCACAGAGGAGCTCTTGTTACTGGCACTCACACAGTCCTGAAAAAGATAGGGTATTAGAAATGTCTATGCCATTTTTCTGTCATCTAATTTCTTAAACATAAAAGAAGATGTGTTGTAAAATAATGGCAATGTAAATGCCTATGTAGGGACTTCAGCATTTGCCTTGGACAGACAACACAAGGGAGAACTGTAATGAGAAAGCAGTGGAACTGGCCAAGATAAGCTTCTTTCTTCTATGACAAGTAGAGAGAGCTAAGATGTGTTGAATCTGTCAAAATGTTGAAAGACAAAGTTTGACTGAGTTGGGGAACAGACAAAGATTAAAGGAAGTAAGTAATCTCTTAGATCTATTTTTCTATTGTGCAAGAAACACTCCAGTCTTCCCAAAATAGTAAAATTTGAATGAGGTCTTCAGCCAAGAGTAGAATTAAACTTACAAGCTTTTCCCCTACATTTGGGGCCTGATCATTAACTACCTGGAAGACCGTGTACTTGTATGCACTTTCCTGTGAGGTTACCTCTTGTGGTAACTTCAGAAAACAAAAAAAGAACTAGACCAAAGATCTTCTGTGACTTCAGCTTTATCTCATGGTCATTTTTATAAGTGAAGTCACAACACATGGCATAATCTAACTTGAAATACAGAAAAAATACATTAAATTCTTCTCCCATACATTCATGTCAACAATAATGACAGTGAAGCCCAGACAGTGACGATGCCACTGAACAAGAATGTGAAAAAAAGGAAATTCAGTGTAATTTGGCTTGTGGGATCTCTACCCATGGAACTCTAGAAAGAATATTGAGCGTCTCATGTTATGCTGACTTTAAAAGTTAAAAAGAATTATTTTTTTTTTTACATTTAGCTCATAGCTTATTGAAGCAATTTAATTTCTATTTCAACAAAAGAGAGAGGAAAAAAAAAAGACAAAGCAAGAAAAAAAAAATTTCCATATACAGAGCATATAAGGTCTAAAAATGACCCTGAAAGACTTCAACTTGTAAATTAGGCATTTGTCTTTAAGAACAACCAAAGCTGTCAATTCAAACAAATGTAAAAATACCAACTTTGTTACTGATGATAAAAAGGAGATTTATAATTGACAGTGTTCAATGCTGAATTAAGTTTTTAAATCTCCAGAGCAAGACAACTGAAGGGGAAGACTTTTCACATGGTTGGTGTTCAACACTTTATAAATTAAAATTATTTAAGATCCATGAAGCTGTGAAATCCACAAACCAGCTACTTCTGACAAAATCTGACCCACAATTTGCTGAAAATTATGCAACTATATAAAGACTCAAGAGGTTTCTCTGTAAGTTCTACACACAAACAAAAATAAAGCCATGGTTTATCTCTTTCATCTCTCTTTCTTTTCTTTTATTTTTTTTTTAAATGCCTTATGTCTACTTTATTTTTCAAGTAGTTTTCATTCCATGGGCAACACCAAAGATCCAATCAACAGTCTGAGCATAAACTGTTGCCTACTAGATTGTCATCAGCACAAAGTCCCCCAAATAATAAATGAACTTTTTATTAACTGTGGTAACATTAACATTACAATGAGGGATTGTTTAAAAACAAGTTGCACTGCTGTTGCTCAAGAGCTCAAAGAAAATGGTTCTCAGTTCCTTTACTTTTCTTTGAGGGTAACAACAGGGGTTGCATTAAATCTTTTAAAATATGTTGACAGTTGAATAAGTGCTGCTGTTGCTCTGGTGACATTTTATGCTTTTTAATTGTCATTAATGAAGCTGACTGATACTTTCTTAAAAGTGCTTTACATGTTCTAGTAATTTTATGGCAAAAAGAGGAACAAAACCATCTGCAAATTAACCTTGATCCACTTCTCATATGGAATTTTTACTGGAGACAATGGGAGAATCTGCATGGGAAATATCTGCTTGACCAGACATTTTAGATAGGAATGCATGAAATGTTCCCAGTAAATTGTGAAATTATCACTTGCTTGTGCATATCCACATAAATTCAAAGCTCAAAGAATATTTGTTTGAGCATGTTTTAAAAAACAAGTACTGGAAATGCTCTGACTGATTCAGAATCTGATGTTAAAATGGTATGACCCAACATTTTAGGGTTAAAATAAAATAAAAAATGGAAATGTGAGTTGGAATGAAATGAAAGTCTGACACTATCTTGAAGTCTAATAATTCCTTTTTTTATTTTGAGTATTCTTCTCCCACTGATTTGAGAAATGTTTTGCCTCTGTAAAGCCTGAAGGACACAGCTCCCAATTATCTGTTCAGGAACATGCAGTAACGAGGAGGAATGCATGTAGCTTGAGAAACAGCAGGCACTATACTTGATAGTTCATAGACAGATAAGGTAAGTCTTTTGCTATGGAGAGAAAATGAACTATGGTGCTTTAAATTATGATGAGTGATTTAAGTAGATTAAGGAAGATCTATGCCCGGGACAAGGAGCCAGAAGAGGTAAGGGGAGGAGTAGTGGTATACTAATAGTTTAGGGATACGTATCTGCTTTCCCCATCCCAGGTTTCCTCCCTTGCATGTTCCATGGCAACGCAGCAGATGATCCCTCAATACTACTGTCGCTGTTGCACCACAAGGTTCACATCTTTGCAATTTCGGAACCAGAAAAAGCTGGAGCTATCTTTATTTCTTCAACTGCAACCACTCTTCAAGTGCAGGTGTTGTACAAATAGTGATGGTTTGAGCTATCACAGTTGAGCTGGACAATTAGGTCATGACAAATCATTCCAAGTATGCTGAGAACCCCTTTCCCTGATTCTCCCTAGGCCTAGTGCTATGTATAGCCACGTATATCTGTGCAAACACAGCTCAGCTCCAGCCTGGCCTTTTCTCTTCTCTGAGTAAACAGCTATACTAAGTGCAAAGCAGTAGAAATCAGGCCTCGGGGCTCTTGATGGCACTGCAATTTTCAAGACACTCAGGGTGCAGACAGCAGTAAGTTCCGCACTTGTGTCAGACGCACATTTAACAATCTCAGCTAAGTCATGAACTACATCTTAATTAGACAAGGGGCCAGGCTTTTGGTTTCAAAAATAGAAATCAGGGTTGCAGTCCTTCATCCATTGAAGTTAATTGCAAGATCCCCATTATCAGGCTCTTGAGGTATTACCCAGGCTTACTTTTTAATTACATTTGATTCTTAATGAAGTAGATGGCAAAAAGAAAAGCAGCCCATGATTCAAACGATTCGCATTTTTATCTGTCCTGATGAACAACAGAATAGGTCAAGATACTTGCTGGATTTTCCCATGAGAAATGCTGTGATGTGAATAAGCTCAATTGACTTGATCCTGAAGGAGCAGGTTAGCTCTGAAAAGCATCACTCATTTTCTCCTCTTGTATACATTCTACCCCCAAAACTTATGCAATGTGTTTATAGAAACCAAGCCAAATCCAATTCAGAACTTGAAAAATATCAAGTAAGTATCCTAAGCTTGAATGACTCGTCTTTATTGTGTAATGTCATTTAAAACATAAGGAGCCCTAATTATAGTTTTATTTTCAAATCATACATTTCAAAAGAATGACAATTCTCCACAAAAACTGACAACTTCTCAGGGCATAGAGACAACCAATAACTTGATATTTCTACATTATTTTAAAAAAAAGCTCTGCAGCTTATGCAGGAAGAGTATGTTATTGAACTTGGCACTTCATCTTTTCTCTCTTATGTCAGTACCCATGTAAATAAAAGAAGATATATATAGAACACAAGTTCATACTACAGGTGGGGCCATTACCTTGTTATACACAACAACCTGCAAACTCTTTTCACATAATGAAGGTTGTTCCTTACCATCTGGAAATCAGGCTTAAAAGTAGTATTACTGGGTTTATATTCTATAAAATAAGCCTTAATTTCAGACATTACTTGTCATATAATAAAATGCATAATTAATGTCTTTCTTTTATGAACTTGGAAGACCCATTAAAAAAATCAAGGACTTTAAAATACATGTTTTTTAAATGGTTGAATGTTGAGATGTTGAATGTTGAGACGTTACAGAAAGTAACGTCCATTTTAAGATCATCAGATAGTATTGCAAGGCTCTGATGACCCTTAGTTTCTGCTAAATTTCACTGAGGCTAGAGACTCAGTTTTACTCATGCAAAGCATCACTAAAAAATCAAGGAGGACACAGGAGATGCAACTATTATACATGATATTGCAGAAGAGAGCTGTAATGGAGGCAGCTCAGCAGGATCACAGTCAGGAACAGGAAAGCTGAGGCTTTGTCCCCAGGGGACTGGTGCAGGGGGCCCAAGAACCTTACCAGAAGGTGACATAAGCTTTCATAACCCTTTTTAAGGGAAGGAGGGACAACCTCCTTTCAAGAGGGACAGAGAAACTAAGGTTTCAATTCACCCAGCCACTATTTTTTTTTCTAAATCCCTTGGTTTGTTTGTTTGGGTTTTTTTTGTCCTCTTGGTGGTTCTGTCTTTCAGACTTGCAGGACACCTGTGTCGGCCCAAGGAACAAAACATAAATGCCCATTTGCTCCTCTTATGATTCTTTCCCATTCACAAGGTTGAATACCATAAAACCTGAACATTGCCTACTTCATGCTCACATTAGAGATCAGGGGAAGCCTAGATTACTTTCAAGGTCACCATGGACACAATGTGGAAATCTGAATCAGCCTGTTCTGTTTAACTGTGACAAATCTGCCAGTGTGACACAACCACAGGCAAACTTGCTTCAGTGTTTAGTTGTGCTGCATCACTACTGTCTATGTTAGGTCAATATTACTTAAGTAAGGAAAACAAATTCCTACCCACTTCTTCATTTGGCAGTTCCCTCTTGGAATGCAATTTCTACTACTGTGTTCACTGGAACCATGCCAATTTACACGTATTAAGTATTGCACTCCTAACTTCATGGCCTTATACTCTACAATATACAGTATCCTGTAATTGTTCAGTCTGCTGGCTGGTATTTGTGGAAGATCTAACTTAGCAGGTCTCCTTATGAATGTCTCACAGACTTAGGAGTATGTAGTTATGGTCACTGTGGCAAACAGCAGTTTGAAGTAGTAGCTATGATTAATTTTTAAAGTGACTCTTTAAAGACTGTTCAGAGCACAGAGAATATTCTCATGCAGGTCATGGCACTGGCACAGCATCCCTGCACTCATGAACTGTGCCAACCATCCTAAAGCAGACAGTATGGGAGCAGGGAGAAGCAAGCCCTCAAGCCTCAAAGACCACTGCAGAAAAGGCAAAAGGCTGAAGAAAGTCAGTGCCCCTATAGTTAGTGACAGAAAATTTCTGCTTAATTTTAACAGAAAGCCTGAAGAACACACACATCTCAAGTGGTGGCTAAACATAGCATGTAAGACAGGGATTAATACTAAAGAATAAGAGACCTTACAATAAAGTAATACTGGGGTAATTGCAGCAATAAGGTACTGCTCCTCACTTCAGAAGTGAAAGCACCTCTCTGTTGAAAATTCTAATTTTGCCTTCTTGATTACAGTATGCAGGCATCAGAGATTGCTACATGCTGTGTACATCAGACACACTGTACAAAGTGCACAAGGAATGATATTTTGTCAAATGACTCCATGCCTTGCTAACTATTTTGGTAAACCTTCAGGCAGCCTGATTTTCAAAGTGTCTCAGTTGGTCACCAAATGAAAGCAACTCAAACCATTGATAACTTCCACTACATGTAATGTGCTATCATCTTTCCCAAACAAAATTAAGGATAAGAAATAAAGCCTTTACTTGTTAGTACTCCATAATAACTCTCAAAACAAATAGAAGGTATTATTAAGTATGTGCCTATAGCTATAGTAGCAACGAACTTTGGGTAAAAAACAAATTTAGGCTGACAAATACCTCAGCAACACAAACCAAAAATAATAATAGTGGACACAGATCAAAAAGCCAATTTCTACTCAGTTATTGAATTTAAGGAAAAGAAGAAAATGTTAAATCATAACATTTGCTTAAGAATGCTTATCTTCTTTCTTACCATTGAATGTTAAAAACACTCTTGCTTGAGGCTGGGAAGATCCTTTTACACTGCTAAAGTAAATAAATATCCCAATCAACACTTGCAGTGCAAGAAATGCCATCTCTTCAGATTTGCAACTTAATATCCAAGAAACGAAACCTGAAAGACAGAGATATCATATTACAGTTGTTATATAATTTTTTGAAGCAAAAAAAACACTACAGAAAGGTCTAAGTTAGAAAGCTCTTCCAGCTGAAGCCATAATACATGATAATGTGAGAGAGGTACAGCACTTTAGCTTTTTTTTTTATACATCTGAGAATGGGTTTCCCCAGCAGTCTTCTAGGCTGGCACAAAAGGAGCTCTCAGCCTGTTAGCATGAAACCAAGAGAACCTTAGATTTGGCTAAGGCAAACTACAGCATTAAAGTCAGTTTCTTTAAATAAGGATAATTCCACCTGCTGGAAAAATAATTATACTAAATGTCAAGGCAGAGCAAAGCAAGGACAGGAGATAAAGTTTCACAACTAAAAAGCTGGCTGATATTTTTAGACATCTCTCCTTACTTTACATCATATTTAATCTCCTTCATGTTTGGGGGGCGGCAGGTTTGGCTTGTTATTTGTTTGTTTGCTTGCTTTTAATATTTGAAATCAAAGGTGCTTGAAAATGAGCTTTATATTTTAGTAAATCAAGTTTTCTAATAGCCCTTAATGTAATCCTGACTGTTTACGCCACTAATTTAAAAATTACTGAAAACAAAAACTATTTCAACATGCTCGAAACTGTTGGTCAATGTTTGCTTTTTGGGCTAGCTCCTATCAGTAAACTTACGTGCTCTCAAAGACTTCTACAGAGCACTAAGAATACCTAGTGTTGGGCAGTGCATTACACTTGATCCTTCTGCCATTCCTCCTGCACATCTGCTCAATCTACAATAATTTTACAGGGTTTAGCTGCTGAGAAGACTGCGCTCCTCAGAGAGTCAGCAAGCACCCCAAAATCTATCTGCATCTTTTCTTAGCTCAGGAAAGGCTTGAGCTCACTGGAATCAGTGACACTCTCCTATCAATTTCAATAGACTTGGACCAGACCCATAAAACCCAGGATCATGAGAAACTGACTACTGCATATCTATAATGCATTAAAACTGCACCTCTCCAAAAAAGAGATAAAGTCCAAATTGTATTTCACCTATGAAAACAACTTTGTTCTTCCACTCAGCTGCAAAAATGAGAATAAAACTTTTATTTTTGGCCTTCTACTTCTCTGCTCAAATACTGTTTTTCTTTTTGCCATCAACAGTCCTTCTGCTAGATACCACTTACTGGTCAATCGAGTGATATTAGATTCTATGGTAACTAGAAACATTTTGAAGGACACAACCTCTACAGCTAAAAAACAGCATTAAAGGCTATGCATTTATTTATGAAGAGTTTGTTGCCTGTGCAATCATCTTACACTTCTTTACCTCAGCTCTGCTCTAGCACTACAGTCCCTCCAGTGGAAGCCAATATTTCTACATGCCTGTTTATTCGTCCCCTGAGATTCACACCTGTCCTAAAAGAACCGGCTGTAACCACCACAGCATGGCAAGAACCAGCTGTCAGGCAGGGATGACTTTAGGTCAACACCAATTTGGGCTGGATCCACATCACTGACTCTGCGGTATAAGCCCCATATCTCATTACTACCCCTGTCATCCCCTATCCGCTCACTGTAAATCTGTTCGAAAGGCTTCTGTCTGCCTGAGAACATCATACTGAGTTGGGGGTGGGATGGAGAGCACAGGATGAAGTACACAGTTCTGCAGACCACAATCTAAGCCCTCCTTCATTATTTGCTCCGGAGTACAGAGAAATGCATGAAAATCAAGTACTGCTACAACTCTCTTAATTGACAAAAAAAAACACAACAAAAACAGCAATAGAAAATTACCAGTTACAGATCTGGTCTACAGCAGAAACATATTCATTCTGGCCCAGTTCCAAATTATCTCTAAGGGTCTGTTAACTAATAAAATGATAGTTGCAGAATTTTCGCCAAGAATAATTTTTAAACAGGCTGCACAAACTCTGGAATTAATGCTGCTTTGTGGGCTATAAATTTTAAACCTTGTGACTAGCCCATGGGATATCCTTTAACTTGCCCCTCTTCTAAGAGAGAAATCCCATTAAATCCTGATAAAATTTCTTTGTCAGGCCAAAACAAACAGCCAATCATACTGAACATGTGATTTAACAGATGCAGTGGGATTAGTATTTTACAGTAGTAGCACTATGCTTTCTTTGCAATAGAGATAAAAAGTCAAAGAGGAACAAGTGTGTGGCTTTCTCTCTTCCTTTAAATGATACTGTAGGAAACAACAATAAAAAAAACATTTCAGCACTCATTCCCTCCCACTCATGCCTCCTGCCAATTCTAGTGCAATCAGTTAAGGGAGTGAAACGTTGCTACATTTCATTGCTCGAACTACAGATCTTCACTGTTAACACAGAAGTGACAGGCGAATACAAGATTAAAACTCTGAGTTGCATGGTTCCTACCCAGCTGTTAGACACATAATAAATGCATATGTGTCAAAAAGGGTTCCTCAGGGTGTCTGACATGTGAGTTACCTAATAGAAATAGGTTTATTTTCAGAGATCTATATACCTGGTAACAGAACACAAACTCATTGCAGGTTTGAATCGTGGTTTGGGCTTATATCCCAGTCCTGAATTTATCTCAGCAAGTCATGATACTATATTCAGCATGTCCTGTGCACATGATCTCTGCTGACAACGCACAGACCTCAAATCTTGCAAGTACTTTTAAAGAATCTTTTAGGTCAGACAAAAAACAATTCCCTATTAAATTTCTGCTGTTATACCCTATTATATCTGTAAACAACCCGGCAAACTGCTACTAAAGTGAAGTGGTGAAGTTTTCCTGCCACGAAGGTTGCTTTCAGCACGTTGTACTGCTTTCAGAAAGTATTATATAGCTTTGCTGTAAAGTGCTGTGCAGGTGTCATCCACTACAGGCTGAGTCCTACACTTCAATCCTGTAAGGAAAATCATTCAGCAGGAGAAAGGAAAGAAGGAAGAAGAAAAAAACAAAAAAACCAAAACCCAAAAACAACCCAACACACACACAAAACCAAAAACACCCCCCACAAAAACCCCCGCCAAACGCAGGCTACGCTAACCTGGAAAACATTGCTTTAACTCTCTGGAAACAGTAGGAAAATTCAAACATCAAACAGGCTTCATATCTATCACAGCAAAGAAAGAGAACTTTCAATTATGCTTACCCAGCTATTGGAGAGACCAGTAATACAGATTTCTATCTGGTTTCTCTCAGTTTACGGACTCCACTCCTGTAACCAGAATATTTTAATTCCAAACCTGGCTCATTGCGTGTGTGGAGGGGAGATTAAAAAAAAATAAGGAAAAGTCTCTCTTTCCGGTGGTTGCAAAGGTACTCCCGGCTCCTTCGTAAAATAATCCTTATAGCTGGGCTCCTAAGGCACCAGGAGCGCTTCTCCCCAGCTCTCAATTAAGCACCTAGGAGTGAATGGAAAGTGGCGGCGCGGTGACGGTGAAGGCTCCGGTTTCCAGTTACAGGCGCTGCCCTGCCCTCCCCGCCGCCGCGCTAGCGAGGCGAGGCACCGCAGCCTCCGGTGCATCATTAGTGAGCAAACCGGGAGGGGCTGGAGCTCATAAATAATGAGGAGGCCACACCCCGCCGAGCGCTGCGGCCGCTCAGCTCAGCCCGGCCCGCCTGGGGCACCGCTCGGCTGCGCGGGGTGCCCGCGGGTGCGAAGGGCGCAGCCCGCAGCTCGTCCGGCTCTTTGCTGCGCGGGGCAGCGGCGCACAGTGCAAATGAAGGCTTTTTTGGAGAGCTGCAACCCCCGTCTTGGCTTGGCTCCGAGGGGGGTTCAGCGGCAGGTAGCTTCCGACCCCCATCCGCGCAGTTTGCGCGTCCGCGGGGCTGGCTAGAGAAGAGGGAGAAACTCGCCAGCAAAGTTTCCGCCCCTTCGTGCGGGCCGTCCCGCTGCTCCGAACGCGTCCCGACGGCAGCGCCGGCGTTGCCGGCCGAGTCCCGGGGAAGGCGGCGGGGAGCGCGGTCCAAGGGAAAGCGGCCCTGCGGGGAGAAGGGTCCTGAGCGGGGAGTGGGGTCGAGAGGGGGAGCAGCCCGGACGGGACCGAGCCTTGTGGAGCGGCCGGAGGTGTCCGAAGGAGCGGGGAGCTTTCGGGGGAGGCCGGCAGATGTCACTGTGAAGAGAGGGAGAGAGGCAGGGAGGTGGTGGCAAGGACAGAACCAGGTCACATCCAGCCCGGTCGGAGAGTTTCCCCCCCAATTATTTCCTCAATTTGAAACTTTGTAATAAGGCAACCGAAAAGGGGTAAGAAAGCAGCGTCAGTAGTTAGATTTGTAGTTCAGTTTCCTGATTGCGAGTTTTGCCTCAAGTTTTCAGAAGTTCTTTTGCCATTCAGGAGAGTGGGAGCTGCTTTTCCTCAACCTCGGTTTTTTTTCCTCAAGATACTGAGTTATTAGCTGTTCCTGTTATTAGACTTTCTGGCTTTGGTGAGGTTTGTGCTCTCATAGCAGTCAGATAGCTTTGAAAATTTTGCCCAACATGTCTTGAATGTGAACTGTAGCATAGCTGCACTAAAGCCACTAGAATTTTCCAAACAGTACATGGGTTCTTGGTTAGGTTTTCCTAACTTGTCTTACAAGCATATTTTGTTCTAGACTGGCCTAATAGATGCAAACTTCTTGTGAATGAAAATTTCCACTTTAGCAGGTAGAGGTGGTCTCTGATCCAGCTGAGGTGGTACAGGATGCAGAGCAGGGTACCATCCCAGCAGTACTTCTAAGGAGCACGTGTCATGTTGCTCTTGCAGCTGTGTCCCACGGGCATGTTAACAAGTAAACAAGAGCCCACAATGAATCAGTGCACATGCTCAAGTTACAATTTTGTTTCCAAGTATTATGCACTCTGGCCATACTAACCAAAGCAGACAGTAATACCAGTGTATTATAGCCAGAGAGCAGGGAAGTACCCTTACTAAACTGATTTTGTCTACACATGTGGATGTCTTTAAGGCCTCTGTTTATGGGCTACTTTGTGTAAAAGCTCATCTGCATGAGTTGGGGTGGCACATATTTCAAAGATTTCTCCCCAAGGCCACAGTGCCAGAATAGCAAAGTTAGTGCTTTCTTGAAGCAAAAAAATCTAGTATTACAAGGCACTTACAGTCCCAGAGAATACAAAAGTAAGGTGTGCTCTTTTCTCAGAAAAGAAACATCAGATTTACAACTGATGCCAGAGGAGAAACAGGCCCAGAGTTTTTAAAAGCTTGGGCCACTTCAAATCATATCTTGAGGACGAATCAAGTGATGCCATCAGCTGAACTAAACTCTACAGATTGTGAGTCCTTAAAAATAGTGATGCTCTTCCAGTTCTCCTCCGTAACACAGATAGACTGTGCAGAAATGTATGAATATTTGCTATCTTAGAGAGCAGTTAAACTAGGCCGTCAATGAGCTTGTTCTCTTGAATAGGCAGGCAGCGTGGCTGTGAACATGATGCTGCTCATTCTTGAAATGTGGTGATGTTCAAATACTTGAGTCTGACAGCAGAACACTGGCAAAAAAGTCACTTATCTGCTTTGGAAAATCCCCACAACAAAGTGCAATTAGAGATCACCACACCAAGCAACAGAGGTGAATCAGGTAATTCAGTATTATCCTTCTTGCTGTGGTCTGTGCAGGGTGATTCAGAAGAGAGTGTACAGAAAACCACAAAGCAAATATAAAATAACCTCTCTTTTAGGAAATTTTTGGGAGATGTGTAATAGGTGGCAATATCACTCAAAGAAAAAGGAAAATGTTGCCATGGAATATACACATTAAAAATGATTATTCTAACTGTCCTCCCCAAAAATGCTTTGCCTTAATTAAAAAAAAATAAAAATATTCTACTTATTCTTCTTAAAAGTCAGAATTATAATCTTCTAGGTAAGATCACAAACATGTTCCTAGTAATATGGCATTAGAAAAAGACAAAACCAAAGAATATGCTGAAGCATGAGTCAATATCAGCATTAAAGTCACTTGTGTTTGTCAGTGCTTTTGTATGTATGGACGCTTGGGAGCCATCTGGCTAGCTGCATTGCTTTTGCACATATGCTCGCTACATCAGAGACAAAAAGGTAAAATGGAACACTGAGGAAAATTATGGGGCTTTCCACCGCTCCCTCAAGGACTTTGAGTTTATAAAATAGCAAATGAACTACAAAGAGACAAATGCAAAACTTTAATCTGTGAGATACTATCGCACTCACATATCTGTTGGGCAGAGCAAGACTATGCTAATTTTAAAAACAAAAAGTAAATTGAAACAAGAATAAGCATGCCATATTGATTTATTTGTATTTAATGTGCATATGTGCAGGTCAGAGCATGATAATTAACTTTAAAAAACAGTTTGAACTTCACAGCTGGGCTGAGTGAAATGGTTAAAGTTTTACTTCAGCTGTTTTGTAATAGCATGTATTAGCTTCAAGCAAAACTCATGGAATGGAAATTACTTCTCCAAACTATGAGGTGGGTTCAATATTTACTGGCATGAATCAGCCCTGTGAGTGAAATGAAAAGTATGCAAGACACTTGCTTTCCAAGCTGTGTTTTTTACAGGCTAACAACGGGATGAGGAAAAATAAGTTGGACTCTGCAGTTGATTTTTAATAATTCCTGTATTAGCAAAGCATACCAGGTGGTGTGCAGTTTGCTTCTAGTTCTGATTTGGTGCATGTGAGATTTATAACTAAGTGCAATTACACCATGTTGCATCCCATGTGTCAGGACAGTCAGGCCCTCGTGCTCAGCTTTGGGGTGGGAGCAGTTCTGACTTTCGCAGTGTGATCTGAACAGGCAAACCCTCATGGCCAAAAGAAAGAGGCTGATTTTGTTGTATTTGTGCATGGTGTTTGCTTCTTACCCAAACAAATCATCCTAATGGACCTAGACCTCACTTTAGACCTAAACACTGACTGAGGCCAAGAAGGAGAAAGACAAGAGTGGATTTGGGCGTTTACTTAACAGTTTGGTTTCGAGTTTGGTATTTTTGTTTCCTTTTGTTTCTCCCCACTTGGATTTTAACCTCCTGAAAAAGTGATCTGATTATAGGAGGCAGTAGGACCAGAAGAAACACCGATTTTAAAAAGGGAAGACGGGGAAAAGAAACTAAGATGGATGAAGATGATAGAGAAGGAAGACAGGAACCTCCTGGGACACAGCTGCATGGTTAAAGACAGAATAGTGAAACAGAATCAAAGAATTTCACTGAATTAGCAACATTTAGCCACTAAGAAGATCAACAGGCTTAATAATCAGTTTCTGCTTTGAGCATAAGCATAGACTTAAAATTCAGACAAGGTAAAATACTAGCTATTATAAAGAAAAAATTAATAAAGGCATCATAAAGTAACCACCAAATAAAATAAATTCCTTCCTTAAAAAAGAAAGGAATTGTGTATACAGTAAGTGTCCAGATTCCAAGTGATAAGAGAAAATGCTATTGACTTCTGTTTCCTCTGTCCTCATTTATGAGTGTCAAATCACCTAATAGAAATGCAGGGTCATTAGGTAATCCAATTAGTTCATCGTTGTTTATTTTCTTTGTTACAGTTACAAGAACTGGGGAAGGTGTGAAGTATATCAAGTGTATTGTGGGAAAGCTATTAGGTGTTTGATTTGAAGATGTGCTACTATGAATAGCAATTTATATTCTTTTTCACAACAAATAGTCTGAAGATTCAGGAGATAGTAAAGATAAAGCTACTAGTGATACCACTGTGATCAGAGATGGCATGAAGTCCTTGGTCATAGTGTATCCTGACTTGTCAATGGGCTTATTCAGGTGGGTCAGATGAGGACTCTCATGAAGAGTGGGGCTTCATCAACAAGGTGAAAGCCTTATAAAACTGCTGGTATGTAACTAACAATGAGTTGTCAAACTGAATTAATCCGTTTGCTTTTTACTACTTAAGGTTCTGTCAAAGTGTATTTTCAGGACTCAATTTGTCCTTTCACAGCTTAGGAAAAATCAACCGCTTAGGAGCAAGATCAGTATAACTGTATTAATGAAGCACTATAATACTTGTTTGGGCACAGAGGAAAACATGCTCTTGAGCAAAACTTCAGTTGTCTCCAGTCAAATAGACCCAGTTCTTAATGGCTTCCTCGGAAGTCTGCGAGCCAGCACTTCATAATGACCTTTATCATTGAACAGACTGTGATTTCTGTAAGGTCATCATGAAAGAAGTACTTCTGTGTCTGTACAAAAGATGTAAGCTGATTCCTGGTACGCTACCAGGCTTTCAGACCTTCCATTTTCAGTGAGGCAACCACATTATTGCTGTTTATAGGAGAAATACAGTGCTTTGGTCAGATTTTCCACCTTTTAGCTACCACAACTAAATGAGGTCAGTGATATAACCAGAGTCACTGTGCTTGCACAAAGCTGGGTTTTAAGTTTTTAACAAATCAAACAAGTCATTATTATTTTGCAAGTTGATTAGCTAGAATATGTATTAGAAAGACTTGAATGAAAAGGGATGGGTCATTGACGCACCACAGATGGCTTCAGGCCAAGGAAGCTATAAATACAAGAAAACGCAACAATGTGTGATTTGTGTGTTGGAAAACTTGGAGTGAAGAACCTATGGTGCAAGGAGATCTACAAACACACAGGGAAATAAAGCAGGAACAGTTATTATGCAGAAGCTTTTTTATACAAACAGACAAATAGAGACAGAAGCAGAGAGGAGAAGGTTGCTGCAGGATAGAGGGGGGCAGTGACATTTCTCTGGGTGTTATGGCAGTTTCCAGCCTGACATGCCACTCTTCAGACTGGTGCTTGATTCATTGCTACATGCTCCAGACCCCACAGCACTCAAGGGAGTCCTCTCTGTTGGAAGGAAGTTTGGAAAGGGAACTTTTTACCATTGATTCAGCTACTTCAGTGTTTCTCTAGCATTATGTGAATCACTGGTATGAAAGGAAAAAAAAAAAAAAAAAAAAGAAGACTTTTTTTCCCCATTCATCTTAGATTTGGAACACACTCCTAGAAGTCTGATTATATAAAACTATTCATCCCTCAGTCCTGTCCCAGACAGTCATCTTTCCCACCATCCTTCATTTTCCAATGAATTGTAATGATTGCATACCTTGCAGTCTTCCATTTGCTTTGTTCTTTCTAAGTACTGAAGATTAAGCTTTACTGATGGTATTTGTCAGCTAATTGCTCACTGTATATCGTTTGCATTCTACAAGTCCTTACTTTAGAAAGGGAGCAGAAGGACCATTCTGCATATGCCTTATCCTTCCCTAAACATGTCTTCTTGGGCCATGTCCCTGTTACATTCCCTAAGAAAGTTCTTCTCATGCAGAAGTAACAATTAAAAGAACTTGTGTCTCCAGATGAAAGAAAAAAAAAAAAAAGTTCAGAATTTAAACTACACATAATAAGTGGAGCGTTGTCTGAAACAATATGAATAATGCCTACTGTCCCCTGGAGATGTCAAGGATCTCTGGGTATGGACCAGAGGATGCTGAGGAATGGAAAAGGCCCCAGAGATATCTCCTCTCCCTGCTCATCAAGCCTGATCCTTTTGCATGACATCATAGCTATCATTGGAGTTGGGATTTTAAACTAGATCTCTCAAGGGACCCACTACGGCCATTCTTACCTTTTCTTTAGGAAACTGAAGTAACAATGGCTGTTTTAATGTAAATTGACATTAACTCATCAGCTTAAAATAAAATTTTATTAGTTGAAAAGAGTACTGAGAAGCAATCACAGAGTCTGATCTAGCTTTTTAATAATGGCCATTATTGATTAAAAATATTCTTTCTACTTATTATTTTATAAATTGCTTGCTATAAGTTAACAGGCTTCATGGAAGCATCTGATGCTTGAGAAATACAGCATCAGATGATCTAAAATTGTGAATTAAGCCTCAGCATTTTCTATTATACTGAAAAGTTTCTGTTTCTTTAATTTGGTTTTGGCTTCTTACTGAAAGAAACAGAATTTAAAGTAAGCCTACATTTTATTTTTTTCTCAAACAACAAACACTCCACTAAATATTTATCTTTTTTATATATATGTATGATGCTCTCCAGAACATCTGTTAATTGAATCTTTATTTGAATCTATTAGCAGTACTTTGTTTTAAGCCAAGAAAGCAAAAAAATTCTATAATTTGGATGACAGCCAGAAGACAGTATCTTCTCCATAATTATACCTTTATAACTTCAAATCAGTTTGTTCATTGTCAATGATTCAAAGTCAATTATGAGGAAGAAAGGGCAAAAAAAACCCAAACCCCACAGAATAGATAGAAAATGTTTCTTAAGAAGTGTATTATTTACTATTTTTTGTTATTTCTTACATTTAAAATACTTGACTTGTACTACTTTATACAAGTTTATCTTAAGATACTTAGAATCTATTGGACATAAAGATTTTCAGCAATATTTCACCACAGTCTTGCCTGTTAATTCCTTACAATTTTCTTATATTACAAACACTTATAGAAATCAGTTAAATCCTCTGTTGCCAATATCAATAAATATATGCATAATATATGCTTGCTCTTTGCTTTATACACACTAATATTAATTTAGGAATTAAATTCCACAAAAATGTTTGAAAAATTAGTTCTTTATCCTAATAATTAAAAAATGTATTTTCCACTCAAGTATCTCAGAAATGGAGGAAGTAAAAATAAAAATTAAGTTAGCATAACTCATTGTGAGTCTAATATCATGCAGAGCATATTTTTGTTTTTCCTTTTATTTTTCCTTCCAGTGTAAATGTTTGGGTGGGTTTTTTTGTTGTTTGGTTTGGTTTTTGGTTCCCCCCCCCCCCAGAACATAAATTCATAATATAAACTATATTAGGCCAGATGAAATTTGGGAATCCCTAAATTTTGCCATAAGAGGGCATTAGTCATGCACTTAGAATAGAAAATGCATCTCAAAAAAAGCACATATGTTTTAAGAAAATGCAATTGTCTACACTTGTGCACCAAAGGAGTAAAAAAGATGAATACTTTTGTAATGAGGAATACTTTAAATGAGTTACTGGGATAGGCACAGTTCCCTGTCTTGGGTTTTCTTCCTGGATAGTCTGAAAATACAAGGAAAGACCAAGGAAGAGGCCAAGTACTACTTCAGCAGTTTAGAAGTTACCACAGAAGAAGACAAAGCCAGAAGTTCATGGTTTGACCTATGAACACAATCCAGAAAGTATGCCTAGGCAGAGTTAACATCAAGCACTTGTTTATCTTCTCCATGCACATGGAATTAAAGATACAAAGGTGCTTTACTTGCAACAAGCAGTGAGGCAGCAAAAATGAGACCCTTGAAGCTTTATTATGAAAAAAGAACTGAAGAAAATTTAGAGCATGTATGAGACAAGAGATACGAGATTTTGAATTCCTGTTGAAAAAGGAAAGGGGATGGGGAAGGCGAAAGGAAAGGGGAAGTGGAAAGGAAAGGGAAAGGGGAAAAGAAAGGGGAAGGGGAAAGGGGGTGGGGAAGGGGAATGGAAGGGAAGGGGAATGGAAGGGAAAGGGAAAGAGAAAAGGAAGGAAAGGGAAGGAAAAGGAAGAGGAAATGGAAAAGGAAAAGGAAAGGGAAAAAAAGGAAAGTTAGATCCCAAAGCATGCTCTGATGACTTCTACTAATTGTCAGTGAATGTTGGATTGTTTCCCAGAAAGATAGAAAATTCTTCATTCTGGAACAAGAAAAGTTATTAGCAAAAAAATACGTACTATGTGGGGTTTTCAGAGCTCTGAAAGACTGTTACCGTGTAAACTGCAGTTGTAGCATTCATGAACAGAGACAGACTCAGGACCATGCATAATTGGTTTCTTGAGCAGTGCCTATGTCTCACCCCTTATGCCTTTTCTATTAGGTACTGCAAATTACTCTAGAAAAATATTTTGTTGCATCATTCTTGGCCATCACAAAAAGCAATGGATTATTTCAATTCTGAGTCTCTCAGAACACAATTTTCTGACTATTAATTAGGATGCAACAAGGATATATTTAATTGTCCTTTCTCCCAGAATTATGCAATTTATCTTGTGTTTGCTACCTCTAAATTGCTTTCACTAGTAACTATAGGGCAAAGAATTTGATGACAATACAAATTGCTTTCAGATATGTTTTGGATATTTTCCAGCTTGTCATTTCTTCTTTTCCACTGGCATATACCAGAAAAGCACAGAGACCCAGCAGTAATCTGTTATTTGTAGAAATTGATAGCTCAGTTGAAGAGCTGAATTTGGTCACTTTGTCATCCTGGGTAGTTCTATGAAGAATAATTAATTAATATTGAATTAATTCTGTAGGGGAAAATTTTATGGTCTTTGAATTTCAACACACTTCATCATTGTGTACACATTGCATTAAGAGTTGAAAAAGAAATTATGCATTTGGCACAATGAAAAAATGTTAAAATTGTTCTGGTCAAGCCAGTAAGTCCACTGACAAAGGATTTATGTTAACACCTCTGTATCTTTATAAGAACTAGAGGTATTCCCCAAGGCAGTGATACTTTAGTGTCTGTTCTGGAATTCCCGTCATTAAAAATTGAAATCTTATAAATTAAATTCTGCATCTGCATCCTCAATTTTATCACCTTCCTTCTGCCAAGATTTTTATTAAATGAATCAGGTAACAAATATTTGAAATTATGGAATACTAAATTGCATAATGCTAAATTCCAGCATTCAGATTGGCAAAATTATTTGAAACTGCTTAAATCAGACAGCTCCATGACAGGCAACTTTCAGGAGTGCTGGGTTTGCTCCACATGTGGAATGACTTGTGGAACCACTTTTATGGATTCCCAGAAATGCCTGAAAAAAATCATCCCATTTTTGTCAAACATACCAGCTACAGCTCCTCCCAAATTCTTCTGTTTTTTCTGGTTTTGGTGTATTTTTTTTTTTTGCCTTGTCATTGCTGTGATTGTTATTACCTACATACCCGGGGATCTGAGTCAATAGAAGTTTGCAGTTACATGTTAGTAATTGGAAAATTGTAGTCACTAATAGGCAATTATCCTGATGACTGTTCTAGGTGAAGCAAAGTCTTATGGCTGCTGGAAAGGCAGGCACTTCAGAGCATCTAACTCATAGAATCATCGAATCATCAAGGTTGGAAAAGACCTTCAAAATCATCAAATCCAACCATCCGCCTTACAACCCCTAAACACTAAACCATCTTACGAAACACCACATCTACCCCTTTTTTTAACATCTCCAGGGATGGTGCCTATACCACCTCCATGAAAAGACTATTCCAATGCCTCACCACTCTTTCTGTGAATATTTTTTTTTTTTTTCTGATATCCAGCCTGAACCTCCCCTGGTGCAGCTTGACCACATTTCCTCTTGTCCTATTGCTGGTCACTAGGGAGAAGAGGCCAACACCCACCTCACTACAACCTCCTTTCAGGTAGTTGTAGGGAGCATTGAGGTCTCCCCTCACCCTTCTCTTCTCCAGGCTCAACAGCCCCAGCTCCCTCAGTTCTTAAGGCCAGATCTTAAGACCCAGATGAGCCTAGCTGCCTTTCTCTGCACCCTCTCCAGCATCTCAATGTCCTTCCTATACTGCTGTGCCCAAAACTACACACAGTGCTTAAGGTGCAGCCTCACCAAGGCCGAGTAGAGAGACAGGATCACCTCCCTGGTCCTGCACACTGGTGGCTCATGTTCAGCCAACTGTCAATCAGCACCCCCAGATCCTTCTCTGCTGGGCAGCTATCCAGCTGCTCCTGCCCAAGCCTTTAGCGCTGCCAGTGGTTGTTGTGGCCAAAGTGCAGGACATTTGGCCTTATTGAAAAGTATGTAATTGGCCCTGGCCTAACTGTTAAGCCTGTCTAGATCCCTCTGCAAAGCCTCCCTACCCTCAAGCAGATCGACACTTCCACCCAGTTTAGTGTCATCTGCAAACCTACTGAGGGTGCGCTCTATCCCTTCATCCAAGTCATCAATAAAGATGTTAAACAGGAGTAGCCCCAGCACTGATCCCTTAAAACTCATCCTTAAAACTCAGCTGGAGATGGATGTATAATAATATCAACCTATTTGGGAGCAAGGAACATTGTGCCCAGCAAATTTTCTTCTTTCTGTAGCAAGCAGGCTTAGGTTATTTTTAATAATAATAGTAATTATAACAAAACAGTGCACCTTGATGTTTTAGTTCTCTCTTTAGCACAATTTTATTATTATACATCCCCAGAATATGCTTTAGATACAGGTTTTGAGGTTTTTCAGTATTTTTCCAGTACCTTTCAACACATAACTGCTTGATGAAGTGCTATTTTAGGCTGTTCATTAGAACAGTTCAGAAAACAGGCAGGGTAGTCAGGTATGAAAGAGTTATTGCTTTTCTCGTCTTAGAAGAAGATACTTGTTATCACTTCAAGAACCATTGGCTTCCATAGGCCAGTACGTACACCTTCCTTTCGTTTCCTTTGCAGCATCACTCTGAAAGAAAGCTACAGCCTTCTACATGCTTCAAACTTGTACTCAAGTGTTCCATTCTCCTATTTCTGCCTGATTTTGGGGACAAAATTTGTTCATGTTTGGCCTGGTCAAAAACCAAATGAGATTATAAAGAAGTATTTTATATTCACTGATATAGGTCGTGGATTAAAACCAACCAACCTTTTCTCCCCCCTGGGCCCCCAGATAAAACCTTGATGAAATACAGAACTTTAAGTTTCTTCTATGATCTCAATGGTTAATTCCTCTGTCTTATGTCTTCATGTCCATTCGCATGTGCCTTCACTTTCCACAGAGAAGGTGGCAAGATGACTTCCTCATTTCATTTTTTTCTCTAGCTTCCATATTTGAGTAGCAAACTTTTCTGAAAGGAGCTGTTTCTCAATTTGTTGTTCACCTAATTTTATGTTGTCTTTAGGTGGATTCTTAAGACTAATCCATTATGACTCAAAGCAAACACTGAAGAGTTTCTAAGAAGTTACACCAGAACACAACCTGTTAGATATGTTGTACAAATCTATTTTGTCTGAGACTGTGTCACACATTTGCTGTATTTGTATGAGACATACTTTCCAATGAAGAAAAGATATGAAGTTAGGAACTTAGCTAAATCTGAAAGTGCAGAATAAATAACATTTGCCAGGAGTATTTTCTGTCATATTTCAAACTGTGAGCATTCAAAGAATTCTGATATGAAAAAAAAAAAAAAAAAAAAAAAATTCCTTTAAAGTGCAAATGAATATTTGTGAGCCACCTCAAATGCCCTCTGGACTTACTCCTGCTTATCTTCATCTTTGGGTAATGACTGGTTAAAATATTTTTGAATAACGAGGACATTATCAAAAATCAAGTCTATTCACAAAAGATGCATGAAAAGAAAATGGGTCTCAAGTTTTTGAATAAATTTTTCATTCTGAATAGTTTGCCAGACTCTATTTACATCTCAGAGAGGATATTCATTTCCTAGTTGGTTTTAAAAGACACGTTAACTTTGTAAATATTTAAAGATGGTAATTTTATTTTCCTATCATAGAAACTTATTTTTAACAATAATCTTTTAAAGCATCTTTGTTAATGAAGAGGTTTTTGGGCCCTTATTACTGACTGCTTCACACCTTGTTTGGTGGTTTGCACAGGTGTGAGGTGATGCAAATTGCAACCAAAAGAGAGTGATTACATTTTTAATTTTATTTTTATGTTCCTTTTGCGCAATTGCAGTAAGTGAAAAGCACGTGATTTCCATATCTGGAGTAAGTAATTTCTTATGACACTGGAACACAATTTGTACACAGATCAGCTGCTTTAGTGAGAAGATGCCCCCCCTGAAAACAGTCTAAATAAGAAAAGTAATTTTTATGTAGGATGTACTAACATGACAGAAAAACAAAAATTCATTTTGGATTTT
Organism: Apus apus; assembly: GCF_020740795.1. Taxonomy (NCBI): domain Eukaryota; kingdom Metazoa; phylum Chordata; class Aves; order Apodiformes; family Apodidae; genus Apus; species Apus apus. Next base: position 195,166,218 of record NC_067282.1, read on the forward strand.
TTTTGATCACTTATATTCCTTTGGAGGGTTGTAACATCTTAGCTGGTATTAGTAAAAAATAAACTGCAAATATTGAAGGGAATTCAAAATCTCTCTGAGGATGAAACAAAATTTTCCAAGCTATCAAAGGTGGTGGGCTAAGTCAGGAAACCCGTATTCTATGGCAGATAGTTAAAAGTATTTTTCTTTTCTGTATGTCTACCTAAATTGTAGATTTTATCAGAGCATCTCAGAAGAATTAGGCTATCATCTGTTGAGGAGGGGGGAGCTTAAATGAAAAAATTATACTATATATTATCATATCATATTATATTAAAGTATGTAATATATAATATAATCCCAGTCATAAAAGAGAGCATGGGTTTCATTTTAAAATATATGCCTGTAAGTGCAGTGTTCCTCACCTGTTGTCACTGGAAATTTCTCTTGTTGACACTTTTGTTACCTGAAAAATGATTTTAACTGAATGGCAGGATTACAGGACGATTTAGGTTTGCAGGGATTTAATGTCATTCAGTCCCCTCTCAAAGCAGGCCTGACTCTGGAGTTAAATTCAGCCTCAAAGTGAGATTGCATTGCTCCTTATCCCATCAGGTCTTGAAAATCTCCAAGGACTGGTGTTTTACCACCTCCCAGAGCAGCCTACTCCCGTGCAGAGACACTCTCAGAGCAAAGAATTTTTCTCCTGTCAAAGCTGTTTCCCTGCATCGGTTTTGGCCCATTCTTTCCTTGACCATCTTGTGCTTTTTCACTGTGCTCCCGCAAAGAGAATCTGCCCCTGTCTTTACAACTCCCTTTTATGTAGTCAAGACTGCTATTTGATCCTCCTCTGTCTGTGCTGTTTTATGGTTCTGTTTGCTCTTCCTTGCCTTTGAGCCAGGCGTTGGATGCCAAACTGCCGTTGATTCTGGGCACAGGCTAGTGAAACTGCTGTAAAGCCAAGGAAAGGCTGTGGGGCAGGGGCAAAACAAGGTTTTCTCTTCCATGTGCACACAGCAAATGGGGATTTCTGCATCCACAATTAAGTGGCCATGGAGCAGGAAACAAAGAGCCAACAGTGTTGCCCAGTCTGTGCGCAAAAGGACAGCTGCAACAGAGAGTTGAACTTTCTAAGATTAATTTTTAAATGGAAAGTTTAAGAGAACATGTTGGTTTCAAGAACCATTTATTACAGATGAAACTGCCTCAGCACATTGTTGATCTGAGCAATGATATATATTTGAATTTATAATTGAGGGTTGTAATTTACAGCAGAAGAGTATGTATGAGTAGTCTGAATGAATACCTCGCTGGCAATCTGACCAACTCTGTGTAAGGGAAGTGAACTCATGAATATATACCATATGTTTAGATCGTGTGAGTGGAGACAATCCTCAGTGACTTCAGAGAAGCTGTCCTTGTTTACACCAGCTAGGAGCTAGCCTCGTGCACATAATTTGCAGCTGAATAAATGCAGATGTTAGCATTATACAAAGCTTACAGAGTTTCAGGTTACTTTTGTTAAACAAGGCATCTAGCCCACAAGTTTAGATTTGGCAGCATTGCACTGCACTGCTGTCTGAGAAGAGACATAGGTTTGGAAGTGTATGTGGCATTTTTTAGCTTTTGGAAAAAACAAACTTTCACATATCCCAACTGTACAAGAAGTCTTCCAAGGCAAAGAAAATAAGGAAAGGAAAACGAGAATATATGGAACCTGAAATATGAGAGGGTAACGTGTACCTGAAACCTCACACCCTGCACACCTGCCTTTTGCCAAAACACAGAGGAAACTGCACCACCTACAGCACTGGTATCCTAAGGATACACTAGTCTACCAAAATAAGTTGAGTTTTCTTCAAGTTTGTGTTCAGTGTATTTACAACCCATCATAGAAAATCCTGGGCTTCCTGCTGATATGGACATTATCTAATGACAGACCTCTGTGATAAAATCCTTGTCTGTGATGAATGACACCAGCAACCTCCCTGAAAGCAATGGAAGGGCTCACATCATGTAAGTGCTGAGCAGCAAGGAAAGAGTTGTAAGGACCAAACCTTTAGTTACTTAACAGCACTGGCAAGATTTCAAAGCCAATGAGGGCATGCTAATTAGACATGAGATATATGGTTGTTTTGATTACATATTTTATTTCATTAGGAGAATATACAGTGCACTAAACTTGGCTGATTTTTTCTGCAATGTTTGCAAACAAATCTTCTGGGATGAACAGAAAAGTAATGATAGTGCTGACGACAAACTAACTAGGCAAATGTCTTTTGGTACAAACTAACACGTACAAAATTTGCTGTTGCTACATCTGCATTGCACCCACAAATGGTTTCCTATTTCCATGCAAAGGAAAGTTGTGTGCTTGACATAAAAGGAAGACAGTGTGTCTGATTTTGTGCCAGCTTGAATGACTGATGGATCAGGATCCCAAGGCTCATTATAACTGTAGGAAAAAGTAGGTGAAGATACAGCCTGTATCTTTGTTATCATGTATATGCTGATCAGTATAGTATCATCACTTGAAGATTGTATCACTCATTCTCTGCTGTTTATTTGCTGTTTCTCATGTTTATTTATCTGGAATATCTGTATATACAATCAATCATAAAGCTCACGAAGAATCTAAATCCAGTTTTGCTTCAATATTTTGTGATATTAAAATTATAGTTCTGACTTCATGAGTCTGCAGACACTAATTAGATAAAAGTCAGTATGGAGTAATCCTAAGGCCTGTATCCTGCAGTAGCTTGGCAGGGTGAATCCTCTGGGCCTTTTGTTCCCCAGGTGTGCTTCTGTGAACGTACCTTAAGCTGAAAGTTTATGGTGGAGAAAATAATTATTTTGCAGTGTGAGAGACCTTGCCACTGACATGTTAACATGACTGGTGGAAAAAAAAATCTCTTAAGCAGTCAAGCAGTCAAGATGTTTTTCCACTATATATATATATATATAATTTTTTATTCTTCTTTTCCCACTGTCTCCTCTGTTTTCTCAACATGCTCAACCATTTATGCAAAGGAATACATTCACTGGGATGATGAGGTTCACTAATGAAGATCACAACACAACCAGATCTGCAAAACATTTTATGTTTTCTCTCTCTACTTTTCCTGCTAATTGGTGTTGTCCTCCAGCCTGAGTACAGTGTTAGAGACATATCTGAATGCCAAGCATTTATTTGTGTTTTTAAATAATTTCTCTTTCTTTGACTTGATTGCCTTGGCTGTAGCCTCCTGTGCTGGTAGCCAGCACATCATGTACCTCTCTGCTCTTCCTCTTAAACCACAACTTATTCTGTTTTTCTGTCTAAAGCTAGCTTTCAATCCTGGCATCCTTGCTCTTTCTTACAGTAACTTAGAAGCAGTCACCTCAAATCAAAATACTGGCTTTAACAAGGAGCATATCAATTGCTTTTTGCAGCTATTTTATTTTTACGGTACTCTGAACCTTCTCCCCCTTAATCTCTATTTTGCCTCCTTGTATTTCATATTCTCAGGACTATATTCTCTGTATCTGAATAAGTCTTTACAATATGTATTTTAATAGTTAGGCAATTACTTGTAAAAGTAGAAAGTATGTCACTGACCTCCCTTTAAGTGGTCAGGGAGCCATCCTGGAGTCCTTTGAAACCAAAATTAGTCAATGGGACCTAATGAAAAGTGATAACATGTCTTACACTATGCATGGGAACAGGAATCCCTGCAAAAAGCTCTTGTTGGGGCTTTGAGGAAGCTATACCAAGAGAACCTAAAATATAGTTATATATTCAGATAGTTCAGAACTTGTGTCCAGTGTCTCTCACAGCAAGAACAAACATTTACCCTTTTTCCTCAATTCTAAGTCATATAAGAAAGAACAAGACTGATGCCTCTGAGAAACAGCATAAAATCAGGCTTCTGACACCTAAAAAAACCCCACGTTAGCACCAAATGGGAGATCCAGGCATTGTGGCTGCAGTTTGGTACAATGTAGTGTAGAATTCAGTAGGGTGTTTCAGTGGAGGGTTAGAAAGTTTCTGGAATAAGGAGGCACTTGAACTAACAAAGAAACCAGCACTTGGAGCTCATAGGAAGCTAGTGACTACCAGAGTGGTTCTGCAACACCCAGAAAATCAGTGCTGTCAGAATATCCCTTACCTTGTTAATGTGGCAGTGTGGCTGTTTTACAACAGGTTGTTGTTGGTTTGGTTTTTTTTTACCACAAAAGAAGGCACTTTTATTTGATTCCTAAGCCTCTGCTCAGTTTTTGACTGAGCTTTTGGTTCAACAGACAATGAACCTGCAAGAATTCCAAAATGGAGAGAGTGCTGCTGTTTTCCTCAAACGTCAAAAGACAAAGAGGCAGGAAGTAGCTCTTGGGGATTTTTATAGAAAATGCAGCCATTATTTATAGGGAAGTCTAATGCTGACTCATCTTCTTCTAATATCACATCTGAATATAGCCAGGCACCATTACTCCAGTATCAGAGCTGCTGTGGATGGTAACTTCTTTGTCACCTGAATGTCTCTGTCTCATCACTGAAACATGACATCCAAATTCAACAGTGAAAGCACCACTATATAGTCATATAATTATTATCAGAACTAGTTAGCACATCACTATTTTGAGTAGGGGCTTAAAATACACTGAAACACTTCTGTAGTTCTTTTAACCTCACTGATAAATAGTTCTGCAGAAATATGAGTTCAGTGTCGCAGTGGTAGAAAAAGAAAATAAAAATATTTTTTAATAAAGGAATATGAAGAGAAACAAACAAAAAAGCCCAACTAACTAAGCTAGTGAATAATTCCTTGTTTTATAATCTATGTACTTTGCTATCTCAAAAGAAAGGAACATGACCAATAAGGTTGAGTGAAGACATACAGCAGCTTTCATACAAGCAACAACTGAGTAGGTTGGACCTCCTCAGCCTACGAAAGAGAAAGTTTAGGAGCGTGATAAAGATCTGCAAAATACTGAGTGCCCTACAGAGGGTAGATAGGGATCTATTAAGATTTTTTTTCTTTTTCCCAGTACAAGATCCATCTCCTCTACTATGATCTAGTAGCAGAGAATTTCAAAACAAACAAAAAGAAGTGATTCTTGATGCAGCAGGTTACTCTGTTTATAGAGCGTTTATATGTGTGAACAGATAGATTGGACAAGCACTTAGAAAATACATCTGAAAGTAGCTGGAGGCAAGCAGAATATTATGAGTGAAATAACATACATTCTCTGTTCCTCTTTTTCCTTGTGTGTCCACAGATGGACACTTCGGGATACATTACTGGGCTAGATGGGCTCTCAAAGCAGTATGGCTGGTTTTATATGAGATTAAAACTAACACAGAAGATATGTCTTAGAAGTACTTACCCTTAGAGGTGCTGCCATCAAACACTGGGTTTACCACGTGTCTGGAATTTAGAGAAAAAGAGGAGGTGCAAATTGGGATAATATTTTGTATTTAAATATATATGACTAGAAAGTTTTCCACACAGAAAATCTGTAAAGGGATTACTATTCTTACGTTTCATTTTGTTGTCTTAAGAGGACCAATTTAATGCAGAAGTCTAGCATAATATGCCTAAGGATATTGACTCATACAGCAAGCAGACACACAGGAGCTCTGAAAATGAGGAATAATAATAAGTCTTCTTCAAACTTTGTAATTAAATTGATCTTACTCTCCTCCAGTAGTTTGATGATGATCCATAAAGCTGGATGAGACATAAAGCTGATCATTTGCCATTATTAAGTACCTCATAATTTATTGAAGATTTGATCTTATGAAGTTAAAACACTCCAGTAACATCTGAAGACTTGCAAAATTGCAGGGCTTAGCACTTACCAAAATTGGTGATTAGCAAGTAGAGAGACGTTAGCCCTATGGTCTTTGGCAAATTACAACTAAGTGAAAGTACTGTTTAGACTGGTGCCTACATTTTCTTTCTGGCTTTATATGGATACATTATTTTTCAAGGCTCATTCCAGAGTTGTAGTGCACTGATGAAGTCAGAATGATTCATGCTACACACCTATATGTGGTTATATTCCAATCAAACAGAAGTCCTCAGAATGATTGCAGTGCTGCAGAACTGAGCTCTGCTAATAACCAGTGAGTGTAATGCACTGACTTTGTAAAAGGGATCAAACATAAAGCAGTTTTTTCTCTTGTATCCAATATGTAGACAGATAAACAGGCTTCACTGAACGCCTTAAAATCACAGCCTGTGGCAATAGATATTGTGTGTTTGAGTAGGGAAGAATAAGAACAACCTTTTCTGAAACAGCTCACAGAAATACTTCATGAGCTTTTGGTGAAAGAATATTGGAATGAAGATCACTTATGAAGAAGGGGGAATCCTCACAGTATAATAGAGATCACTTATTGAACATTCCTATAACTCAAGGAGAAAAAGAATTAAATAACTTTTTTTCTCCCCTGGGTACTGGCAGATTATTTTCATGTGCTTATAAAAGGATGTGAAAAATTTGCATGTGAGGGGATATATCTCCCATATTGGTAGCTCTGCGCATGTTGACTGTAAACAGTGCAGTCAACAAATTCAGTAGGACAATGTCAGTTTACTCCTGATGTAGCCTGGGTATGATTTCTAGAGCCTTTGTAGCACAACCATATACTTCACATGACATCTGGGTATCTTCTGGGTGAAACACTGCCATAATATAGTAAAATATTAGGAGATGGCTGCAATTATTTAAAAAAATGCACCCTTTTTTAGAAGCAATCTCCAGAATCTTTTGACTACTAGAGTAAGATCTAAGATCTTCAGGCCAATATCTCTCAGCAAGCCCAGGTAGAGGCCTAAGGATTGCATCAAAGACAGAGGGATGAGTATGGATTTCTGCTGGTGCAGGAGAAGAGGACTTGCCCATCTGGGCTGGAGAGCAGCCCAGCAGCTTTCCCCTGTCTGACTCAGCACGTTTCCATGGCAGGCTCGGCTTCAATGTAGGGAATGCTGAAGGGGGAGGAAACAAAAAGGAGCAGTTTTACATTACCCCTGTACTCCACTGATGTGACTAACTCTTACATTCCTCGCTTCTGTGTGCTTGCAGCAAGTGTCGATATAGATTTGAACACTGAAGCTTGAGTTGTTTTTATTAACAGAGTTCTCTGTACCAAGCAGCACTTACAGTGGAGAAAAAAAGAAGAAAAATAAATTATAATTCTACATTCTCAATTCCCACCTCTCTGGCAGAGAGGCAGAAAGATTTCAATATGTTTTTTTATACATCATGTGCTTGACCTTGTGAATTCTCAAAAATGTTTGGCAGCAATCTGTGAATTGCCTAAACCTTGTTTCTGCCTGGTGGTTGTGTTTGGTTCTCTGTGATAAATCCCAACAATATCATGAAGCATAAATGCTATTGATAGTTTCTGTGTTTTATTTTGGTAAGGACCTAATTCTCACTTAATGCCCTTTTATTCCAAAAATCAATGAGGAATCCTAGTGAAACCTCACCTAGGAAACCTGTTCTTGCCTCTGATTAATAAAGGACAAAAGGTTACCTCATTGTACTGTATTTCCACAACATTTTATGGTTGTGAGCATAGTCTGACTGAGTCAGGTTTATATGAATAATGTATATATTATTTACTGTTCTTTTGTTGCGATTAGATCTTTATGTTCTTATGTCTTTGAGATGGTAACTTCAGTATTGTCTAAGGAGAGTGACTTACATTCCTGCTTTTTCAGAAATGCTCATATATTTACATATATATATATATTTAAGTTGGCATAGCATGACCCTTATTCTCAGTAACATTACACAGGTGTACTTGAGGATGTACTATGTGTACTATGCAGGCAATGGGGTTGTATAAGTGTAAGCAAAGGAAAAATATATGGGTAATAGAGGAAGAAGAATGTGTATGCAGACCATTTATGAATATTGGTAATGCACAAATGGTGTAGAGCACAGATTAAATATGCAGTGCATTAGCTGAGACTGAGAACAAGAGAGGGAGAGATAGTTGGGAGATTTGGCAACAATGAAGACTTTCACAAGTTAAAATAAAATTGAATTTTAAAGTGAGAGTAGTAATTAAAAATCAAATTGAATATCTGAAGCATTGGTATCTGCTCATATTATTAAAAAGTACTAATTGCTATGTCTGCAATGCATTCTAAACTGTTTCCTGTGCTTTTGACAGCATATTTATTTGTATTCAGTAGCATAGTTCTAATATAAAGGAGTGAAATTTTTTAAACTCTCTTAGCTAGTAGATCTGTTATTTTGTAGAAAGTCTGCTGGGGTTGTTTCCCCTCCTTTCCTAGTACAGTAATTGCATTTGTGTAAAAGCTACACAGAACTTCAAAAACTCACACGCCAGACAAAATGTAAATGGTTCCATGACCCTGTTAGCCCACTTAGCCTACGTCTGTTATTACCAGCTCTGCTTGTGCTTAAGGGAAATTGCTGCTTTTTTTCCTCTGCAAACAGTTGTTACATCTTAGGTCAAGCCAGTTGTTCAAAGTCCAAATAAAGAGGAAGCCTGGTTTTATGGTGTGAGTCACTGAGCTTATGATGCAAGTGGTGTCTTTTTGTTTGGGCTGGGAATTTTGAAGGGTAAGTGGGTGAGCGCAGCATCAAACTGTGTACCCAGTAAATGCATGGGGATACTGGCCATGACACACACAGGAAAGACCAGTGACATCTGTGCTGAAACTTTCCACTGATAATCAAAACTGGAAAAATGCCATGCTGCTTTTTCTAATACGAGGCAGGATCAAAGTAGGTCTCTGTTACAAGGCTGAACTTTGTCATGTCAGCTATGTTTAATGAATATGAATCAGATTTGTAAAAAAATTTAAATGTGCTTCAATGTATTGGTATTCCCATTTTGGATTTTATCTGCTTTTTGGGATGTAGTGTATCAATTTGTATCCAAAACAGGTAAGAAATTCTTAGTGTCATTACAAACTCTTAAAGTGACAATGTTTTATTTTTCATACTTTTGGGTTTTTGTTTTGGTTTGGTTTTGGTTTTGGTTTTTCCTTCTTATGTGGGATATAAACTGTGATGAAAACTGTAATCCTTTGTTGACTGCTCTCTTCTACTTTTGGATTGATTATTTAGTGGACAGTTAGATTTTTCAAAAGGTATGTAAACATGCAGGGCTGCCACTAAAGCAGTTAATGGGATTTTCAGGAGTTTCTGACCTACCCTGATTTCACTGGGAGATAGGACCATCCAGCTGGGCGTACACCAGCCACGAGACATTGATTTGTTTCTACACAACCCTGCCAAAAATGTGTTAGAAACCTGGCCTTTGATGCTTCCTACTGTAAGTATTTAATCTCATTATATTTATACACTATTGCACATGGAGTCTGGATCAAACATCTCTCTTGGGAACTTAGTATTTAATTTATTATTCATATTTCTGTATTTTTCCTCCATATGCTTTTTCCTGGGTTATTGATGAGCCTGCTAACAAGGCTAGGTCAAATCCTATAAAAGTACCAGCCTGTGGCAGAGGGTTTGGAACTAGATGATCTTTAAGGTCCTTTCCAACCCAAACCATTCTATGATTCTATCTTCTTTCTCCCTTATAACTCTAATTGCCCTTTTGTCTTACCCTTTCCAGGTTAAGTGGTAAGGGAAGTGATAAGAGTGATCCTCAGACATTTCCCAGCAGAGGAAGAACAAAAGCTAACATATAAGTCACCTTAACCTCATCAAGGAGTAGGCAGAAGAGCTCCTCTGGGCATTTTTCAGAGAACAAAGTCAATAAATGCTTTAGCATCTGAGGAAATGCACTTACATCTGAAGGTGACAAAGCCAGAGTCTTCCTGCCTCTCTGCCCACATACCCCGTCCACTACTTCACATCAGTAGAATGTGCTCCTCTGAGCAGACTGCAAAAGAGAGTCTTCTTTAAAAGAAGATTTTCTCTTCTACTTCCCCTCCTCCCTGCAATTCTTGTAGTTGGGCATATGATGAGAAATTCTTTGAATGTTTCTGCCCTCTCAAAGCCTGTCTGAGGGCTTCCTCTCCCATGGAGCTATGCTGTGCTTCCCTGTATCTGCAGCTTTACTGGGGAAGTGCCACTGTAGGCACGTGATGCCATTCTTGTGGTAGAGGAATTTTCTTTTTATTTCCCCATGGCGTTGTGCTCCTGCAGCCGTAACGATTGCTCCAATCCAAGTTAATCCTTAATCTTCACAATTTCTAATTCATCATATGCAAATATATGCTAAAGGCTACAAAGTTTGCTTGAATTATTGTGCTGCCTCCTTCAGAGAAGATGATGGTAGGGTGATTAAGGGTGAGTAAGGGGCGCTGATATGGAATTTTTATTTTATTGTAAAGCAGCTGGAAAGACAGCAGAGGTTATTCTGGCTCTTTTGAAATACCCAGCTGTGAGCAGCCACTTCAGATTCACTCAGCAGTGATCTGGGCATATTTTCTTTCTCATGGTCACATCCCAGAAATCATAGGAACTGGAATGTGAAGGTTCCGTCACACATATAATGTGTACTAATTGTTGCTAGGCTGCTTTGAGCTACTTAGTGGCACTAATGTACCATAGAAAGGAAAGAAAGAAATAAGAAAAGAAAAAAAGAAAAAGGAAAAGAAAAAGGGAAAAAGGAAAAGAAAAAGGGAAAAAGGAAAATAAGTAAACAAAGAAGAAAAGAAGAAGAAAAGAAAAAGAAAAAGCCCTCTCCTACAATTAATATCTTGCTACCCTGCTACAAATCATATCATTTTACAAAAAGCAATTTCAAAGTACAACTTTGTGACTAAATCCTGAAGATTCTCCATAACATCTTCAGTAGTGAGCTCAGGATCTCATTGGATTAAACTATAAGTCAACTGTCTCTTTATGTGTCATTATCCAAGTGGAGGAAGCTACAAATAGAATAAAAATAGCACCGAGATGTATGTGGGTTGTAATGCACTCTGGAAGAAGGGAAAAACCCTTACATAAAACAAAAGTTCAAGTCTTTTCTTTTTTACTTGATAATTCTCTTCTTAATTTCATTCTTGGCTGTTTTTTACCTTTTAGCAGCAGTGTAAATGCTATTCAGCATTCTTCTGTTCTCAGTATTTGCATCTATGTCATTTGTCAGTGGTAACCAAATTTCTTCAGCATTAAAACTAAGCATGTTAGCCTAATTTCCAAGAAAAACGCTAATCAAAGCCTTTGAACATTAACGTGCAAAATTGTTAGAATCTGTTATGGAGGACAGCTACTGCAAAAGTACAGAAGTGTCCAAGCAGGACTTGACCCTACTCCTCTCTCACACTCCAGATCTCACCTGGAGTACTGTGTCCAGGTCTGATGCCCCCAACACAAGAAGGACATGGAGCTGTTGAAGAGAGTACAGAGGAGGGCCACGAAGATTATCAGAGAGCTGCAGTACCTCTGCTATGAAGACAGGCTGAGAGAGCTGGGGCTGTTCAGCCTGGAGAAAGGAAGGCTCTGGGGAGACCTCATAGCAGCCTCCCAGTACCTGGAGGGGGCCTACAGGAAAGCTGGGGAGAGACTTTTTAAAAAGGCTTGTAGTGAGAGGACAAGGGGGAATGGCTTAAACTGAAAGAGAAGAGATTTCGGTCAGACATTAGGAAGAAATTCTTCACTATGAGGGTGGTGAGACACGGGAACAGGTTGCCCAGGGAAGACAACGGGTTGCTCAGAGCCCCATCTAACCTGGCCTTGAACAGATCCAGAGATGGGGCTCCGAGCAACCTGTTCAAGTGGGAGGTGCCCCTGCCCATGCCAGGGGGTCGGAATTAGATTGATCTTTAAGGTGCCTTCCAACCCAAACCATTCTATGATGCCTCCTTATGAAGAGTTCATGGAAGAAAATGAAGCAGTTACTCTCCAGCTAGGTTATAAAGACACATAATTTTTCAGCAAGAGTGGCTGGATATATATTGTTGTGGACTTACTAAGTGTCTCGCAATGGTGTTGTCTTTTGTTTGTGTTGTTTAGAAAGCTATTGCCAAGTCGGAGGTCTGGAGCTTATTATAATTGTGTGTATGATATATATAATAAAAAATAGCTGATTGGAAGCTTAACAAAAAAAAAAAAAAGAAAGAAGCAAAAGCTGCCTTAATGATCACAGACATAACAGGAAATAACAGGCAACTCCTTGTGCAACCAGTGTCTTTGAAAATTACTTTTTAGATTTATCATTACTCTTGTATACAAGGCTGTGAGCCTCTAAATTTTTTTTTAAGAAATTGCCTTTAGAAACAGTCACTGTTCTAACAAAGAAGTCTTTCAGATATACTCTGTGCCTTTGATGGATATTTAAGCTTTTTTCTTCAGGAGTGACAAAAGAGAAATAGTGGTGATTCCACATTTTATGAATGTTCCTTTATGCAATGTGTAGTGTATGTATATGTTTCTAATGATGCGTACTTGTAAACCTGGCAAGACAAGTATGACATCATATTTATAAAACAAAAAATTGAGGTTTATTTAAAAAAAAAAAAGAAGTGAAAAATAAGTTTTTACAGAAAATGTGACAGAACGGTTTAAGAAAGTATAAGAAAGGTGATAAAACATTTCAAATCCCACTTTACCCTACTCTTGGTAATTCTTGAGGTTTAAAAAGTGTATTTTTTTACTTTCAAGATTTTTCCTTGGTATTTGCAGTTCTCTGTGGATAACAAATTGTGGCCAGCAGTGGATGGAATTCCATTTTCCTTTACTAGTAGTGATAAATCTTGACATAAATTCTAGAAAAATTGGAAAGGTTATTTGTAAGGTATTACAACTTCAAAGGCCTTCAGCTTGATCAGAATATAGAACCCTTATTATTTAACATCAGATTGTTATATTAAAAAACATTATTACATTGTGAACCAATTAAATTACTAACTTTGGAACTTATAATAATCTTTCTAATTGAACACAGAGGATAAAACGATGAATTCTTGCCGTAAATCTTTTGTATTCAGCTGTTGCACTGATTTTAATTGCCTGCTCCTGAGAGCAAAGCCCGTACTGATGAGCAATAGCTTCCTTAGTGAGTTAGGTCCCAATTAACTACATTTATCATAGACTCAATGAACAGTTTAGGTTGGAAGGGACCTTTAAAGATCATCTAAAGATCATCCCCTTGTCATGGGCAGGGACATCTTTCACTAGACCTAGCTGCTTAAAGCCCCATCCAGTGCCGCATTGAAAGCATCCAGGGATGGGGCAACCTGTTCCAGTGTCCCACCACCCTCCTTGTAAAGCACTTTTGGGGCTTTTGTCAGGACATGCTTCTTTCTTTTACTGAAGACTCAAATGCTGGATGCAGGCAGTCCATTGTAGAAGGCCACTAGATTAATCAGGAATAATTTACTCTTTTTGAAGCCATGTTGGCTGTCTCTAATCACCTCTCTGTCTTCCATGTGCTTAAACATAACTTCCAGGTGGATCTCTTCCATGAACTTACGGGACACTGAGGCTGACTTGTCAGTAGTTCCCAGGATCCTCCTTGTTACACTTTCAAAGTAATGGATGACGTTACGTACACCTCTGTGCTAAATAGCAAATTCTCCTCTAAAAGTTTTCCAAGCCTGCTGGCTCAATGCAAAGATGAATCCATCTTATACAATCAGCATAGGTGGTGTTTTTGCCCAGTGACACTTCCAAAAGGTAATGGAAAGCCAACTACTCAATTCAGTGGAGGATTAAGTCCATGTTTTTAGGCAAGAGTAGATTTTTCATCTTACTTCCACCATTCAGAGCAGAAGAGAAACATCAGTTTTATATTTAGTCTCTCTAGAGTTGAAAACAGGTGCTTTCTCTGAGCATCCGCAGGTGACTTCTGACTTTGCTGATCCTGGCATTTTCAAGCAGCTTTAAGTTCTCAACTTGAAAAAAATGTGAGTTGGCTTTAGTTACAATTTTATGAACCATGCAACTTTTCTCAGTTACAGGATTTTTTTGGTGGTGCTTTGGGTTATTTTCATATTCTATGTGATACAATGACACATCAGTTTCAAGATCATTTTTCCATAAAATATTTTACTTAAAACCAGATTAAATTGGTTTGGTTATTGTCGCATTTTTATGTTGAAATGAAAGCTCTGAAGAAGAAGGAATTCCTGTGATTTTAAATGTGACCAATTTTAATCGAGCAGACTAATGCAAATCTGATTTTTATTACTGAAAAATAATAAAGGAACAGGACGAATAAATTAGTCCTTAGTTCTGCTGCAAGGCAAGGGGCTACTAATAACATTGTGTGCATTTTAATACATTTGCCTAGATAAGAAACAGTTTGCTTTAATCTTTCCAATAAAATAACTCTTGTTTCTCCCCCCTCCATACATGCACCCCATATCTCAACTGACTTTGAGAGAGTTACTATACTATTAGAAAAGCATGTGATTACTAGCATAGATTTACTATTTATCTCAGGCAAGTTTTGGAGGAGATTATTGTTCATGTGTATTAATGTTATGAGAACATAAGGTAAAAAATGCTAAATATGAAATCAGAGTGAGAACATAAAGATTTGCTCCATATCATCAGTCTACTGTTCTAATAGTTCTGTCTTCCTGTGTGATTATTAATTGCAAAGGTGTATGACAAACTTTTAGATTCTTTGGTAAACATTAGGCTCTTAAGACAGATTTTGTATCCTTTGGAAGATGATCCTAATACAATTTCTATGCATTCACACTTGTTAAAGCTAGCATAGCTTTTACATGAGCCAAGCAACAATAAATCAGTATATGTTTCTTTCAAATACATGATTTGGTTTGTTTTTATCTTGGTAATATAGATTTTTTTTTTTTTTTCCCTGTTAATTTAGTTTAAATTGGCTGGAAAATGTAAAGCTGAAACCAAGAAGTTGACTTGAAATTCATTAAAAATGTACATAAAATCTGTTCATTATAAATTCTGCCATTACAGGCAATGAAAATGAATTCACAAAGTTGAGACACACAAGACTAAACTGTTAGCAGATTTTACTTCCTACCTGAAACTAATGAAAGAGTAGTGTTCATCTGAGAGAAATATGGAGCCAAATACATATGCACATTGCCTTGCTTTTGTTTCCACTCCCACCAAGTGCTTTCTCCTTCTTTTCACAGCTGGCTGACCTAGTGGAGGCTGAAAGGCTGATGTAGGAATCCTACCCTGAAGGATTAGCTGTGCTGTTTAGCACTCCTCTCTGCACAGGGAGGTGCAGCTTCATACCTCTCTGAAAGACAAACTCATTGCACAACCCTCAGTGTATTGTGTCATCAGACAAGCCAAGACAGAACTTTTTTTTTTTTTTCCCTCTCCAGAATATTAAGCTTCCTTTCCTTTTTTAGGCACTGAATGTGTAGGAAGTGGGGTGAGCTTCTTGCCTGAGCCACTCCCTTCCTCTTTTAGGCCATGCAGCTGTATGTTTGCTTTTATGAACATGTGCAGATAGACTTGAACTTGTTTTGTCTGTACTCCAGGGTAGGGAGGGCCATGACACTCATACATTTTCAGAGTTTAAGAGTCATGGCCAAATGGTAATCTCCATAGACTGTGTGTGGATGTACCTCCAATCTGTGCCTATATCTTTATCCCTGTGTTGCTCAAAGGGGAAGAAAAGTAATTCCCCTAAACTTATGACTTGGGGCAGCAAAATTAGGTAAGCCTATAAGCATGTCAGTTAATTTCTTCCTTTATTCTGAAGAGAACATGCTCCAGGACTGCTCCAATGCACAACATAGATGAAACTGCACCAGGTTTGGCTCCCTTTATGCTACATAGCTTTTTAAATATTACCCCAGCAAGCCTCCACCCCTACATGCTTCTAGCAACACAGCTCTAATGCAATTTCACACACTCTTTACTGAAAAAGCCCACACATCTTGTGTTTATGTGTTGAAAGAACAGAAGGAGCATACGGAGCCAGAGATTCAAATGTCTCTCCAGTGCTCTGTAGTGTAGTTTCACCAGTGTGTTTTAAGGAAAGTATTAGCATGTTCACAAGCCACTCTGCATCCTTTGGCTCAGGCAATCAGGGCCTGCTGCCTGGCAAAAGGATCTAGCACAGTAAGTACAGCAGTAATATACTTGGATTGTAAAAAAATACCTTTAATTCAGGCTGTTCCATTTCAGCTACCTGTATTTGGAAAGGGTGCTCTAAACTTCAGAAGAACTGCACCTCTGGAATCTCATTTGGTCCAGCCAAAAACTGATGTACTGTAAAATATAGGTCTCAAGGGAAGCTTTTGCTGTCAAGCATCTGTCTAAGAAGTAGCACATTTCAGCAACTGAATGTCAATTGAAAGCTGGAAAACGTATGTAGAAGCATGAACACACATCTGTGGGTCTGTAAATACTTTATTCATTGAAAAATGTAATGCCATTAGTCCCAAAGCTATTCAGACCCCAAGTTTAATGACTGTTTTTTTTCTGGAAAAAGTCAGGGCCAGATTTGGGAACGGGGGTGATGGAGGCAGTGTATTGCATGCTTTCTCTTTTAAAATCTGAACAAGCCACTCATCCACCACTCCCAAGTACTTCCACATTCCTACAGAAATTTTAACAGGGACTCTCAGGTTTTTTTTGGAAAAAATCACTTATCCTTTATGCTGCTGACTTTCTAAAACTGATCCTTCTTTAGCCTCTCACATTTCAACTGTTCCATTTTTAATAGAATACAAAACGAAGGGAGAATTGTTTGTTGGCTTAAGCACTACTGCATGCCCCCCTCAAATTAGTTTTTCTTTCTAAATATTTCATAATCTTTACAAGATAAAACATGTCAAAAGAAGACCATAATAACATTGAATGACAGAATCCCCATGATCTAGCAGTTGTAGCACTCTCCTGGAAGGTAGGAAATATAGATCAACACTCAAAAGAAAAAATTAGTCTGAATCACCTTCATAAATGTAATGGAGATGCAAGTGAAATACTTATTTCAGCCCAAGTTTTTCCTACCCTTTTCCCCCCTTTTAAACAAACAAAATTAATCCTGTTTCAGACTTAATTTTAAAGGAGGGAGAGGACTGACTTGTCAGTTGACAGGAAAAAGCAACATTTGAACAATCCGACTGAAGGGAAAGATCTTATTGAGATGGGGTGAAAATATAAAGATTAATCTGTTTAGATTTAAACCACCTGAAAACTGGGATGATTGATTTTGATACTTGCTTACAGTCTGCTGCAACTTACTGGTATTTTTTTCCTTAATTACAGTAGCAAACTATTGCTCAGTTGGAGTATATTAAAAATAATTGTGGAGAGAGAGCTATGGGTGGTATCCTCACTTCACTAAGGTCAGTGAAAATGTATCATTGAGAGCAAGTTTCATCTGACAAAGGCAGAATACTCAATCTGAAGCTGATTTAAACTATATAGCTTGGCTGGAAATTGTTTATACATATTATACATTGCAGAGCAATGTGGAGGTTGCAAAGCTGTCATTAAGTTAGTAGGCAGCAGTATAGAAGCCAATACATATGTTGATGTCTGAGCAAGTAATGCAGATAGCCTGAATGGGATTTATCTTAACAGCTGTGCCTTCCTACCCAACACTGTAGACAGTTAACTGAGATCTATTTGTAATCTTTGAAGAACAGAATCTAAAAGAACAATTTATCTCCTCTCAAAGTAAAAAGCTAATGTAAATGAGATGACTTGCACCCTATGTATTTCTATTGACTGTGTAGAAAGGGTGACTAGATCAGATGTAGAAAACTATTATATACCTGCAAAGATATGTAGGATGCCACTGTCCTTGCCTCCCATGCACCTGCAAGATTTTTAGCTCTTTGTTTCTTACAACTGAGCCAAAAAAATAGCTCAAGCATGTCTTCTGCCAGGCTGTTTTCCCAATTGTTTCCTTATCAATCTTTCAGACGTGGAAATAGACAGAGTTATATCTATTTCAAAGGGAATAAAGAACATTCCAAGCTTTTTTAATGTTTTGTGTGTTTGGTTTAGAAATATAGAAGGAAGGGGAATCAATGGTAAACGGATCCTTAATTGTTATTTCCAGATGCTGCACCAGTCTGACTGAACTGGAGTGCAGAACAGGAGTGGCAGTTCAGCACAGTGACCTGCGTCTCTATAGGTGTTACCAGAAATCACAAGGCTGCAAACCTGCATCACTTTTAATAAATGGGCTATTGCAAGGAAGGCAGTGCAACCCCAAAAGAGAAAGGAGTTAATTTCTTATTGCATCTTAATTCTTTAAAAGAAAAAATGAAGATTAATAGTGTTTTCTTGTACAGTTCTTTCCAAGATGATTGATAGAAGATAAAACTTTAGTTTATTTATTTTTTTCTTAATTAAAGAAAAAATAAATCTCAAAGTTAAGATGGCTTTTCATACTTTATAAGAACTCTTTGAGCCTTTTACTTCTGCAGAAACCTCTTAGAAATTTCCCAGGAGAGGACTGTATTATGTAGTTTCCATGACTTAGAAATATTAACTATACTGCAACTTCTGGTTAGCAATGAAAATACAGTTTAAAAATTTACATGAATTAAAAAAAAAATGAAAATAAATTATTAGATCAACCAATAAAATTAATATAATTTTTAATCATTATTTTCCATTACTCTTTTTATTATGCTGTTTGGTTTCCAGTCACTATTTTTTACTTTCACTTTTTTGAAGGTATTTACTGAATTTAGGATTTTAAAAATAATAACTATTTTCTCCTGCACCAGCAGCTCCTGTAAAATTAAAGCTTAAATCCAAATTTGAATCCAGACTTGAGGAAACTCAACATCAGAGGCATATGAAGTATTTCTACTTGGTACAAGAAAAGAAGAACACACTTGTCAGGTTGCCTCCTGAAAAATCTGACATGTGATGAGCAGTGTTCCAGAGCTACTCGGTGTAGTGAATCCAAAATAGGGCTGTGCCTCATACTCTGAAGATTCTAAGGTAAAATACTTTACTCCTGGAGCTTCCTAAATCTCTGAAGCAGTTAAAGATTAGGACTATGAATTTTGTGTTAAATCTCTAAGTGGTCGAATGAAGAATAGAACCTTGAAGTCTGAGTCACAGATTTTCAGATTCTTTGGTTTGAGCAAAATCAAAGAATATTTGCTTTTCTCAAAAAGTTCAAGAAAAAAACCCTAATTTTCCTTCTTCCCCTTAAGTATAGGAATTAATTTTAGTGGCTATTCTAATTTTGGTATTATAAATAAAAGCTGTGGTATACTGTAATTCTCTATTTAGATTCAAATAGAGAACTTTGGATATAAAGCTAAACTGAAGCCAAACTCTATTTTTTGACTGAATCTCAATTCCAAATTCTTAGATTTTTGTCTTCCAATAAAATTAATGAAAGACATATGAAAATATGTTAAAGGAGAGGAGCATTCATGCTGAGCTGAATATGAAAGCAGTTGGGAAACCTATAGGCTCAATGCCAGTTGAAAGATCTTCCAAATTCTGCCTGAGCAACTAGAGCTTCAGACAGATACGGGATTTCCAGACCTCAGAATATGTATTTATGTACCAGGGGATGACAGAGTTAAGAAGGTGAAGAGGAGTAAAAATATCAGTTGTTACAGGAAGAAAACTATCATTTTACACTACACATTCTTTGTTCAGTGGTCTGTACAAGACTGCAGAACCTGCCCATTGACTTGGTAGTGGAGGAGGAGACTAATACAAGTTCTGTGTTATGCTCAGAGGACAGGAAATAATAAAGACATTAAAAGTAAAAGAAAACAAAATCCTTCAAATAACCAGGTGCCAGGGTATGAAGTAATAAGTATTTGGTACAGCTCAGGAAGAGTAACATTAACGTTTTTTATCCATGCCAGTGTGATACAGAAAGCGTGTTTGAAACTCTGCTCAATCCTGATCTCAGATTGGAGGACTTCATCTCTGTAACAGACTCCAAGGGTCCTAGGTTTTCAAGATTATGTGAGATAGTATTGTGAAACAGCAGATCTTTTCCAGCCTGGCATGTAGGGACTTTGTGGTTACACAGTGAGAATGCTTTTTGGCAGAGTAACATAACTCACATCCACAGCAGATGACTGAAAACCAGACAGACACCATTTGTGAAGAGTTTCCTTGTCCACTTGAGAAACAAATCTGGAATATCAATACAAATTACACATTTCATGTTTTCCCCTGTTAGAAAAGTGTAAAAAAAAACACATGGATGGACATTCTAAGTGAAAAGAGAGGAAGGGGAAAAACTTTTTTCAAAATGTGTGGCTTTACTTATTTTTTACACATAATCATCCATATTATTAAAAACTGGTCCTAGTTTAGCAGCATGATTGACGTAGGAATTATATATAGATAGCATATCCCACTGATCTGAAATATTTGATGCTTGAAGTTGATAGTGCTAAACTGATGTTGTGAAAGTTTTAATGTGTTTAGCATTTGCCAGAATGCATTAGAAATAAACCACATTGCTATAATTCTCATAGTTTGGCTTCAGCAAAATAGCATTTTTTTTGGTTCAAGTATTATAACTCAACTGGTTTAGTCTAGCCCCAATGCTTTTGTTTTTTTTCAGCACCAGTAAGCATTTGATAAGGAACTTTCAAGAAGCAATACATTTATAACTTGAATGTAATTCTCAACCTGAGAAGTGAAAATAACAACAAACCAGAGGTTTAGGTGCTTGTGTTCTTTACTTGAATCACTTCCATCTAAAAGTTGAACTGCAAATCTTATCAGAAAATGCTCTCTTGAGCTTTCCAAGACTTTCCCTGAATCCAGTTTGGAAATTATTAAAAAATAGTTTTATTTTCATTTTTTTCACATCTCTCAGTTCTCTTCCTGTCAGAACTTGATAATGCAGACCAAAGGTGGAAATAAAAAAAGGTCAGAAACTTTTATAGAAGTGAAATTCCCATTTTAGGCAGCTGAGTTTGTTGTCTGAATTGGAGGCATTTGTATTATTATTATTGTTGTTGTTGTGGTCATTGCTAAGTTGTTTTGCTGTTGTTGTTGCTATTGTTAGTGTTATTGATTAAACTGGGGAGTATTTTTAGGAACTCTCAAATAGAATTACTACAAAAATTTGGTCCTAGTGCATATTCAGCTCTATGAGATTCCTTTCAAATTACCTATCACTGGCAATACGCTGAAGCATGGCTTTTCTCAAATAAGTTTCTTTAAAATTTGGTTCTTTTTTAATTAATTAATGTAAGTGATAAAGGCTTGCATCAATTGCTAAACTGAAATTTGCATCAGAACCATAACTTTTTACACAAGGCTTAATTCCCTTGTTGTTCATTTTCTTATGGCATAATTGTAAAACCTAATTAGTATTTTATTAAGGGAATGTGTTCTCTCCCAAAGAGTTTAACAAACACCTGAGTTTATTTCTGAACAAGGCTCTGCTGTTTGACTAGTAGCTTTACAGCTGATATAATGATTTATAACTATGGTACCTGACACATATCATGTTAACTAGTACATATAGCTTACTTATTAAATACGTGCAGCTTGACAAACCTAGAGGCTGTCCCGCGTACAGCAGCTTCAAAACAGCAAATGCTTATTGTCTATCTTCCATCTCTGAGCAAAACTCTCAGTCCACAAAGGTTTCAATGCTACCATTTACTGCAAGTCACTGAAATGTAAATAATTTATTAAAATCAAGCTTTTTTGTCCTTTAAGAGAACAAGAGAAGGACAATCTGTTTTCATCCCCTTGCAAGAAGAAAAGGCTCTTTTGTTTTAAAAGGAATGCAAGGCATTAGAAATCACTGGCTATTTACTAGAGTCATAGCTCTAAAATATCACACAATGTTGAAAGCTAGGTTTTTGATTAATTTCAGTAGCCAACTCTGAGGTCAAGGCCTAGAGTAATTGCCCAAGTGACACAACTAATAGCTGCAGTTCTTGAAACTATGCCCCTATGTTGTCAACCAACAAGGAAATTAAGAATAACAAATATGGCTGAAATTAAGACATTTCTGAAGGCTACTTACTGAGCAAGACATCATCCTCACCTACCCAACATGACGTAGTAAGTATAGAAATTTTTCCCTTCCTCTTTTAGCTTAAATAACTTTATTCAGGTCAGGTTTTAGGTGAGAAGCCTATTTCACTTTTAAAAGCTGTAGAAAGAAAAAAATAGAAATAGTTTGAAGATCAGGTAGTGGTTCACATATTTCTTATGCTGCAGGCAATTGCCAGGATACTGTCATTCCTCTGGAACCCTAAGGCCTACATCACTGGTTGTGTAGTGGCCCCGTGCCAAAACAAATAAGAAAATAATTCTTCCAAAATGTCCATATATCTTCATTCTCTGTTGTCACCAAAGCTCAAATATTCTCAAAACTCTTTCTGTGAGAACACTTTGGAAGATATCAGGATCGGTTTGGTTTCCCTCAGGTTAGAGAAGGAACTTAACTCAGATTTCTCACTGTTTAATTAACTTCCTACATTGCTATTACGGAAATAGTGAGAGGAAGGTCACTTTCACAGTGAAATAAAGTGAAGAAAATGTTTTGTGCTGAAACCTGGAATTAGAGGATCTTATAATGGACCATATTTCTTCGTGGACATGAAGATTTGGAAATGTAGAATCATAGAATCATAGAATGGTTAAGGTTGAGAGGGATCTTAAAGATCATCAGGTTCCAACCTCCCTGCTATGAGCAGGGACACCTCACACTAGACCTGGTTGCACAAAGCCTTATCCAACCTGGCCTTAAACACCTTCAGAGAGGGGGCTTCCACAGCCTCCCTTAGCAACCTATTCCAGCACCTTACTACCCTCATAGTGAAGAATTTCTTCCTGATGTCCAACCTAAATGTCCCCTTTCCAGTTTAAAACCATTACCCCCTGTCTTATCCCTACCCTCTCTGGTGAAAAGCCCCTCTCCAGCTTTCTTGTAGGTGCCTTCACTATAAGGTCTCCATGGTGCCTTCTCTTCTCCAGGCTGAACAGCCCCAACTCCCTCAGCCTGTCTTCATAGCAGAGGTGCTTCAGAGCTTTGATCATTTTCATGACCCTTCTCTGGACCCTCTCCAAGAGCTCTATACCTTTCCTGTGATGAGGGCTCCAGAGCTGTACCCAGTACTCCAGATGCAGCATTAATTGATTAATTGAGAAGTATTTGATGATCACAGAGTGAAGAGCTAGAGTATATATTTTATGGGTTTTGGTAACCAGATGGTATTTTATGGTTTATGGGTATGCTGAAGAGCATACCTTTTGTCTTAGGTGTTGAATTAGGCAATTTAGGTCCTTTGCTGTAAAACTATCAGGTTGTGCCAATAACTGCAGTCTAACTCTATAAACTGTAGAATTTAAATCCAAATTTTCCTTAGAGGTAAAATCAGACTAATTTAGTAGCCTTCATTCATTGCATTAAAACAGTTTGATGAAGTGAGACAATGAATCTTCTATATTAGCATATGTCAATAAACATGGTGTTGTATAGTCAGGTGTTCAGAATGTACAGGGAGTTGCTTTGGACATATTTATTCCAGCCTGACAAGAACGGTGAAACACACAAAGGCAACCTTGTTGTTTTAGTAAGTTGCAGATAATTGCTTTTACAATAGCTGAAATATAACAATGTTTTTAATTATGATGCCAAGTTTTCTTGGAGAGAAGAGAGCAGTAAGAAAATACAGATATTGAGAGAAATGCTTATATCTGTAAACATCTCCTAACTTGTAAACTTTAAGTCAAGTGCTAATATTTGTGTTAAATGTTATGCCTTTGAATATATATAAAGATGCTACTAATCAGGGCAAACTTTGCAGTCAGAAAATTTTTTATTAGAGAAGGTGTCATCATTGAGGGCAGGGAAAGCTGAGAATGATCCCACTGGATTTTATTTAACTGTTTTATTCAATGGGATAGAAATGCAGTTGGTACCCATGGAGCAGAAGTGAACAGTAACAAAGCCATTAGACTTGTTTTATTTGGAACAGAAAAAGAAAGGAAAAAGGGTGAGGGAGGAGAACGTACTTTTTAAAATTCAGTGTGATTTTACTTCGCATTTGATCCTCTAAAATTTGCTCTTGGTCATTAACCACCATTCATAGAATTGTGAGCTACACCCCCTGGGAGTGAGCTGAAATCACAGCTACCAATTTCAGTGGACTTTTTGTTACATCACAGTCACTTCTTTCAGGAAGAAAGACAGAGAAAGGCTTGCAGAAAAGGTGCTCTACATCACTTTGTTTTGGAAGCTCATAATTCTATAAGATGATGAGTGGCATTTCTCAGTGTGGTTCAGCTGTGAGTGACATGAAAGTATGTAAAACATAGCAGAGTGATATAATTGTATCTATATCTCATTCCTTCTATTGTTTTTTGGGATAATTTCAGTATCTTTCTCTAGCTGAATCATAAGGTGCCTGAAGAAAGATGTCTGAGATGAGATTTTAATCCAGGAAAAATATCTATTTATTTATTTATTTTCCCCCATATCCTAATAAGCCCAGCCATGTAAAAGAGCGTGCAGGTGCTGCTCACCCTGTTCTCTTCAAAGCTTGGACTTAATATTGGCCCCAGGAAGTCAGTGAGAAAACTTCCACTGCCTCTGCTGAGTTCAGAAAGGGTAACATTACATAATTGTCACTATGCTGTCTTCCCTATTATCTCAGTAAAATAGGTAAAAAATAATTCTAACCCAGATTTCCAGATGTATAATTTTCAAGCCCACTAAGCTGCTGAATGAAAGCTGAGACACATGTTCTTTAAATGACTCTAGCATGGTTGGGATAAGTTACAGTGTGTGTACAGCAGGGAAGAAAACTGTGTAGATTAATAATTGTTTACCCTGCAAATCCTAGGCAACAGCCCCCATCTTTAGAGTTACTTGTGAATGGTAACAGATTTCTCAGTACTAATAAAATGAAAATCAAACAAAAGGAAGAAGACATGTAAATATGTATTATACACATCTACCTCTAAGTTGTACGGGGTTTATTTTCTCATTTATTTGGGCAGATACATTACCATTTACATTATCATTTGCACTAAAGTAGAATGGAGATTCTAGCTATGTTGGCTGTTGAATCAGCTAGGGAGTAACCAAGCAAAGAAGGAGGAAACAGAGACAAAGAAATGGGGCTAAAGTCATGGCATGTGTAGGTCAGCATCACACACTAAGGGAGAACAGAACCAGTGCTGTAGATCAACTGTGTTGTATCCTAGAGCATGTGCAGAAGCTGACATACTGTTGTGAGCCAATCTGAGGTCTCACAGTACTGTACATTGATTTACACATTACCTATGAAGTGGTGTCATTTTTCCAAAGCAAAAATCTTAGATTTTAAATCCAACAAAGATTGGCTGAAGTTAAAATAAATGGGATATTGAGTGTACTGGCAGGTATTCAACGGGCAGATTTCTGACTAGGCGAATTCTAAGTGATCATAAAAGATACCTGCTTTGACATTAATTTTAGGATTCCTGTTCCTGCTTATTTGATGAATGATGGTTTTCAGCTACCTATAGGTTTGGTCTCATAAGAGGACAGTTTTGGTGAAAAAAAATCAACCAAAACCTTAATTTAAACCATTGGAAGAATAGGATTATATTAAATAGAGCTTAGGAGAAAGAAAAACAAAGGAGGGATCTTTTTATGTAGAAGTCTGGAGTAAGAATATCGACTCAGAAACATGCAATTTACACAGAAAAATACACATAGCTGATTTCTCAAATAACCAGCAAGACAGAAAATACAGAAATTAAATTTCTTAAAGGAATTGCTTATAAGAAATCTATGCACTGTCTGGGCACTAGACCAGAGCAATTTGTGTGTGGTCATCTGAATGCAAAAACAATATCCAGCTCTAATTGAAGGAAGGGGAATTTGGCCCACAGAGTCATTGTTTACCAGTCAAAACTGAGATTTAAGAAAATATAGACTTGTCTTTATTCTAATTTGTAGTTTTGGAGTAAATCAAGGAGTGCTCTGTTTAGATTAGTTTTTGCTGAATACCCCTGTTTACTTGAACTAAGTGCTGCTCAAGAAACAGAAGAAGACATAGACCAGACATTCTATAATTTAAACAGTCTGATAACAGAAAACATACTGTATGCTAAAGGAAAGTGTCTGTTGATTTTGCTTTACTTTTCTTTCATTTACTAATTTAAATAGATTTTAAGCCACCTGCATAAATTTGAGCATATTTGTCTAACAGTTGGCTAAAGATTAGGACAGCAGCAGAAGCAGCTCAAGAGAGGGACAGTCCTGTTGCAGAGCTAGAAATGAGATGAACTTTAGCAGTACAAATGAACCCATGGAGACCTGCAGACTAAGGAAAACTAAGTTCATGACACAGGAACTGTCTAATCAGGAATTAGGCGTAAGTCCTGTGCTAACTTAAAGCAAAAGACATAGGACACAGATGCAGGCATCTATCAGTAAGGTAGGATGCTGCCCTAAAGAGTGTCAGCTTGGCCCCTAAATGAGCCAAAACCCAGAATGAAGCTCACTGATTGTCCAGTCACTGCATAGAGAAAATTAAAAAAATCTGAAAAATTACCCAAAACTTGCACTCAAGCAGAAATGTATTTAGCACCAAGCTGCATCTGCGCTCTTTCTTCATCTCTGGAAGATGGAGATCTAGGCTTCTCTGTCTGCTCAGCACACGGGACCAAATTGCAATGTTTAGAACAGGCTTCATCCTGCCTGCTGAAAGTGAAAGATCAAAAATGTAGCCAAAGCCAGACAGCCTAAGAGAAAGTGTGACTCTGTACTCGGTGTTTAAGGTGCTGAACTTGAAAGTTTGACTCAGAACAAAACTTTCCTAGTTATGGTATTGAGCGGAACTGGGCTGTGATCCCAGAAGTTGGGACTGCAGCCTGGAAGGAGACATGCATTCCATCCGCACCCTGTGATAGCACAAACATTAGCAGAGGGACTATGTTTCTCCAAGGTTAATGCCTTACCACAGGAATACAATCTGTTTCCCATCTGTCTCTCTGACCTCTCCTCCCTCCACCAGTGAATCCTGGAGCAGTTTCAGCAGTAGGCATGTGGAGTGTGCTTCCTTCCCTGAACCACAGAGTGATTAGGGCATTCTGCTGAGAGATATGGGCTTGAATCCCTATAAGCAGGTTAGAATATTATTACAGTCCTTTTTCATCCAAGTCCTGCGGTTGAAAGCCAAAAGTAACATCAAAGCAGTATCATTTCCTTCCTGTGCTTACCAAAACTTTCAGTAACATGGCAGGTATGCAGTGCTCATAAAGCCCTCAGTCAGATCTTGTAGCCTGTGTGGAAGATGCATGCTAATTGCAGTGAAATCAGTTGTTAGTCACTCAAAATTACTTATTTTGTGTATGATGGGAAAAAAAAATTTCCCTCAGGAATTCTTTGCCTTTCTTCTTTTCGGAATGGATTGTATCGGAAAAAAACTTACTCAGTGTTGTTGCAGATTAGGAGCCATAATCCTTTCTTCTTTTCTGAATGCACAACACCCTCGAGGCACTTTCCATCCCCCTGCCCTGACATCCTTCATTTCTGAAAGATTTTTTCTACTTGTACTGAACTCCCTGAGTTAATAATCTTGCAGCACACTGGTGGAACGGACAGTCCTATCCCAGATACAAATGTTTGGCACAGTATTCCCAGCTCGGAATCAACTGTTTCTGACTTTCCTCAGCAGCATGACAGCACTCTGTGATTAAATAAGTTCAGATTTCTCTCTGTCCTACTTTAGTTTATGTTGACCCAAAATACGACATTTAAATTCACCTACTTGGAACCTCACCAAAATGAATCATCATTGTTTTGTTTGAAGTCGTGGCTCTGGGAACACACCAGTAAACTCCTAAGCAAACAAAGCTACAATGAGGCAGGCAAGAATCTTTCTACATACAAAATGAAGATAGAATCTAAGAGGAGTACAATGCCGGACTGATGCTGTGTCCATGTGCTAGGACAGACTTTTCATTTGTTGCCAGCAAACTTCAGTGCAACAAGGTCATTCTTAAGAGTTGTGTGAATTTGCTGTAAAATAAGATTTAAAAGAGTTCAGCTCTATTCACAAACTGACATTTCCAAATAGTTTTGTACAGTAAAAGAGGGAGAGGAGAAAAAGGAATGGAAAAGCTTGGAAATTAAGACAATCCCCTTTAATCTGTAAGACTTCAGAATGGCCACAGTACTCCTAAATTTGTCTAAATATTTCCACAGATAGATAATTGTTGGGTTTTTTTGGTTTGTTTGTTTGTTTGTTTGTTTTGTTGTTGCTGTTGTTTTTTTCTCAGGAAAGTCTCTATTCACCATGTTACAGTGTATACAGCAGTGGAACTGCCAGAGTTTTTCTTTTTTATAGTGAGTGTTAAAATATTCAGTAGAACACTGAAATAAATAACATAATGATTTTATTACTTGATGGTGGTTTGGACACTAATAAAGTGCGTAGGAATCTGGCTTCCTTTAGTTCAGGAAATGTGTGTGTTTGTAAAAAGTATAACTGAAGCAAAGGAAAACATTTTCAAAAAATGAAAATTATCCTGAAAAATGAAAATGTTTCATTAGAGGTTTCATTAGAGGTTAGGAATCATGAAGTGACCATTCTGCAGCTGGATTATGCATGGTACCACCCATGGAACTGGCTGCCCAGTAAATCAGCAACAGCTGCTATCTGTTATTTTATATTAATGATAAACTTCTTAAGAACAAAGTATGACATCACCAGGTCCCAAGATCTTGTTCTGTCGATTTTGTACTGGTTTCAGGTCAAGTTTTGTTTGTTTTTTTTTCTGGATGCAGTACACTTGACTGGGTTCATAAAATGACTCTTTCACAACTTTTTTTTCTAAAGCATTTGAGATTTAGCATTGAGAGGCAAAGGTAACAGCACAATCTAGTAGTGAAAGACTAAAACCAGGACATCTAGGCTCCAATTTTAAATGTTTATGATTTTCAGACATTCCTGCCTGAGAAATGTTCCAAGGTAAGAATCTAAAAGTTATCTGTCACACTCCTGAAAGACCTGTCCCTAGTTTCTGGTTCCAAGCTAGATCTGACTGCTGTTAAAGATTAATTAAAAAACCTGGCCATTTGCTACTTCTCTTCTCAAAACCCTCAGAGATTTGCTGTTTACAATATGTTTCTTTTACTACAGTGATGCCTGTAGAAGCAAACTACCAAGCTTAATAATTTACCTACTTTTAAAACTGATATTAAAAATTAGGCTGATGTAAAATTTTTTTTAGTGTGAAAAAAGAATACATGCAAGAAGATTCAAGAAGAAAGAACTTCCATAGCCGGGAAGTCTATTTGAGTCTGTAGAAGCCTTGCAGTGTCTCAGGATAGAAAGCCTGTTTCACACTGAGACTTTTTAAGATCTAACCTCAGGTTTCAGTTCCTGCCTGTCGTGCTCCATAGGCCAGTGATGGTCTGATCTGAACAGCAGAGTGATCCCAGTGAAAGAAAATGGTACTAAGGCCTGGGTCTCCCAGGGTTAGCATCCCCACCACCAGCCATACAGTCAGGTTGCCTTTTCTCCTCTTTGTTTCAAGCTGTTTCCCACAGGGCAGCACAACAGCACTTTAGAAGGTGGGGTGGCTGCTTGTGGCCCCTTCCTGGAAAGTTTAAGAGGTCCTCCTGGAGAAGTGAGTAGGTATTCCTGTGTGTAAGTAAGAGAAGAAAAAAGAAAACACACCACCTATCTTCTTAACTTCCTGGGCAAATTCTTTAACCAAGAGATTATTCCAAGGACAAAGAAATTCTTTTCTCTTTACATGTTCCTGGGCCAGTACTTCAGGGGAAAGAAAAAAACAAGAGGAAAAACCCGAAACATCTGCCACTAGGGAGAAAGTGGGGACAGAGACACCTCACTGTGGCTCTAGGATTTAAACAAATACTCATTTGCCTCAATCTTTGGTGTTTTACCTTGGGTAAAACCTCTGGGTTTAGTTACCTCTGGGTAACTAAAAGACAGCGTAAAGTTGGAAATGTCACAGTGCTCACTGCTTTGGCTCTCACTGCCTGGCACCAAAGTCTCCATGTCCAGGAGGGTTTCTGGGCGTCTATAAAGAGATTTGCTACTCCCTGCCAAGGGGCTGGAGACCTGTCTGGGCTTGAAATTTAAATATTTTTTATTTTTCTTTCCCCAGCCCACCCTGCCCCAACACTTTCTAGAGGTAGAAATTTTGACCTGTCAAGAAGTAAATTCTGCGGAGCAAGAGAAGTGATACAGCTACCAAATTCATAATAACAGTGATTGTATCTTAGCAGGATATCTGTGTCTAATTTATGGCATCACAGGTGCACAAAAAGCTGGGGCAAGTAAGGCAGTTCAGTAGGGAAAGGACTTGTAACTGTCTCCACATGGATTTCCAAGGTCAATTGATTAGGGAAAAGAAAAATTATGGAGACTGGAAGGATAATCTTTTATATATATAAAGAAAAAAGGAAGGAAGGAAGGAAGGAAGGAAGGAAGGAAGGAAGGAAGGAAGGAAGGAAGGAAGGAAGGAAGGAAGGAAGGAAGGAAGGAAGGAAGGAAGGAAGGAAGGAAGGAAGGAAGGAAGGAAGGAAGGAGAGAGAAAAGAATGATGGAAAGGAAGGAAACTTATGTTCCCTTATGTTAACTTAGTTAACTATAATTGAGAAGTATTTTTATCTTTAAACTATCACATTGTTTCATTTTTTAAAATGTTTTTAAAAGGCAAAGAGGTATTTTCAGTGAAAATATTTTTTTCCATTATAATTACCAGTAGGAAAACAGTGAGCAGCTGTAACAGCTATAATGTAATACACCCTGTAGCAAGCAAAATATGTACTTACTTGAACATTGGACAGCAAGTGCAGCCTGGCCCAGTTCAGCAGGGGACACATACAAACTAAGGTCAAAAACCACTTCCATTACTTTACAACAGGTTAGCACTATCTTCAAGTGCAACTGTGCTTGCCTGCTTCTGACCTGGAATAAGCTGATTAAATTTGCTCTGTAAATGGAAGGATATGAAACAACTATGTGATGGAAGCAGTCTAATCATCAGTCTGATTCAAGCCCATCAAAGCAAGGGCCATGGAACCACTCAAGCTGAACTCTACTCGTGGACTGGTTGCTGAGGTGAGGAGAGCATTGTGTCTGATTGCCTCTGACAGCTCAAGCAGGAGCCCATTGACATTTGGGTTAATGCTGGGAGAGTCTTTGGAATGATTCACCTTTTTCATTCTGTGGCACTTTAGTGATTCTGCTTTAATGTTTCTAGGCCTACCAGTGCATGGTAGTGACAAAACCTGGCATAACAGTAATAGAAAAAGTGATAAAACAGATGCTAATGCTTGCTGTATTTTGGAATCTTGAAAACTAAATTTCTGATTTCATTACCTGAAAAAAATGCTTAAGAAGAAGAGCTTTATTTTGTAAATTGTCTTGCTTAAATGCTAAGTTTAAAACAGATAAATACTGAAATATTTTTTCCTATAATTTTAAAATTCTTTACACTGACTTTGTTTAAAGATAGTAGAGTTTTGTTTATTCAGGCATTTAAAATTCAAATATTTAATTTTATAATTTACATTAATGACAGTCAATGGTATTGCAAAAAGAATCCTCAAGTCAGCAAAGAACAAAAAGCTTTGAAAAAATCAGTTTGAGCAGTATTATTTTGGTTGCCGGCTGCATTGGTTTATTTATTTTCCAATAATCATTAATTTGATTGGAAGAGTGAGAATGCTTATTAGTAAATAATTTTCTTAAGTACTCCCCAGTATGTCTCCCTGATCCCTCAGCACAAAACAGAAACAGATTTCATATACAATATGACCACAATGAGTTAATATAATGGCAATTGTAATTGTTTCTTCTTTTGGTTGTTTACTGGCCAGAAAAAAACCCTTAATAAACAACAACAAACAACACAAAACCAAACAACAACTATTCAAACAAATCATCAAAACCTGAATTCCATTAGCTTATATTGTGCCCAGAAGACTGGATTGCTACTGAGGGCAAGAGATTCAAGGACGCTCAGTCTCATAGTCCTGAAAAAGAGATTTGTTTATAGATTTCCTTGTAATGGCCATCTCACTAGATTAAGGTCATCTAAAATATGAAAGCTTTGTTATAGAATCTGTGTGTGTCTAAACAGAGGGTGCTAATAAGAAGTAGGTATTCTACTTTAACATTTCTCTGTAGGCAAACCTTAGATCATAATGCTGCAATAAGATTTACACACAGACCCAATTTCATGCTTATGAATTCTACCCCCATTATCACTTTCAGTTCTAAAACAATAATATTGCTCTTTTAAAGTCCCAATTGGCCCATTAGTCAATAAATGCACACAAATAACTGCAACAGAAAACTTCAGAACAAAAGAACCTTCTGAAATACTTTTATTAATCTACAGGTTTAAAATTTTACTTTTATATTCCTCTGTTTTTAACAATCGGGAAAAATTCTTAAAGCTGTTGTTGTTGTAGGTTTTTTTTCATTAAATTGAAGAATTCATCCCATTGTAATAACTTGTTTCAAAAAATTGTGACACCAATAAAAATATCTAGAGTGACCTCAATTGCAGAATGGCTATTATCATTGCCACATGAAAATACAAGCATCAAAAGAACAAATTATAAAACAGAGAAATAGGGTTTTAATCTTTTGACCATGCAAATGACACAAAGAGCATCACAGGCATTAGCATCTTTGCTGTCTTCAGTGAAATTTTGGTTAGATCACTGTCATTTTATTACATGTTTCTTTTTGCATGTAAAAAGATCCTTTTCTTGAAGCTTTTTTAGGGTGCTTTTCTATTGCCTGATTTGAAGGGACAGTGGTTGAGCTGAATATTTATTCTTGGTCCTTGACTGGCTGAGCTTCTCTGATTCGGTCAGAAAATAGGTAAAACTCATATTTTTACTCTTGATAGCACATGATCCTGTTGCAACATTGATTTTTCAGAGACGGGTGAATGCCACAGAAAAATACCTTTTTACAGAGAGGACTCAGGGAGCTCTAGAGATGGTATTTAGGCAGATGATCTCTGTTTCACTAAAATTTCCCCTGAGGTGTGGGTTGGTCCAGAAAAGAATTTGCTTTCCTGGTAATAAGCCTTTGGATATTTTCCCAGGTAGTGGAACTAATTCATATGATACATTTGTATGCCATTACAATCAAATTTTGCAACATTAACCTACTTTTCAAAAAAATGTTATGTTTTAATGTTCCACTCCTAAGTTAAAATTAATTTCATTCATCCTTTCTGCTGTGGCATGAAGAATCTCTTGTCTCCAGGGTGATTTTTCATTGCAAAGGTATTTGAAAATAACTTTTATTATAAACAAACAAATAGAAAATAAACAGTGTGATTTGAAATTCAATCTTCAGGTACTTTTGAAAGAAACTGAAAACAAATGCATCTTTAATATAGTATTTTTCTTATTTACATTGAAAACAGGTTTAGGTGGATGAGGTTTGTCAGTGATGTGCACATGAGAAATAGATACTTCCCTGTGTCATGGACTGTGTTATACTAAACAATAAATATGACTGTGAAGATTAGAATAGCAGCTTTATAAATATAGAGAAGAGATAACAGTCTAACAAGCAGTTATCTGCTTGTGTTTATTCAGTTTTCCTGCTGGAAGGGAAAAGTAGAGGAGAAAAAAGTATCCTATCATCAGAACTGGTAAATACAGCATTTATCACATAAGCACATACTCAGTTACCTCCTGACTCGGGTAGACTGCTAGTCATAGAACGTGTTTAGTTTCTTTCTTTGTCTTCTTCCTGAATTATAGGTTAACAAATCATTATTTTGGCCTGTGGACTGTATGCTATCTCCTTTCACTGTTGCCTCACTCTTTCTTTGTGCTGCTTAAGCAGTTCATGTTTCAAAAACATACTGTCCTCTGCTCCATTATATTTCTCCAGGATGTCTCAAAAAATAGTTCCAATGGAAATTGTCTTGTAAAAACACATTTGCATGTGTATTTTTACAGTTTTTATACCAGAAAGCCAGGGGTTTGCAAAAAATGAATAAAGAGTGATTGTGAAATGTGAACACAAATTCCTAGGGTAGAAACCTGAGTTCTGGACCAGAATGGTAAAAATAAAGAAAAGGATACATTTAAATTACTTTATGTGGCTCCTTCCTTTAGAGGAATAGAGATGAGAAGGAGAGGATAGTAGAGGCATTCAGGAGATACACAGGAACAAGTTAAAAAAAGAAAATTGATACCTGAAAATAATTCAAGACAGAAAGTCTGAAATTTAATGTTGGGTCACTCCTCCGTTTCAGTCAAGCTTCCCCTAGTGTTGTTTCTTCTCATTCCTGCCATATCTGACTTGGTGTTTGGGCATTAAAATACATGCTGTAAGCCCAGCTCTGAATTTATGTAGGCCACAATTTTCAAATTAGTATTCAGCCTATCCTGACTTTTGTGTTTCTTGACTTTTGAAAGAATGAACCTTGAAAACTTGCTGCTGAAACTGAAACTTTTAAAATTTCTCTGTCAGAAACAAAAAAAGTTTTATTCAAGCTCCAGAGCATTACTAAAGCTGTACTTAAAACTTCACATTTGCCAAAATTGGTGCAGTTGAAGAATACAGTTTTACTTAGTGTAATTAGGGAGAAGGGGCTACAGAGCAGAAGTATTTTCCTCTTCTCTAAGGTCAGTGAGGGTTGGATCAGCCCATATGCAACATAAAGCAATGCTCAGCTTTTGGGACTGATTATTTATTTATTTATTTATTTTTTAAATGGATTGTATGGTTAATGAATCAGCAGTAAAAAGTTGTATATTCCTCTTCCCTTTTATTGACCTTTAATTGTTTGTGAGATGCACTTGATAAATATAGCAGAAAGTGCTGGCATATTGCAAACCAGATCAGGGCCAGCTAAGGCAACAAACATTCCCCACATTTTGAATTCCAGTTGCATGGAGGAACCACTTTAGGGGTTGAGGGGTTATTCCTCACTGTCCAAATGATGGATGGAAGTTATCATACATGTGAAGTGTCTTTGTATAATTACTCAAGTAGAGCATGAAAAATAAATGAGTATTTTGTATCCTCTCAATTAAAAAAGCAGAAAAAAAAAGAAACGTAGCTTTGACATTTAGAGAGGTGGAAGACAATACCCATACCAGCTTAATTTATTTGGGTAGAAAGTTTATAGGATGGTTTAATGGCTTAATTAGTGTTGTCTGTCATTGTGGGTTGTGGTTGTTTAAAAGCATCCAGGTTAATTTGGATGGACAGTTTTTATTGCTTAGAAATTGAAATAAATGGTTGCAATGCTCTGAACATAGAAGTTGCAACAGGTAGCAGGGAAAAAGTGATGAGTGAGAAGACAGCAAAGAAAGTCAGGAAACAAATGCTCCATAGAAAACACACAGATCAGAAAACTGAAGGGGAGAACCAGACAATGATAGCAAGGACTGCAATTGAGAGAATGAGCCTGAGCAGTAGTATTTGTTAGGTGGTTGCTTCGGATTGTTTACTTTTGAAAAGAGAACAATTTTTTTTTTGCTAAAATCAGATAGTTTAGGATTTAGCTGAGAAACTAAAGCCAGTTACGGTCTAAATACAAGTTGTAGAGCAAAAGAGCAAGTGTGAAAGCTGGTAGTAGGACAATTAAGGCAACCTATTTATAGAAGAATAGCTGGCACAGGAGAAAACCAACAGCACAGTTAACAGGAAGCTGTGTTACTTTTCTTCAGTGTATGGAAATTGCATAACAAAACCCACAACCAGTTATGTTTGCAAATTGATATGGATCCATATTCCAATAATTATATATTTTCAGGGCAGAGAGAAAGCAGGCAGTTCCTTAGACAGAGGGAGGTGGGAAAAGCAAGGCTCTATATTTCCCTGGTTTCTGGGACAAAAGGCTGTCCAGGAATATTGCAGATATAAGGACAAAGTTTTGGGAAAAGTGAAAATAATCTTTTTTTCTTCTCAGCACCTTTCTCCTGAGTGCTGGAGCTAGAGCTATAGCTGCTGCTATGTTACTGCAACAGATTTGGTTGCTTCTCATCATCTCTAGCAGGGAGGGAAGAGGCAAAGGCAAGCATGGAGCTTAGTCAGGCACGTGTGCAGAATGATTTCAGCTGCAGCCAACACCTTGGTCTTCTTGCCAAGCCACAACATTGAATGTTAATGCCAGAAATGTTAAGGAAAAATCCTGTGGGACAGTAGTACATTTTTACTGGTGCTGGTGAGAAACACTGAACTAGTACTGTATCTTACAGTTAAAAATTTATATTACTGCTGTCAGTGGATATGGTAATGAAAATGTCATCATTTCATTGAGGGGAGCACTTGAATTTTGTTTCTTTTCCTCCAAATGCTAATAATAACAAAATGTCACAACACAATTGCCAAATGTATATACTTTAAAAAGCCAGCAGGAAGTGAGCTCAGAAATAAATGGCTATGTGATTTTTAAAAAGACTATTCCACACAACTGGCACAGAAGAGAGCAAAAAAATGTGTGTCAAAGTCTGTGTAAGACTTGGCAAATAAGAAAAAGTTCTGGATTAATTTTTCCACTGAGTGGATAAAGAAGAAGCATTCCATTTCAGAGACCCACCCTTTTAACATACTTAGTTTATATCTGATCTTTCCTGCTATATATAAATACAGTGAAATTAGATAATGGAGGCATTTGCTTTCATTACTTATTGACTTTACCTCCAGAAGAAAACTGTCCAGCTTTAAAGAAGCGAAGATGACTGGTCTTTGCCTGGGAAGAAACCAAGCCTCCCAGTGTTTCCAGTTCTGTGAGTTCCTTCTTTATATGTTTCTATTGTGGGTTTTTCGTTATGTCTGATTTATTTTTTCATCCAAGATAAAAGAAAAGAGATAAGAGTTTGTATCTGGAAGCATAGTTTATAGGGAGCATTGCAGGGAACAAAGCCAGTAAAGATGTTAATTAGCCAATGAAAACGAAAAGGATTTCTGCTTTCAGAGTACAAAAGACTTGAGACAAGTCTGTTTTACTAAAACATGGATATCAGTAATATTACTAAAAGAGTTACATTCAAGTGTTATTAATGAGTACTTTTTATTTATTATAAAAATATCTAGAGAATAGTATGGGAGAACTCAGGCATTTGAGGAAATGAGTTAGCAGAACACCAATCAAGCAAAAGGACATGTTTTTCTGGGCCAGCAAATAACACCAAAGACATGTCATATTCTTTTGGACCAAAAATCAGTTTGCCTATCTCTCACCAAGCACCAAGATGTGTGTGTGCTGCATTCAAAGCAAACACATTAACATAGACAGATGTACTTCTTTACGTGCACTGACCTCCCAGTGAGGGCTGATGCCCACTCCCTGTTTGCTGCCTGATTTTTAACCTTGGTTTATATTTTCAGAATTTTTGGAGGGCACAAACAGAGTTTGAGAGACAACTTTTCCTAAGATATGGTATATTCTTTGTATAATCAAAGTCTGAAGAAGGAAATATCCAAATTCTTTGGGTACAGCTTGTCAGGGAACTAGACGTAATCTCAGTTCTGGAGGTTCTCTTTAAATAGTAACTTTGTGCTTCTACTGCAGGTAACACGCACAAAATACTTTCCCAGGA
The DNA here is from genome assembly GCF_020740795.1 of Apus apus. Lineage (NCBI taxonomy): Eukaryota > Metazoa > Chordata > Aves > Apodiformes > Apodidae > Apus > Apus apus. Next base: position 195,203,629 of record NC_067282.1, read on the forward strand.
AATGATGCCCTCACCATAATAATATTGCACAGGATTTTGCAAAAGAGCTTCCTGAGGAGAGCAGAGCAGAAAGTTACATTATGTTTTAACTCAGTGGAAAAATTCCAGATTCGTATGACAGTAAACTGGAACAGAATTTTGGCCAGAGGTTCTCAGAAACTGTAAACCAGAAAATATTCCCTTTTAGTTGAGAAAAGAAATAACACTTGTGTCTTACTCTAAGTGAATCAACAGGGATGAATTAACACCCCAAGAGGGTGGCATTAGTCAATACCAACCCACTCAGGGAGCCATAATGACTGCACAGACACTTCTGCACAGTTACTTCTCCACACTCTTGTTCAATAACACCAGCTTTTCTTGGGCGAACTAATGGAGCAGTTGTGCAAGGACAAAAGGCAACAGTACGGGTTAAAAAGACCCCAATAAATCTAAACACCTTCTCAAGACCTGGAAAACACCTTACATGTGACCTAGCCTGGCGAGCCAGTAGACGGAGAGTCACCACACTGCTGGAAAAAGGGAATGACACAGAAGGAACATGGAAACTCAAAAATAGACTTGGCATCCAGTGAATAGATTAAACTGATGATCAAATGACGGATGGGTACTATGAAGTGACAATGAACAGAGAAAATTATATCCCTGGGGAGCAGATCTTTTTGGGTAAACCATCAGGATATTTGCCTGTAATCTATTTTTGCATGTGATTCTGCAATTAATCATTTAATCCTGAGGCATCTGCACCAATTTGTGAAGCTTTTTAATGCAAGTGTAGCTTTTCATGCAATGTAGATTTCATGTATCTATCTTTTTTTTTTTTTTCTTCCTGATTTTGACCCCACATTAGGAGCTAAGTCTTGCTTATTACATGGAGGTGAACAAAGGATATCTTGCAGGTTTCAGCTTCTGTGTTTAAAAGTTACCAATTCTTACAAACCAAAACAACAGCCTATGTATTAAAACTGTTTTAAAACAGGTTTTATTCTTGTTTATGTGGACTATATAACCAGAGGAGGTAGGAGGATCTAGAATAAAAAGATTTTCCAATCAGATATTGCTTCCCTAAATATGTTGAAGTACAAACATATTCTTAAAATACAGAAACTTTTAAAAACTGTGCTTGCACATAACTCTTGAATTTCCAGCCTTTTCACAGTCTTTCATGAGACACAATCTTTGAATGTAGTTTTGGATGTGGTTGTTCACTCTGAAGCATTAACTTTTTTGTGTTATATGAACTGTCTTTTTGAAAGTGAAACTGCCTGGACATAAAATTGTGTGGTAAATCCTTTATGAGACAACTAAGCTTGTGTCAGGCACAAAGAACTTGCACTATGGCCAATTCAGTGTGGAGCAGCACTCCAAAGGAAGCTGCTGGGTATCTGCATACAGAGAAACACATTTTTATCTAGAGTAATCTGTTTCCATTGAAGGATTTTTTTTTTAACAAATACTGTCATTTAGAAAACAAATTAAAAGATTTTATGGCTGTTGGATGCAGTGCTTCATTTATATCTCCTATAAATTGAATTTAGTATGAAAAAATATCTGTCTGTACTAGGCCTTTTAAACCACAACACTGATAGAGCTCAGATTTTAGTAGCTGCCATAAAAGAAGTTTAGTGCAGAGATTCAGCAATTATGTCTTTCTCAGAGACAGGAAGATGTTATATCAGATTCTCTTGGGTGGTACTGCTGAGAAATGCTGACATTGTGATGGTGATTGTTGTGCACGCAGAGATGTAGTGGAGTACAACTAGAAATGCTGTGCAGAATTTAAGAAGAGGGAGAAGAAGCTGACAGTCTGGCAGGACATTCTGGCCACCAGGTCTGTGTACTGAGTTAGTGATGCCTGAACATCTGTTGCACCATTTTGTTGCGGATTTATAACCTTTTGGAGTCAAGTATTGCAATGTATGTGATTTTCTGCGCTGCTAATGCAGACTTAGACTTCTTACTAATTCTGCTGGTAGAAGAAGTAATGTTACTAATGTAGACCAAAGGAGTACTGCCTCATTTCACTGTTGCAGCATGCAGGTAGTCTGGGGCAGAGTCAGTGGTATCTGATAGATATGGCTTTACTGGGATTCTGGCAGGGGAAGAGGTCAGGCTCCTGGCCCCAGAGAAGGGGAGGGGATGGACTACTGCTGATGGATACACATCACAACCCTGGTCCCACCATGCTCTGGCGTCACTGACGGAAGGGCATTTTAGTAATACCTCTCATGACAGAAATGGAGTCGACCCATAGCTGGGTCAGTGGCATAATTTATTGAAACTAATGAAGATGCAATCCATGCTTTTCTAATAGTACATAGTTAAATATTAGCAGGAAAGATGTAGAGGAACCCAAAGCTACATAAGAATTCAAAATGATTGCCTGTATAATGATATTTTATTATTAAACAGTCATGGAAAACGTATCCTTTTATAGGTGTCCACTGTTTGTTAAATGAACCTTTAGCCCCATATTATACAGTTGTTCTTCCATAGTCATATACGGTTATATAAAGGGCTAGCTGGATTATCCAGCCTATTTTCTTGGCAATATAGGTTTGTTTTAGAACCTGGTTATTATATTGAGTCTTTTGTAATGACAAGAGGGCTTTCATCATTTCTCATAGCTATAAATTAGTCTCTTAATACATTTACTGTCTTTGTCAAAAAGGGAAATTCATGGTTTTGTTCTGGTTCCCAGCTTAGTAGATTTATTGCATGCTCTTACATCGAGTTCTCACATTAGAGACTTGATGGTTAATCATCTGTCTTTCTCCCCACCATAACCATACATGCATTTGAAACTCAGTAATTTCAAGACTTGAGAGCACATATATAAAACTATACAAAACACACAAACTTAGCCTTCTGATATATTTTTTTTTTAACCTCTGTTGATGAAAACTAATTTTTATATACATATAAGAAAAAGGAAGAAAAATAGAAGTCCATGTCGGCTTTGTGAATCCAATATGATATTTTTCCCCTAGGCTTTACTACTGCAGCTGGGTTTTTGCACTAGAACTTTATGCATGATGATTTGTGGCCTTGCAGTGTGGGCATCACAGCTTTTCTAATCTGACTGCAAAGATGCTGATGAGACACGTTTCTGATCACAAAGACTCTTTGAAAGACCAGATAACAAAACTATAATATTCTTTCTTGTCTGTATAATAAAGGCGTGTTTTGTTACATTATCTATTTCCTGTTGTTACCAACTGTTGTTGGTATAAACAAAATTAAATTAAATGTAACTATTATCTGCCAAACACTTAGGGATTGTCAAACTGTTTGCTGTTATTAGGAGTACTTCCAGCCACTACTTCTAGGTCCTACCCTAAGTGTTGAGCAACACATAGTTGCTGATATGAAAAACATCCTCATGCATTAATGTAGCAAATCTGATATATTGCAACAGACATAATTTCCTGCATGAGTCTGTGGAAAAAAAAAAAAAAAAATCAGATTAGGAGATATTTGGAGCCCAGGTTTCCAGCTCAAACTTTTATCTCCCCTTGAGAGAGGGAGAGGTCATTACTAAGAAGCAGTGCTTGTAACAACATGAAGTTTTGCATGTCACAGGCTTTTAGTTAATATGAAGTCATGAGCAAAAAATGAGTATTCAGTTTGCCTGGCTTACTCCAAATTACTACACAAAGCAGCAGGTGCTGCATGTAGCATGCACAAAATCAGTCATATGGCAGAATTGAAGCAGCAGATTGCAGACTTGAGTAACACAGTGATCAGGTCCCCTGGATCTCCATTTGTCAGCCAGTGTAGAAGTGCATAAAGGTTTCAAGCACTGTTTTTTGAGCTTCAACATTTCTAACAGCCAGAATAACATCATACCATCCCTGATAAAGCTTCTAATGCCTTAGATGCTGGATAACCAGTTGGTGGTCTCCCTTCTCAGCCTGTGCAGCCCTGAAACACCACATCTACCCATTTTTTTTACACCTCCAAGGACGGTGCCTGGACCACAGTACCATGTGTGGTGATTGAAGCTTTAACACTACCTGTCCTCCAAAGGTATGTTCACTCTGGTGTGTATTGAAGGACATCCTACCCTGAATATTTGTTTTGCAATCTATTCACTAATGAGTCTTTTTCTGACCATGACTACGGAGGACTTGTAGACAATAAACAACCGTTTCAAGAAAGGTGGACTATGGATATGTGCTTATTATTCATGATTCTGCTGACTCTGATCTGGTCACTGATATCAATGTGAACCAAAATATTTCTCCACAAGGTTGCTGGGTTTTTTTCCAAGCCTCCGAGGAAATTAAAATTCAGAGTATTTAAAATAATAATAATAATAAAAAAAATTATTAATGTATTTCTTTAACCAGAAAAAAGTCATTCAGGAATATTCTGGATTTCACTTGGCCTCTGTGGACGGCATAAAGGTCAAGCTATTGCTTACCAAATATGGATTTTCAAAGTAGTCTGTCTTCAGAAGCAAAGCAAGTTTAAAAGAGTTATTTACTCGGACTGAAGCTATTTTTAAGCTAGTTCATTTAAGTAATCCAAATTCCAGCACTGTCATACAAACAGTTGCATTGGTTGGATCAACTGGAAGGACGAGATTTAAAAATGGGAATAAGCCTCTGGTGGGAAGGAGAGCAGCTTACATTGATTTTTTTCTCCAAAGGCATCATGAAAAATAGCCAGGGATTATTAAGTGGATCTCTGTTTGCCTGAAATGAGAAAGACAGATAGATGTGTTCCAACTTAGCACAAAAGAACTCCAATAGCTTCTTCAAAGAAAGGACCTGATTCCCAAATTGTAAAGCAGCTACTGTTCAGACTTTTGGAAATCACTCTTGAGCAGATATGACAAAATTGGATTATTTTCTTATAGGACTGTCCTGCAACTTCTATTTACACAGTGCAACTTCCACAGAGAGGCGCTTGTTGCCTCAAGATCAATGCCCAAATGAACAAATATTCAGAGAAGGAGGCAATAGTAGCTAACATGACAATAGTAATAAATTTTGTTTTGCAAAGACAGTGGTGTTATATGGAACTTCTTTGCACTTTGGAAATGGTAAAGGAAAACTGTAAAAGGAACATGAAAGCAGATGAAGAAATAGGAACCTGATGGCCTAGAGAGGAAAAATTATGTGTAAAATTTTTTTTTTCTCTTGCAGGAGAATAAAGATGTAAGACAATTGTTTACATGGGGGCTCTGTACACCACAAGTGGTTGTTTGGGTTTTATTGCTTGTTTGTTTGTTGTTTTGCTTTTTTTGTTTGCTTTGCTTTGGATTTGGTGAATTTTGTTTCTTTCTTTCTTTCTTTCTTTGTTTCTTTGTTTGTTTGGGTTTATCTTTTTTGGTTTGTTATTTTTATCCCTCCTGGAGAAAATGTATTGAAGAACCTGTTTCCCTGCTAATATAACTTGCAACTTCTGCTGTGGACACATGTGGTATGCTCCAGAGACAAGCAAGCTAATCAAGTTAGCAGGGCAGAAGGCTCAAAGCACCATACTGTGCATACCAGAACAGTGTAACTTTGTCTCAAAATAGTAGTACCACATGACAGCAGTGCTCTTTCTGAATTAATAAATGATGACTTTTGTTATTGTAGAAGCAGTGTCACATGTTTATTAATCCTTGTTTGAGAGCTGCCATAATAATTTCTAGATTACTTCCTCTGTAACATACCACTTTGTGTTGTGAATACACACACAAATTGTAGGAATAAAAGAAATCCAATAAAATATGAAGACCTGAGTACTGAAAAAACATTTGGCATGTTAAACAAGTCCCATAATTTTCAACCTATTTTATGCATTACTTAACAATGTTACTATATTGCTTCACAATTGTTTAATTTTCCTCCACAGCAGTTGTCTTCTTTTCAGTACAGGATGGTTTGTTTGTGTGTTTCTTTTTAAATAACTGAAAAATTAACCAGAGGGAAAAAAACCCCTCACTTAAGCTTTTTCACTTTTCAAAGTACTTAAAATTGCATTCAGGTGAATAAGTACTAGTTATGAAATAATCTTTTTCCAGCTTTAAGAATGTAAGGGAATAGTAAGAAAACATCTCTGGAGATCTTACAAAGGAGACATGAGAGAAATAGAAGTGAAAAAATAAATGAAATGGATCATTTTGTGGTATTAATGATGTGTAGCTATGAAATCCTAGGTTGAATCACCAGAAGTACATGTTTTTCCTGCCTAGCCCCTGATGAAATATTTAAGAGTATTTTACAGATATGTGAGTCAGTAGTTTCTGTGAAGTCTTGAGTACTGTTACAAAAACAGCTAAACATTCTTTTTGGGTTCTGAAGAAGGATTTTTAAACTAAAGAGTTTTCAGGAAAAAAAAATTAAATCAGCAAAACAAATTACATAAAATTAAATAGATTTCTCCCTGCACTGTACACTCACAGGCAATTTGGTTGAGGTTATGCTTGCTAGCAGTTCCTCTGTTTGAGATCCGCATGTGGAAGGCATTGGGTACTCGGCTCTTCACTGGCTGCCAAAGTCTTTCAGCTCACTGACATCGGTAGGAAGATGGTCAAAGATTTAAGTGAAATTTGGAAAGTATCCCATATTTCTGATCATCTTGATGTTGAAGCAAGTTGTACCTCTTCATTCAAGCCAGAGATAACAGGAGAGTGGATATGTTGTAAATTATGTGACTAAATATTTTTAATGTGGATTGTGATAAAGAAGTATATGAATAATTTCAAGTATTTACAGTTCAGTTATTGGGATCCAGTGATAGACAGTCTTAAAGTTGAAAATAAACAAATCTATGAAGTCACACATTTCAGAAGTCTTAGGGCTGTCATTTGCCTCATTCTGTCTCTTTGGGGACTGCTTGGTTAAGTGCCATTATGAACTGCCTGTCCCACTTCTCATACACTTTAACTGCATAGGGTGTTTTCTGGGCAGGGAATAAAGAAAATAGCTTGGTGGTGGCAGTGCAGAAGCAAAGCTGTTCAGAGATAACTGTGCCCTGACAGTGAGCAGCCTGTTCACTATTACAATGCCATAGTCCCTGATTGCACTGTGGGACAATTTGAGTCCAGTCTACACACAAACGTAATCCAGAACATGTGAAAACCAAACCAGCTAGAACTGCATTAGCTGGCATATTTTGCTTTTATGGCAGATTTCTGCTGGCTATGTAAAAACAGATGCTCTCTGGTCCAACACATAGCCCTCTGGTTAATATTTCAAAATGTTTTGAACAAATCTGAACTAGCAGAATGGATTTATGCTGGATCAGGGTTTTGAGGCATGTGGCCACAGAGTTTTGGATCTGATAGAAATAGCCTCAAAGCCAGATTTTGTGTCTTGTTGAACCATAGCCCAGGTAAACATGAAAATAATTTTTGTTCCATCGTACTAGATACTGCTGTGCTGAATAGTTTATAAATGGGACATTATGTGGTCTCTGTAATATAGACACATAGAAGTTTTCTTTAAAACAAGGTCAAATTATTGCACAATAAAATTAGACTTTTTTTCCTACTTTTTTTCTTTCTATTTAGGTGGCTGAGGATTAGTGCTAACCTCATGCTGGTTGTCCCACACCCCATGGTTAGATGCATTCAGGGACACTGCCTGTATGTGTTCTTTGTGGGCAAAATTCCAGAGGGATGCAGCACATTCTTTGTTCCTTTCCTCGGACCCCAATACTGGCCCTAGGAAAAGAAACTGCCCAGAAAGGCAACTAAACCTGAGTCCTTATCTGCAATGGGATGCTGCATGTAGTGCTGCACTTGTTCCTAAAAGCAGATTACTTCTTGTAAAAGGTGGTGTCATGATGGAGGAACAAATGAAAACTAACATTCCCTCCAGCTCTCACTCTTCTTCTGAATGAACATAACTGACTTAGGGTTTCAATCTACATGTATCCTGAATTACAAGTATATTATCATGGTCCTGTTGTACAACTGGTAGCATCAAGAAACATCATTCTTGTTTTTTTTCCCTTCAAGAAACTCATTTGACTATGATGAGGCCGGGGAGTCTTTTGAAGGGGAATACATTGATAAGATAAATTTGTGCATGAGACAAACAAATTAAACATGGTATGACACATAATAAAAGCATAAAGTCTATTGTTTATATCCTAAATTAATCATATTTTAACAGCAACTGGGAACTGATACAGGTTAATGAATATCAAGAGACACGTGAAGATTTCTGTAACAGAGTAGTACTAGTGCTTCAATTAAAAAAATGTCTCACTTCTTACCAGCATAAGAAGGAACAGTTTTATTCCTCAAATATTTTCTTCATAATCTCCAGTTCATTGGAGGCAGCAATTCAGTGGGGGCCTGGTAGAGTTCTACTGTAGTCAGTAGAAAAGACTCTGACTGGGATTTGGATCAAGTCCTTACTAACTCTACAGGGTGGGGTTAACAATGTAAAAAGCTATCGTTTCCAGATCTATTTAAGACCAGATGTGCAAGGCAGGAAACCATATGATTAGATTCAAACAATAAATAAAAAAGGAGTTGCCCTTGTTTAGAAGCTTGTTCCACTAGTGCAGATTGTCTAACCATGACAACATACTGCAGCATTCAGTATTAAGTAAATGAGTGACTGAACCCCTATCCAGCAAAGTCTATTGAATCTTTGGGGAGTCAGGATTAGCTGAAGAACAAATGTAAGAGATCACTTCATGTCCAGCTAAAGCCAACAAAGGTTTTAATACTGAACTTTCTTCTGGTTTTAATTTTCTGCACTTTGAGTTACTTATCTTATTTGAATCTCCTGTTGCAGGATCCTTTTAACCATTGTAGTGTGTTTCCAGTTAATAAAAGTAGGCATTGTTTGATACAAGACATATTCCTTGAAACCAGCTTTGCCTTGCCTTTGCTCTCTCTTTCTCTGCTTCCTTGCCTCTGTCCTTACCTCCTTCCCTTTTACTTTCTTCCTCTCTTCTTCCCCTCCCCTTCCTTCCTTCCTTCCTTCCTTCCTTCCTTCCTTCCTTCCTTCCTTCCTTCCTTCCTTCCTTCCTTCCTTCCTTCCTTCCTTCCTTCCTTCCTTCCTTCCTTCCTTCCTTCCTTCCTTCCTTCCTTCCTTCCTTCCTTCCTTCCTTCCTTCCTCCCTTCCTCCCTTCCTCCCTTCCTCCCTTCCTCCCTTCCTCCCTTCCTCCCTTCTTCTATCTCTTCCAAAACAAAGCCAACAAAACCCCAAAGAAAAATTAAAAAAAAACCTCAACACAAACCAAACCCAAGTGCTCTGACAGTTTTACACACAGCAGCAAGTCATATACCATGATGGTTACTGAAATGAACACACTGTGGGCTCCTTCTCTCTTTTACACCTTGTATAATAAGAGTTGCCTGTCTAAAATTGGTTGGAATACTGCAATTCTGACTTGCAGGGTTTTTTTTGCAATCACTTCTGCAATTTTGTCCATGAGACAGCTGTCTAAAGGAACTGGAGGGCAAGTCTGCAGTTTTTTAAACTTCTTATATGTTTCATGTGTATGAAGGGAAATTGTGACTCTGTGATTTTTGAGGTCATTTACAATAAAATCACATGTGCAGTGGGGGGAGAGAGAGGGACTTATGGTGTTACTCATAATTGCATCAGCCCCCAGAACATAATAAAATATTTGGGCAGCATTTTCAGGCTAAAGGGCTCTGTGCAAACATGCCTTTAAGACTGAAAGTTTTCACAACTGTGCGTAATTGGATTAGCGTCTGGAGGCAGCCACCATGAAGAAGGAGCTGAAGGTAGAGTCTTAAACATACTTAAAACTCTACATTTACCAGTCACTACTTTCTCATTTATTATTGCTGTACAAGAAAGTAAGGATTTGTATATTAGCACAAAGGTGGACATTGTCCCGTTTTCATTTCCATTCATTTCTCTGTCAAGGAGGAAATAACCCACACCTGGAATGCAAACCTCCCCTGCTATTCAAAGAGCAGTTAGAACAAAACACAACTGTTATAAATCCCAAGGCAGATGCTGTGAAAGCTTCTTTCTCCCTTGCCATTAGTATCATGTTTATTACTATAATTAAAAGATCTATATACTGTGGCAATAGTAAATGAGGATAAGGTTAGATGCTATTTTTTTCTCCTCCACAATGGAACATGTAATAGGAACATGAATTTCCCAACAAGAAAATTGACCAATTTTATTTTGCCTAGAAAGGTAGGTTTAAAAATAAAGAAAAGTAGCAACATTTCTAAATAATGCATGGAACTAAGAGAAGAGAGAATAGGTTTCTAGGCTGTAGTTCAAAATCACTGCAGAATCTGAATGCAGGAGAGGAATTGACTCTTCAACTTGATGAAGGTGAGCCTGCTCCAGCTGAGGTCACTCTGATTAGTTTGGGCAGCTACTGAGCCAGCTGGTAAACAGATGCTTTCTTATGAATTGATGGTTTAGAATAAATTAGGCCAAATGCTTTGATTGTGGTTGATGCAAGAAATCTCATAAATACAGACTTATATCTTCTTTATTTTTCTGTTTGAAATTATGAGGCAGCAAAAATATATTATACTTAATAGTAAGTAAGTCGAAAACATATAAAAATCATGAGCTGAAAATGTGCAAAAGATTTGTCTGAGCTACACCATCCCACCATCACTACTGTAGTAATTTTTGTGGTTCTTTATAACAACCCTGTGGCAAAAGTGCCCTTTTTGATTTATGTTGCAGTCATTCTCTGAGGCACCAAGCAGGCCCTCAGGGTACTCCTTCCTGCTAGGTCTTATGTGTATCTGACTGAGACAGATGCACTTTTGCAGTTTTTGCAAGGAAATTGCTATGTCTGTTATAAAAGCTGCTTTTGGCCTGGAAAGATGGGGTGGGCTCCAATCACTCAGAATCAATCTCAATATTTAGTTCAGGAGGTGCTTAAAGGCATGTACTAAAACTGCTTCAGGAAGATGGTGAAGCTGTGTGCATCTGGAATTTCCCTAGAGATGAATGGGAAGATATTCTTATTTTTTTTCATTCTCTCTCTTCTTCCCTTGTTTGGGAGGAAGGGGTTGGGGGGGAAGCTGAGAAGGAAGTTTGAGAGGGAGTGTTTTGGTTTTATGTTTTGGGTTTGTTTTTTTTGCTTGTCTGTTTTGGGTTTGATTTTTTGTTGTTGTTGTTTTTTTCCTTCTTTTTAATTTTGTTTTATTTTGTTTTGTTTTTGTTTTTCATGGATCTTATTCAGGCTTGGCCTTAATTAGATTGTCTCAGAAAATTTACAGTCCCTGACAGTCACTAGTTGTTGGCTGTTAAGCAAATACAGCCATGGATATACTAAGCTGGATTCTCCTGTTGCTTCCTATATTTCCACTTTCTCCACTCACCTAGTGGCATGTCACTGATTCACACCTGTGCAAATAAGATCTATTTGTTAACTTCACAAGCACACACTGGTTGTTTCCCTTGTTAAACGATACCTTTGTGGATTGCTGTTTCTGTAGGCATCTGGTCCCAAAGCAGTGAAAGCAAGGGTATAGTGAAGGGGAGGCACAGCACAGGGACAGGAGCCAACAGGACAGGACAGGGACAGGTCTATATAAGTACCAGGGGTCTGCAGAGCAAAATTAACTCTTTGTAGAGGCCTCAGGTCTGCCCAAGTTTGCAGCGAACAGGACTGCTGCAGTCGCTTAATTATCCTGGGCTGTATCAAAAGAAGTCTGGCCAGCAGACCGAGAGAGGTGATTCTGTCCCTCTACTCTGCCCTGGTGAGACCTCACCTAGAATACTGCATCCAGCTCTGGTGCCTCCAGCACAAGAAAGATGTGGACCTGTTGGAAGGTGTCCAGAGAAGGGCCATGGAAATGGTCCGAAGGCTGGAGCACCTCTCTTATGAGGACAGGGTGAGGAAGTTGGGGTTGTTCAGCCTGAAGAAGATAAGGCTCCTGCAGGGGGCCTACAGGAAAGCTGGGGAGGGTCTTTTTACAGGGGCTTGAAGTGAAAGGACAAGGGGTAATGGTTTTAAGCTGAAAGAAGAGAGATTTAGGTTAGAGATCAGGCGTAAATTCTTCAGTGTAAGGGCAGGTTGCATGGGGCTCTGACCAGCCTGTTCTAGTGGGAGGTGTCCCTGCCCATGCAGGGGAGTTGGAACTCGATAATCTTTAAGGTCCTTTCTGACTCAAAAAATTCTGTGATTCTGTGAAGGTTAATTTTGAGTTTCTTTCATTTAAATCACAACTAGCAACATCCTATGAAACAGAAACTGTTCAGCACAACAGTATTTTGCTAATAGTTGCATCTAGTAACTTATAGAGGCTGCTAGCATGTGTAACCAGCGTGCTTCACAATTTTGGCATATTCGTATGTCATTTACATCACAAAAAAAATCAGCACATAATGTATGCAAATGCATATGCCTGGGCTAAGGCACAAGTAAAAAGCTGAAGTGACTGTGAAAGCCAACTTCATTTCATCACTTTTGGAACAACAATACAGAAAAAAAATTAGCTGCCAGGTCACCTGTCAGCAGATATTATTATGCTGTATGTAATTTAAGGAAAAAGCAAATTTTGCCACAGAAATGTGAAGCATGTTTTGTGTACATTAACAAGACCTAGATATTCATTCCCAACACTGCTAACCTGCATATTGGATGGTGGAAATCTGCAATTTTCTTGTAAAAAAAAAAGTCACCTGTAGTAAGGAAAATTTTTCCTATATACCTTTGTATTAAAGTGTATGTTCAGAAAATGGAGGAGAAGCAGTTAACAGAAATGTTATAAACTGTGGAGAAATTCATTGCAACTGAGAAATGACTGGAAATTGAAAGCACTCTCGTAGGCTTTAGTCAGCAGATGTCCTGCCATTTGGGCTTAGCACTGTTCATGCTCTCAAATCAAAATCACATGAGGGCCTTTGGGAAGACGAGTTTTCAGACTGTTTCCCCTTCCAATCTGTCAGAAGTTTCCCATTAAGAAACACCACCCTGGACTGGATCTTGTTAAGATCACAATTCTGATCTCAGCCCTTCCCTCTCTAATAAGTGACCTTTCATAAGGATTTCTTCACTACTCATTGTCTATTCTTTTCTTCCTTCACATAATTTTTTATCCTCAGTGTAGTATTTTTTATTCTGCCTGTTCCTCCAAAACTGAATTTAAAGGTGTGCCTTCCCTAGAGGATTCACTGCTTTCCAGAACCAGAATGAGAATTAGCTTCAGGGAAACTTTCCCCCCCTCCATATTCCAGCCCCCAAGCTGTAGGTTTTTTATTTACCAGGAGCTGTACTTCCAAAAACCTGCCTTCAGCTTCTGGGCAAACCTTCAGGGGTTGCATCCTCAAAGCTGCAGCGAAGTTTCCTTCTCAAAGCTGCCAATGATGCCTGTGAGCACATGGTCCTGAGACATGCTGGCATCACTCTGGAACATGCTGGCAGCACTTTTAAAGCTGTACCTCCATATTCAACTGGTTGTGCCAGAAGATCCACACCAGAGTATGGATGCAGTTCTGCCTCTTGGTGTTTTGGGAACAATTCATGCACAAGTGTCTCTACTTTCCCAGTAAAAAGGGCATAAATTGGGCAACTGTTGCCATTTGACTCTTCATGTGGTTGCTATGTCTGGGACCCATACACAAGGAGGATGTGAATACAAAGCCCGACTTCAGCACAGCTTTTGCTGGAGGAAGGTGCCTCCCCATTAAACTTCCTGACCTCACGTATCTGATCTATATGGTTGGGAGACTGTTATCATAGAATCATAGAATGGTTTGGATTGGAAGGGACCTTAAAGATCATATAGTTCCAACACCCCTGCCATGGGCAGGGGCACGTCCCATTAGATCAGATTGCTCAGAATCCCATCCAGCTAGGCCTTGAACGCTTCCAGGGATGGGGCTTCCACGACTTCCCTGGGCAACATGTTCCACTGTCTCACCACCCTCACACTAAAGAATTTCCTCTTAACGTCTAACCTAAATATCCCCTTTTCCAGTTTTGATCCATGACCTCTTGTCCTCTTACTACAAGCCCTTGTAAAACGTCCCTTTCCATCTTTCCTGCAGGCCCCTGTCAGATATTGGAATGCTGTTATAAGGTCTCCCCAGAGCCTTCTCCAGGCTGAACAGCCCCAACTTTCTCAGCCTGTCCTCATGGGAAAGGTGCTCCAGCCCTCTGATCATCTTTGTGACCCTTCTCTGCACTTTCTCCTTTAGCTCAATGTCCTTCTTGTGTTGGAGGCTCCAGAATTGGACGTGGTACTCCAGGTAGGTTCTCACAAGAGCAAAGGGGGACAATCACCTCCTGTGATCTGCATTTACAAGACTTGGGTTTGTTAGTGATAGAAAGGTGCTTAACCCTGCCTCAAAAGTGTACTGTACTGCCAGGAAGCATGAAAAAAGGCTGAAACAGTCAACTATATGAGAACTGACCATCTCCCTCACAATCATATCTGAGCTCCAGCACTGCAAAAGCAGAAGGGACTCTCTTCTGCATCGCTACTCTGGGAGCCTCACCCTTTCAGCTAAGGCCAAAAGTCCCCCTGACCTGACCTACATGACTGGGTTCCAGGGACTGGAATGCACTGGTTTTAAGGATTCAAACTGTTTATTAAAATGCTCTTTCGTTTTCCTTGATAGTAACTCTATTCCTTTGGATTACACTCTGTTATGCCTAGGAATGGTTTCTGAACACATCCTGAACCATGAGTAGGGATAGGTTTTTCTGTTCTTTCCACATCGTCAGTCTTCCTCACATAGACCTACCACAACGTGTCCTGCACTGTGTAACCAACCATCGAAAAGAAGACAAGCATAACACAGCTCAGCTTTGTGGTTCACCACGTACATGGCAATGCTGACTCTGGATCGCTGTGCCAAGGCAAACCCTGCCTTCAACCACTGGTTTAGTATGATGTATGAGTTTTATCTAAGTGGGTCTGGTAATTTCTATGCTGAGATCTGCAGTGCCTAAATTAAAGAATTTATATAAAAATCAATAAGCCTCAGATAATTACTTCAAATGTAGCACAGGATGAAGGATAATCTCAGGACAGTAAAATAACAGAGACTGATGGGATCAAAGCAACCAAGTAAACCAGTGGTGTTTAGTTTGCTTCTGTTCGTGGTTCATTTTGGAGTGCTTGACAATCTGAAAGCTTCAGAGATATCCCTGAATCTTCACCCTGAATGGGAAAAATAACATTTCTACAGAGGGGTATTCTGATCTTGTTCTGGTTTAGATTATGTTTATTATTTTTTAAACCCCTCATGCTTTATATTATTTTCATAGGTTATTTATGAAAGTTTATCAGATTATTATTATCTGTGATACATTGCAAGCAATGTATTGTAAATGTTTATAAGCACATCTGTAGAAGATGCAGAAAGTGACAACATACTTATTGATCTGCATTCATCTGGAATTCACTGTGACTGGTATTAAAGCAGGTATCTTATTTACCAGGAGAAAATACAGGATGGTGAGTGGATAAAGGGTAAAGAAACTCCTCCCAAAGCCAGTGCATGAACTATCCTGCCATCTTTCCTTATTCATTGACGTTTGGTTTAACTTCTCCAATGGGTCTCATGCTCTGCCTGTAGCCATGCCCACCCCACACATTTCTGCCTGTTTTGCAGATGTTTGCCAGGGTAATCTCTGCACCCTAAAGCACAGCAGCTGTAAAGGTGAGATGCAAGGCTACATGTCTCTTGAGTCATATTCACATATAATGCCCCTGAATACAAGAGTGTTTCAGATTAAGATCAGCTGCTACATAAGGTTTCCAGAGCCGACTTCTGGGACATGAAGGCAGTTCAGTCACACACAGTATGTGTTCAGAATATTGTTCCCTACTCAGCTTCCTTTCATGTTAGAAGGACCTTGAACCTGAAAGCCCTGGAAAATAGCTCATTCATTTCTTGACTAATAGTTTAACAAGAGGTCACAGTATGGCCTTCACAGCCTCCATGTTAAGAAGCAAAGCACAGAAAGGAATTTGTTCCTTCCTCAGCTATAAACCCACTGAATGCTTAATGAAAATGGACCTATTCATGGTAGAGATTGAGTCTATAATTTGAAAGGAGACTAATTTTTTATGCTAGACTATATCAGAAAGAAAACTAGCTAAAATAAGATCCAGGTATCCCAATAAGGAAATACTTAATAAAAGTTTTTAACAGAGCTAATGATTTCTAATTCTAGGTTAAATTAGAACCTTCAGTGTATGTCAGCCAATGGGAATTTTTTTCTTATCATCATAGCTGACATATACTGTCCCAAATTGCCTACAAAATACTGATAGAACTTGGCTATGTAAAGAAGGTGGTAACTGCACTTTTTTGCTTTGTCATTGAACATTTGGAATTTACATGGATATGCAATATTTATATACAATGAAATGTAAATAAAGCTATAAAAATAAACATAAACTTTGGTAAGGCAAATAAGACCTACTGTATGTCCTACACTTTTCAAAACTTGCCAAAAACATTGTTTTCTTCAGGAAAAGCTAAACTTCAGCTTCAATATAAGAATTATATAGATACATAATATATCTATATAGATAGGTAGATATATAATAGATACATAACACTCTCACTAGTTAAAGTACAATATTTAGAAGTCTGTTTTCCAGAGAGTTTTACATACAAGAAAATGCAAGAACCCCCCTTAATATTTTAAAGTCTCATTTTCCATTTGTCTTTTTTGTTCCCTCTCAGTTTCTGATGGCTACCCAATTTTCACGTGTTGGTAAAAATAAACAGAACACTAAATGACACAGTCCAATCTTGCTGTTCAATTGGATAGAGTCTATAGACTTGACACTCAAATTATGCTTGTCTGTAAGAATATGTGCAAACTCTGAAAGAGTAATGTAAGATTTCAGGACCTTATATATCTTTCCACCATTCTTCCTTGTCCTCAATAAGGCTTGTAAGTAGTTGGATGATCAGAGCCACCTATAAAAAGTTGAGAGATCAAGCTGCGTGGTCTAGAGCAAAGGTATACAATGTAAATATTACAGAATATTCTGTTCATTTTACTCATGTGTGTAGTCCTGCATATTTCTTGTCTCTTGTTTACATTATACAGTGCATTTTTCTGGTTACTCAGAATACAATATAGATACAGTACCTCTTTTCTATTTAACTAGGCAAGTTCTTTACTTTCAGCCATAAAGTCTTCACTGCTGAAGTTTAGGATCAAACTAAAAATATACAAATAGATGTTTCTAGTAGCAGAACCATTAAGTTTAAAATATTTGAGGGGAATGTTTTATAGTAAACATTTGTGTATTTATATGGGAACTTGTAGTTTATGATGATTACCACAAGGGAAGGTTTTAATGAAGTTTTATTCAGCAAAGTCCATATGTTTCTGTAGCAGCAGAAGGAATACAATGGCACATTCCATCTATGATAGTTAAGCATTCTTGCAGCTCTTTTTATCTATGCTATTCTGCTCCATTTTACACACATATAATTTCCCATTAGAAAAATGACTCCATGAGTTCTTCATTGAAGGAGTATTCCTAGTCATTGAAAAGACAGAAGCAGAGGCATTCCATCTGCCTACTTGTCTGTCTTTCAGTATATGTATATATGTATATATGTATGTATCTATCCTGACACTTCCAAACCTGTTGATTCCCATACTTTCAAGACTTTTATCAGATAGTGTCCCATCCAAAAAAAAGTAGAGAGTTGGGTTAGGCTTTTTTTTTTGCCTTGATTTTATGTTTGGTCAGCTTCTGCTACATGACTCTGACTTCTTGATTCCACTTTTTCTTCTTACTGCAAACGTACCACCCCTGTGTGTTGCTATTCAGTCCCAGGTAGCACCCCTCTGCCCCTACTATCTTAGTTTTTGTCACTCTTTCATTGTTATAGGAGGTATAAGTGTATTTTTTCATAGTGTAATTGTCTTATTTGACTTGGAAAACATGCTTCTCAAAATGTTGCTTTTACATGTTTTCTTCACTTTAATTTAGTCTTGCTCTTCCAAGAAAATACCTCGACCATATCTACTAGATACCTCCAAATCCCTATTAATAACATGGTATTGCATTTCTTCACCACCTTAAAGCTCTTAGTTGTTAAAAGAGTCTTTCTGAGCCTTTAATTTTCCATATAGTCTTCTGCCTCCGTCCTCTAATGAATTTATTTCCTGTGTCAAAAGAAATCCAGTCTTCTTCAGTTGTACTCTTGGCAAGTCATAAGGCTCTTAAGGAACAAACTGCAATTATTTTACACATGATCTTGTAGCACACAAACCTGAGTCCAAATCTAGCCAGGTGAGGAAGAGCTGCAAGGTCACCTCATTGCAGAGTAGTGTAATGGATGCAGCATGTTCTTACTTTGACAGTATCCTTGCACCCACCGTATAGATTTCTGCCCCTGGCCTTTTCCTTTAATGACTCCTGTGTAGGAGTCTTCTCCCAATACGTTCTTTGCAAGATCATGGCTTGTCTTGGAGCCTTGTAGTGAGAGACTGTCACATTGAGAACTTAAAGACCGTAGCAACAAGATTCCACCTTTTTTAGCACTGAAAATACATTTAAATTAAACCAGATGTATACCCAAGTGTGAAGATGAGTGAGAAATAAGAGCTTGTTTGATTCTTGATTCAGAAATGCATTTTTAATGGAGATAAATGATTTGGTCTAATTAAGAAGCTATAATGCCATCAGGATTTGTTTGAGCCACAGTGATTTTCTCTATTTGACAGGACCATTTATAATAATTAAATTAATAATTTCCAAATTAAACAGCCATAACAGAAAAGACTGTTAATATTTTTTTCTGAAGGAAAGACTGAAATGAAACATGGCATTATCCTGATTCTAGTACAGCTGTTTCAATTTTCAAATTTCTATTCTTTCCCTCCTACATGGTTTAAAATTAAGTGTGAAAAGAACAGAAACTAATAGAAAATGAGGAAGGATATATTGCTCTGAGTATTCTGTGCACACAAAGGAGTAACAGCAAAATACAAGACCATTTATTTTATCTATTTGTTTATTTCAAGCTATTAGGAAATATGTTGTTCTGCCAAAACTCTCAATGCACATACAAAACTATTTGTAATAGATCTTGGGAATTAAAGCATACCTTCGTATACTGAGGAGAAAGTAAGCCTGTTGTGAAAAACTTCACAGGAAAAACCACTGTACAATATCTGTCCTCAGGTGTCTATAGAGCTTCCAGCAGAAGGGAGATGTGCATCCCTTCTTTTATCTCATCGGATCTCCACAGATATTTACAAATCATCAGCATGAAAGAGCAGAGTCTAAAACTTACCTAAGTCTCTCTAATACCTGTTGGTGGAAATGAGAACATAATCCATTTGTCAGGTGCATTCCAGGAAAAGTTAATACTGTTCTAAATTCTATATGGAAGTGAATGATGTGCCTATATAGGAGCTTAATGTGAAACAATGTCTCTTACGTATATTTCTTGCACATACCAATTGCAGGATATTGGTTTTATATGTTTCTCTGACCCTACAATTTTTCTTCAAGCAAATGGGTAAAAAGGATAGGAACGAGTGGAGCCTCAACTCCTTCTAAAAGGATACTCACTTGTAAAATGGAGCCAACGACTAAAAGTGCTGTAATTTCCTGTGAATGTAGTTCAGAGCAGGAATGATACAGCAAGTTTATTTCTCTAAGGGAAAATAATCTCATAGGCCACTACTAGTGCAGTGCAATGTGTGCTTTACCCAGAGTCAAGGACTTCTGTTCGAGCCATGGAGACACTACTGAGCACTGACCTAGCTCCAATGAGCATTATCCTAGAAGATGGTGTATCAGCTCACAGTGGCAAAAGTTTGGGCTATTACCTTTAACTTACATCTTGAGACTATTTAATTTATTTCTATTTTAATCCAGAATTGTATTTTTACAGGGAAATGAATATAGGCCTTTTGTAAAGAAGGTGGTTTCCTGAATAGACCTTCTTATTTTTAAATAATGGGAAAGAAATAAGACTTCTGTGGTCTCCAGGCAAATGAGACTTAGAGGTTGTAAGTCTTTGACTTCCAAGTTGACCTTTCGTTACTGCTGAGTTGCTGTCAGCTATGCAAGACTTGACAGAACAAAAGTGGGTTTAGATTTCAGAGACATTAACCACCTTACTCTGTGGTCCAGACTTTTTAGTGCATGACTTCAGAAGTAGTTCTAGCTTGCTGCCACATGTGGCAATATGTAGATCCTAAAGTCAAGCTCATTAAAATATTTAAATAAACAAGACAGAGAAGAGGAAGAAGTGGAAACAAATGAGCAGCAGCTAACAGAAGCTGGGCTTGGCAGATATGCCCCCTTCAGAAAACGATTATATGGATTTTTCCATCTCTTAAAATGGTTTTACTATAAAACAGTCCAACACCAAAATAATGAAGTTGACTGAAGGAAATTCGTATGTATGCTAGAAAGTAAAAAACCCAAAAACTTTAATGACTTGAGCTGTGGTTAAAACAGACATACTCTGTAGAGATTTCATCTACTTTAATTTCCTGTTCTACCTGGCTGTGATCTGTCCCAGAGTTGTTCTGCAATGCAAGGTCTGATTTCTGATTCTCTTTGAATACCGATATAAATGTTTTGAAAATAAGCAAAAGCTTAACAGGTTTGAGGGCTCTGTCAGAAAAAAAGAATAATTTTTCTTTGGTTGGGAAATCCCAGGGAAGGACACTGTACTCATGGGCTGCAGCTGTGATTCCATGTTCTCATTTTTCAGCCCTTACTGCAGCAAAGACACAGAATTGCAAAAACACAAGAGAGAAAAAAAAAAAAAAAAAAAAAGAGAAAAAAAAAGAAAAAAAAAGAAAGCAAGGGAAAAAAAAAAAAAGAAAGAAGAGGAAAGAGCAAGCAAAGAATAATAGATTAATTAATCTCTTTGTGTTTTCATTTCCTAAAAGCTCTGCAAGAGAAAAATCTAACTTTCTCCCTAAATTCTAGGAAATCTAAATATAATTCTGAAAGCCTTGATATTTAAGAAATGGGGTCTAGGTTTCAAATTTGAATTTCTTATTTTGAACATACATCTAATGAGAAGTTTCATTTGATTTTTGCCTTGGATAAAAAAGTAGCTTAGCTGGATCAAGAGTATTCTCTACTTTTCCACTTACACAGTGAAAACATCATGAAAACATTATTCTATGTTTTTGCTGTGTGAAACTCAGCATTAGAAAGTCTGCTTTTCCAAATAAGACAAATTTGAAGAAATCTAGTAATTGATGGAAAGAGCTGAAGCCACACGCCATGAAGTAGAAAACGGGTGTGAGTTCATACTGCTGCTTCAAATTTGTTCAAAATATTTTGATAGGGTAATTTTGTCCTGGCAGACTCAGGATCAGATCAAGTATCATCTGTTCTGCAGCTACACAAATGCAGCCCAAGCACCATATGGTGTGCTTTGGCACAGCACACATGCCACAAGTGAAACACAATCACACACTCACACCAGACCCATATCAGATTTCTGTTGCTTTTTAGTGCCTAGATCAAGTATCAATGAATATAGAACCACTAATTATTTCCCATGGTTTAAAAAGAACATCCTGCTATTCTTAAGAAGTATTGAGCCTAAAGCTGGCAGGTGCTGAGTCCTCTTCTCCCATCTGACATAACTGGGGCTGTCAGTTGGGCTGCTGGTAAACAGAGGAGTAGGAGAGTTACTGAGGGACACATTGTGTTAGGGAGGGCTTAGCTAAGGGACTGCTCAGCTGTGGCCACAGTTGCACATCTGCTGCCCTGAAAAACATACCCACTCACTGGGCTCTCAGTCCAGCAAGATCTTTCAGTAGCTGTTGCAAGGCTATTATTTTAGTAGAGTCTTTGACACCATCTTCCACAGCATTCTCCTAGAAAAGCTAGCGGCTCATGACATAGACAGATGTACTTGTCACTGGGTTAAAAACTGGCTGTATGACTGGGCACAGAGAGTTGTAGGCAACTGAGTTAAATCCGGTTGGTGGCCGGTCACTAGTGGTGTCCCCCAGGCCTCAGTTCTGGGGCCAGTCTTGTTCAATATCTTTAGATGGGGGGATTGAGTGCGTCCTCAGCAAGTTTGTAGGTGACACCAAGTTTGGTGGCAGTGTTGATCTGCACAAGGGTAGGAAATCTCTGCAGAGGGATCTGGACAGGCTGAATCAAGGGGATGGGGCCAGTTGCACGAGGTTTAACAAGGCCAAGATGCCAGGTCCTGCATTTTGGTCACAACAACCCCAGGCAACTCTACAGGCTTGGGTAAGAGTGGCTAGAAAGCTTCCTGGTGGAAAAGAACCTGATGGTGGCTGACACTTGGCTGAATATGAGCCAGCAGTGTGCCCAGGTAGCCAAAAAGACCAACAGCTTCCTGCCTTGTATCAGGAATAGTGTGGACAGAAGGAGATGGGAGGTGATCATGCCCCTGTACTTGGTACTGGTGAGGCCACATCTGAAGTACTGAGTTCAGTTCTGGGCCTCTTGCTACAAGAAAGACATTGAAGTGCTGAAGCAAGTTCAGAGAAGGGCAATCAACCTGTTGAAGGGGCTGGAGAGCAGGAGGAGAGGAGAAAGGAATTAGGATTGTTTAGTGTGGAGAAAAGGAGGCTGAAGGGAGACCTAATTGCTCTCTATAGCTACTAGAAAAGAGGTTGAGGGAGGTGGATGCTGGCCTCTTGTCTCAAGTAAATAATGATAAGACTGGCCTGATTTTATACCAGGGGAGGTGTAAGAAAGGAAAAAAAAAAGGTTTGTGAGGTCTGTTGTCAATTTAAACCTTTTAAAACTTTTTTTCTGCCAAAAAGAACCAAGGGCGCTTTTTTAAATTTATAACAAAGCAAGAGAGTAAAAGTTTAATTTTAAATCTGTTAAAACATTCTGTTTTGTGAAGCACCTGGAATGTCTAAGAAACTAGAAGAAAATTCTCATACAGAAAACTATTTCCATTTTTTAAATATTGAAGATGAATAAATGTTTTCAAAGCAATTCTGAATGCTGAGTGTACTTTTTCTCCTAGAAAAGATTTATGCATCCGACTCTAATCAGTTCACACCTGCCATACAATGAGTGTAAGCAGATGTATAATGCTCCTGTTATAATGTGACATGGCTTCCACTCACAGGGGAAATTCTGGCTCCAGCAATGTTAAAGAGGGTTACTCAAATTAATTTCTTCACACCCAATTCATGTTTCATCTTTAAGAATCAGTGATTTCACACTAGTCTAAATGCTGCTACTCTTACTCATACAATTGCCAGATCACTCACAATAAATATGCTTAGTATTGCAACAATTCTGATTTTTTACTTTATCAAGGGCCAAAATAATAGTTCATACCCTAGATATTTCCTGTCTAGACTACTATATTGGTCTTTTGGACAGATTTCCTGCTTTTTCCATTGTTGGTTTCAAAGTGAAATGTACAAAACTCTGTAGCTTGTTTCTTACTTTTCTAACCTCTCAAGAAGATGATGGGCCTATTTTCTTGGCTCTCAATATCAGAAATCTATACCCCTGGTGAGGAATTAATCCTTCATTTATGTTTGAATTGTGATTACATAAGAAAGCAGGAACTGTGGGTTGATCTACAATAGAGTCCCCTTTAGATAATGGCAAACTTAGAATAGTGGCCTCTGAAGTATCTTATTTATTGCACTGCAATGAAAGATGATAACACCCTGCATTCAGGGGCTCAGTACAGACACTGAGAGGTCAAATATTCAGGTGGATTTCATTCATTATTTTATTCTGAACACATTAAAGTTAGCTGCTCCATCTAAATTAACCATGTAATCTCCAAGGGCATCTCCAGATAATAACTTATCTGAGTTATTTTAGATGTCTCTTCATTTACCATATATGGCGTTTTTTTAGGACACCTGTTTCAGTGTACTGAGGAGTCTCTGAAACTAAATAAGACTACCTCAAATACTTAACTTTTAGATAGCTGAATTAGACTGGACGAACACTACCTCTCATTTTCTGCCGGATAACTTGTAATTTTTCAAGGATGTCTAAGAACTGTGATGACCATCTGTGTAATGGTATATATGTGTTTTTTATAGTTGCCAAAGAGTTATTAATAAGCCATCATCTGTTATTTTTAATTGCAGTTTGAACCCAATCAATTTTATTATAACAGTTAATAATCCTAGTTTAACTTTTTTTTCAACATCTTGTTCTCAAGCATTTGATTGAATGATCAGTCAGAATCCATCGCATACATTTTAATTAATCAATTTTCATTTTTTACTTTTTCCTATAACAGTGACTTCATGTATTTCTTCAATATCTTCTTCATCCATGCCCAATTTTCTATCTGTTATTTGAATGTTCCCAAGAGTTGCTTATTGACACCATGTTGTGGTTTCTTTCGTACTTGGGGAATAAGCAGCTTCACTGCATGTGTGATTTTGTAACCTTTGGGATTCCAGCTGAGTGACTTTATTCTTCTATAATAATGCATTTTGTTTTCTAGAGTTTCATATTTAACATGTTTCTTTACAAAGAATGCTATCCATGCATGTTTCCTGATGAATACTCCAACAAAGCTCAAGTGTTCTCTTGATCTCATTGTGAACAGTTCTAACAAAGATTTTTGGAAGCTTTCCAATAAAAATGCAACAGAAGCAGACAGGGAGAGGTTAGGCAAACAGTGCTGCATTATACTTGGGTACATATAATACTGTGCTCAGGAAAGGCTAAAGAAATATATTTGCTCAAAGGGACCATTTATGGGGAAAAAACAGTAATAAACATAAGTAAATGTTTCAGAATCATCTTTAGTTTGAAGAAGTGATGAGGAACAATGCCATTCCCAGTCTGTAAGATTTTGTCTCATTAAAAAGTTCTCCAGTTTTCAATGGTATGTGAGCCAAATGCTCTTTCAAAAACACTTCAAGATGCTTTTACGAATCTCCTGTTTTATCCTAAATATTTTAAAATATCAGCAAATACAGAGTGAAAGTGACATTGACTGACTGAGGTTTAGGCTATGCATGTTTTATTATGTCATGTTGTTGAACGTAAAGAATTGTGGCTATCTCATGTTATTCCAAGGAACATTGTGCAGACTGCATTGTCTAAACCTCAGTGTTATATGGTGTCTTCTACTCCTGTCTTTGTTTAGAGACTATTTATTTGCCATGACCAGATCTATAAGCAAAAATTCTCCATGTTCTTTTCTCTCTGAAGGTATTCTAGGCAGCCAGCCAATTCCTTATTCTCTGTACTGGATAGATAAGGGTGTACATGGGCCTGTTTGTCATCTCACAGCTGATGCATGCTTCCTTAGAGAACAGGATTGAGTAAGGCTAGAGCAGCCCCTGGGCTGTGCTAGCAGAAAAGCAGATGGCCTGAGGAGCTCCTGACAGATCCCAGCCTCTTTTAAAAATCTTGATGCTCAGGAAAAAAAGAGAAAGCATTTTTATTTTTGTATGAAGGATTTCTTCTTTCTCTGTCATACTGTTCACTCAGGTAGAAACAGCAGCTGTTCGTCAGCTACCGAATTTTGCACAGGGAAAACCCAAAAACCTTTTTTTTTTCTTTTGGTTACATTACTTTGCGTTACTTTGATCTTTAATACGAATGCATGAGATATCAAAACTTTGTAGCATGGATCCAAATGTCACTGCTGCAGATGGAAGCACACTTCTAATAAAACAAGACTGATTAATCTTGTTTTGTTGAAGAGTTCCCCTTTTCTCAAAGAGAGGCACCAATAGTTGAAGCGTGGGTTATTAGGAAACTGAGATTTTCTCCAGTGGGTGCATCAGTAGTCAAATATTAATAACATCTGGACCAACACAGAATCATTAAGGTTGGAAGGGACCTTAAAGATCATCAAGTTTCAATCCCCCTGCCTTGAGCAGGGAACCCTACCACTAGACCAGGTTGCACAAAAACCTCATCCAACCTGGCCTTAAAAACCTCCAGGAGTGGGGCATCAACAACCACCTTGAGCAACCCATTCCAGTTCCTCACCACCCTTATAGTGAAGAATTTCTTCCTGATTATCTAACCTAAATCTCCCCTGTCTCAGTTTAAAACCATTACCCCTTGTCCTTCTCTGATGAAAAGCCCCTCCCCAGCTTTCCTGTAGGCCCCTTTCAAGTACTGGAAGGTGCTATAAGGTCTCCCCAGAGCCTTTCCTTCTCTAGGCTGAACAGCCCCAGTTCTCTTAGCCTGTCTTCACAGCAGAGGTGCTCCAGGCCTTTGATCATCTTGGTGGCCCTTCTATGGACCTTATCCAGCAGGTCTATATCTTTCTTGTACTGAGGGCACCAGAACTGTCCTTTGAGTATATACTATATATATATGTATATGTATATGTATATGTATATGTATATGTATATGTATATGTATATGTATATGTATATATATGCTCTGAGTATATGCTTCCTTACTGTACATCATCTTTGAATCTCAAATTTCCCACTTCCATAACACCAGCAGAGAATAGTTTTTTATCAGAGATTACATTTTCAGTTCAATTTTTGTTTTTCCAGTACTGGTATTCATGAATTAGTAATACATGTTATATATATGTGCTATGTATAGGTACATATTTCCCCTGTAATATTAAATTTCAAGTGCATTTTTATCATCCTATGTCTTCACCCTCTCTCAATATAGAAGATTCTGTAGTATTGCTTCACTCAGCTGCTCTGCTTTTTTAGCTCTCCTATAGATCTAAATACATGGCAGTTGTAACAAGTATATTTATGTGCCTAATTTTAAACTTGCTGAGTGAAAATCACTAAAATTGATTCAGAAATTAATGTCTTTAAAAGCTGCAATAGCACAACTGTACTTGTCATCAGCTAGTGGAAGTTTAATAGTGCTGCCCACCAAAAAACTATGAGACCTTATACTTTTGCTAAAACTTCTACTCAACTTTCAAAACCAGCCACTGTAAAAGAGGGGCTTTTGGTTCACTCCTGGGGAGTTTTTTTTTGTTTGGGTATTTTTTTCTAGACATTACCTAATACAATGAAGAGAGTTAAAAATTACAAACATATTGGCATTTCATTTCAGTGCTTGTGGAATGAGATTGTTTCAAACAAGAATGAAATAAAAGTCATGCTCCCAGTAGACATATGGAAATGTGTGTGTATACCACACACTTATCCCTAGGCTAGTATCAGTCTTCTCTGTTAGAATGCTGCTCAACATCAAGGTGTTGTTGCCAGATCAGAATTGCCTCGTTGGCTTCAGGATCACAGCACACACTGTGTTAGTGCTAAAGGCATAGAAAGATGGTTAGAAACTCTTTCAGCAACAGATGCAAATTTGTCCTCTTCCTTTGGGATGGGAAAGGGCTAGAAGGAGGCAGAGGGTGTCAGGGCTCTGGATGGCTTTTCCTTTCCTCTTTTTCTGAAATCTTGGGCAACTACCTAATTTTTCCAAAGCTGACACTTTAGGTATGTCCTCTAATGCTGATAAGGCTGAATAATTTCTCTAGTGATTTTGTTATTGTTGTGTTTGAAGGGGTCTAACACCAACCACAGCTTAGACCTTGAGAAATAATCTGGATTCTTAAAAGCAATTTTCCACAGCCTACAGTTTGAAATGAGAGCTTGTCTGATGACTTCATCCTTGTCTTCTCCCCTAAAACCTCACAAAACTCCCAGACTTTAAACTCTCCAAGGTCCCTTAATTTAATATGATGACATCACAGACTCAGGAAGAATCTCTCGACTTGACCTGATCGGCTGTCCATTCAAATTACTTCCCCATGCAAAACTGAATGCTCCCTGGGTGAAAGTCTGGAGGGAAGTCTCAGAAGCATGTATGATTTATATGTTTTAGCTAACCGACTCCAAAAAAGCCACTCTCTTTATGGTTCTTCAGAAAGCCTGCACAAAATGAAGCTGGGTCTGTCAATAATACTGGAGAAGAGAGAAAGTCAAGGTCTCTGAGGGCATCTGAATAGTATTACATGCATTCCGATTCCTTTATTTCATATTCTATATGGATAATGACTGAAAATAAGAAGTAAACATAGTTATTCTACACAAAAACCCCTTATGAACTCCTTCAGATATACAGAGAAAGATGTTACAAAAGCATCATTACATGTAAAGATTAAATGATGCATGTTTCTGCGCAATGTACGTTCATTTTCTGTGCATTTATTATAATGTAGAATGAATTAAGATAGGTGGCCCAAGCAAAAGAACTGCTGTTGAAAAAGTGAATGGGAAGCAGTAGCTTCAAGGAGGGGGAGCTGAAGAAAGGGGAAAAAAATAGCATGCTGAGCAAGAATGAAAAGCATGCACCCATCACAAAAAGTCACAAGGCATCAGGAGCTTAGTTCAGAAACAGGCAATACTATAGGCTCACATTGCTCTGTTAGCTAAATTAGACTAATCTGTTTAACAGTTAACACATTTAAAAAAAAAAAAAATACTAGTGTGTGCTGGAGCTTTACATAGCTGCAAAGAAGATGGCAAATTGGCCAGATACTCTATGCTTACTAGAAGGATTCAAAATCAGCAAAGGAACCACAGACCCTTAATTTAGACTGCTTGTGAGGTTTTTTGGGGTTATGCATGCCAATCAATAATTAGAGTAACTGACAAAAACTATACATGGTGAATACTAATGTATAGTGATTGGCTGCAGTTTGTGTACAGGATGATCATTACAATTAAAAAAATGTAGCAGTGTGACATTTAAAAAGAAAAGAGCAGAACATGCCAGTATTTTCAGAGTAAACCTACTTTAGTCAGTGGAAAAACACAACTGCATCCAGAAAGAAATTTGCCTTATTTTAGAGAGGGTGAATTTCTTTCTGGAGTGCATTGCTTGCTCTCATTTGCTATAGAAGGAGCCCAGCTAAGTGCTAGATAATATATGTTGCATTTTTCAGAGAAATTTATTACGAGGACTATTTCCCTGAACCTGTTCCATTCAGATAAGCATGAACACAGTTGAACAGTATATAGAAATCATTATCAAGTGTAGAACTTACATTTATTTTGCACACCGTTGCAAATATTTATTCACACATTTTGCTGAAATAATGTAAGTATCTAAATCCTTACTTATTCAAAGTTATATCTATCTATTCATCTGTCTGTCTGTCTATCTAAATCTTTTTCTCCTTGGACCTCAGTGCTGTAGCTTGTCTTAAAACCTTAGAGCTACTTAGAACAGAAGAATCTATCTCACAGCTCCAGTGTATATTCTGATACTTTAGTATTAATGAAGAGGTTAAAGGTTGTGCATAAGTTTCAGTTCAAAGGCTAACATAATATTGGTTGGTTTTATTTATTCTTTTTCTGTTGAAAAGGAGTTTTCTATTTGTGTTTTTTGTTTTTTGTTTGTTTGTTTTGGTTTAGGTTTGTTTTGGTTTTGTTATAGCTACAAATAGCACTATATGAAATTTGCAAAGAATGAGTGAAAATGCAGACTTTTCAAATCTTCCAATATAATGTAAGATAGTGTATGGGAGAAAGGTAAATATATAATAGTTTATTCAAAAACACTTTAAAACCATGTGTGTACAACCAAGTGATTCAGAATCTGTCCTAATGAGAAGAGATAGATAAAAAGAAGTAATAGCAAGATGCAGATAGACCTTTAAAAAATTCATGATCTCATCAGTTCTGATCTCACTGGTCTTCAAGACCAAAGTTGATTATTTTCATCAAAAACAAGCAAAAAAGTAAACAGAATGAGACAGTTTAATATTTCTAATCTTCATATAACTTCAGAAAACTAGATGAGAATGAAGGAGCTGATGGCTTCAAACCCTGCTCTAAGTAGCTCCCTACATGTAAAACAAGGAGGTCTAACAAACCTTCTAATATTAAATGGGTTGTTTCCCTTTCTTTTTCTTACTGCTCAGACCTTATATAAGTAATAGTTTCTGAGAAAAAG
This sequence comes from Apus apus, assembly GCF_020740795.1. Classification (NCBI taxonomy): domain Eukaryota; kingdom Metazoa; phylum Chordata; class Aves; order Apodiformes; family Apodidae; genus Apus; species Apus apus. The sequence goes on from NC_067282.1 coordinate 195,233,402, forward strand.
GCTCCCTTTAAACATTGTACTTCATTGATATTCTTTGACTCTTTAAAGTAAAGCTCAAACATTTCATTAGTAAGCAAAACCTTTTCATGGAGATTTTTAGAAGTGTATATATTGCTGTCTCACTTGATTACCTTGCAGGTACATTTAATTCTGAATGTTTCAAAGGCATTCCTACTGAGAGGACTTGATATGGCACAAATTAGATAATGATATTTTATTATCATAAAAGATGGATTTTCAGCTGCTGCTATCTTTTAGCTGCAGATTACAGCTTGAAGGTCATTGCAGGAGGGACAGAAGAACTGGAGTGTTTGGCTTGTGCTTTTCATACATTTTCAGTCTCATAAGTTGCATGATAAAAGCTGCAGAATCTCTCCTTGAAAGTTCTGAATCAAACTCACATTTATTTTGCTGAACCAAAAGATATCTTTCTGAAAATTATCCAGTCTCAAATTAATTTTTTAAATGAAAAAGATAGTTATGGAATCATAGAATATCTCAAGTTGGAAGGGACCCATGAGGATCATTAAGTTAAAAAATGTAAAAGAACCTGGCTACTGACTCTTCTTGGCACAGGTGAAAATAGGGTAAGTTACACAGACTTGTTTAGAAATGCTCTTCAGTGAGTTGATAATACAGTACAGGTTGTCACCCATGGATGAGGCAAGGGAAGTAACACAGCAGCCATCTGGGAGTCTTGGTTGCTGATACTACTTCTCTCCTTCATGTGACATAATGGTTCATGCTCCAGAGACGTAGTTAAATTCAAGTCCACAGCTTTCACAGCTGTTTACTGACCTTTAAGGTTAAGCCAGTGGATCCACTAAGTGATATAAAAAAAAAGAGTCAAAGAATGACAAATTCTTATAGAAGAGGTACAATGCCACAATTCAAAATAAATTAATGAATAAATGAACAATTCTGATCAGACTGAGAATTAACTTTCATGTTAGATACAGCTTTATTTATGTTTACTACAAAATGGCCAAGGAAAATACATTTTTGACCACTAAAAAAGGCATTACTAAACACGCCTCTTGCAGCTCTCTGCATCTAGAAAAGCAACATAAGGTTGAAAAAGAAAAGCAGAAATGTAAAGTTTTGTTAACAACAAATTAGTAAGTCTGCCTTTTCCTACAACTTCCATATACTTCTGAAGAGGTAATAAAAATGGTGAAAGGGGCCCCAGTGTTTTTTAAAAAGGAGATCTGTATGAATACATGCAAATAAATGTCTTCCATACCTCATTGTAAAACGAAAATGGAGTAGTATTCTGAAAGAGTTAGGAACAATTTCTAGTATGGAATCAATGTTTGTTGTGTCTTTATTAAATTAGATTATGGAAAAGATAAAAAATGTGTTTCCACTGAGTCTGTTTTTTTTTTTTTTTCTCTTCCTTCCATGCTGTTACTAGAGAGAGAAACCAAATGATCCTGCAAAATAGAATGATAGAAGTAAAAGACATGTGAATTATACAATAAAATGGTGGAGAGTTTTCAAGTAAGACCTTATATGTCTGCACTCTTAACTTAGCATAGCCCTAGTCAACTTTTTGTGTCTGGTCCGTTGTTTCCTGTCCTGTATTTTAAGTGATTGGACTGCCTAAATTGTCAGGAAAGGAAAATGAAGAAAACCACCCAAGACATTAAAACTTTATGAGATTTGAGTCAATTAATTGTCTTTTTATGTTCTCTGCTACCAAAATGTTTATTTCTCGGAGAGCAAAAATTCTAATGTTGGCTAATAGTATTAGAATACAATTAAACCAACAAGCACTTTAAATTCAATATACAAGCAATAAAGAAAAGGATAAGTTTTATGTTGATTTGTGCATGCAAAACACACTTTAAAGTGATCTAATGTGAAATTTGTCAAGGGTTGATATCAACAGTGACAGCTGAGGAATTTGCTTCTAAGAAATCATGTGACTAAAAGAAAACTGTCAGAAAACTGTGGAAGGAAAGTCCCCAGTTTTCATCCATTCATTCAACTGCAGACCTTTCTGGGGGAGATAAAGGGCTGGAGCTCCCATTATAAAAACTACTCTTTTCCTCTGAGTGAATTATTTTATGTTTATCCATTCTGAATCTTGTCTTTCACTTTATTACCTTATAGCTCACTCTCATAAAGTCTTCTTGGAAGGCTTTACAGCCACTGCTCATCTCTACTATGTAACTACTTTAACAACCTTTGCAAACTTTCTTCCCTTACTGATCACCCCCTAGGTTAGATCAGTTGTTTGTAAGACAAACACCACAGGTCTCAGTACAGCTCCCTGCAGAACTGCACTGCTGTCCTTCTATTGCAAGAGCTGGTCATGTATTTCAGCCTTATGTTTTCCATCATCTTAGCAAATGATTTATCTATGCAAGGACCTTCTTTCTTATGTTTCACTCTTGGTTTCATTAAAAGCTAGGGCTGAGAGACTTTGTCAAAAGCCTTTGAAAATCCAAGCAGAACTGTGTGAGCAACACACCTTTGTTCCCATGCTTTTGTTGAGTTTTTTAAGGCATTCTATTAGTTTTTAAAGACAATACATCCTTTTGTATAAGCCATGTTAACATTTCCTAAGCCAACTGTATATAAAGGCAGTCACAGATTCTTTTTTATTACTGTTTCTAGTAATTTGGTAAAAGCAAATGTCAGACTTGGAGGATTGTATCCCTCATAACTGCCCTGAAGCCATCCTTAAAGTCACTTTTGGCACTTTCTAGTCATGAAATATCATGACTATTTTTATAGGAGGCTACACATTGCTATTAGAATTTCAGATATCTCATCCTTTAAAGTGTCCATAGAATTCCTGGGGGATTATCAAACTCTGGTTCTGGCATTTTCATGTTGCTTTTGTTTATATATCCCATACTCTGTGGTCAGTTAAATTTTAGGCAGATGCTCTGAGTAAACTTCCACAATAAAAGGTTCTGGTTTAACTAGTTCCTTCCACAGTGATATCCAATTGTTTATCTTCAGTGATTTTGCCTAATCATCGTTGCCTCTACAGACTCTCTTGATGGCTCCCTGATTTTGATGATTTTTTTTTTTTTAATATTATTTCTTTTCATTTTTTTTTGTTAGTTTGCCTTCAATCTGTCTTTTCCCCAGTGTTATAGTGTTTCCTTTCATGCTCAGATAGATATAAATTTCAGCATTATCCTAATGTAAGACATATAACTTTTTCTCAATTTAATATCTCATTTTAAAACTTAATTTATAAAGTTATTATATATCTAAACTGAGATATATATTGAATATGAAGTGGCTTATTAGTCTGCTTTATCCTATTTTGTATGTTTTCTGACCCCTGAAACAGAATATGTACACACATTTTAACCTAGAACAGATGGCATGCAAGGAATCAATAATGAGCATCTTCACTGGCATAAATCAACTTTGTTCTGTTCAAGGAAAGATCCACCTCTTCCAGTATCTTATGTTTAACAGTGTTCATCAAAACATTGTTCATGGAAAGAATAAAAGAACAGAGAACATGACAGCATAGGCTGACATTTCCCCTGGCCATGGAGCCTCTGAAAGCCACTGATTTGGTCACTTGCTCATAAGAAATTTGCCCCATGTTTGATAGTGTCCAGTGTCCTTGCTCCTCCGTGAATTTGTCTAATACATTTGGAAACCATCAATATATTTCAGCTTCACAATACCCGAAGGCATGGGGTATTGTGATGCCTGATTGATTGATTGATTTGTCTTGTTAAAAGTACCTTTCAAAGGCATACTATGACATCTGATAATTTTGTTGCTATCACCTTCCATCACGTTTTCAGCAAAGGGAACAAATTGTTCTGGTTGTATATGTGATTACTCAAAAAAAACCCTCACAACATAAAATTGTTGTCTTTTAAGTAAGATTAAATAGAGTAATCATGATGAGCAGGCTACAAACAAGCATGAATAAAATTTAGGCATTTATGCTCCTTTTTTTTCAATTCCACTGACATGTATTCAACTTACCTAAAGTTTAGGCAGCAGTTTAAAAGTTTGGAAAAACTTTGTCTTTAACTGAAAGAGAAAGTAAACTAATTCAACTAAAAAAATTCTCTGTTTTGGAAGAAGCTGTTGCAACCAGCTGCTAAGCTCATTAAGCCCAAAATGCATTCACCACCCATGAATATTTTGAATACACTGAAGAGTTTTGTTTTTTAAACACATTTCTTATTTTCATTTCCTTTAGTTCTTGAAGCATTCAATATATTTGAAGATACCAGAATAAATCATGCTCAAATTATCTAAAACTCACTGTAAGTAAGAGTTGTGTATCTAAATTAAATTTTATATGAAAAAAACCCAGAAATTTTAAACACTAAAATGACTTTTTAAATGTAGAATTTATGGCTGTACATAACATTCTTTTTGTAATAATGATGGAAGTACATCATGTTTAACAATTCTGCAGTATAATTCTTCCTCTGTAATTTTTTTGGAAGATTTACAATTTTCTGTCTACTGATAAACAAATCTCTTTCCTTAAGAAGGCACAGACCACACTTAAAATTGCCTAAATGACCATCAAGAAAAACCTGTTTTATAAATGAGCTCTTTTATTCTATTCATGAGTCTCCCTTAAACAGTTCTTTTAAACTTGCAATTGACACAAAAAGTCAAATACTGATTCTGTGAAGGTTTATTTGTAAAAGTTTTATTACTTGCAGCCTGAGTTAGCCTCTTTGATTTTCCTGTATGCTCTCTCTGTATTTGAAAATAAAATAGTCTAGGGTTCATTTTTTGGCCCTCAGGCACCAAATGTCCCTAATGTATGTCTGTACCACTAAGCTCTCTTCTTCTGCTAGATAGGGCTACATGCTGCCTGTTGGGAGCAGCCCTGTTGTCAGCACTACCTGAGAGGAAAATAGTTGGCACAAACCAAAACCAGCCACAGGGCATGTTCACCAGCATGCAGCACCACGGTCCAGTGTTTGAACCTAGAGTCTTGCCTTGTTTATTTATTAATGTAAATGCAGCTCTCTGATAATTAATTACATTTAAAGGAGTTTTATATTTCACAGCTGAAGTGTTGTTTTCAAACTATTTATTTAGAGTGTTACAGTTCATTATATGGCTTGATATCAGCAAAGGACAAGCCAAGCCACATGGAATTGCTTATTCTCCTTGACACTATTTTTCCGAACAAAGAATAATGAATAGATGAGATATCTGGGGGGAGAAGTAAAAAACAAGTCAGTGACCTCTTCAGTTCTCCCTTCACTGAAGCAGAAACATTTTAAAATCTTTTAGCCTGGTCTATTCAAATAAAAATAATAATTTTTAGTTATGCATAGCAATTTACCACTTCACACAAGAATTGTGCTTCTGTAATAATAAAACCAAACTAGTTTTCCATATAAAAAGGGACAAAAGCTCTTTGTGAAAAATGTTCATGAGTATTATATAAAAGAACAAGCAGCAATGACAGTGTACAGCTTCTCAAGGTTTTTGAAAAGTATTTTTTAGCCTTTTTTTCCAGGAAGAAGGTAACTCTTTGTGTTTTCCTCTTAAGGAGGATCTGAAATGGCACTTGCTGTTATTGCAGGTCTATGGTAGCACAATGCAAGTAAGATACAGTAGCTTTGGAGAACAGAAGGAGCCCAGTAGGAGGCTATGCTCACTATGGTTAAAGGCAGGTTTCGTGATAGGTTTAAATGCAATGCAGACAAATAATAAAGGAGAAACAGGAAAGACAGGATTCACCATTCAAAGAAAAAGATATCTAAGTTTAAATGCCTATGTATAGATGTTCATAAATTAGATGTCTCAGTTCCTGTTACAGACAGTGGGGATATCCACAGGGAAGACTCCAGTTGCCAGCATGCAGATGTCTACTGCCAGCCAAGATGTCCCAAGTCTGGCTTGTTATGCTTGGCCTCCAGCTGCTGCTTCAAAGTGGCAAGGGTTGCTGTAGTGCTCCTTTGTGTCCCTCCTGTGCAGGTGGTATACTGCATGTTGAGAATGAGCAAAAATGTCTGTGGCCTTCAGTGCCCAGGCAAGCAAGTCAAGCCCCTTGTCAACATGTGAGACTGTTTCTGGGTGAAATGAATAGCTCTGTAGCCTCCATGCTGGGCAGAATTGGGGTCAGCTGTAACACCAAAATCACATGTAAATTAATTCAGTTTCATGCGTATTAATCTGGACCTGACCCTGAAGACCTTTTTCAGCTGCCCACACAGAGATACGTCTCAGATGCCTTAGTGAGCCTGGGACATCCATGTTTCAAAACTTCTGGCTTTTTGGAGCAGCAGTTAAAGTTTAAATAAGGTATCACGGAACATCTTAAATGTGAGCAGTGATCTGAACTTCAAATGTCTGGAAGTTAAGAAAGGTTTAAAAGAAGCCATGTTGTACCAAATCTTTGGCAGGTTATGCTATCACTCTGTTCTCCCACAAGCAATGTATTTTTCTACCTGGATCCAGTGTATCCTTCCTACTCTCAATTTCTTCACATTTCCATTTGCAGGATCTGCAGACTTCCTCATGACCCAGATCCAGTCTCTCACCCTGTTTTTCACCAATCTCTCTCAAAGCCTTAAAAAGCTCCTTTAAAATGAGATTCAGAAGAATTTTCTTTGTGAATGTGATACACTTTGTGCAGTGGGTGGCCAGCTGCACTTCTGTAGTGATGTGTTGCAAAGCTTTTTCACATCACAGGCACCCAGGGACACACTGTCCTTTACCTTTTCTACTTCAGTCCTAAAGAAATACTTGAAATGGTAGTATCTATAAAGTTTAATGAGACAATACACTTCTAAACATGCTGAAATCTTGAAATGAAATTTTGTATTGGAAATCAAAATACTTTATTTAAAGAAAACAAAAAGGAGAAGAATCAAAATGCTACATTGATCTTAGCCTTCAGTATGAGTTTGAACTGAGAATTCATGTTTTCTGATGTACAACTGCATAAGTTTTTCCCCAAAAATGTCAATAAATGTAGCTCTGTTTTGTAGGTTCAGTATTGAAAGATAAGAAAGAAGATGTTATAGACACTAAACTACCTTGTTCCAAATTTGTACTAGGCTAGATTACTCATCCTTGGTAAATGAGTACTCTAGAAACAGGATCTCCAAAATCAAACCAGGACAGGAAGGTTTGAGATGCCTACTGTCAGTCATTTTCATATGAAAACACAATAATCAGATGGTTTATCATGACAATAACCCTTGAATAAAATGGTAAAAAAAAAGAAAAAGAGAAAAAATTAAATAACCCATTACAATTTCCCATACTACTTACTGCTTATTATCCTTTTTCAAGTATTCAATGGCAGCAAATCCTTTCTATCAGGCCACCTGACCTCCTGTGTTGAAATGTAAATGTTGTGAAAAGTGGTTTTCCAAGAGGTGAACTGAGGAAAAAGCTCTGCACTAAGAAGAAGATAGTGTTTTACTGAACCAAAGATACTGTATGTCTACTATTCACATTCAAATAAGGAAAGTAATTTATTTTCAGAAGCAAAAATTGGACAAGCTGTACGTTTGAGAACAAGGACAGAATTGTGCAGAATATGACAGTGATTTCCAATTGACAAATGAAAAATCATGTAATACATTAAAAAGCAGGATTGCAGGTACTAGGTGGACTATTAGGAAAAAAAAAATCAGTTCAAGGTGAAACTATCTTCTGAGAGACTTTTGACCCTTCTGTTCTTACCTGTAAAACTTGTCTTCAGAGATGTTAATTTCTGCATTGCAAGACTTTATTTAGAAATAAAAGCAGGTAAAAAAACATTTCAAATAATTAAACTAATTAGACACTGAAGCAAATCTGTTTGGTTTTTATAATCCCTATTATATTTACAGCACAAAGAAAACATTCCAGCCAGTGAATGCTCCCTTCTTCAGCTTTCCAAGCTGCAGTTTTGCTGAAGATAGATCAAATACCATTTTGATCTGGAAACCAAAATAAGTGTTAGTGAGATTTGTACTTAATGAAAAATGTGTTATGTCTTGCAAGTTGCAACATCTAAATTAAAGGTGACTTGCACAATGTAGTGTGTGTATTCTGTGTTGTGAAAAATAATATTTCAGTAAAGACAGATATAACAGCTGTGACATTTTATGCATGTCTAGATTGTTGGGATTCTTTGGAAGTCCTCTACAAAATGGTACTGCTGTGGCCATAGTCATTACATGACAATCCATAGTATTGAAAGCCAAGCAAAATTTCTTTTTAAGTTATGTGATAAAATCTTGGCCCCAGTGAAGTCAAGTCGAAGTAAAAGTTACCATGGACCTTAAATAGGCCTGAGTTTCTTTCATGAGCAAAAAATAAATCCAGTTTTACGTGAACATCCACATTTGATTGAGCGTTTTAGTTTTTGTTCATTACCTCCACAAATGAAAAAGTACTGTGTATTTTATCAAACTAACACATCCATTCCCTTAGGTATTTTATAGATTTGTTTTTATTATTTTTTTTAACATTGCAGCAGGAAAAGTTTATTGATCAATGTTAAGTTAAATGTTTAGTTTATATGTATGTCCTCACATGATGGCAGTGTTTCTTGCATTTTGTACTGCTTTAACATTTATATTATTGCTCTCATTTAGTGTAAGAGCAAGACCAAATTGCTATACTTAAAGTACTGCACTAAGTTGTAGTTTGTAGGGATTTTGTGGCTAAAAAAAAAAGTACATTTCTGTAGATTCTGGGTATTCTGTAACCTTTCATTCAAGTTATATGTATGAGCTAATAGTTGGCACAGAATCACAATAACTGTATTAAATTATAAATATGTTCTCAATATTTTAGATTACACATGGAAAAGTTATTGAGTCTGAGGACTGGATACTTCATGTGTTTATTAATTGAATATGGGTTTTTTGTTTAAATCCATTCCAAGTTAGTGATAATGACCAAGAAGTTAATAATCCCTACTGGTTGTTTAGGAGACTTACTGGAAAACAGCTGACTGCTTCAGTCCCCATTGTAGCACAAAGCTTTCCCTTACACTTTACAAAGCTGCCATCAATATCCAGGCAACTGCTACCAAGGCTGGTTATGCCATTGGAAAGGTCAAGGAAGGAGATGGCATTTAAGGTGTTGAACTATAATTTACAGCTTTTCTGTTATTGTTGCGAAGTATTTCAAGGAGTTTGCCCTTTAAAGAGCAAGAAAAATTAAAATCTTCTCTCAGAGCTAACAGTTTAAATTTTTTTTTTAGTTTTTCAACCACGTTTGGAAGAAACAAGCAATATGATAAAGATTAATCCTCTGATAACAAAATGCTTCTCAAAAGAAGGATTTGGCTGGCTCCTGTAGATAAGTGTGTTCTGCCTCAGTTTTGTAGGTGCTGAGGACACACCTGATTAGTTGAGGACTATTACACATACAAAGGTTTCACAGGATGAGCAGTCATAGTTAAACAAGATTCTTGTCCCTCTTTCACACAAATCGTTTGCAGATAAGTATTTAGATGTATGTTTTTCTAAAACCACATCCAACTGTTATAACAATAGTCATTTCACTGGCCACAGATGTCAATGAGATTTTCACTGGAATGAGTCAGTTCAGAGATTGGCTTTATTTTGTTCACCTGTGCTTGGAAGCAAATACATTTAGTGCAGAGATATGCATAAGTGTAGAATTCTTAGTGCAGTTAGAAAAATGCAAAATGTGAAAAATGACAGGTGTTCTTTCCAAGAATAGATGTATTGATTTATGCTTGAAAGTCATGCAGTGTCAATAGTGTTGCTCAGTTCAACAGCACTTACTTACCTGACATAACACCTAAAATAAAAAATAATTTACAAAATTATCTGATTTACATTAAGTACCTTAACAAATGTTCTGGTCTGAGAGACTTTAAGACACTCATCAACTCTCATAGAATTGTGGGTTTGTAATATCTAGAATTTTTTATTCACGTAATGTGTTTTGCCTGTGTAGGCAGAAAAAAATATGTAGCTTTTGCCCAAAGAAAATGTGCTCAATGAATGAGCCATCCAGGAACAGCAATGTGGAATTTGCTCATGTGTGGGGCACCCATTTTGTTGTGTAAATGCACTACAAAAATGTGACTTGTGTAATTTCTGTTATGCAAACATTGCACTTAGACATTTATACTGCACTGATTAGGTATCTGTGGCTAAATGAGCACATTCAGAAGGGGGAAAACATTTATGTGTTTGATGGCATCCTGTTTTTTGTCTCTGATTCAGTCTTTGGTCTGCCAAAAATACTAGATAACAATAGAATTTGGACTACATTCTGATTATAGCTATCAGGACAAATCTGAACTGTATTCATTCCAGTCCAGGGAACAAAAATACCCTTCATTTTAATGGGTGATTTTCTAGCCTACTCTCCCTAGAAAATCAAGGTGGTGGTGGGAGGTGAGGGGGGGGGAAGGAATTTTTTTTTTTCTATATGAAAAAGAAGCCATAGCCAGTTATTACCAGGAAATCACCAAAGTGAGTATGTGGATTGGAACTTGATTGGACAAAATATGTGATGGGACCATTGGGAATGGACAAAGGGTAGATGAAGAACCATTGAAGAAAGCAGGCACCAACCCAAAAAGACATTGAAATTTGGAAAAACACCCACTCTGGCTGAAATCATATCTTACCACTAAAATCAACTACTGTGTCTATTTTTATTCCTTAAATGTACAGTCCAAGTCCCACTTTTTTTGGGAACCTCTGTGAAAGAGAAACATAATATCCCAGTTTGACTTCTTTCTTATATTTAAATTTCCAGACATTTATTGGAGTCTCAGATATTTCTCTTTTACTTTTTTTGACTCCTATGTGAAAACACAATAGGGAATACATGAGCATATGCACTGGCCACCAGGTAAACACTTTCAGTGCATTTAGTACTTCATAAAAATATGGAACATGTTTAAAAGTAGGGACTCTCATTTCTCTTTCCTTATAATTTCAGCTGATTTATTGATCTGAAGGTAAAATTCCATTTAGCTGCCTTGGAAAAAAATAACTCCATCTCTAGGGTAAGGGTAAAAATAGGCATTGTGATTATATTGGTAAATGAGAACTGTCTGTGGTCAGGATAATTTGCATTTGAATCCATACTTGCTCCAAGAGTAAATTTGTAGGAATTTTAGTTTGATTGTTTCTCAACTATTTAACCCTTTTTCAGTCTCATCTAAGCAGCAACACGAAACTGAGTCATTATATAAAACATTCCGCTTCCTCAAGGTCTGTTGTTGCACTGGTAAATCACAGGCCTTCCTTATAACTAAGGAAAGGACGTGAAAGAAATAAATGTTGCATTGCTATTATCAGAGCAAGAACACGAGATCCCCTTTTATTCATGGCTTAGGGCTGCTTCTGTTGTTTCCGTGACCTTACAGATTCTGTCTACAGAATTTTTAGTGTTGTACAGGTAGCACTATGCCAGTCATGCAGTTGCAAAAGTTCAGGTCACAGTTTTCACTGCTGTAGTAATTTGAAGTACATTTAAATGTTTATGTACTGGCAAAATACTTAAGGATAAAAATAACTGCATGCAGTAGGCAGGCAGCCATACTGTAAACTTAACTTTGTGCCTTTCTTTCTGCTGTCACTTTTCCTTCTTCTGTTGGCATCCTTGGCAAAATGCCATTTCTTTCTCTCCTTGTTATATGTCAGGCTCTCTAAACATTGCAATCTATTCCAAGGCAATATTGGTAAGTCAGGTTTAGTGGCATTCCACTATAATAATGTTAGCAGACTGTTTGAGTTGCTAGATGTTGCTGGAGCATTTTAGAGTTATGTGATGATGTAGTATCAAAATGATTGAACACAGTGTACTTAGCTGATGTGCCCTGGTGATGCAGGGACAGAGATGGAAACAACTTTTTCAATAGGAGATTGTTTCCTGCTGTGGCTGATCATGCACAATACTTGTGCTTTTTGGTTGCTGTGGCCACATAGATCAAAGACATAAAGTCCCATGGAAGGTTTTCTCCAAATAACTGTATTCCTCTGTTGTAAAGAAGATGTTTATTCATTGCAGTCCATTTCTTATACATGCCATATATTGTCTTTTCTTATTTACTTCTTCTAGATAGATCATTGGACCATTAAAAGCATTGATTTTGAACTTGGTTAGATTTAAAATATTTTAACAGACTATTTCATAACATTGTGAACAATCAAAGACTGTTCTGTTTGTTTGTTTGTTTGTTTATCTGGACATCGAAAGAAACAGAAATTTTATTGGTATCATATGGGCTTGTCCTCCTCTTGCATGAGAAGGATTTGTTCTAACAAATGCTCAGCTGTATTTTTTTGGCTGTTAACATACACTTTGAAATGTACTGATTACCAAAATAAAAGCATATAATGTAGACTCATAAAACAAGCTCTGGCCCATTTCTAAACAAGGAGCCTCTTTTGTAATGAACTTACTTTGGAAAAAGAACCACCACAAAACCCAAAGGTTTGTTAAAGTAGATTATTAGTCAACCAATACATTGTTGGCATTTCAAGTCTTAGCAAGGAGAAATGTCTGAACTTAAAAAAATACTGTTAAGATCCTATGTAGAAATAAGAACTCCTCTAGATGGTGGATGTTGTTAACCTCCCATTTCTAGTTAGTATTAGTGACATAGTGGCACACAACATGTGTAAAGTAGCACAGTACTGGTCAGACATATTTTTAAAAGGAGAGTCTTGCTTCGTTTGGGGAGGATTTCCAGATGATAACCCTTACTGGGTAAGGACAAGTTTCCTGAAGCTGTTAACCAAGCATTTCAAGATCAAACAAAGTGGATTTTTCAGTTCTCTGATCTTGGGCATTCCCAGCTCAGAAACAAAACTATTTCTGATCTCATTTTATGGCACTTGTTTTTAATAGTCAGGTTCCTACCGTCTTCACCAAGAGCTCTAACCTGGAAGTTGGACATCAAACTGCTTAGTTCCAAGTCCTGTTTTTGTTTTTTTTTTTTTTTTTTTTATCAAGGGCCACACCAAACACATGGTTTCCTTAACTTTCCAAAATAAATGGGCTACTTTTCAGGCTTGGTATCATTCAGAAGTATCTGCTGTGTGGCACTGCAGCAGAGATGTGTATATGGAACAGGGCATAAAGAGGGCATCTTTCAGTCCTAAGTGGTGGTGTGTTGAGTGGGCAGCACTTGCCCAGTTAGACATCCCTAGCACAAGAAACATCCCCAGGGAGTGATGCTCTCTTTTCATTTACTTATTAGATTCTTTTAAAGACTGCTCTGCTACAAAGTACACCATATGGCAGGGAAGAGCACAGTCTCTTAACAGCTAAAATGCTTCTTGATATTCAGTCTAGGCTTCTCTTGGCACATTTTCATAAATAACAAGAGTGTGCCTTGGCTTTAAAGAATCAGAACATGTACCAAACTATGAAAGGAAAATGGGGCAGAGAGGGATCATAAAATACCACTTGTTAGTGTTTTTTTGTATCACTGACATTAATTGGTCTCAAGAGTTGGATAAATGTGAGGAATATATTCCTTAAATAGCCATAGCCTTGTTTACTAGCCCAGTTTCTTTTTAATTCCAGGTTCAGGATTATTTTTTTAAATGCATATTCAGATTAGATTAGGGTATTTTTTTTTTCTTTAACTGAGCCTAAAAAATCTTTTTCATACAGTAGCCATTGTTCCTTGGATTACAGCTGTGGATATTATCTTACTTTCCTTTAAGACTTTACCTTGAATGGAAATCAAATCAAGTTTGAGAAACTGGAACAGAATGGAATAATTTGGGCAAGAATAACCGTGAAGATGAAACTACATGATCTGGAGGAACAGCTCTATCACAGTAAAACCAGGGCAGTTTCCACTTTCCACTATTTTATCATAAAATCAATTTGTAATAACAATAATGGAACTTGGCCCAGTGTGTTAGTGACAACATCGCATTGTAAACACAATACACAAGCATATGTCTTCTCTGATCTTGCCTTCATGGTCCACTGGATCTTGCATGCCTTTCCTTCTCCAGTTGCTTCCATAATTCATGCAGGGACCTTAACTCCAGCTCTTATTTACTAATTTTTTGGTAAAATTGCTAACAAGCCACTTTACCATATAAGAGAGAAACAGTGGCAGTGACAATATAATTTGTTCCCTTTATGCTGGAATCATAGAACACCAAGTTGCGATAACCTCAAGGATTGTCTGGTCCAACCTTTTTTGCAAAAGCAGGGTGTAGACAAGATGAGCAAGCACCCTATCCAGCTGAATCTTTAAAGTGTCTAGTGTTGGGAAATCCACGACTTCCCTGGGGAGATTATTCCAGTGACTGATTGTTCCCATTGTGAACATTTTTCTTGTTTGTGTCCAATGAGAATCCCCCAAGGACTGACTTGTACCCATTACCCCTTGTCTTTTTTATGTGAATTCTTTTAAAAAATTATTCTCTGTCTTCTTTGTAGCCACATTTTAAGTACTGTAACACACTGATAAGGTCTCCCCTAAGCCTTCTTTTCTCAAGGCTGAAAAACCCAGTTATCTCTTCCTTTCCTGCAATGGCAGGCTTCCCAGTTGTTCAAACATTTTTGTGGCCCATCTATTTTGTACAGCAGGGACCAAAACTCAACAGAGTGTTCCAGTTGTGGCCTGACAATCTCTGAGACTTCTTGATCTCTGCTGGTGATGCCCATGTTGATACAACTCAGCATCCTGTTGATTTTCTTTGCTGCTGTAGCACACTGTTCACTCATTGAGCTTGGTACCTCCCAGGACCCCCAAATCCCTTTCCACTAAGCTGCTCCCCAGACAGGTAGATCCCAATCTGTGATGCACTCCTGGATTATATTTTTCCAGGTGCAAGACATTAAACTTGTCCTTTTTGAAATTCGTAAGGTTTTTGTTAGCCCAGTCATCCAGCCTATCCAGGTCTTCCATCAAAAGAAGCGTGGCCAGCAGGTCAAGGAAGATGATTCTGCCCCTGTACTCCACTCTCATGAGACCCCATCTGGAGTACTGTGTCCAGCTCTGGATTCCACAATATAAGAAGGACATGGAGCTGTTGGAGTGAGTCCAGGGGATGGCAGTCATAAGAATTATTAGAGAGCTGGAGCACCTGTCTATGAGGACAGGCTGAGAGAATTTGTCTTGAAGTAGGACTGGTGGGCCTATAATTTACCTGGATCCACCTTTAAGCCCTTCTTGTAGATGGAGGTAACATCAACCTTCTTCCAGTCTTCTGGAACATACCCCAATCTCCACCAAAGCATTAGACCAGGATTAAATGTTGCAGACTATTGGAAGAAGTCCTCAAACTGAACAGCACTGAGAACTGTATTCAGGTTTTGTCAAAAAGTGATCTGGCAGGTCTGCTCTAAAAAATACCTTAGGAAATAACTAATACTTATGGTATGTTGTTGAAAAAAAGTGAATGCAGCATTGATATTTTGGTATTTTTGGGTGAAACTGTGTGTAGTGTCTGCATCTGGAATAACATCCTGAATCTTTCACAAAAAAAGTTAAAAGAGACAAGCAGCTATTATAGTACTTCAGTGGCATCTCTTATGGACAAATCTCTTTCTTGGTTTCACAGATAAGAGTGTACTGCAAATAGCAGGAAATTCAGTACTTGTCACAGGTGATATGATTGTCATAGCCTTTGATTTTATAGCAACTCTGCTTTTCTTTGGTGAGTTGACAGAACAGCAGGAATCTCTATTGACTGAGAGAAGTGCTGCCTCCCTTGATCTCCATCACACTGGACTGGGACCAAAGCTCAGAATCTGGCAGCTGGACAAATAATGAAAAACACTTAGAAGAACTCATTCTATTAAGAGAGATGAAAACTTTGTTTATTTGTGCTCCAAGAGTTACACTTTGGCCAAGTCTCCAGGACATGCTAGAAAGGGTTGTTTTACCTGCTGCCGGACTTTGTGTGGAGGAAATATAATGTAATACATCCTAAAATTCAGGAGCCATCAGATCTTTGAGGACACATGCTACAGACTGCTTACATTGTACTATTATATGTTGAGAGAATAAATAGAATAGTAGAATATATTAGAATTATAATAGAATAATAGAATATATTATCTGTGCTATTATATAAAGCTCCACTTTATATGTAAGATTAATCACATTATTGACTTTGTATAAAGTAGTGTGAGTATCCAACATAACTTGCTGTGCATAACACAGCCCTTAGGTGTATTATCTGGGTCAGAGATACCAAGGTATCAGTAATACTCTTCATTCTTGCCATATGTTACAGTGCAAGTGGATTATATCCACAAAACAAGCCCATAGACTCAGTAGAAACTGTAAATCAGCCAGGAATCAGTTACCAGCTGGTTGTACTTTTTGTGTTTTGCTGGATTCCTCAGATCACTAATGATTCATCTGCTTTGGTCAACAAAGCTTGACCAGGCATGGAACTATTGGCAAGAGTTTTAATGGGCTTCAGTTATCCAAGCCAGTTAGCCAGAAGTGTTATTAAATGTTTGCAGACTACTCATCTAGTCCTGGGAGATAAAATATTTAACCTTTTCCTTTATAAGTACAAACAAATTGTGAAAATTACAGACATGCTACTGTCTGGTTTTATGGTACTGCATAGGATTTTACAATCTATTATCTATAGATCTGCTTCTCATCTAATTATTAAGTTGCAGAAATAATTAAGAATATTTCTGGAAAGAGATGAGTGAGTTGGGTGAAGAAATATTATGAATCAAGCCAAATACCATGTGAAATTATCATCAGTGAAAGAATCTGGAGAAAATAAAAATGCGAGAATTATGTTCAAATGATTAGCCACACACACAAATGTACTGACCTTAAGATTGCCACTTCAAAGGTGACCTGTAAGAAGTATAAATACCTCCAACTCTAGGTTTGAAAAATATTTTGTACTTCCAAAAAATCCCTCTACCACTCTAAACAAAGCACGTTACTTGGGACTTACTGGTCTGTGCCTGAATTAAACCTAGTCTAACATCCTGCTGCTCATGAATTCAAGACAAGACATGGATATTGAATCTAAACACATCAAATGGTGCTTCAAAGTGTTTTGTTTGGAAGATTACACGACTAAATTTTTAATCAGTTCTTGACAAAACAAATTTATTATTTGCATATGTAGAAATATCATTGCAAATTGCAGCATCTTAAGCTCTGACAGAGGTGTTTGCCTTAATGGTAGTCTTCAAAATGTGTAAAATATATAAGATCTTAAAGGAACACTCGTAACCTGTAAGTGCAGATAAACTTTCAGAGTATTTGCCTTTTTTATTATTATTTGTAATAAAATACAAGGGCGGCTGTGCACCAAGGTCACTACCCTGGATTTCAGGAGAGTAGACTTTGACCTCTTCCATGATCTGCTTGGTAGGGTACCATGGGATAAAGCCCTGAGGGGAAGAGAAGCCCAAGAAAGCACATTCAAGTATCACCTCCTCTAAGTCCAGGAGCAATGCATCCCAATAAAGAGGAAGGCAGACACAACTGCCAGGAAGCCTGCGTAAATGAACAAGATCCTGAACAGTTAGATGTAAAAATAAATAAATAATAATAATCTTCAGGGGGTGTAGGCAAGAACAGGTAGCCTGGGAGTATAAAGAGTTGTCTGAGCAACCAGGGATCAAGTTAGGAAAGCTAAAGCCCAGATAGAATTAAATCTGGCCAGGGACACTAAGGGCAACAAGAAAAGCTGCTATAGGCATGTCAGCGATAAAAGGAAGACTAAGAAAAAGATGGGCCCTCTCCAGGACGAAACAGAAGACCTACTTAAAAGAGATGTGGAGAAGGATGATGTGCTCAACGACTTTTTTGCCTCAGTCTTCACCAGCAAGGGCTCTGGCCTCACCACCCAGGTTGCAGAAGGCAAAGGCAGAGACTGGGAGAAGGAAGATCTGCCCACTGTAGGAGGATAGGAACAGAGGAAATGGCCTGAACTTATGCCACGGGAAGGTTTAGACTTAGATATTAGGAATAATTTATTTCCTGAAAGAATAGTCAGGCACTGGAACAGCCTGCCCAGGAGGCGGTGGAGTCACTGTCCTGGAGGTATTCAAGGAACATATAGATGTGGCACTTCATGACATGCTCTAGTGGGCATGGTGGGTTCTTGTGGGTTGATATGGGGTATGTGCTTTTGGGGTTTTTTTGCTGTTGTTTATTTCAGGTGGGTTGTGTGGTTCTACCAGGGTGGACAGTTGGACTAGATGAATTTAGGGGTCTTTTCCAATTGAGGTGATTCTGTGATTCTGTGGTTTTTTTGATTGGAATTACTTTCAGACTTTGTTTTTTTTTAATTGTTATTGTGGGGTTTTTTTACTCTCTTGTTCTGCAGTTCACCTACGTGGTGTTCACGGGCACATCTGTCAGTGACCAGAAAGAAGGTCCATCTTTGTGCTACAACAGTGAGCTGACCTATGTTCTGCTGAAACCAATAAAGCCCCAAAACAAAAGTGTCAATTTCTTTTTGTTCTGCACTCAAAGTACTGCTAAGTAAAAACGTCAGGAGAGAGATCTCTTGCAACAGCAGCAAGTAAACAGTTGTCAGAGCGTAATCAAGGGAGGAGAGATTTTATGCAAAGTCAACAATATGAGGCTGAACATAAAGCGCAAAGGAGCTGAATCATTCAGCTGACATTGAGCAAATCACAGAAAATTATTCAGGATTAGCTATTTGAATGCTTCTTGTGTACATTTCCTGATTAATGATCCTAGGAGATTTTAGGCTTGATTAATACACAGTGACTGCATTTGCTTAGTCAAAGTGGAATTCAGCCAGATCATAAATGTTAGTCACAAAGGGAAGTCTACCTCCCTTGTGTAATCCCACCCAAGTCTCTAGGGATGCACAGTGACTGATGTGAGCAGTGAACAGTCATTTTCTCTAGGGCAGTACTTGATCTGCTTTCCTCATGTGGAGAACCATCTGAGTAGAAAAAATATTAAATTTCCATGTAATTAGTTAAGAAAAATGTCACTTTGCATGACTAAAATTACCAGAATTCAATCCACACATATTAGCAGTCCTTGGCTTGATTTCTTTGCCCTCTTTTTTTTTTTTTTTCTTTTTTTTTATAAATTCAGTGAACTCATTGCTGAAAACCATGTACCCTTGTTGCACTTAAATATTAATTTATTCTGTTTTGTATTTACTCCCTTAAAGACACTTCAAAATATCAAATTTAATAGACTCAAGATGTAGTAAATCTGAAAAGAAAGGTCAGTGAATGCAATTACTCTTCCTTTGAAGCTCAATTTTTCTTGTCATTCATGAAGTGAACAGGCAGCCCATAAAATGTGATATCATTGGTTAAATTTCTATTTTAAAAAATTCAGTCTAATGATTTGATAAAGTATATGATATTTTTAACAGATTGACTGGACCAGAAACAAGAATTAGATAATGAGAAGGCCTCAGGTCATCTAGCTATGTGACAAAGACTGATTACTCCTTGCAATGTATGTTGGATGCAATAGGGAAAAGGGAGAGAGCAGAAAGATTCTAACAGAAGCAGCATAAGGATTTTAGCCAGTCAGGACTTTGTTTCTCAAAGTCATCGATCAGGTCATTATAATGACATATAAAACAGAATGTGCCCTCAGCAAGTTTGCTGATGACACCAAGCTGGGAGGAGTGGCTGTCACACCAGAAGGCTGTGCTGCCATTCAGAGAGACTTAGACAGGCTGGAGACTTGGGCGGGGAAAAACCTGATGAAGTTTAACAAGAGCAAGTGTAGAGTTTTGCATTTGGGGAAGAAAAACGCCATGCACCAGTACAGGTTGGGGGCTGACCTGCTTGAGAGCAGTGTAGGTGAAAGGGACCTGGGGGTCATGGTAGACAGGAGGATGACCATGAGTCAGCAGTGTGCCCTTGTGGCTAAGAAGGCCAATGGCATCCTGGGGTGTATTAGAAAGGGTGTGGTTAGTAGGTCAAGAGAGGTTCTCCTCCCCCTCTATTCTGCATTGGTGAGGCCACATCTGGAATATTGTGTCCAGTTCTGGGCCCCTCAGTTCAAGAAGGACAGGGAAGTGCTTGAAAGAGTCCAGCGCAGAGCCACAAGGATGATTAAGGGAGTGGAACATCTCCCTTATGAGGAAAGGCTGAGGGAGCTGGGTCTCTTTAGTTTGGAGAAAAGGAGACTGAGGGGGGACCTCATCAATGTTTACAAATATGTAAAGGGTGAGTGTCAAGACGATGGAGTTAAGCTTTTTTCGGTGATGACCAGTGATAGGACAAGGAGTAATGGATACAAGTTGGAGCATAGGAGGTTTAAGATGAATATCAGGAAAAATTTTTTTACTGTAAGAGTGACAGAGCACTGGAACAGGCTGCCCAGAGAGGTTGTGGAGTCTCCTTCGCTGGAGACATTCAAAACCCGCCTGGACGCCTTCCTGTGTGATGTACTCTAGGTGACCCTGCTCTGGCGGGGGGGTTGGACTAGATGATCTTTCGGGGTCCCTTCCAACCCCTAGGATTCTATGATTCTATGATTCTATGAAAACACAATCTGGAAAATGAGTTTGGATTTTTTTTTTTTTCAATGAACTGAAAAGAAAGGCTGCATCTTAAAGAAATTCTGAGGTAGGAAAAGGGAAATCAGATTAAAAAAAGTTATCCTTTAATCATGTAGATATGGACCAGATGATTGATGTGAAGAACAAAAAAAATCCCCGTATTATTGACCTACTATATTATATCTTGTGAGTTTACAGTTTTGCTTTATTGAATAACTTAATTTTATACATTTCCTAAAAAAACAAACAAAATGCCACAAAAATAAACTGAATACCACTTTTATTAAGTAAGATTCTTACAATACTAAGAAAACAAGAGGTTGGATTTAGAATGAGAATTTGAAGTATCCTCAATAAAATTGAGGATTTAGATAACAATATGACTTTCAAACTCCTTTTTTCTTACTAGTAACAAGAAAAAAGAATACATTTTAATATAAGACAAATCCATTGTATTGAGTACAGATTATAATGTGAGCTTCCAAACTACACTCATAATTTAGTTATTGTATTTATATGCATTACACAATTTATTTGATATCATATGTGAGAACGTCAGATTCTTTCTGCTTACTTGTTATCTAGATTATATCTCAGGCATTCACTTTCTAAACAATTACATTTTTACCATCCCATTCACACTTTTCATATTACTGTGATAAATTTTATCTTTAAAACTAGATGAGTGAGTTCAGTAGGAAACATCTGAATGACTCAAGGGATTTCCTCTGACGTAAGCTTCTTAAACCTTCCCTCATGGAATAAGAAATTAAATATAACTATTGACTTGCACAAGTATCTTTATTAATTCATGTTTGGAGACATGTTGTGTTTTTTCTAACATAAATTGAAGTAAAAATACAATAATTTTATTTGACTGGTTTTGATAAATCATTCAGCATAGCCCTTTCTTGAATCCAAGTGCTCTGCTGAAGCATACAAATTCCAGAGCATTTGTCAGATCATGTTAGAAGTGTTATGACATAACAAAAGACCTGATACATTCATAGTTCTAATCTGAGTCTCTGAGAGAGATTAAAATTAAATTTTCATCTTCACAAAAATAAAATAATAATAAAAAAAATTAATTCCTCCATGTTTCAATTTAGCAGAATTTCCCATTAGTTAAAACTTGTTTCTTCTGATGAACCAGAAAACAGTTCTCTAGTAGCTAGTGAAATACACAGTTGGGGAAAAATACACAGTTGGTGCATACTCACCAGGTGTTTGAAATATGGTAAAGTTTGTCACAGAAATCCTCAGTCTTCCATCAAACAAGGTAAGGTAATAGATATAGCAACTTTGTTGATACTAAAATGGTTGAAACATCATAATTCTTTTTATAGGTCTCATGGCTTGAAGTCTACCAAAAGTAAACATCAAATCTATCTTGAGTAGTTTACCTCAGCTGCCTTCCTGTAAAGGGGAGCTATTAGATCCTCCTTTAATGTTTGCAGAACTTGAGAACATGTAACAGAATTCCCTCTTGTCTAACAACTAACCCCTAAGATTTCTCCAATTTCTTCAAGAATTTTTAATAGACTTTTCCTCTTCAGATGTTAAATGTTCTCACTGAGTTTGAAGGATTGACCTATTCACCCATGGCCACATTAGGTGTAAGAAAACTTCTGTAGGCCAAACCTATAAAAGGATCTGAAGAAAAGCAAGTTACATTTATTTTGCAAACTAGGCTTTGCTGAAGATATTGGACAAGACCTGCTGGAGTCTTTCTTTCCAATGTATGCCAGATTCAGTTAATTAGAAACAAAAAACTAAAATAATAGGAAAAACAAAAGAAAATTCTAATTTTTTTTTCTGGACCATTTTGTGTGTGTATGTATATATAGATATATAAATCAGACAGGGAAGGGCTGCAAGGGCTGCAGTGCTTCAGTGTTTGTCTTCCTTCTTTTCCTGTATCTGCATCAGTAATTAAATGTTTAGATTATGTTAACTGGCAATAAATTAACTTAAGTTCCCCAAGTCAAATCTGTTTTGCTTGTCTCCGGTGGATGAATTCACTGACTTTATTTTGACCCACAAGTTTTCTCTCTCTTGTTCTTATTTTCTCAGCTGATCCACTGAGGGTGTGGAGTGAGCAAGTGACTGTGTGGATGTTCAGCTGCTTGCTGGGGCCAACCCACCACAGTCTTAAGCTTTGAGGGTGTTTTTATAATTTTATATCAGTTTTCCATTTTAATTTCTATCAACCAGCTTGCTGTGTCTCCCATATCATACAGGAGTGTTCTTACTGGACACAAAGACCAAAAGGTTATTATTAAATCTTGTCAAAACTATACTATACTTTACCAATCTTCACGTTGATTTGTGGTCTTCTTTGTTTGCTTTCTGTCTGTCATTTAATGTGTCTAAAGAACCACTTGCTGTTGGTTTCTATTCCTCTGTACTGAATCATTGCACTGAACTTCCTGATTTCTCATGTACAGCATTCTTTACTCACTGTTAATAACCTTCTTGAGATGATTCATAGACCTGCCTGGAGCCCTCCTCTCCATTCTGTCCCCCTTGCTTGCAGTGGTAACTCCAGACAATCTATGTATGTTTCCTTTAGAGAAACTGCAAACTTTCACACTTAAATCTTTGAGTGTTTTTGCCCAGTTTACTTACCTTACTGGCTTCCTCGTTTATTAGATTTTTAAACCTCACAATATTACCTGATTAATTTATTTTTTCCCTTACACTTGAGTTGGAATTACATCTGAAATACCTTATTAGTAAGTGATTGATTATAAGATAATATCAGCTGAAATAAGTTTATTTTATATAATATGTTTATATTTATTTTTAAAGGATCTTATGGTTATGGGGAAAAAATTCAAACCATAACAACAAAACACAGAATTATCTGGTGAAGAAATCTCAACAGCAAAATCAAGGATTACCAAGGAATTCTGTATCAGTAACAATTTATTCTCCAACCCATTTACTGAATTTAAGTGTCCCAGAACTAAGCAATTTCCAATAGTACTAATTATTGATCATATGCTGCAATAACCAGGCCATACTATCAGTCAGACCAGTATTCTTTCTCAAAAGAATCAACTTAAATACTGTGATTCAAATTTAAAGATACAAATATCTTTGTGAACACGGTGCTATTTTACATGTTTTGATTTCTTTTTCCATTTATTATTTTTCTATCTCCTCATATGCTTGAAGAAGCAGTAAAATATATAGAAAGACTGCAAAGGCACTTCAAATTTTGGGAAATGTTTTTCTCCAATATATGAAAGCAGTAGTTGTAAGATATTTTAGATGAAGTAAAAGAAGATGGAATTCATCAGCTATTTTCTTCGATAAAGTAACAACAAATGTTTCACATCTAGGAGTCCTTGTCCATTTTTTTTTCAGGAAGTTATTTACAAACTTGTATCTTATTTCTTTGTGTCATCAGTTTATTTGCAATTTTTAATGAATATGAGAGGTACCTTTCCATCCAGTTTTGGACAGCAAACATTTAGAGTGTACGATTTTTTAGATTACCCCACAGTGTAGCTTAGTGCAGTGCGGGATTGAATGGCAGGTAGGACAGTCACATCCTAGTCTGTTTTTGGAATATATATATATTCTGCAGTAGATGTTACAGAAGATACTTGAATATATTAAATAGAATTTATTCTTTTGAAAAAAAAAGAGAATGCACAGCATTTGTTTCATTGCTGCAAATCATCAACATTTAGTGTAGCAGTTATTGTCCTGCTTGAACTGTCTATTCCGTTATAACACATCCTTGTCACATGAAAATAAGCAGTGCCTTACATCTGCAAAAAATAAGAGATGAATCAGTCACAGCCTGCGTATGTCTAATATGGAGCTTGGCAGTAATTTATATGAAAATCCAATGGCTGATTTTAAACAAGTATTCATTGAAAAGTAATGAACACATCTTTCCAAAAGAATCCTCAAAACTCTGTAAACCATAAATGTTTTCAATAAACATTTGGAATGTAATTATCCTGCAATAAGTATTGTATTATAGTTGGAGTTATATTTAATAACAGTTGTTGCATGGTTCATAGAAACTAAAACAAATGGCTAGTATAAACAGATTTGCCAATGATCAGTGGTTATAAATGAGATTTTTATACTGCAAGTATGAATTCATTATTATATGCATATAATTCCTTTATGTATAAATATATATAGGCTGAATATTGCCTCAATGCTTTCAGATTGCCATCATTATATAGATATATTTCCTTTCTCATACATGCATATATTTAGACCATGCAAGGCTTCAATAATTTTTTTTTAAGTATGTGCTTTTAAAAGAAAATTTCTGTGTTCATTTGCTTTTAAAATCCAGATTTAATTCATTTTTAAGACATCAAATCTTTAATAAAAAATTCACATCAACACTAGTACATTAGACACACGGGTTAAAATAATATTCCTAGAAACTATAGCAGTTTATCTATAAGCTATAGACAGTTGCAGTTAGATGAATGTAAATGTCTCCTTTTGACCATAGTTTCTCTAAGATCTCTCTGCATCCTCTGGTGAAAATAGATAATTTTAGGTTATTTCAACTCGGCCATCGTCATATTCAGCAGACTGTTTCCACAAACTTCCTGTTGTGTTTCACTGACTAGAAAAAGAGCATACAGTAATTATTTCAGATGTAAAAGTGTGCATTACAAGCCCATGTCAAGAAATTGCATATTTAATGTGTCCCTGTTCGCACTACAAATTTATTTTTACTGAGTAGACACAAAGTAAAGTATCATTTTTTAGTTCTGTAGGCAAAAAAAAGCAATACGTGAATGAATAAAAAAATTAATAAAACTGCTCTATACCAAAATATATACCAGTCAATCTCAAAACCACATCCTGAAAACAGTGTATTTTCCAATCAGTTATTTTTCATAGTCTGAAATGTTTTGGTTTTATTTTGAAATTTCAGCAAATAACAGTATAATAAAATACAAAATTAATTACCATCATTTTGAAATACTGGGAAAAAAAATAAAATAGAAAGTACATCATTATCAATCTTTTTTTTTTTTGTCAAAGGTATGTTTTTCATATAGACATGTCTTGTTGAGAGAAGACTTTGTGTCCTGGGAAGTTTCAATCAGTGCTTTTTCCAGAGTAAAACATTCCTTATTATTAAGGGGAATGTAGGCTAGATTTAATTTTGTTCCACAATGAATAAATTAATTATATTTTAAAAGTTTATTGGTCCAATTATGCAATTTTGATTTTATTAAATTCATGGTCTAAACACTGTATGCTGAGTGCTCATGTGTTTTGATCTTACTTGATTTAAAACTTTATTGTCACAATAGCGTCATTCACATTTAGTGACATTGCATGCAACAAGGTGACAGTATTTGTCCATTGGAAAACACTGAGAGATGGCTTCATGTGGAGTATTTATGCACTCGGACTGTTAGAAGTCTAGATGGACTCTCATGGCTGAGATATAATAATTTCCCTAAAGTGAACCTCGACCATAAATCTGACAGATGTAACAGTATCTTCTTACCTCAAATTCCCAGCAGGCCCTATGCTAGGTTTATCTGTCTCTACAGTTTTGTCTGGCATGAAGTATGCAGTGAAAGGCAGAAAGAATGTAAGAGCTGAATATGATCAAGTTTAGAAACCACTTCTTGCCACCACCCAGCTTTATATCAATAGAAAAAAAAGACACTAAAGACCAAAATCTACAGTACAGCAGGATGTACTCATCTTTTAACAAGTGGGAGTTATCCTGCGAAGAAAAATCATATTAGACCAAGTAAGTTCATAAGGGTACAACACATAAATCTTAGACAAGATCAATACATACACACCTAGTGGTCTCTTTTTTTTTTCTTCGAAGTAGATAGTCTTAGTGGGTCATTGTATGATGGCATTATGATGCTGCATACTGGAACAAGTTCATGTATTTATAGACAGCTGTCAGAAAAGTGAGAAAGACCAGCTGTACTTCATGAATTTCTAAATATAGTATTTTTTGAAAAAATAGTAATTTTCCATTTCCACTCCCGAATTGTTCTACAAGTTTCCTTATGCTAAATGTTGTTCTGCAACCTTTTAAATTTCTTTCAAACTAATTATGAAATTAAGGAGGTATGCAGAGGGTTACTGCCAGGTACCGCTTGAAAGAACTCCCTCAGGTCTTGCCACACAGTCAAAAGTAACTGCATCTTAATGAGTTACCACTCATCAGCTAGGAGCTGACTGTGCATATTCTTAGCTCACCTGAGGTGTAAAAAAGGTGTGTTTAATCTAAACTATGCTCATTACTACTTCAACTAATGTGTTGTACTTTGCAATTTAAAAAGCCTGTAAGCATAAACAATCAATACATGAGACCATACAAAGATTCACAACGTCTAGCATCAAAAGGTTTTATTAAAAGCCCAGATCTGCACAAAAAAAGGCTTAGAAGATCTCCTTTATAGACTTTAGATAAATTGGCTTTTACTGAATAATAATGCAAAGTGTCACCATGGTTAATTTATCCAAGTTTCAGTAAAATTGCCTTCTGTAATTCTAATCACGTCCTTTCTGGAGAAGAAAAATAATAGAATACAAAGGATAGTTTATTTAGTTTTGAGGTAGTACATTTGCCTTGAAATGGTGAAACATTTAAACAGGCATTTATTAAAGTAAGTTTTTTAATTAACTAGAATATCTGTATGCCTGGAGGTTGGCATGGTCCTAATAACATGAAAAAAATAATCAGGAAATTTGACAAGAGGAAATTGCTCTTCAGTACTAAAATGGAGAAATATAGGAGCTAAGAATCTTTACTTTCAATAAGTTCTGCAATTTCAGAGTTGCTTTTCTGCTTTAAAGGTTCATATAGAGCATGTTTCTTTTTTCTTATGGATAAACTATGTCAAGGATATTAAGAAATGCCAGAGAAGTTAATTAAGTTTTCTGTTATTACTAAGAAAAAAATTATTGCATGCATTACTTTTGAGCTTCATCATAAGATCTGATGTTAGTTAAAATAGGATCAATAATTATTTCCATATCCTGTAAAAACAAAAAGTTGCAGATATTTCAGTACTTTGGCTGCCTGTGATACAAAAATACCATAGTGGGTTTAGATATCTGTGGAACGTGATTATTCGGTTATTCTAGAATGCAAAGTTTCTGAAAAAGTCCAACTGAAAAGTTGTTTTTGAGAATCTTAATTACCGTTAAGGTCTTCTTTTGACCAACTCTACAACACGTGAAATAATATGAGCATCAGGTACTCTCTGATGACGTGTAAGGCCAGACTCCAGACTTTCATAGCATTTGTAAGATTTAAAGGGTATTACACTTTCTGGAATTAAAATATTTATAGGGAACTTTCATGGCTTCAAATAACTGATTTTGATTTTATTTTTTTTCAAATCCTGGTCTTGCTCAACAACCTTCTGATTTTGTAGAACGATTTTTCCTTTTACTTGTGATTAAATCCTCCCCTACTAAATAAAACCTGAGATCTCTTATAGATGCAAAGATGGATACATATTATATAATACTAGTATAAATTTTGCTTTTACGGAAACACATACATCAGTACTTGGGCTTTCAGGGGGTTTGCTATCATTCACAGAATCATCGGAGTTTGAAGGGAGCTCTAAAGATCATCTAATCCAATCCTCCTGCTGAAGCAGGATCACCTAGAGCACATTATACAACCGCATTCAGGTGGGTCTTGAACATCTCCAGAGAAAGAGGCTCCACAACCTCCCTGGGCAGCCTGTTCCAGTGCTCTGTCACTCTCAAATCTTCTAAAATTTAAACCGAAGCATTAAAAATAATTTCAGTCATAATGTAAGCATGATCATCTGGGAAGAACTGGTTTCTACTTTTAATTCAGTTTGGGTTTTATTCAAAACCTCACCTGAAAAGTTTTTCAAAGCCTAAATAAACATTAAGTATGGAAAACAATCTGGCTTCTGCTGGCTTTGGCGGACTCTTTGTGGTTTTTCTTTTCTCCACTTTTGCCAACCTTCACATAAATTAGTTAATGTCTTGTTTCCAGACACTGTAACTGTTTAGCTGTGAAAGAGATTTAGAGCTATGTAATATGGCTTAAACGATAGAATTTGGCTGTGATAACAGTAGTAAGGAAAAGCTCTCTCTGGTTTTTGGTTGGTTGGTTGGCTGTTGTTTTTTCTGAGTTTTGTATATGCATATCAGAATCAATATCAGTTAATTTCATGTGATCATAGGTAAGTCTCAACTGAAGCAAGTCAACACTTGCTCTTGCCTTTCTATTTGCTCCCAAAGAGAACCAGCCACTTCCCACACTAGAAGCCCTGCCTTTCTTGGATATTGAAAGCAAGGAATTGGAAGACAAAATCTGTAAATTAGTCCAGAACTTGGGTTGATGAGTTCAGACTATAGTCCCACATTAAAGATACAAGAGAGTGCTCAGCTATAGAGACACTGAGCCTTCACAATTCTTTTTCCCATGTGGCCCCCGGTTTATGACCCTCTTTAACTGTTTAACACAACTAACTCCGTCATTTGACTCCGCTTGGTTTGCCACATCCAGTTGTCACCAGGCCATCCAACCCTAGCCCACCAGAAACCATGGTTAGTCTTCAATCAAGGGACAAAAACCCATGGAGACTGGTAAGAAGCACAGTAAGAAAGAAAACCTGACTCATTAAAAAAAGCTGAAATAATTGAGAACTTTTTAGACCAGAGTAGCAAACAGGACAACAATCAGTAATTCCTTAAGCCCATAATGAGTAGGGCAAGAAATAATAACTTACTCCACAGCAGGGAAGGATGACTCTGTATCTTAATGAAATTTCTTTTCTGATAGAGAGATAGGTAAACATAGAAATGCAGCAATCCCCGCCTGTTTAAGAAGTTAGGCCAATGGGAATGGTCTAGTTGTATCAGATCTCAAAACAGAGAGATGTATTGCAGCATTTCTAGGACTTTATGTCAATGCAATTCATTTGTATTACTAAATTCTGTGGAAGCTGATTTTCCTGAAACTGGCATAAAGGAGAAAATAATTATAAGATTTTTTTTTACGGTTACTGAGTCGATGTTCCCATAAAAAATAGATGGAAGAGATAATAAATACCAATATCTGCTATATTCAGTTTTCTTCACTTTTGACCTTCTTAAAAGCATAGAAATTCCTTAAGAAAATAAAGTTTACAGTTTTGGCTTACAATATATGCAAAAGAATTGTTTATAATTTACATATAAGGGTTTGTAATACAGATTTTGAACTTTGATAGATTATGTGTTTATCATCCAAATTCATTTTAGCTTGCATATCTGTGAATTCAGATGGTTTAATGTTGACATGAGAATGACAAAGTCCCTGGAAAAAAGCAAAGAATCTTGTGCTGTTTAATTCTTGTAGGGAATTGAGAGCATGATGAATTTCACTCCTATGTGTCTGTTTTAACAACTGTTGATAATGCAGGATAATAAACGTAATAACTTTGGGAGACTGGAAAATAAAGAGGAGAGAGGAAGAAAAGCAAACTGGATTTTTCTCAAAGTATTTCAGCAGGTGCTTTTATTCAAACATGGGAGGATTTACATTCCCTTCAAAGTCGTCAATCTGTTTTCAGATTTAAGCATAAACTTTGGTGGATGATGGGTCCCTGATACATTCTTTTCAATTGACTAAAAGAAAAAAAATTAGAACGACGTGAGATTTCTGAGGCTCAGGCATTTTTGTGAATCTACATTCTTCCCACAGCAAGAACTAGTGACACTTTCATAGAGGGAAATCACTATTCAGTTGACTTGAAAGTATCAAGGCATGACCTCTAAGGAAAATGGTGATAACCAATTTCAGATCAACTACTTATGTTAGGGCTTTTCAGACTCAACCTTAAGTCTCACCACTTCTGAATACTTGCTACATAGAGATATACAAATGTTCTTGTTGTAAAAACACATTTTGCCACTATAAACTTGTTGGCTGTTGGGTTTTTTTCCACCTCAGTTTCAATAGTTTGCTCTGCCTCTCCAGTCAAGCTAGCCTATTCAATCTCCTAATCCTTCTGGATATGGTCAGGTATATCTCTCCTGTACTAGTAAATTCTCATTCCATTTCTTTGCTCACCTCAACAACCCCCCTGCACACTTGTGCTCTTTGCTTTCCTTAGCTCCTTCTCATTTTCTGGTTCCAGGTTTTAATTCTTTGTGCTGTGTGATGTGGAAGGAAGAACATCACAATTATCAATTCTTTTTTATTGTTCTAGACCATGGCAGGTACCTTGGTGCCTCCAAATATCTTCTATGTTAAATGTTACTCATGGATTGTGTCTCGGTTCTGATGTAGTCTCTATTTTTTGTTTAGTACTACTATAAGTAAAATAATACTTGTGACTACCTAATGGGCCTTAAAGGACCTTTTAATTTTATGGAAAAAGTTAAATCTGAATTCATAGTATATGCAGATGACTTAAAAATGCAATGCATTTATGATCTATACAATATTAATAAAATATTTAAGTTTAAATCCTACTTCTCGTGTCACTAGGTTTCCAGATAATTTTTTTCAGGTCAGTATTTGATCTATGAATCTGCATAGTCAAGTAATCAGAATATGTTTCTTTTAAAACTTAGTATACCTGTTTATAATAATTTAGAGCTGAATACATTAATGACAAAAAAGAGCTTTTAGTCTACAGTGAAATATTGCAGAGCCAAATAGCTATGGAAAAAATGAGTCATATTTTGTTTTATCTCCCACATCATCACTGGATCTGAACAAAGTTTCAGCGGCAGGACCATGTTCTGCCCTCAGTTTTATACTTCCCTGCTTAGAGAAGTTTAAACTAAAGGCAGAAATTGAAGACAAAGTGTTCCCAGTAGACTTGGTTTGACAGAGTCCTTAATACTTCTGTTAATGTATAAGTCAGAAGGAAATCAAAGTAGCTCTCATAGTTTCCAGAACTAACGCTTAGGAAATACCTAAGAAAACTTTTCCTGTGGTTCCTGAGAGACAATAAATATAGAGCCTCACAACAACCATTTTAGATGGTTGTTTTCTGAGTAGAAGCATAATGGGGTTTTGCCTTCTGACTGGGCAGGAATCAGTAGTTTACTTGCCAGCATTACAGGTAAAACATTTAAGATGGATTTATTTATTTATTTATTTTCTTTGTCAAAGGAAGTGAAAAACATTAACAGTTACCTATTCCTCAATAAAAGTCCTAGTACTGTAATATTGAAGGGGTATGTCACTTAGCTATGATGTTGGAGATGCATACGCTTCCCTTAGTTTATGGAAAGTCATATCCGTTTAACTTCACAGAATCACAGAATCTTAGGGGTTGGAAGGGACCTCAAAAGATCATCTAGTCCAACCCCCCTGCCAGAGCATGTTCCCCTAGAGTAGGTTACACAGGAATGCATCCAGGCATGTTTTGAATGTCTCCAGAGAAGGAGTCTGCACAACCTCTCTGGGCAGCCTGTTCCAGTGTTCTGTCACCCTCACAGTGAAAAAGGTTTTCCTCATGTTTACATGGAAGCTCCAATGTTCCAGCTTGCACCCACTGCCCCTTGTCGTATCATTGGACATCACTGAGAAGAGCCTGGCTCCTTCCTCCTGACACTCAGCCTTTACATATCTGTAAACATTAATGAGGTCCCCCATAGGTCTCCGCCAAGCAAAAGAGGCTCAGGTTCCTCAGCCTTTCCTCCTAAGGGAGATGTTCCACTCCCTTAATTATATTTGTGGCTCTGCACTGGACTCTTTCAAGCAGTTCCCTGTCTTTTTTGAACCAAGGGGCCTAGAACTGGACTCAATATTCCAGAAGTGGCCTCTCTTGACCTACTAACCTCACACCTTTGAATACATCCCAGGATGCAATTGGCTTTCTTGGCCACAAGGCACATTGCTGGCTTATGGTCATTCTTCTGTCTGCCAGGATCCCACATCTCTTCCCCTACAGTGCTGTCCAACAGGTCAGTCCTCAGCCTGCACTGGTACATGGGGTTGTTCTTTCCCAGATGCAAGACTCTACACCTGCCCTTTTATTTAATCCAATTTCTCCCTGCACAACTCTCCAGCCTGTCCAGGTCTCACCCTCTGGTATGTCAGCCTTGCCTCCCAGTTTTGTGTCACCAGCAAACTTGCTGAGGGCAACACTCTGTTACCTGATCCAGGATATTAATGAATATATTGAGTAATATTGGTCCCAGAATCAGACCCTGAGGGACTCCACTAGATACAGGCCTCCAACTAGACTCTCTCCCATTGACCATTACTCTCTGACTTCTTTCCTTCAATCAGTTCACAATCTATCTTGCTATCCAAATGTCCAGACTCCACTTCTTCAGTTTAGCTACAAGGATGCTGTGGGAGATGGTGTTAAATGCTTTACTGAAATCACATCCACTGCTCTACCATCATCTATCCACCTGGTTATGAAACCAGGTTATATCCACCTGTCCTTATAAAAGACTATCAGGTTGGTTAAACATTACTTCACCTTCATAAAACCATGTTGTCTGCTCCTAATGTCCATACTCTTGATATGCCTAGAGAAAGTGCTGAGGATAAGTTGTTCCATCACCTTTACACTGATGGAGGTGTGACTGACTGATCTATAGTTACCTGGGTCTTCTTTCTTACCCTTTTTGAAGGCTAAAGTGACATTTGTTTTCCTCTAGTCCTTAGCCACCTCTCCTGTTCTCCATGACTTATCAAAGATGATGGAGAGCGGCCTAGCAATGACTTATGCCAGCTCCCTCAGCATCTGTGGGTGCATCCAATCAGGACCCATGGATTTATGGATGTTCAGATTACTTAATTGATCCCTAACACATTTCTCATAAACAAAAGGAAACTCCTCCTTTTTCCTGACTTCCTCTGGAGTCTCAGGGGTCTGAGGCTCTTGGGGACAATCTCCAGCAGTAAAGACAGAGACATTCGGTAACTGACTTCTTTGTATCCTCTGTCAGCAGGTCACCCATCTCATTAAGTAATTGGCCTGTATTGCCTCTAGTGTTAGTTTTGTTTGCAATGTATTTGAAGAAACCCTTTCTGTTGCCCTTACCTCTCTTGCAATGTTTAATTCCAAGGAGGCCTTAGCCTTCCTAGTTGCCTCCCTACACTCCCTGACAACAGTCCTATATTGCTCTCAAGTGGCCAGCCCCTCCTTCCATGATCTGTAAACTCTCTTCTTCCACTTGAGCTTGCCCAGCAGTTCCTTGTTTAACTATGCTCCTGGCTCCCTTTTTTGATTTGTTACCCATTGGGATGCTTTGATCTTGAGCTTGGAAGAAGCAGACCTTGAATGATTATCAACTATCTTGGGCCCCTTTGCCTTCTAGTACCCTGTCCCATGAGATTTCCCCTAGAAATTGCTTGAAAAGGCCATAGTTGACCCTGCTGAAGTCCAGGGTTGTGATCCTGCTTGATATTCTGTTCCTACCACACCATGAGTTTCACCATCTTATGGTCACTGAAGCCAAGGCTGCCCTTAGCCTTCAGTGCTTCAACCAGGCCCTCCTTGTTAGTGAGTATAAGATCCAGCAGTGCTCCTCTCCTTATTGGCTCATCCAGCCTTTGTATCAAGAAATTATCATCCATGGACTGGAGGAACCTCTTGGACTGTGAATGACTGGCTGAGTAGGCCTTCAGCAAATATCTGGGTAATTAAAATCCCCATGAGAAGCAGGGCCTTTAATAGGGAGGCTGCTTTCAGCTGCCTGTAGAAGGCCTCATCAACTTCCTCGTCTTGATCAAGTGGCCTGTAATAGACACCCCCAACAGTATCATCCATGATAGCCTGCCCCTTAATTTACACTCACAAACTCTAAAGTTGCTCCTCATCCACCCCTGAACAGAACCCAACACAATCTAGTTCCTCTCTCATGCTCAAACCAGGAAAAAGAGCAACTCCACCACCTTGCTTTGCTGACCTGTCTTTCCTAAAAAGTACACAGCAATCCATGACTACACTCCAGTCATGTGAGCTGTCCCACCATGTCTCTGTGATTGCCTCCAGATCATAACCCCTTGACAGCACACAGATTTCTAATTCCTCCTGCTTATTCCCTGTACTGTGTGCATTGGTGTGTAAGCATTTCAGAGAGGGAGTTGAGCACTTCCGCTGTGCAGGAAAAAAGCTTCAGCCTCTACTTGACAAGCTATCTCAGAAAAAGACAGGACACTACTTTGTACATTAATATTTTATCTACTGAACAAGGAAAACAGTCTTATTTTCTGATTCTGGCTTAAAATATCAAAGTAATTATTTTACATATGTATATAGGAGCGGGAGATTTTCTACCTTATTGGTATGGACACCCAATACATTTTTGGCAAGCAAACGGAATATACTCTGCTGGATTTAGAACAAGGATCTGAATCAAACTGCCAATAGCTGTTCAGGTATGTGATGCGACTGTGTCAAAAATGATTAATTATATTTTCATAATATCTGGAGAATGTATGTGGAATGTCTTCTTCCAAAGAAGAGAGCTGAATACTAGCTTTCTACACTTTGTGCAAGTAGGCAGAGACAGTCCCACATACACTTTATACACTAAGTATACTAAACTAGATTTATTTAGTGAACAAGAATGTATCTTGTAGCTGTAGCATGTGGTTTTATTTATCTATAAATGTATCTGCAGGGAAGCAGAAAACAGAAATATAGTACGTGCCTCAGAAATATTTTTTGTCCTTGCATAAAATCCAGCTTAGCGGATTTTCTATACCTCGATTACCTAAGATTACTGCAAAATCCACTTTCACAAAAGTATTATGTGTTTTCCAGATCTTGCTTAAAAAAACCATCTTTTTCAAGTCACCACACACAGGATCAGCAAAAATTATTTACTGACTAGATATCAGGCTTTATCAAAACATTCTGTGACTGCAGTTGTTTGGAATTAAAAACACCTAAGTATCAACTGCATGCAAATATAAACACTATCTAAGATGACACCTGGGATTAAATCATGATGCTTCACAGGTGGATACTGAGAAGTTGAACAGTTAGAAATAAGCCATAATAGGTATTACAGCACACTTACCAGTGAATAAGGCAGAGCGCAAGCAGTGAGACAGATTGATTTTGCATGTATATGTATGCAGTATTGTCCTTCAGTCTTGTCATAGAATCATAGATTGCTTTGGGAGGGACCTTTAAAGGTAATCTAGTCCAACCCCCCTGCAGTGAGCAGGGACACCTTCCACTAGATCAGGTTCCTCAGAGCCCAGTCCAACCTGACCTCAAATGTTTCCAGGGATGGGAGGAGGGATATCTACCACCTCTCTGGACAACACATGCCAGCATTTCACCACGTTATTGTAAAAAATTTCTTACTGATCTCTAGTGTGAAACTACTCTCTTTTAGTTTAAAACTATTACTCCTTGTCCTATTGCAACAGATAATGCTAAAAGGTATGTCTCCATCGTTCTTTTAGGCCCCCTTTGAATACTGAAAAGCTGCAATAAGGTATCCCTGGAGCCTTCTCTTCTCCAGGCTGAACAACCCCAACTCTCTCAGCTTGTCTTCATAGAAGAGGTGCTCCAGCCCTCTGATTGTCTTTGTGGCCCTCCTCTGCACTTCCTCCAAGAGCTCCATGTCCTTCTTATGTTGAGGGGTCTGAAACTGGACACAGTTCTTCAGGTGGAGTCTCATGAGAGAGGAATAGAGGGGGAGAATCACCTCCCTTAACCTGCTGGCCACACTTCTTACAATGTAGTCCAGAATACAGTTGACTTCCTAGGCTGTGACTGCCTCATGTCCAGCTTTTGGTGCTTCTGACATATACGTGGATGTCACAGGAATGAAATCCCTGCCCTCTAATCAATAGCATGCTGCCATGTATTATTAACATATTTTTCAAGAAGGGTTGGAATACTCTTTATATGCATCATTCTGCTTATTTTACTTTGGCCTATTATGATCTGTCAGCCAAGGCATATATAGCTGTAACACGGCCCTACCTAAAATTCAGCGTTGCTTCTGACAGGTTGGACTAGGCTTGTGCATTTATTTTTAATAATATGCTAATCATTTACTTATTATGTAAATATATTCAAATTAAGTTTACATCTCAATTGAGACCAAATTTTCAGCTAATAACTGGATTAACAGCTGCAATCTATCACTAGATTAAATGACATTTTTATCTCCTTTAAAGACTCCATACAGTAGTCCAGATACTTTTGGTCTTCAAATTACCCTTCGTGCTAGTCAAGAAGTGGAGGATGTTCAAGAGCATTAATTTAGAAAGAAACTGCAGTGATCATATTACAGGAGAGTGTGCTGCTGGATGTAAAGAACATCACCTTTCTTCTCCATTGCTCAATGTGAATACCATCAATGAGACTAGATGAAGAATCAGTTAAACCTACATAAAAGGAATTTCCACATAACTTTTGTGGATATGTCTTTCCAGATGCCCTTCTTTTCCCAAGCAATGATGATGATGAATTTTCAAGACAGGCTTTTCAACCTGTGCTTTCTTGTTTCTCTTCACCTGGACTTCTCCCACTGACTTAATAAACCCACCAAACTTAATGCTGTACCAAATTATTTTTCCTATAAAAATCTTAAGAGTTGACTTAATTATGAGCTAATGAGTAGCCACTTAAGTGATACAGTCACTTTTCCATTTAAAATCCTCCTACTCCTCAAAAATTGTAGTACACAAAAGAGCTAAATCACCAAATATTTTTTCAGTACACTGTTCCTTAAAGACAAAACGGTCTCATTTGATCATTTTAAGCGCAGAATAACAGAAGTTCCATTTTGAAGTCTAAATTATTAAGTAAGATATATTACTGCACTTAACTGAGTAAGAAAAAGATGAACCAGAGATGAAAAGGGGCATTAGATCACCATTTTTATTTATTTTATTGATCCAAGACTGATATTTATGGATGCAAACTCCTAGGAAGAAGGAGGCACCCAGTGGAATCCAAGGTATTTTCAGTTTGATACATTTCAATATCTGTGACAATAGAAAATATGTAGTGAAACACTTTTTTCTTGTGCATTCTCAAGCACAGATCAGCTTTTTATAAACAGAGGAAGATATGCAATCAGTGAAAAACACCACAGACTACAATTTCACACTTCCTAAAATAGTTATTATTTACACATACAAAAAACCTCTACAAGAAATTTTGTTGAAGCTGTACAAGGTACTTCTAATAACAGTTAAAGAAGTGTAGAAATGCAATAACTGCATTTAGAAAGAAAATGCTATATGTGCCAGTGTACATAATTTGTGTGTCAATAGCAGCTGTATGAAAGTACCAAACTATCATAAAAGGTTTCCTATTTATAGTCTTGATATTTCTAAAAATCTTGAAGAGATTTCTAACATAGGAAAGTGCTTTCTTACCTCTATATGAGCTCATATATTGACAGAAATACCACATTGCCAGCAAATAAACATATATTTTGGCAAGTCTAAATAGGACAGCCTAAACATACAGTGCTCCCAAACCAGCCAAATCCCAAACTTTAAGGTTCAAATGGGCTAGAGAATATTTTTGGCAACTTACACAGTCCAGTTGCAAATAGCACAAGCAATTACTTCCATTGTGATCCCATACATACCTAAGTCTCAACACCAGGCAAAAAATTGCATTTTTTTTCTCATGACTGAGAGTCTTGGTCCATCTTTTGCGTTTCTTTCTCAACCTATAATCCAGAAGAAAATCAGAAACTAAGAAAATAAGATAACAATGTCTATTGCATTTAGCCTCCAAAAATGGTATTTCATTAAATATAGAAGGTATTCTCCTAGACTGGTCTGGTTTCTGGTTTAGACCCTAGCTGTTTCTGGCAAGATTAATCTGGCAGCAAACATCCTGATCTCCTTTCAGTCTACACAACTGTTATAGGCTAATTTTGTACCTATATGTGGGAAATTAAGTCTTCTACCTCTTTATGCTTCTGTGACTATTACAGTACAACTTGTATATACACCATGTTATTTACCTCTTTACACGTTAAAAATGATGTTGTTGTGTGTTCCCCCCCCCAACACTTTTCACATGGGAATTATTGTCTTCATATTTTCCAAAATAAGTAGCTTTTGTGAGCTACTTAATAAGATCAGGCTTTCAGGCTATGATCAGAACACTAAACTTAAATGTAGTGGAATACCTTTTTGTTCAATAGAAATATTTTTAAGTTGCTTTAGAAAACAAAAACTTTGCATGTTGGAAGTCATCTTTAGACTATAATTTCTAGATTCCTTCCTTAGACAGCTGAGGTATCAACAGGTTGCTACATGCTCCTAAGAGTTTTAGCATTAGTAAAGGCAATTTCCCACTTACTGTTCATATTGCAGGACTTTAAAGATTCTCCATCAATTTCACATTGACAATTTAAACTGAGTATCTTTCTAATAGATAGCTCAGACTGCAGTTACAGATCTTGTACAAAATTATCAGTTGAGTTTTTTCAGACTTCATGATGTGAAAGCACCCCCTGCCTTCAGACTCCATGAATCTTTTTAACAGGGTTGTATTAATATTGATATATGAATGTACTTAAAATGAATCGAACACACACTCTTGCAGTAAGGAAAATACATTAAAAAGTAGCTGGCTGATGTATGTGATAAGTTTTCTCACTAAAACTCTGTTTTATTCACCAGGGGTATGTAAAGAACAATAATTAATTTTGTTGATGTGGAGTCATAGATAACGGGAAGGTTGTCTAATTAAAAAAAAATGGAGAAATCAATTATTAAAGTTTCAGCTATTTAGCACAGTAGTCAATACATAATTCTCAGCAAAAAAAGCACTGCTGGCTGAAAAATACTTCTTAAGCATGACAGTCAGCTCCCATTTCATGTAAAGAAAGATGACTCCTGTCACTTACAGTCATGTGATAACCAGCTTCATTGTTTTTTCCAGAAAATTCTGAGCAGAAGTGAAACTACTGCAACTGCTTTATACAGAACTTTATTCCAAGGAGTTGCACAGTTAACTTCATATTTATTTAGGCACAATCATTGCTCAAATGGTTAACAGTGATACTTCATCATCCAGGATGCTGTAATTTGCAGTGTTTAGTTTTTGAAGGTAGGTGTAGATCCTCACACAAATCAGTTTCCCCTCAGCTGGAATGTGATAGTTGTTCTATTTTATTCCTGAAGCAAGTTAGTCACACTTTTGTGTGGCTCTCAAAAGACCAAAATCAGAGAACCTGTAAATCAGCAGCACTCAAAAATGGAAAAATTGTTTTATTTGCTGGGACTACAGTAGGACTTAGACTTTGTTGTCATAGACTATAACAGGGGAATATTTAATTATAGTACATGACAGGTAGACACATGTGTACAATTAATGACCAGAATTTACATAGATATGTACTGGATTTATATGGGCCATGTTGAGTATTGGTTACAGAGTTGAGCTCAAGTAAATATTTTAAATCAGTTAACTTTAAAGAAGTTACTCCAAATTATAAGTGTAACTGAGAGAAGAATCTAGTGTGCAGACTGCTATTTTTGAGACCTCAGTAGTGATTTGAAATGTTGAGGTTAAATAAATTGGGAATTCCCAAATAATTTTGCAAGAATTCCCCTCTTCCCAAAAACTTTAGCCCAGTCTAGAATGATTAAAAGATTGACACCTACTAGTCTCTGAGTTTTATGAATCTTTCTGATATCACACTAAAAGTGGTTGAAAAACAAATGCACAGTGCACATTTACGTCACAGAAAGATATTTTGATGAATGTACTTACTGCACTTAAAAAAGCTCCCTCAATAGAAGCTACAAAATAATACAATTTTATGAAAATACATACACAAACTATTTTAAGGTCCCTCAGTATTATCTGCTTCACTGCTTTTCATTGAAGGCATCTCTTGAGTGATGAGGACCTTGCTGTGCTGCTGAATACACAGGTATGCATAAATAGTCTCCTTACAGAGGGAACACTGAAGAGTAGTGTTTGCACAGCAAGTTTGTAAATGACCAGCAACAAGATTCATCATTAACGATCAGAAACAGGTTTCTAGACTTTTCAGTAATCATCAAAATATACTGGTCTTCTTTAAGAAAGGGGGCATGTGGCTTTATTTTCAGTCATAGAGCTCCTATAAGTCTATGGAATAGTATCTGCATATGTTCTCCCTCATCAAGATCAGTATGAATTCCAGGAGAAATTCCAAGAAATCTGGAAACTGTATAGGGCCACTGTAAACCAAGGACTTTAGATGCCAAGAAGCTTCAATCTTGTCCAGATCCATACCACACCCTGCATATGGGTTGTGTCTAAATACTATGAAGTAGGCCTAAATATACTTGTTAAGGGGTTGCATATGTCCTTTGGAACAGAACATAGTGTATCTACTTCTCCATCCCTGCTGTGCTGACCAGTGGTATGAAAAGAGAAATAAAGAATACATTCAAAGAGGAGCTCTCTGTTTTTGCTAGCAAATTAAGAAAGCCATCACATCTTAGTAAGTAATGAAGAAAACAATGTTCTTCAAATACTTCTACTTCAAACTGAATTAATGATACATTTAAATTCAAACCATCAGCAGTATCTTAGTAATCAGCATAATGACTTTTATGTTTCAGAATTTTTGTACTATATGGCTTATTCTACATTGCATAACATCGCACAACTGCTGATACTACCAAGAATCAGTGGTAAGATAACCAGCATTCCAATAGTTTACTGTAGAAGAGGGAAATGAACGGTGGTTCTATTATTCTCATTTTAATCAGAATCAGGAGCATATTTGAATAACATCTCCTGACAGTCTGAATTATAGTGGTGTGCTTGGCAACACAGAGTGGCCTCAAAGCAAGAAGACTGAATTCCTTTCAGAATAAATAAATACAGAAAAGAAAGTTATTAAAGATACCTAATGTGCTTCAATTAGTGTGCTGAGTGCATGAAACCAGACAAGAGGCATTCTGAAATATAACCTTTGAAATGTGTGCTGTGGCCACTGCATCTTCAGCACCAACAAACTCTGTAAAACCACTGTGTTGAACTGCTGTGCTTGCTAATGTAGCCATAGCTACCTGGATAAAAATAATCACCATGATTTAAACACTATCTCAGTTGCATAAAAGGTGCAAACCAGTATTTGATGTCCTGTTCATCTGGCTGTTCAGGGTAGAGAACTGAACAGTTGACAACATGAAGCCTTTCTTTCAGTGTTCCTATTCCTATGACATCATTCCATAGAGGTGTCCCCAAGTCTGATTGAGAACAGACTACTCCATACAATGCAAGCAAGACACCCTCTGGCGGAAAGCAGTTCACAACTGAATAGATGCAGAAAGGACTACTATGGAGGTCTGGTTCTATCAGCTAAATCTGAAATATTTTATTCACATTATAAAATAAAAAGCTGAGTGAAGACATGATTTATGAAATTACTAAGAGTGTAATTCAGTAAACTTGTCTGTAAACAAGTTCAGCTACATAGCAGAAGACAAGGTCTACATGTCAGAAGAACATGACCCAGGAACTCATTTTTTACAGTGGACACAATATTACAACTAATGTTAAATTAAGTTTATGCTGAAGCTTGATACCAATTTATACACACAACGTATTGTCAGTAATAGAGCCCACATTCCCAGTTTCTATGCAAGCAAATGTAAGTTTGAATAATAATTTCATCTTTAAAGACCACCACAGTTACTCTGTGTAGGCCAGATTATAATTGTTCAAAACATCAGTTTGTTGGAGTAGAATCTCACAGCACAACTCTAGCAATGTCATCACTTCTTATGTGGCACTTCTTTCCTCTATAGCACCTCTTCTATCTAATCAGTTATTCGTCTCCTATTTAATCAGAAAGATTAACAATTGCATTTTTCCTCCTATTTAAGAGAATGAAATGGCCTATGTAGCAGCATAGATTGTTGAAGTGCAAAGAATTCCAACACATTTCCAGAATCTGAACATTTATATCACAGTTTGAAGTTATTTTGTCTACTGCTATTTTTATATCTGTTTCATGTCAAGTGCATGAGTGTCCGTTTTGAAACTGAGCATATATACTATTAGTAAGAACAAGACCCAAATTGTTTATAAGAACAAGATCCCTGGTTGATGTAAATCAACATAACTACAGTGGTTTCAGTATAAAACCTAGTTAGCCAAGATTATAACTGCTTGAATAGAAAGTAATTTCTTTCAATTCTTCATGTTTTCTAGTATTGTGACTAAGCTTATTTGAAATAGGCAAAAAATACCAGTCCATTTTATATAAGTAAGTGGAATGTACTTCCATATTTAAAAAAAATGTATTTCATTGAAAAAAATACCCTGTTAATTACTTCATAGAACTGGATTATTTTATTACATTCAAATCTTTCAATCTTATCTTTCTTTAATGTATACAATGTGTTTTAAAATCCATTTCGTACAGAAAAAAATCAATCATTGTAAGTGGGCATGAAAAAAAATAGTCTAATATTTTATTTCTCATTGTAGATCTTTGCTTGAAAATTGGGAAGTGGCCTTTCTGAAGCTAATTATTTTTTTATTCCACATAGTCAACAAAGAATAGAATGATATAAAAAGGTTCCAATGTATAGAACTCATTCCTCATAAAAATCCTGGGTCTTGTACTGTTCTGACATATAGCCCATGCAACCTCACTGAAGTCAAGCACCCACAGACTTAAGAAAAATATATTTGCTTATCATGATGAGGTAAATGTACAAACAAAATTTACTGAAGATGCAGTTTAAAATCTCTTTCATTAGGAAGAATCTAAGTATTTTACATTACATATCTTACTTGCATCCTATTAATAGGCACCATAGATTCAGATTTATTTTTAGATGAAGACTTTTTGGCACAGTCTGTCAAAGTAAACAGCTCATTGCATCTGAAATTAATTCT
This sequence comes from Apus apus, assembly GCF_020740795.1. Classification (NCBI taxonomy): domain Eukaryota; kingdom Metazoa; phylum Chordata; class Aves; order Apodiformes; family Apodidae; genus Apus; species Apus apus. The sequence continues at coordinate 195,276,672 of NC_067282.1, forward strand.
TATTATAATATGAACAAGGGTAAGAAAAAGCTGAAGCAGATTAGAGCTGATTAAATTCTCTCTCTTGTGGCTACCTAGGGCCAAGTTTTGTTGAATTCTATGCACATCTTTACTCAATATGAATGTTTTAAGACACCAAATTATTAAGCATACAATATTATTTGATGTTATATCAAATATAATGTACTCCTGGGAGTTTTGTCCTTTTATATTTAACTGCTAGAATATTTTCTTTCATTTTTAGAGCTACTATAATCAGCTAAAAGGTTAATATAAAATTTAGGAGCATTTATACAATTTAATAATATAATTCTCATCTAAAAAGTGCCTAAAACAGAATAGGGACTTCACATTTCTCACATTTCTTCTTCCTGGAGTTTATAAAAACAGATATAAACTAAGACCTTTTTTAAAATCTCTCCTGTTGATTACAAAGAAGTTTGAGAAAAGACATCCTGAAACATAATATGGCATATAGATTAAAAAAAGCAAAGTCCAACAAAATGAATAAGCACAGTTGAAAGTGTAAATTTGTCCTTTAAAATATCCTACAAGTTTTATATGTTCATAAATATCAACCAAAGTTCAAACATCTTGTTTGGAAGTCTTTTGGAAACATTTCTCTGAAAAAGAAAGCTCAGATAAGTTCTGGCTTTTTTGAGTGCTTGTGTTGTGTTAGCACTCAAATGGTAACAGCTTTCTGCACAAGCAGGAAAACTGGGAAAACTCAATCCCACACAGTAGTGTTTAGATCTCAAGATCTGTGAAATTACTCAGGATCTTAGCAATATTAAGAGACTAAAAGGAGCATAGAAAAAAACAAACCAAACCAAACAAACAAAACAACAAAAAAAAACAATCCAAACAAACCCAAACCAAAGCAAACCAAACCCAACAAACAAAAAAACCCGCAAAATAAGAAAACAAACAAACAAAACCAACCACACAAAAAACTACCAAAACAAAACAAAACATCTTCTGAGTATAAATATGTTTTAGAGAGTCATTGTCAGGTCATTCTCATCTTTCACAAATGTTATAGAATATTTGATTTCATAATTCAGGCAGTGTTCCCCACTTCACTTACTATCATCATGTTAACCAGATTCATTGTGGTTTGGTAGGATCTTCTAGAAAAAGAAGAGTTTTTAAAACATGGGAGAAAGTGTGAGAAAGCACGCTTTTCTTCCAAATCTGAATTTTCCTATTTCTAATGAGAAATACTGTTTAGCTGGCACTGATTCTATGCATACATTTATCTCTGAAACCCAAGGCACTTCCCAAGCACATCATCCCGCCTTCAGACTTCTTATGTGAGCGAGCTAGGCCCACAAACTCCATCATGCTTTGGAGGATGTAATATTAAAGTTCACGTAGGAAAGACTTCCACCCAATCTCATGATTTTGCTTTTAAGGACACACAAAAGCTGTGAAAGATGTAAAGGAAACCAAACAGTGCCAAAACTCACCCTCAAGTAAAGCAAATACTTGAGCATGTTCTAAATAGGATAGGATAAAGGATATAATGAGACATGGATTGTTTTGGATGTTGTTTATGAACCATCCAACAGTTAAATATCATGGGATTGGCAGACAACGTGGTCTTTAAGGTGTCCTGATGCTTGTCCTGCACAGAACTGTAGATAGAGGCAAACAGTTTTGCAACTCATCTATATAAAATCATTTTATGTATCAAGGAATGGAATTGTTTTGGTGCTCAAATTAGTCAGGCTTGATGGGCTACATAAACATTAGTGGGCTATAGAAAGGGAAAGGGTAGAAAAATTACTGATGGTAAAAAACCCAATAATCACAACACTGATGATGAAAATTGTAATGATGATAGTACAAACCTTAAAAAAATTGGATACAGGCACAGTTAGTTTTATCACTAGTACTTCTCTTCTCATGGAGATTGTAAATCTGGCAAATCGGGCACAAGTTTTTATTCATGCCCTTTCTCTGTCTTTGTTGTGAGTGGTGCTTTCTCATGTAGAAAGGAGAGATGGGGAGGGAATTAATCAGGAGCAAATGTGTCAGTAGACAGGAAATTATTTAGAAACAGAAAGCAGATTACATGTCATGGAAATGTGCCAATCTGCAAATAAATACAAGGGATGTCCAACAGGTGCCATGACTCCAAATCTTTTTATGTTTTTCATCTGCATAAATGATACAGACAGGAAAACCAGCTGCAAATATGTTAAGTTTACTGAAATACAATGCTAGAGGGAGTACTAAATACCAGGCAGTTATCAGAGATAGAGAGGAGGAATTTTGGGTTGTCTTTGTAAAGTAATTGCACAATATATGTTAAATCAACATATGGCTCAAACAGAGGCTGGGATAAAGAAAAGGTTTAAAAACAGGCTTAGGAAAAGAGAAGGAATATGTCAGAAATTTGTACAGGGAAAAAAGAAAAAGCCTACCAAAAAAAAAAAAAAAAGGAAGAAAAAATGTGAAATTGCTGGCTCCAGAAGTAGATTACATGGTCCTGGAAATTAAAACAGTGATTAGAAAGACTTTATTCATATAACTATCTTGTGGATATAAGAGTAAAAGAATGTATCTAATTGTAAAATAAAATAATGTGGACTGTTTGTGGAAACTGCTTAAAGAATCTGAATTTACAGATCACTGAGAAGTACACTAGGCTATTGAATCTATTCTCCTTTCTTCACATTGTTTCAGATGAAAGATAAAAAAATAAAACACAGATTTTTGATTGATCAGTAGGTACTGATAAGTATGGAGTCTGGGCCAGTAGCTTTAGTGGGAGATTTTGGCTAAAATGATCTTTCAAATTTTCAATACACTTTTGTGAATCCCATCACTGAAAAATAGCAATGGAATTGTTTGTTCAAAAATAAAAACATATGTGTGCTTACCTAAACACACACACAAAGGAATTTGTGGGTTTATTCAGCTCAAGTCTGTATTCACAGCATTTAACAGTAACTAGTGATAGAAATTTCCATTTCTATTTCTGAAGTTTGAAGCACATACTGTTCTATTGAAATAATTTCATGTTATAATTATTAGACTTTTCAATCTGTAGGAGAATAAGATTTCAATACTTTTTTTTTTTTTTTAATTGAAGAGGTAAATAATTGTAGCTAATGTTCCAACTATCAGATAATGACAAAGTGCTTCTTGTGTTACCTTCATAACCTACCTTCAGAAAAAGGATAACAGTCTATTTCCATAGGTTGTAAATTCAGTTATTAATTTACAAAAATTACCCTGAGCTGTGCTTTGGTATGAAAAAGCTCATGTTCAGATTTTACTATTGCCATCTATCGAAGAGGTGGGAGCTACAATATAAAAAATAAAATTTAATTATAAGGAAGTACTAATTTATTGCAAATTGCAAAAAATGTGATCGTAATAATACTGAATTGTACTAAATGAAATTGATTAGTGACTTATAAAAGATAAATTTAACTAAATCATAATCAAAAAGAAATCCAGCTTGGAACAAATTTTTTTAAGTCATCTGGTCCAAACCCACTTTTCCCCCTCAAAGCAGCACCAGCTTCAAAGTTGGATCCTATTACAAAGTTAGATCAGGTTGCTCAGAGATGTATCCAATTAAGTTTTGAATTCTATTCCATCCACAAGGATACAAATTTTCACATCTGCAGTGGACAACCCATTCCCATTGTGAAATGTTCCTAATATCTAACCAGAATTTCTCTTACAGCAGCTTGTGCCCATTTTCCCTTGTTTGAAGTAATAATATCTGGGACCCCTTTTTTTTTTTTTTTTTTTTTTTTTTCTGCTGAAAATAAACTGCAAAAACAAAAACGTTGCTTTCCAAATACATTTTTAGAGGGAGCCACTGTATATAAGTCATAGTATTTTCTCTCACTGAAGATTTCTAACTAAAGAGAACACAAAGCATAATATCGAAAGAACATATCCTTGCCATAAACAAGTCATGTGTCTGCCACAAACTGGAAAATCCTAAATATTCTTGGTAGACAGTTGTCAGGGAACACAGAACATGACAAGTTCAAAACTAATTGCAGTAAGCTTATCTCCTACATTTAAGAATATGTCCTAGGCAAAGAACAAGACACTGAAACTTCAGCAATCCTAAATTAAGAGAATAAAGACTCAGCAGGGAGAAGGAATCTTGGAATTTGGTTAAGATTCAATACCAAAAAGTCAGATTTCTACTAAGAAGCAGTGCAGATCTGTTGGGTGAACAATTTTTAATGAGTCTTATCAGCTGTCATATATGTAATTTAACTACATACATCTTGAAATGGACAGGAAGCTAGGCTCACTTCTTGTTTAAACAGTTAATTCTTTCCTAATGTCGCTGTGTTTTATTGCTATCATCTCTGAGTTACTCTCTTTAGATCTTTGGATATATTATTTGAATATGAAGAATGTGAAATATTTTGGATCAGATATTACTTACAGTTAGAATGGTCAGAAACTCCAGATGTTTATAAACAACAAAAATGAATTTAGTTAGTTGTCTCCTTCATTTCTGGTTATAATTGAGAAATGATTCAACAAATCCAGATGTGTCTATGCCTTTAATCCCATCTGTGTCACAGACAGTAAGGCTGTAGTTGTCAATTAATTATTATATATTAATCTCCAGAGCCTTTGATGTTACATTTAGTATGATACCGTGCTAAAATACACATTGTTCTCAATCCTTGGAGTAAATCCTGAGAATTTAGCTAAATAGTTCTTAAACATTCATTAACAGGGGGAATCTTTTCTCTCCTAATAGCTATGTTGCTGCAGGAGTGTTAATCATATGAAAATATTCCAAAAGCTGAGATGAAGAAGCTATGAGTTTCACTCTCAAAGACATTATAGCAAAATGCCTTGTAACTTCTTGCAGATTTAAAGTATATGGTCTCCTTTTATTTGTATAATCTCCAATTCTAAAGACCCCAAACATCTCTAGTGATCTGTAAAAACTAGGCTTTGCTAATATATCAGTATTTGTTTTACTTTATATGCTTTAAAATGCCATTTATTAGATGAATGTGTTTTGTATTCACTATGGCAAGATCATTATGTCCACACAGTACATGAACTGTACACCGTGGGTACCTGGAGCTCTTTAGATTTGACTGGAATAAGATCTAGTGAGAGAGGTGCAAGCAAAGTTAATTATAATTTTTTATTCTTTCTGGATCAGTCAGACAAATGGCAAAGGACTTGTCAAAACTTATCTGGACACTAACATTATTCAGTCCTCAGCACAGCCTAATCAAAATACTCTCCAAGTAATACAGATGGAAATCATAAGAAATCGGTAAATCTACAAGTTATTCTCGTAAATATGATGAAGTGCAACTAGGTGCTGCTTCTAGTTGTGAGGAAAATTCTTAGATCAAATTTTTATCACATGTGAATAAACAAATCTCCAGAGAGTAATATTGCACAACAGTATATAATTTTATGTCTTTCTGAATATTAAGTTACTTATTTACAACAAAATAATCTTCTATAAGGTTAATAAGGAGTGATGAAACATTGGTACCTCAGCCTGATCCAGAGGTGCTAGAGATTCCCCATGCTCCCACTGCTCTTTATGCTCAGCAAAGCTTGGGGCCTTGATTCATGTAGGGAAACCATGGAGTTTTCCAAGTGTTAGTTGCATATATGTTCCTTCCCTGGGAGACAAATATCAATGAATTTAGAAGGCTTTTATGTTCCAGTGCCCCAATATGTGTGTTGAATATAATTAAACTACTGTCTTGGGCTGATTAAAGAACATGAACCAAAAGGACAGGAGACTTACATTCCCTCTTGGAGGGACTGAATCCAATACTATATCTTCACAGAAAATATACATTACAGAAACACGTTAAGTTAGCCAACACAACAGTCACATAGTTAAAAGAAAAAAAGCTGACAGTCATCTGGTAAAGATTCAGATCAATTTACCTTTCTGATAAGGAGACCGTGAATCAGTATCAGTGCTGAACACGTTAGCAGACATGTTAGGTAAACAAATACTCGCTTGCTTGAAATCAAATTACTTTTCCAGTTCCACTTCCAAACAGTAATGATACACTGATTATTCCTGTGACATTAGAGGTGTAGTGGACAAAACCTGGCACTAAGAATATGAAGGGACATATGAAGTAGATGATGAAATATACTTTTACAATTTTATAAATATATTAATTTGGAAAACATTAAAATTAATATTAGAGAGCAGCAAATTAAATGTTTGTCAGTAAACTTAGTACTTGCAGTAGGAACTCCCTAGGAGTTTTCTTCCTGTGTTTATGTGTAGCACAACTCATCTACTTTAAAAGTAGAAGTAGTGAAAGAATGCATGCTTTGCATGGACAATAAAAAGTAATTATAAAATTGCAGATAGGACCTCCAGAGAACCGACAGTTTTGCTCACTGTTAACTTTGATCTTCGGTCTCTGCCTTGACAGGTGAACTGGGACACCAATTAAGGCACTGTGAAGCAGTTTTCTGCAATATGAGCACAAATGCTATAGAAAGGAGGGAATTTCATTTTATAACACCTTACTGGGTCACCAACTATCCAGCGAAACCTCGTCTTGCTCCATTCCTAAATCATACCTCCATCCAATCCCTTCTTATGTATTGTAACTTTCTCTGCTGAAGTGTCTGTTTACTTTCCTTGCTCTAATCAGGACATGGATTTCTCAATCAACTAACAAATTGATTAATTGTATGTGATTGCTGATTAATCAGTCATCAATTATAGGGAAGGCCACCACAGAGTTAAGAGTCTTTGCAGAAAATATTGAGTCAAAAGATCAGGCATGTGTTATATTTTACTATAATATTTTACTATAATACTTTCCTGTCATCAAGTATGAAAATCTTTTCCCACAGTAAAATATAAGAAAAATTTATTGGTCTCATATAGTGAGGTCACTGACAAAAAGTAAAATTTATAAATCAGCCCATCCTGCAAACCAGGGACTTCTTGATCATTGAAATATTTTTAAAAAGAGAAAAAAAAAATATCTCGTGAAGTTTGGTGCATACTTCTGTAGACAACATGCATTAAGTGCAGTCCAAATATACCCGGAAAGTCAAATTTTACTAGGTCAGATCAAGTCTGGCATAAGACTATGGTAAGTAACCAAGTCTTGTGTTGTTCTTCCCTGCTATACCCTTCTAAAACTCTCTACAGTCCATTCAAGAAAAAATGTACCTGAAAGTTGTCTTCAGGATAAGGCAGATTATGAAAACAGACAGAAAGAGTAAAGACAAGGCAAATTCTGTTCTGGTCCTTCAAGGCACCTGTGAAATAAAGTATTCTATTTAGCACATGAAATGCAAATTAAAAAATAAATGAAGGTCATAACCTTCCTCGTCCCTATGATTGCGTATTGTCTTGGTGAGCTAGTGCCTCATATGACCAGCTGATTCCCCTTATTTGTAGATGCAGAGACAACTACCTCACTTGGCTTGTCTGTGGAAAACTTCTGGTATGTGGAGAGTTACCTGCAGCCAAGAAAACTTGGACCTTCCACTAATGCTGGCAGCTGAATTCCTGCTTCCTGGAATTTATGTTGTTGACAAGTTTTCCTTTTTTCTTCTTCTCCTAGCACAAGTGTTTAAGCAAGTTGGAATTGCTGTAGTTCCTTGGTATATTGCTCCATCCGTTCCTCCTCTTTTCACAAGAAATTCTCTGTTTCATGGAAACTCTCCCGTATTTTCCACATGCTGCAGTTCTTACATGCCAACTTCTTCCTGTTCAGGCTCCTAAAAGGTGGATGAGAGACTTTGTCTCAAAGACTCCTGTCTGTGTCTTTTTCACATGATTATGTCACGAGCCTCTGCAAAAACCCTAAGAGACAGTGAGGGTGCTGGACTGAAGTTTGAGACTGGATCTTCCCTTGTGTGCTCTTATGTAGTTAGTGTTCAAGAGCTGTGTCGAACTATAACTTGTAAACCATTTTTCAATTGTCTCAAGATAAGATTATTCAAACTAAACTGATTAATGGTTCATATCTTCTCAGGTGACACTGGAAACTATACTAGAGAAGACTCTTTGATCAGCCCTGGGAAGTGAACAAGTCTTGTTTGTGTTGTTAATTGGTATGGAGCAAAAAAAGATTGTGCCTTTCAGCTTCCTTTCACCCCATCAAGCAAGACACAAAGGAGCACAGTAAGAACTGTGAAACAGAACTGGTTAGAGTTTGGTCTTGATTCTTCTCATGATGATATGAATACAAAAAGTCTGCCCAGAAATAGGCTCAGTTAGAATATTGAACAGTTTTATGCACATATTTGGTTGTTTGTTTTCTTTTTCTTTTCCTTTTTTAATTAACAGTGCCATGACTTTGGCCCATAAAAAAGCTGTCTCTTCAGATTAATGATCTGGCCTCAGCTTTGCCTTTTTCCAGTAACAAACTGTTCCAACAGTAAATAAAACACTTCTTTAAGACAGGAACAAATCTCATGCTAGGCAGAGATGTTTATCTAAAGTAACCTGGGTCTGCCAGAGCAATGATCTGTAGTATACATAGGGCACCACAGTGTTTGATCTCTTCCTTGAGAAATCATATCTTATAGCACCTTGTTTGTAGCAATGGTAAAACTGTTTCCTGGGTTGTTGTGCTAAGAAAATGGCTTCATCTCACAAAAAAAATGAGCATTATCTTGTTTGAAGTATATGGCTTTAGGATAGTCTGAAAAAATAATAATTTTTATAGAGTAGAGCTAGGACCTGCAAACTGCCTGTGCTCAAGTCAGGCTTTTAAATCCTTCTTCTCAGAGACTATGATGCACCAAAACTGCTTTTATAGAACACCTCATTACATAAGCAAGAACATTGCAAAAATGCATTTATTTAGAATAATAAAGATTTATCAAATCAACAGATATTATTCTGGCCACAGGAGAGCAAGCTTCTGTTTCCCTTGAATATTGTTGAACTTTTTGAATTGCTGCCTTGTTTTTTTTTACCCCCTCAAATGTAAAAGAACAAAATATTGATGTTAGTAGAACTTGATCCTAAATTCACTAATGTAATTATCTGGGCTTCTATTAAATTGAACAGTGCAAAATAAATGTTTTAAGGAAATCAGTCCAAAGAAAATGACTCAAGTATGTCTTCATTTTGCTTTCTACCTTGTTAGCTAAATCCGGAAAAACAAAACAAATCAAAACAAAACTGCTTGTCTATCAATCTTACCATCCATCATTTTGTCTAAACACCTAGCAAATTATACACCATTGGCTTAATCTAGTAACTGATGTATATGACTTAAAAATAATAACAAGAATGAGATTTTTATTTGAGTTACACACCTGATTCATCCCATGCTTCAGAAGAAAAAAGGAGAACATTGAGGAAATTAAAAAAAAAAAAGAAGTTGCCAGTGCCTATGCGTTTTGACAAATGTTAGTTTCTGTCTGTAATACTTGTATTTTGAAAGGCAGTTGGCTTTTTTTTTTTTAATTATCTTTGTCACAAATCCAGAACTCTAACTAAGGAAGTAGAATGTAGTGAAGTAGAAAGAATCCACTTATTCCTTGTGGTTTTCTGTTCTTCATCTTGCTGCGAACATTGCCACTCTTCTAGCTTTTTATGAACTACTTTCAGGCTGACTGCTTTCAGAGCTATAACCTTTTTCAGTAGTAGTTTTATGCTACAGCATCCATTAGCAGAAGGTATAATACAGTAAGATACTACAAATTATTTTATAGCCAGCAGGATATAGTTTTCTTTTCAAATGTACTTTTAAAAATATTTAGGAACAGTTCAGCTGATGAATTCACTTAGCACCGATTTACAAAAGTTAATATTAAGCTATCTCCTCTAAATCTTGAGATTTATATTAAGCTATGAAACTCCTGTCTTGCATTACACTGAAACTGAAAGCCCCGAGCAAGGACAAAATGAAAGTATTTTGTAAGTGTTGTTCCATAGAAAGGGAAGTAGGATCACTTTGTTTCGTCTGTCTTTGTTCAATTAAATAGGAATTACATGGAAAAGTTCATATTAGCTTCAGTGGTCCATGATTCTAAGTCCATAAACACCCATTTAGAATTTTTCACCACACTTGGTAATTTCCACTTTTGCTTTTGCTCACCAACAGCTTTCAAAAGATGTTTATTCTTCATCCCATAAGAGTTAATAAAATCCATCTGTCCCCAGAATAACAGTACTCTCATAGCTCAAGGTGAGGTGCTGCAGTAATCTAAACCCACATGCTTATAAAGAATTCTTCAACTACTATTCAGTTGCTAGTGTGAAGAAAATACAGCAGACATTACATTAAAAGCTAAAAAGCAGAAGTAATTAGGATCAGTGACTCAGAAAAACAACCATAGTCTGGTTATATTTTGTTGTCAGTTTAAAATTGTCATCACTATTAAGAAATAATTCCTTTCATTTAATTTAGCTCATTTAAGAAAGCTTCTGGAAAGGTCCTACTATATGAAAATATATTAATATTATTTTGTTCTGTCTCTCAGAACAAAAATATAAGCTTAAATTACTCAATGAAGTTGTTTAAAGACAAAGTGAAGTGAAGAAACACTCCAAGGACTTTAACATTTAGCAGCTTTCACTTTGATCAAGAAATAACAATATGTATGTGTTCCTGTATTTAGCTCACAATTAAGAATGCAAATTTAGGTATGATGTTTGCTGGTTTCAGCTTGCTCCTTGTAATTTTAAAAGCTTCAACCAGATAGAATGCATATATCGTCCCTGCTGCTTTGAGAGAAGGAACTGGTCATGTGTTTGTGTGTACTTATGTGACAGAGGAAGATAAAAAGTATGTGAACGGGTAAGATGTATCCTCTGGCCAAATTTAGAACTATATCTAAGAGCAGGGCTGCAAGTACTTTATCCGTTTGACTAATGAAGATATTCTAGATGAACAATAAAGATAATTTTTATTATGGAATCATATAATGGACACAGAATGAGATTATAATCAGTTCGTTTATAGGAAGAGGCATAATATCTGCAAAAATTGTCAGTTAAATAGAAATATGTTTTCTTCTCCCCTCCCATTCTAACAACACTATATAACATGCACATAAGAACATCTTGGAATAAGTAAATTACAGGCAGAAACCTGTCAGCACACCCTTCCCTGTCACTATTCCCCACCCTATGTTTTGCACGTCTGACTTTCACAGTGACACTTGTTAGGTTACAATTTATATCTCAGAGCAAAAGCTGCTTTCCTAATATTCATGCAATCTGTCTATAACATTGTGATTCATTCTCCCTGTCTTATTTGATTTATATATCTTAAGGGTCCAGTTTTAATTGTCCCCAGTTACACTTTAAACATAAGTGCCTAGAGTTGACACAATAACTTGGTAGGCTGGTTTCCAGATCTTTTTCAAAAAACATATTAACTTCAGCATCTGCTGACATCTGTGAAGACTGTTGGGGCTCAGCACCTATGAAACACAGGCTTCCCATTGCTATGCCAACCACTAATTATAAAAATATAAATGAGACTAATCAAAGTTTTCAACCAGAGGTTTAAGAAATGGAAAGAGGAGCTGGCAAATTCAAAACAGCAAAAAAGGATTCAAGATACTGATTTCCAGTGTTAACAGATGACTCAATGTGGAAAATAAAGTATTTTGGAATTATCACTCCAAGGAATTAGTTTTATGCCAGGAAATATAAACTTGATATTATGACAAGATGACAAGAGACTTTGATGACAACTTGAGTTCAAGGAGTTCAGATTTTGAAGGGTGAACTAAGGACACAGGGCTGTTTAATCATACCCAAATCTGACTAAAGCAGCTTTCTATTAAAAATTAAATAAAGAATAAAGGCAACCTTTGCAGAGAGCAGAAGAATAAAAGTGATGGATCTTGCTTCCTCCCCTGCCCCCGCTTCATTTTATAATTTTGAAATCACCCTATTTGAGAAGCAAACAGACAAAGTTTTCTGAAAAATGTTTTGTTCCTCTTATAAAGTCTAGTATAATAACTTAATCTGTTTAATGAATGATTATCTATCTGATCATTATGACATCGTTTATTTTATTGTTATTGCTGTTGCTTTGTCTGTTTTTTTGATGTTTTGTCTGTGCTTTTAAAGACCTCTTTCTGGTAGAATATACTATATATATTATTTTTATATATATTACCCAGTGTTCTGTCTTCTATTGTGGAGGTTAAGACTAATGCCAGTCAAAGAAAACTATCCCAAACTCTGTCCTGAACAATTAGCTCTTAAACTAGTCCACAGGGTCATACTGAGGGGTCCCTTTTCCTCTGGGGAATTGGTTAAGGTCCCCAGATTTCAGATTGCCCTCAGCCAGAGAAACATAATTAGTTTGCTAGTTATTCTGAAATCACCAGCAACAAATGTAAGGCAAAGAGGAAGATATATTACTTTTCCAGTAGTCCCAAACATCAACACCACCATTACTGGATTTAGAGAGACAGAGATGGAAAAGGTAATGCTTGTTTCTTTGTAGCTGTACTTTACATTCGCTCTCAGAGGTTTTCTCATTGTGTTTCCCAGCTAGAAGCTACCAAAAAGATGTATGTCATTCTGGCTGGGGAGCAATTGCTGAAGCAATCCCTCTTTCTCCTGTCCCAGAAGAGTTCTGGGTCTGACTAAAACCTTAAATACACAAGTCCTTCTTAGGCCTTTATTCAGACATGCATTTTCATCCTACCCCTTGCCTGACAGAGCAAGTCAGGATGTATCTTTTAACTTTCGCTTAACCTCTTCCACCTCAGTTTACATCTGGGTAGGGGTAATCATCTCTTTCTAGAAGATAGCATGAAACTGGGTAAAAGACTGTTCTTGTGCCTAGGCAACTATAACAGTTTGGGATTCTTTTCTATCTTATTTTCAGGAAAATATTTTCTTCTTAAAGTGAGTAGGGTTCAGTCTTCAGTGTACAGCTTCTTCACCTGCCAACACCAATATTTAATATATTTTATATACATCAGTGGCCAGTGTGTATTGAAATTTTATAATAATTTCTATAAAATGTAAAAATCATAGATATGATTCATTGGTAATTCTTAAGCGAGACAAGAAAAAACTAACTTTATCCTTTTAAGTGACAGATGATGTGGGATACAGCCCTGTATAAGGTTTTGAAAAATATTGTATTAAAAGGGTTCAGCTAGTAAAAAGTAGATTCTAAAAGGAGAAACTGTTACCCTGAAGCTGGATGGATGTACATGAGTTGTAGGACATGTCTCTTAAACACTAATTTAGATGTTATAATAAGTACTATCTTAATGAAAATGTTCAATTTAATCTTAAATTAAATTGATCTCTGAGATTGTATGCTGTCCTTCATAATGAACACTCTATCCCTTTAAAAAGAAAAAATATGGAACTCGATTAAACAGCTGTTTGATGAGAACAGGGAGTGAAGGAAAGCAAAGACTGTCAGTGTTAAGAGCTGCATTAAATTATTCTAAGCATGGATCCAGAATGATGATGTGTTATGCTGTTCAAGATTGTGCGTCAGTCCTTCTTGTTGTGTCCTTAAGTCATGTCATGCTCACGTGTCTACACGGATACTACTTGTACCTTGTGCAAGAAAAAAAGGTTTAGCTTTAAGTGGCCTCCCTTGCATTTGCCAAAGAGAAGTACTGGTGTTGAGACATGCATACACAACATATGAAAAGGAAAATGTAGACAGCTACATAAAAATAGTGTTGGTTAGATAAATTTCAGTATTGTGTTTGTCTTTTATTAAAAACAAGATGTGAAGAAAATGATGAAAATGTGGACATTTGGCCTGTGGATTTTAAAAGATTTAATGAGAATTTAGTTTATCTGCAAATATGCATATGTATACTAAATTTCTTTTTTAAAACCCACACCTTTGAAGTAAGCTGTTCTTTTTTTTTTTTTTTTTTCTAGTATTAGTCAAAGATATAATCCCAGAACAAAGCTAATGTTCCAAGTAATTCACCTTATTACTTTATTCATGTTTGGTAGGCTGGTTTCCAGCCACGGAGAAACATGAGTGTAAAAGGGAAGTTTTTTGGAATGCATGCATCATTACACCTCTGCCCTTCCATAGGTTTCTAGTCAGGAATGATTCAGTGTAAAACTTGACCTACAATTCAGACTCAACCTTAATTTCTCCAAAGAAACTTAAAGTCACTTTTGCACAATCACACTTGTTTTTCAATTGATTTATACTCTGAAACAGAGTGCATTACGGAGAGATGACTTAACCAGTGTTATATCACAGAGAAGTATGAGGCAAGAAGGATAGATGTCCTAAATAAATATCATGCTTGGGTGAATCAAACTGCAACAAAATAGTAGGCTTCCGGTCCCCTTCTATACTAAACATTTCAAGTACTTTTCATTAAACAAGCGGATATGTATCATCAGTTTAGCTTTTCTGCAGCTCTAATGTCCTTTTGACAAAATAAGAATACTGAAACCATATATCTCCCTTTGTTTACCTGGCCTGATGTAAAATACTAAGTGGCGCCATCTGATCCATTGCTTTACTTACAGAAGCTCAAATATTAAGATTTCCATACAGATTCTGCTTGTTTATACCATGTGTGACCCAAGTCAATCTGGTAGAGTTGAATCTGTGTGGTCTGCAGTCTTTTACTATTAGGACAGAAAGCAGTATTTTCCCATCTGTTCAATAAAAGGGAATGTAACCTTACATGTAGCCATTATGATCACCCATAGGAAGGATGACTATGTTCTACTACAATAATGAAATAAAAGATTTAATTTCTTGAAACATTTCTAATGCCTTAAAATTTAACTTTGCAATAACATATATGAAACAGTTTTCAGTAAACAGCTTTTAAGTAGTATCTTACTACAGAGATTTAACTCATCAGTACAATACAGGTCATTTTCAAATACACTTGGAGTCTGCAGTTCTCTCTATGCACAGGAAAATGTTTTCAGAGTAATGCTTGTTCACAAAAAATATTAGTTTTATACAAGAAGCATAACTTCAGCTAATGCACAGAGAAATATTGTAGTGTACTTTCATGGTCTAATTTGCATGGATGAAATGTTTCAATTGTGTGGGAATATACTTAATGTATTGCTTTGACTTAATTTGAGAATAAATAGATCTGGGATTATTTGTCATTTTCCAAGAGTCAGCATCAGCCTTACAGTCATCTGACAATACCACTTGAAATATGACAGCATTATCAGGCCAATATGCTGTTAAAGTTTAGCTGTAAAGACAGCTCTTAAGAGTGAAAATAACACAGTACACTATCGCATTTATTTTATCATCTAGAGAAAAAGGTAAAAATCCTCTGTTCTTTATTTCATTCTCATTATAAAGAAATGTGACTGTTTAACATTAACATTATTTACTGTTATTATTTGAACAAATCCAAATTACAGGATGTCTGGTTTTCAGTCAGTAGGACTATTCATTCACAAAAGAGTATAAACACATATCAAAGCATCCTAAAATCCTAATAAAGCAGGTCTTTTGCTTTTTGGACTTCATTTCTCAGTAAGTATAAATGTCAGACAGTTCTTAAACATTGTCCTCAAATGATTATCCCAGTCCCTAGAGAACTTATTTCTTCTTCCTTTTCCAGTTTAGTTATTTGAAACTTGGATTAGATCTGTAACATCATTTATGGCATCTGGAAGGCATTTTAGTAACAGAAACTCAGCCAAAATATCAGAGGAATGCACCCATGTGGACAAAGTGTGCTGACTTAGTTTATCCAGCTAGGCACTGAGATGCTCTTTTGCATTAAATCTATTAAAACTTCAAGCTATCCTTTTATGTACAGTAGCAGGATTCTGATGCAGAGTATGTTCACACAGATTTTATTCATTTTAATATATTAATATGGATTTTATATATGATCTTATGCATTAGTATAGTCATTAGTGTGCAATTTGATTCTACTGATAACCTTGGAAGTAAAAAATATTGTAAATTCATATTTCTAGTTTTGGATAAAACAAGCTGGTTTTGGTACACCATTTTGAAATCTAAGGAAGATTTTTTTTAATATGTGTCAAGCTAGGTTTTTACAGAAATGAAATCTGAAAGTTTTTGCTTACTTGTAAAAAAGTGTATTTCAGCAGTTTGTTTATCTTTACTCAGAATAGATATTGAAATAAAAAAGCAACAAGGGATGCTTCAACAAAATTCTGATAAATTTGTATATTGCCAGCTTAAGCTCAGAAATACTTGACTCAGAAGTCCAGTTTGGTAATTTTGTCCCATGTTCCTTGTTCTTTAAGCTTATTCTGAGTACAGAATATGTTACAGTTGCTGGAGACCAGTGCATAGAAGGCAACATGTGCCTCTCCCCACCTGTGTGCATCCATAAATCATGTTGTAACCCACCAAGAACCATTTGCAGCCATTCATCAGTTAGGTTACAGAAAGTGAGTAGTAGCAGTTATGCTGAACTGGATAATTAACTTGAACTTTCAGATGCCCTGTCACTGATTCACACAGAAATCTCAAGTCACAAAGCTCTGCCTTAACTAAGAAGGTACAAGAAAGATGTTAAAAAAAAGAGCACACACAAGGATCTATTCAGAAGACACTACTATTATGTGTGGAAAGGAATTAAGTTCTGTCCTGTTGAGCACACCATGGCTTTTTTGGTTCTCTACAGCTTTAATTAATTATTTAGCTTTCATGTCCAAGTAAGTAGGAAGGTGGAGGGGGACTGAAACAGAGGGGTACTGACCCTTCAACAAGCAAGCTTCAAAGGACTCAGGGACCTGCTTCTTAAATGGGATAATGACACGTGGCAAAGGAAATGTAATACTGACAAATGTGAAGTAATTTCCATTAAAAGGAAGAATAAGTAGAGGTAACCAACACACGGAACTAGAAGAATCTAAGTTTCTGTTGAAGACTTAATTTACTCAAGAAATTCTAAAATTTTACAATGGAAAAATTAAAAGGACATCTTGCCATACATGATCTGCTTAATCTCATTTTGTACTCATATTAAAAACCTAGTGATCTTGTTTATATAAAACCTGTTAGACATATGTCAGAATTTATAATTTTTATCCTTCCTAAATCCATGGGTCCTACAAGTGTTGAGAGACCTGGCTGATGTTTTTGCCCTACCACTCTTCATAATTTTTGAAAGATCATGGCAAGCAGGAGAGGTGCTTGACAACTAGAGAAAAGCCACTGTCACTCGAGGAACAGGCTGCCCAAAGAGGTTGTGGAGTCTATTTCTCTGGAGACTTCCAAGACCTGTCTGGATGTGTTCTGGTGTGACCCGCCCTAGGTGGTCCTGCTCTGGCAGGGGGGTTGGACTAGGTGATTTTTAGAGGTCTCTTCCAACCCCTAACATTCTGTGAATCTGTGATTCTGTAAATCAGCATGAAAAGAAAGAAATAGTAAAATTTTTGAAGCTTAGGTTTCATTTCTTCAAAGTCTGCTCAGGGCAAAATATTTAAACATTTTGCTTAAATTCAGTTAGAGACAGAAAGTAGCAACTGATGCCCCAGAGACCACCAAAAGCATCATGTAGCTCTTCCTTATGAGGTACACACTAATGTGAATGTGTAGATACTGCATTTCTGTTCAGCTTCCGTTTTGTTCACAGATGGGGGACAAGCCTAATTTCCACAGAGGTTTCATTAGGGTCTGATGTAAGGCCTTGCAACATAGAGAACACTTGATTAATAGTAGTTCAAAATAAAGCCCATTGGTGCTCTGAATCACAGAAAAGTGATATATCTTTGTAAACAGAGCACATTCAAAGGTTATTGTGGATGGTCATCTTTTATGTTGAAAGTGAGATCAAATATAGGGTTGCCAAGGCCAGGGAAACATAAAGAGGAAGCTTGAGTTTTCCAGTTTGCTGGGAGAAGATGGGGAAAAAAATGCATCAGCTGTGGTAGTTTTCTGGAGAATATCTTCTGTCCATGAGAATAACCTAAGTGCATGACCCTAGAGTATGCAGAAAACCTTGGGGGTTCAACAAACCTTGGGGGTTGGTTCAATGCCTGTTAATAATTTATTTTTGAAATTGAAGACCTGAAAAATAAGATGTACAACAGAGAGAGAGCAACTATAATCCTGCAGTGCTATGGCTATTCTCTCAGCAGTGGAATGCACAGTTTTGAGCTCTTACTCTAATGGCTGGATAAATCCAAAGACTGTTCCTCATATGGAAATATATATGACTACTGAGATGAAGATGGGAACTGAAGTCTTCTCTTCTAGTGGAGTGCTTTAACAACTAGGTTTAAAAGTGTGAGTTACTCTCTCTCTCTGTGGCTCAATGAACTCCAGGCTGCTTCACATGAGAGACAACAGGATCAAAAGGAGATGTGGAAACCCAGGCCTAATTATCTCTCTTTGACCATGCCTTATGTAGAGAATATTGGCAAGATAACGAGAAAGTGTTTGGTTAGCAATGTGTCTAACGAAGCTGTGGGCCCTTGTGATGTTACGGTGCGAAAAAAGGGAAGTATGACTAAGGTTCCAGAGTGTATCTCCTGGATCTTCTCAGGATCTGAGGATGTCTCCTGTGACTAAAGGGGCACCCAGCCAACTGCAGAGTAGCACATGTGGCCTTGAAGAAAGCTGTAAAGAAAAAAAGCTAAGCGATGTCCTGCCCTGCTACTCCCCTGGGGAGCCCTCACCATGCCCAGCTCAGGGACCTGCCAGCCCTTGCAGTGAGTGCCCCACAGTGCCCTTGAAAACCAGGCCAGGTTGTGGCTTCTCTGAATGCTGGTGGGTTTTCACGAAGGATCGTGAACTGAGTTTCAGAGCTCTAGGGGAAAACTAAACAGAACTTTCTCATATAACCCCAGTTTTACATCTCAGATTTATGGAGGTTAAATGTAGCTGAACAGAAGCATGAAATTGGGGGGAAGAAGCCCACAAAAAACTACAAAATACAATAAAAATGTTTTTAAAAATCACAGGCATGCATTAAGAGCTCAATAAATTCAAGACCTTCAGCTCAGCCACTTGACTTGTATTCTCTGTGCTTCTCCCAGAGCCCATATTCTAAAATGGAGTGGTGATACTATTTGCATTTCTCTTTTGAGGAGTATATTAGTCCTCAACACATACAGTACTCATGGCTTAATGTAATTTCTCATTCTTTTTACTTTTTAATTGCAAAAATAACTCTATTTCATATATAGTTCATTAAATACATAAAAGCAAATATTATATGTATTCATTATGACTTGGCTAAGCTTGATATATTTTCATTCTTATATTTTTTTCTCTTGAATACTCTTATTGCATCCACTCCTCTTAAACTTCTAATGGAATTACAAACCTGTGTTTCTAACAGAATACTTATTATTTCATGTTTTGCACTACAGCATTAACAGTATTTTCCATGTTTGATATAACAGTCTGAGTATAATGTCAATAATGCTACATAACGATAATAATCACTCCCTGTAGTTTGATTCAGTGTCTGTGCAATTCTATTAGTAATTCAGAGTGGGCTGGAATGTATTTCTGTCATCACTCCACCTTAGCTACAAAGATAAACTAATGCTTTCCTCCACCATCACATTATTATGTGAGAGCTCGCCTAAATCTCTGAAGAGATTATATTTATGATTTATAATACTCCATGAAAAGTATTATTTTGTATCAAAGTGAGCTTTGATATCTCCTTTATCCTCCTCATTGCCAGCTTTTTACTTTTGTTCTCATCAATTTGCATGTTGAATTCACATCAGCATATGTCCCTCTGTAAAGAAAAAAGTTACCTTTGAACAAATATTGAAAGAACTGCTCCATTACATTGAATTTCTTTCATGGCTAGTCACCTGACTAGCCTGACTGTTGTGCCACTTGTGCCTTTCTCCAGATCCCACTCAATGCATCATTATAGTAATTTCATGTTGTTTATTGTCTCTCCAATGCCATCAGCAGCTTATTTTCTAGTAAACTCTTACCTGTTAAAACTACCACGTGGTGAGATGCATCCACTGAACCGTTACTGAATAGTCCTGCTGCTGTGAATACTTCCTGATTTCACTATCCTGAGAATTACGCAATACATTTTCAAACTTGTTTTACCCAAGTAATTTTGTTCCTGTCTAGACTGTATTTTTCCCCCCTCAAATTTATAGGCCTTACATATATATATATATTTCCTTTCTACTGTCGTTAAACATTCCATTTTAAACTAGCTTAGTATTTTCTGGGTATTTAATTAGCAAGCTGTACAGTAGATTAATTTGGATGACTGGTAAACCAAGATCTGAAAATTTCAGGATTCTGCTGGACACCCCTACTTGCTGCTTCAGCCAGTTTTCAGGCCACAGATTCTGCTGGACACCTCTACTTGCTGCTTCAGCCAATTTTCAGGCCACATGGCATTGTCCAGCTAGAAGAAAATTAAAGAGCTTATTTTGGAGAAGTTCTTGCAAAGAAAACATGATAACTAATGCAACTGATGAACTGCAGTCCAAATTATCTTGCACCACCTGCAGTAGTTTCATATGCAAACCAAATAAAAGTGATGAAATAAACTCTATAAGGTTTAATAACATAGGTAATTTAAGGCAGGTGAGTCATTTAGGCAGAAGACAGTAGAAAAGAACTGATGCTACAATCTCAGCATTTCTCACAAAGAGCACTAGAACTACAAAAGCAAGACAGTAGAATCTTAATATTATTAAGGACAGATTCAGTCTCGATGTCACTAGGAGTGAGCCATACACAGCATTTGAAAACTGTAGTAATGGAATAGAATGACAGAATGTTTGGAGTTGGAAGGGACCTTAAAGATCATCAAGTTCCAACTCCCCTGCACGAACAGGGGCACCTCCCACTAGAACAGGTTGCTCAAAGCCCCATCCAACCTGTCCTTGAACGCCTCCAGGGATGGAGCCCCCACAACATCTCTGGGCAGCCTGTTCCAGTATCTCACTACTCTTAAACTGAAGAATTTCTGCCTGAATATTCACTCTATGCTGGATTATGTGATTAGAGGATGTCTCCCTCATGAAATGCAGATGCACTTTTCTTATGTTTCCCCTAGCTCTGCCTTAGCTGCTGCAGGCAAGTGTGCAGGTCATCTCAGAGTACAGATAATTTCCAATGTGACAGTGTAATACAGCCTTAGTGGTGGAAAACTGAGTCCTTCTATTCATTGACCCATTTCTTCCTAGTTAATTTGATCTGATTATAGCACAAGATTTAATTTTTCTGTAAAATATGATAAACAAACAAAATTATTCTTTTGGATTTTACACTTATCTATAATTCAATGAACCTAGCCATCATATCCTCCTTCTTAATCTTACTGCACTACTAGTGTTCAGGCTGATGATACAAACTTAGCCAATGCAGTCACATTCTGCTCTTAATTCTTAGTCATTTCATTGCTGAGTCTTTTATGTGAGGTCATGCACTGATAAGAAATGCATACATAACACATTTTCTTCATATTGGCAAATAGGCCATCTTTAATAAAAATTGCTGTCTGAACTGTTTGGAATTTATCTGGTCTTAAGTTCTCAGTGTCAGCATTCTTGTAAAGGCTGATTTCCAAACAGTGAATGCTCAGGCTTATCCCACTATCAAGTTTCTTTGAGATCTTTCCTTACTGGAAACCAGAGTGTACTCAAAATTAGTCATACACATAAAACAAAACAAAACAAAAACAAAACACCCAACCAACCAAACAAAAAAGAACACGTTCACTTTGATTTATTGAGAAAATGTACTTTTTTTTTTCCCAAAAAAAATTGTAAGAAGGATTCCCAAGATGAACTCTTATATGACAACGTTCTGTGCAAAACCCCAGAGTTTTGTTTATTTTGTTATACTTCCTTTAAAACTGAGGTTTATGATGGAAATAGTGACACCCCTAAGTTAAGCCCTGGGAACTGAATTACAGTCATAAAAATTCACTGAACTTTACTGAAATCTCTTCTTTATGCCACAAAATGCTTTTTAATGAAGTTGGAGACTGGTAGTGTCATTGTCACTTATCTAAGATTACTACTGCTTACTCCTTCCTTCAGTACTTCTCAACTTGAACTCTATTTGCTCCACTACATTTCAAAAGAGCTTTATTTCTTATAACTTCTCTTCTGTTGAACTGCTTGGAGATATCACTGTACTGTAACTGAATGCTATAATATGTTGTATAATAGCAATGGTAAAGCTCCTTGAATAAATTGCTGGAAGTTAGACATATCCAGTCTCTGTTAGCCTTTTAGTAAATCCGTATTGCTTAAAGATAAGAAGCATTTCATTAGCTTTCTAACAATCTATTCCTGTGAATTATGAATACTGATGAGTAAGTCTCTGTAAGCCTAATGGACTTTATCTGAAGCATTTAAGATCTTTTGCTTTAGGTATTCAATTTACATCATGAATTCAGATATACCCATGAGGCCTTCGTTTTTAAGAGACACCAAAATGAATATTTAACCACTACAGCTTCTATTGCTGTAATGGGATGAATCAATATTACTAAGCACATGGTAATTACCTTACAGTTACAATACTTCCTAGAATTAAAGAAGAAAATTGGTATTATTAGTCATCTTAATAAGAAAAAAAAAATATTCTACAAGTATGTGGCAATGGGGGAATGCCCAGCATTACTGCAAAGGTAGATGGTGAATACCTTTTGCAATAATATGGGAAGCTCAGAGGACAGGGAGGAGTTTGCACATATGCATGTTACACTGGACTTCTGATCGTAAATGAATCAGAATAGATTTTTCCTTTCTCTAACAGTTTGATTTAATGCTATATTAAACTTAAAAAGAAAGAAGAAAAAAAGGAAAAAAAAGAAAAGAAAAAAAAAGAAAGAAAAAAGTCTGAGCTATTCAGTTGAATTGTATTTCTTAGGGCTTTTTTCCACATACTGAAATTACATATCCTCTTGTCCACTTCGTTTCATGCCCTTAACAAAAACCTTCATCTCTGACGTCTATGTCTTTTCCATTCCTTTAAGTCTTTCTAGAGATCAAAATGCATGAAGACAGCAATAATTTTAATACATTCAGAAATAAAGAATACTTGTGTTTCGTTTATCAATATATTCCTACTATTATTACTACATGTTAATAATTTAAAGAAATATTTGAAATATCACAGGCTTCTCTAGTTAACATTGTACAGAATAAACACAGGCTTGCAAAAACTTGTGGATAAAGTATTTCCTATTGTATTTTTTAGATGGCTTTACAGCTAAAAATAAAGGATTTTATCCTTTGGCCATTTTAATAACCTACCATTAGAGCATATTACTAATTCTCAATCCTTGGTAGGTAGTGATATCTTCAATCACTTATAATAGTACAAGGGGATAGCATTCTTATTTCTAGGATACAAATGATTGTGTTTGTCCTCATGGCCTGGTTAGCTCTTCTGACTCTTCTGATTTGAATTTATCTGTGTTGAATTGTCCCACTAAGAATGACAAAGAACAACTCTCTTGTCATACAATGTCTTTCTCTTTTGTGTAAGCTAGTCCTTGGTACTGATCCTTGGAGCTTTGCTAACAGCAAAGATTCTCAGTGTGACACCTACTTTCTCCTCCACAGCTGAAAAACTTTTGAACATGCATTTGCCCAAGGCAGTGCTATGATTCTTACCCGTGATACAGGAAAATACTTGATTGGGGTATAATCTTGCACCTCCAACACAGTATTAATAAGTTTACAAGCCCTGCACACAGCTAAAACACTGATCTTGGTTGCATTTAACCTTAGATAAATAGAAAACAGAGATATATGGAGCTGCTGGAAAGGGTCCAGAGAAGGACCACGAAAATGATCAAAGGGCTGGAGCGCCTCTGCTATGAAGACAGGCTGAGAGAGTTGGGGCTGCTCAGCCTGGAGAAGAGAAGGCTTCGAGGAGACCTTATAGTGGTCTTCCAATACCTTAAGGGGAGGCTATAGGAAAGATGGGGAGAGACTTTTCAACAGCTTTATGCAGCCTGGTCTAGTGTGAGGTGCCCCGGTTATAGCAGGGAGGTTGGAACCTGATGATCTTTAAGGTCCCTTCCAACCTTAACCATTCTATGATTCTATATCTTCATTTGTCATCTGGTCTGATCTTTGCAAAGCCATATATAGCCGTACTGACCTGAAACTGCCCAGGAGGCCCCGGCTGCCGCCAGCCTGAGGTGGTGGTGGCTACCATGGGGGGCAGCTGTGCCTGTGGAGAGGAGAGGGTGGGTCGGGTGACCCACATGGACCAATCACAGTGCTCCTGCCCATGGGCTCAGTATAAAATGGATCCTCAGAGGGCTGTTCTCTGGCTGGTGTGCTTTGGATCTTCTTTGTTATCACTCCTTGTGCTGCTGCCATTCCTGCATATGTTTTCTTTCTGGGGAAGAACGCAATTCAAGAAGGTGGGTCACTTTCCCCTGCTTCCATGAGTAGGACCAGTGTGGTGACTCCAAGGTTCGTTGTGGACTGTATCCAGAACTCTGGACTGAGTCACCCCCATCTGTTGCTGAGTTCAGTTTGAGACTTTTCTGGTTGGGATGTAATTACAACTGAGAAGTGTGCATTCTGTATTTTCATATTCATTTATATTTTATATTTGCATTCAATTCACTGATATTACTACCTTTATTATTTCATTAAACCTCGCCTAGTCTGTTGTTGTTTTTTTTTTTTTTTTTCTGACCTTAGAGTGTCTCCAGTGTTCCCTTTGTCCTTCCCTGGGACGGTAGTGGGGGAATAATGCAGAGCATCTCTCACCTGGTTACTGGCTAAAACCATGACACCATTCCAAAGGGCACTATTCCAGTCCTAAAAATGTCTGTAATAGAAGTTCAGTAAGTTTTCTAGGTAAACTATTCCATCACTTAACTATTTTTCAATTAAAAAATAACTCATTGTTTTCTTAAGCCTGACTGCTCTTTTCCCTGTCCTCAGTGTGAAGAACATTTGTTTTCTAGTCTCCTGCTGACGAATCTTAATTTATCTGAAGTTATTTGTGATGTTTCTTTCAATCCACCTTTTCATTCCACTGAACACTTCTTTCAAAAGTTATTCACAGGTGTTATTCTTTGGGCTGGCGTGTATCTTTGTTCAGTAAAATGTGGCTGTGGCTCAGCTTATGAGTTGTGCAAAAAGAAAGCTATTTGAACATACAAAACTTTTACAGAGAGCAAAGATTAACTAAATCTACTGCTTTGGGAGCCAATCGAGTGATCCTTCCAAACATTTCATCTGATGGATTATAATATCTTACTGTTAAATGCAGCAACTCCATATCTTGCTTTGAATTGGTATTTTCAGCCCAGCTATTGTTTCCCAGCTGTTGTAATAGCTGCCCTACTAACTGTAGAAACTGTTGCTCTATTGCTGTCTTTGCTATGACAATATTTCCACCCCAGGAATCTCCCTGAGACACAGAACAAGTGTCAGGCTGCTGCTTGGTAACAACTTTTGGTTTTTTTCCAAGGCCTCACTTCTCTTCTTAACATAAAAGCAGTTGAGGCCTGTTTATTTAGTCTTGTTTAATGTAGGTGTTAATGAGAGTGAATCATCTTGGGCTAGGTACCTCAGTGGCACTCCATTAGCAGTACAGTTACACAGATATCCCAAAGGGTGACTGATTTTAAATCCTGGTTGAGCTTTAAACAGCTGTTACATTTTGTAGATGAATTCTGCATTGCTTTTGCAGTGGATACCACCCCATAAAAAAAAACCTGTATCCAGAAAACTTAGTGGCTTTCAGAGGAAGTCAGTATAATTTCTTTTACTTTGTGTGGCTGTTTTCCTGACTGAAATGAAGTGTCTGAAGCTCTGAGTTCATCCATACTATTCTCACATTTGGACTGTTGTGTCCTCTAAGTGAATTTAGTGAGCATCATGCATTTTATAGAGACTCTCCCAAATATGGACTTATGCCACTAGGATGCTATTAGGAATTTTTTTTGAGACAGCTTCTTTTAAACAAATAAAAATGACTTGATTCATGTGTTGCAAATCCCTACTGGGTTATGCTGTTTTCATGACTAATTATTCTCAGTAACCACAGCTTTACAGCCTATGACCTTACAACAGCAAGCAAGCTGTAAGAAAACATGGGCTTGTTGTGATGGTTATGCCTTTGCTCATGTTCCAGGTCCCATGTGGCTTGTTAACTCTCCACACAAATACTACTTCAACTGCCTCCAGGCCAACTGCAGTTGTTGAATTGCCAGGGATCATGAAAGTAACGTCTCCACTGGACACTCCAGACTGAAAATAAAAAGTCATTCTAATTTATGTTTAAAACAATAAGGATTCTTCTTAATTTCACTGAATGGAACAGAATTCTCTTAAACAAAATATTTCCAGTCTCTTGTAATCTTGTGTGCAGTCTTTACTGCAAATTATATTCTTTTGGTATTAAGTTGTACTAATGACAGGCAATAGATGACACAATGAGAGATCTGATTAAAAGGAAATGGCATTTCACAAGCCATTAACACTTTACCAACTAAAAGCTCCTAAATATGTATTCAGATTCAATTATAACAGAAGTGCTTTTGTTGACACCTCACACTGGAAACTGTTAGCAGTATTGTCGCAACTTGTAGGTCTATCCAATCACATGTGTTACCTGTCTTCCTTTAAAATAAATGTCAGGTTATTATTCAAACAGAAACAATAATGTGTTTGATAGAGTTTCTTCTAAATTTAAGTTTGACTTCCTTGTTCTGCATAGTTACAGAAGTGCAACTGATAACTTGATAGGAAACCTGATAGGAAAGAGGTAAGTACAGAAGAGCTGAGGGATGGAGAGGAGCTCTGTGGAATATCTTCTGTTGATACATATGCATGCTTATTTCTGTTTTCTGGATCTGACTGCACCACTGTATAGAATGGAGTAAGTATTGTGAATTCTCAGATCATGAGGCATGAGGTTTCTAAATAGATCATTTATCATAATCATTGAATTTCAAGCTAAATCTTTCTTAGACTGGTGTATTTCTGGAAAGATCTAAATGATTGAGAGGTAGCATTAGCAATTTAGTTGCTGAAGCCTTCTTTGTGAACTGATACTTTATCTGACCTAGAATGGTGTTGGGGCACAGCATACTATGAATAAGTCATTAAAATTAAGTCAGACACCTTTGATCATTTAGAAATCTCATTGCACTGTTTGCAAGAGTACAGGAGATGTTAAACTTGGCTTCTCGACAAGTTTTACATTGGGCAATTTGAATCTGTTTGGGTAATTCAGATGGGATAATATTCCTTGCTATTTTTGTATCTAAAGCCTCATTAAGGGGGATCTTTCTTCACTTCTCTGCTGAATTTTAATGTGTAGTATTGTTGGAAAGAACTAGAAAGTTTTCCCAAATTCCCACCATACATTAAAAGCATAAGGAAGGACTTTGATTAAAATCCTACTTTTACGTAGGCCTCAAACTCATTAATTTTAAGAGGACATGCATTGAAGACAAATATTTAATTAAAACTCAGATTCAGGTAGCCTATTTTAAGTGTCCAGATTATTATCTCATTCCAACTGGATAAAATTTATTCAACATCCATCTCTGTTCTGTCTGCTGGTTGTGTAGAGTGATTCAAGGTCCTGCGATCTCTGTCTGACTGCTTTGTGTATTTAAAGATCTCAGTAAGGAGATTGCAGCAGAATGCTGACTCAGTTATAATTAAACAGTTAAAAAAATACATAGATACACACATAACAGGTCTGAGTTCTTCACTTCATAATTCTCAATACCTGAGTCAGACCTTTATAGACTGACCTTTCCTTCATAATTCAGAATTATTGGCAAATTAACTATATCACATTGCCTCAAACCTGCCAGGGTTAAGAGCTAAGTGCTTATAGTGGTGGAAACAAGTGCTGGATGGCTGGAAACATATCCTGTGCCTCGTGCCACAGCCCAGAACACCATCCTGGCTTTCACCCATATCCCCAGACAGTTGTTCTGTTCCAAGTGTGAAAAATACCAATATCTCATTTTCAAAGTGTCTGTTGTTGGGCCATTGTTGGGGAGGCAATATTGTTGTGGACAGGGAAAGAGCAAGCAGAGAAAAGACCAGTTCTGTGATTCAGTGAAATGGATTGCCCCATGGGTAGGAGGGGGTTGGGTCTAGATCTTGTCTTATTCTCCAGGAACCCATTCTGTCAAACAATTAATAACTGAATAAATAACTGCAACCACACCTAAGAGTTGTCCCACACAGTGGTTGCACTTCTGACAGAAGGAAGCAGAATTGTTTGTAAAAATGGCAGTATTAGCCCCTAGGTATCACTAGAATTACAAAGTGTACCTTAGATATTTCTGACCCTTCCATTCTGTGTTAAGTCCCAACACAGATGGAATCTAGGTGGTCTGAATCTTTCTGATTTTCTGAGAAGTGGTAGACTTGTTTCTCAGTCATAGTAACATATGCTACAAAAGTGCCTGTGACACTTCAACAGTTAATGCATATTTGAAGAAATAAACATTGTCAATGAGAGTCCTATAGCCTGACTTCACACATTTATATTCAAAATGAAAGCCATATTTATGATACACTCGGCTATGCGATACAAATGACTGATGACTGAAAGGAAAGGTCAAGTTTAAATCAGGAACTATTTCTGTATTCATCAGCCCATGATGAATAAGTGAAGCAATTATTAAATTTTTAGCTAACCAGCAGAATGTTAATTGTGTCACTCAGACACTGAGTGACTGGTTACAAGCATCTGCATTGAATTAGAGAATCATGTTGACTTTAAAAACGATGAATATTATGTTGTCATCCAGGCCAATGAAATACTACACACTTCCTTTTTGAACTCAAGTATTACTTTAGTTAAATTTCACTCTGAGAGGCTATTCTTTAAACCCTTATTAAGATGGGACTTCGTAATATTGGAATTTTAGGTGTAACTGTAGTTCTAGCTTTTGTAATCCATACTTGGCTTTATTTCTCAAATAGAGTAGGTGTAACTGATAGATAAGAGGGGCAATATGTTAATGCTATACCTCAAAAATGATTTTTTGTTGATGAGAGAACATAGTGTATATCTAATTGATGGAACTAGTGAAACTAGGGAGATTATAAGATATTAATGCTTAGCAGCATTGCAGTAGTTTAATTCCCTAATTTAAACTTTTTTTTTTCTTCCTCCCCTCCTCCTCTTTTTCTCTTTTTTTTTTTTTTTCCTGACTATGGAGAGAAAGAAGTTACTTTGATGTAACTGACGCTGATACCAAATTCTGGTTGGATACAGCCATGATGGTACAGAAAAAAGTATGAGCTAAATTAAGAGAAGATAGTGATAGAACATGACTGGAAAGTGGATATGGGAAAAGTGAAGAAAAGAAGCACTGACCCAGTTGGTCACTTGGATGAAAAGATTAAAACTATTAATTGAAAAATGAAAAAACATGAGAATTGTGACAGTACTTTGGGCTGTGTAAAGCATTTCCCAGACAAGTAGTAGTGCCCCAGGTGTTATGGTCATTCATCACTTACTGGGAAAAAAATGAGGAAAATTGTCATTAGAAATAATACTTCCTGGTAGAGATGTGCATTGAATCATACATAGGTCTTGTCTGTGTCTTATTTCTATGGTTAAATCTCACCAAGCTATACCTAATGTACAGATTTAAACATTTTTGAAGTTATTGTGAACTGCTCAAGTACTCAGATCTTTCAAAAATATCTCTGAATACAATTACTAGACTTGAGATACTTTATCTCAGAAGTAATCTTATATCATACTTAAACACTACATTAACACTGAAGATACTCAGAAGCTATTAATAAAATCTATTTATTCCACAGCAATTCAAAATTGGAGGTTTATTAAGTACATGGTTTTGCTAGCTTTGTGTTTCATCTGCAAAGTAACACATCCAAGCATAGTCTCTTTTCATACTGCTGGTGCGGTATTGCCATAAAGATTAATATTAAAGGATTTCTCCCATTTTAAGACAGCAGTAATACTTCCTGTGATCCAGGCTTTACTTCTTTGCAGTGTATTTAAATGTTGAAAACAGTGAAGACCTTTAGGGCATCATCTAATACCTGCAATGCAAGTATCTAGGCTGTCTGACACCACTTTACATCACACCATATCGTACTGTCATTCAGAATTAAAAAGGATATAATTTTATTTTATTTTTCTGAGCTATGGTTAAAAAGCAAACAAGGTGTAAAGTTACTTTAGAAAGAGGAAGGTCAAGACTGCAGAGGAAAGTCTGTTGTCTCTACAGAAATTGATGGATCTAAATCAACATACATCATTCAGGGTCACCCATGAGAGCTAGAGGGCAGGGGATGATATTGCTCAACAAGAACTAGTTCAGACGATTTACAGGACTGGTCAAGTATTTGGTAAACTGCTCTGAAGAATGTTATTTAGTAGTTTTAATTTTTTTATATACCTTAAACCTGAGTAAGAAAAAAATGAGGAAAGTGAAGGAAATTACTAATTGAAACATGTTCACAAATCTATAAATACACATATATAAAACATAATGTCAAATTAAAACAGGTAAGCCCTTTACTCCTGAAGCAATTAGTCTAAGTCAAAACTGAATTTTCAAAGTGGATTTATTCTGGTGGGTTTTTTTTTAATTACTATTATTTTTTGTATCTGGACTGATTCTTTTATTTAATTGATGTGAGCAAGATATAATCTGTTTCCTGAAAGACATATTAATCAATTTTTGAAATTTAGTATATTATGTGTATTCCATGTCAGTTGTTTGCAGTTTACTCAACTAGAAAAAAGTTTTTCTGATTGATAGCTACATGGGCTGGATTCAAATTTAAAGCTAGTAAAGAAGCATTGTCTGGAATATCCAGAACCACAGATAAAATTGCAATATGCATTCTGTTTCTAGTGAGCTAATTTTCTCCATTTAATTCCATTAGCTTAATAAACAATTTTGAATAGCATAAAAGAAAGAGAAGAAACAAAAAGTCCTAACAAAGCCACAAAGAGGCCAGTGCACAATACTGAATTCTCATGCATAACTAATGCCATTTTACAGTCTTCCTTGATGAGGCAACTGCTAAGACAGCTGGTTCCTTCCCCCTTGCTATGATAGTACCTCACTCACACTTTGGGACTGTCAAATCTTTGCAGATAGGAGACCAAATTTAAGCTGCTCTGCTTCTGTTAACCACTCCTTACCACTCTTCTCACTGTTCCTAATGCTGGGGGCTGCCCTGACCAGCTATTTTAGCTTTGTTAACAGGTTTTGTTTCTTCAGTCCTTAGTAAGAATGTGTCCAACACTCTAGGGTTAATGCAGTAACCTTTAAAGCATAAGAGACTAACAAACAGCCTTTCCTGCTCTGTCTGTAAAAATCTCTAAAATAAAGTCATCTGCCTGTTTTTTGCTCTTATTTTTTTCGTATCAATGCTAGAAAATATTGCTCAGTTCATGTCTACCGCAGCCCAGATACACTCTGCACAGTTACTTGTTCTAAACTCCTGTATGTTATTATAGTGTAAAAATCTTCTCAATTCCATATGACCATTTTGATGACAAAAATTTCCCTCCCACAAAGCAGCAATATATGTGAAATAAATGCCTGCCCCTTTGTCACTTCATTTGCCTCCCTGATTTTGAATTTGAAGCTTACTTCAGAATTTTAGCTATCCAAATGTCATTATACAGTTTCTGATGTCTTCAGTAACTTTAAGTGGAAGTGAAACTGAGTAAGAGAACAAGACCAGGGACATCTAACTCTTTCTAAGTTCAACTAAAATAAAGAATGTGTGTATTGCAAAAATGGCACAATAAATATTTTGTAATATACAATGTTAAACTCCTGTAAGTGTTAGCACTTTCACTACTACGAACAATATAACCTGAATGAAAAAAACATGTTCCAGGATGTTTCTAGTTTACAGTCCAATAGTCAGAAGGCATAGTCAAATTATGCTTCCAAAATTAAAAAATTAAATATCTGCATTTATATTTACTAGATAATGAATATAGCACTTGGATTTCTTTTAAAGGCATATGTTCATTAGATCAGCACATCAATTCTATTGCTGTGCTCTGATCCGTTTTAGATTTCATGTTCTGTTAACAAAATTTGGAAATATAACCTCACAAAAGCTTAGAAGCAAACTTCAAAAGAAAAAGTAAGACTGCTATATGTGAGTTTTGAAATGTTACAAGCACCTGGATTTTTGATATTATGAAAACAGGCGGCAAATTTATCAGCTCTTTTTTCAGACTGGGCAGCACCTGCAGCCCATGGGGGATCATATACTTCAGCTTCTATGAGAAATACACTTTAGACTCTTACTATCCTCAGGATGGCTCTTTTAACAAAGAAAATATTGATTCTATAAATTTAGTACATTTCTAAAATCCATCTTGAATATTAATCCAGACACAGATGAGCCTTATCCAGCATCAGTAGAAATCAGATGAAAAACTCTCATTGATTTCAGTAACGTTTGTACTCGATTGTAATCAGAATACCCAGTTGTGCATCTTTGCATTAAGCAAGTCAGTAGTACAATGAAAGAGGGTAAAGTTAATAATACATTTGAAATCACAAAATGTGGCTGAATATTAGACTGTTTAGATAGGCTGATCTGCTTAAAGTGTTGCACCCTCAGCAACATCCTGAAATACTTCACCTTGGTGAATTGTTTCTCCTTTCTCTTGCTTCAATTTTTTTTGCAGAGAGTATTTTGTATTTTGTGTTCAAATACTTTCTGATTTGAAAGAGTACTATAGTAAACTTCCCCATATCTAAATATTAATATCAAAATAGTCAGTGGTATTTCGAGTGTGCTATAGGCAATCCTTGCTTGGTCTGATGATTAGGTTGCCATTTATTTGTAGAACTGTGTA
The DNA here is from genome assembly GCF_020740795.1 of Apus apus. NCBI lineage: Eukaryota > Metazoa > Chordata > Aves > Apodiformes > Apodidae > Apus > Apus apus. Next base: position 195,309,416 of record NC_067282.1, read on the forward strand.
TTTTATCCAACAGATCATGAGATATGTACATGGGACGTCACGTCAGGTAAACCATGAGTAAAAGTCTAACAATATCTTCTTGTCTATATCAGGTAAATTAGCAGTAACGTTAAATACTGTATATTATCACCCTTGACATTTGGATCTCTGGCACTATATTTTATATTCTCTTCACAGCATTCATGAAGGAAAGTAAATAAAGTCCTTAGTGCATGATTTGTAGATTACTGTAGGCAGGGTATTTTACATGGCAAAAATGGCAAGTGAAGTCAGCAAGGAAGTATACAATATTGCCATCAATTATCAGAATAATTTGTTTTAAAATTCTTTGTTTAAACATATAGGAAAAGGTAAGTGGAATAGTCATACGGTTACTTGAATGATAGGGAGGTTGGAACTAGATGATCTTTAAGGTTCTTCTCAACCAAAACCATTCTGTGAATTTTTGCTGACATTCACATTGGGAACAGAGTTCATCCCTTTCTGAACAGCAAATGTTTTCCTGTATGTTCTGCATGCAGCTAACAGTACTTTAACACAAGAAGTCCCTCCATTTTTCCCTCTACACGGGAGCAAAATCCTATCCACCCAGAAGTTCACTTAATGACAAGCTGAGTGCCAAGGTGTGTTTTTCAGGGTAGCACGATATATAAGGGGTCAGAAGAGAGCAACTATGTGCTTTGCCTTGCTCCTTAGAAGGCTGGCCAGCTGTCTCCCAGCATAATGTGTGCATTGAGACAGCTGTACAAAGGATTTCGGAAACATGTGGAAACAACATATGTGTTGTTACAGGTCACTTGGTTACTCATGCTGTGGAACGCCTTGTAATTCCCGCACGTGGGCTTGTGCCCTGGAGACAAGGTCATAGTAGCTTGCACCATGGGAAATTAACTGATAGGCAGGGATTCAGCTATGTCTTAATTCAATATTTAGCAATATGCTGAGGAAGTGGATAAGTCTGGCAGAAAAACTTATCAAACAGAAGAACTGGGAGCCAGGTGTAACATGAGATGGATGAATAGCTTTGGTCTCTGGGCTGTACTTCTGGAAATGAATCTTTGGATGTAAAGTCTCTGCTTTTTTTTTTAACACTGAAGTTTTGCATAGTTTAGGAATTCTTATACACATTTGTTCAAGTGGGGTTTTAGAAAATACTACAGCCAACTGAACTTGTTGCAATTCTATTTTTTTAATTTTTTTTCTGTTCTGACCAAATGGCATGAACACAGCTTTTGTGTGTTCTTTTCTTAAACAATCTATTACTTGCCTTGCAAATATATATATATTTTTTTTTCTCTATATTTCTATATTTTATTTCTATATATATATTTATTTATTTATTTTTTCTAATGGTGTGGTGTCCATTTTTATGGTGTGGTGGTGTCCATTATTTGCAACAGAAAAAGTTGTTCAAAGAAGAAAATTAATAACATATCATGCTCTTAATTCTGTCTTGTTTCAGGAAGTCTCTAACACATATTGAGAAACCATATGAAATCAGTATCCCACTCACACAATGCCTGGAAGATGACAACTGCACATTTTATGAACAATCATATGCACAGGAGTTATTTTATTTTATGTCTTTTGAAAATTACTGAACATGTCACTGAAAAGGTATGGGGGATGCTGGTGTGAGAAAAATTAAAAATGGGGCATTGTTAATTGTCGGTACTTGTAAATATGGGATTTCTCTAAATAAAGTGTAGAAAGCAAAATGTTATTATTTCCAAATATATTTTTTAATTGTATTTCCATTTATTGACACCTCTTCAATTTTTTCCCAGACATTTTTTCCAGAGTTTTTCTGGCCTATGCATCTACTGAGTAGGTTTCAAAATCCTTTTCTCCCTAGAGTGTACTAAATTTATAGTAATTAGTTTTGTTTGGTTTCTTGTTTCTTCCTCTTTTTTTTTTTGTTTGTTTTTTTTTGTTTCTTCCCTCTATCAGTTCTTTGAGATGATACTTTGCATTTCTAATCTTTCACATGCTTTTCAGTTGATTTCTTTTAGTGTACTGTATGGCTTTTAAAATTATCAACAGCTTCTCTTAATACACAATATAGACTCAAAACTGTTCCCAAGTCTGTAACTACTCATCTATAACTTTTCCTTTGTATCTGCAAGGAGTCACCATAAGCTCAATAATTTCATAAATCTAATTAAATACTTAGTACATGAAACATTAGAACATTACCCAGAAACCATCATGTTGAACAAACGTGATGGGTGCAGTTGTTTTCTTTGGGAAGAAGGGAGTTTCCTTAACATTTTATCTGGCTGAAGAAAGGAATGCAAAGAATAATCAAAGTGGAACAAACACAATAAGGTAATATCTATGCAGAGCAAGAGTTTATTTCAGGAGTTATGACTATATGTATAAGCTAATAAAATAGATATCTAACAGGAGCTTTTTATGTTGGTGCCTGTAAATTGAAGCTATCTCTTTTTGCCTGCTCTCCCACAGAGGAACTGTGCTTCCTGCCCTGGTCTCTTTTTTTTGGCTATTGATGGAAGCTCTATGGCTTGCTAATATAACACCCTAGCACACTGAGAACATTGTGTTATCTAGTGACAACCAATATGAGTCTAATAACCTTTTAATGGCTAAACAGCAGGTTCCCTGGTTTTGGGTAATTACTTTCATACCAAGATCTAGATCCTGGCCCCTTTCTTTCCAGGCTACCACCTCACTGAATGAGTGGCTTTCAGTAGTCCATTCAATCTGAGGAACTTAAGGAAAGACAAGAGACTTGAAAATATGTTTACAGAATTTGCTATATGGCTGGCATCAGGCAGTCACTTGTCAGTGATATATGGTTGTTTGTTTTACCCTTTCAGAAAAAACCCTTAAAAATAAAAAATGCAACCTTTGACTTACAAATGTGATGAAAAATTTAAGAAGACAATTAAGAGAACAGCTAAACCAGTATTGAAATGAACCATTTAAACTCTTCAGTTAAAATGAGGACATATAATTGGGAGCATTTTCACTGGTTACAGATCAAGGCTAGATAGAGTACATCCTCCCTTTAAAGTCAGAAATTCTGTACCATATCCAAGTTTTTCATCTTTAGTTTTAATCCATTATTGTGAACAATGAAGCTATAAATATTCTTGAAATAAAGAGTCTAATAATTGTATTTTTCTTCTTTCTTTTCAGTGAATTCTGGATCATTGCCTTCACCATCTATTTGAAAGGTCTACTAACATAAGGCAAAAATGTTCATGCTTCTTTTAAATGTCTAATTTGCTTTGTTGTTGTTGTTAACATTATTTATAGACATCTATATCCAGAATCTGTATCCCAAACATACACATATGTGACCTTGTTTTCCCAGGGTAAATTAAGAAATCTGCAATTAATTTTAAGAGCCAACACTGCTTTCTGAGACTATACTGTGGCTTCCAGTCTAACAAATTCCATATCCAGTCACATCTTCTTTTAATATAATAAGTTCAAAGATACTACCACTTTGCCAAGAGGCAAAAAAAATATAATTACACAAAACACACAAAAACAATAGAAGGCAACAAAAATAAGGGGGAAAAAAAAGCAAACATTAATAAAATAATAGATCTTTTTGCTCAAGTGGGCTATGCAGAATTTCTCCATTGATCTAAAAAAAAGAGAATTCTAAGGAACAATGAGCTATTTGCATCAGACCGGCATTGATATAACAGTAGAGTATCTGCACTTATTAAAACATATCTTATTATGTTAATACAAATGAGAAGTCCATGATAACAAGTGGAGATCTTCCTCTATGTTGTTTGCTTTGAACCAGCTCCTGTGCCAATGTAATTAAAGAGAGAAAAGGTCAGATACCTCACAAACAGTAATTATTTTGTTAAAGACCATTAAAGGTATCTGCACTATGTATTTACCTCCTGAAGTCTGGGCACCTAGTTGAAGGAAGGTAATGAAATTTCTTCTAAGATAAAATGTTAATTATTAGTTAGCAGAAACCTTACCTGTCCATGTCTGCACAACAGCTGAAATATTTGCAGTACATTTCAATTACTGTAAGGTAAGGCAGACTTCACATAGCTCACATTCTCTTTTATTTAACTTTCTTGAGCATTCTAAGAGAGTTTTGCTGACTTATTTGAGCATTTATGTTCCAGGATTCTGAAAGATACAAAGATACCTGGTGATAGCTGCGAATCTGTATTTTTCTAACACAAAAAATAAGTGTGAGAAGAGCAGTACAGAGAAAGGAGGAGGCAGGGTTAAATGTTAGTTTCATAGTCTTGTTTTGCCTGATTCTAATAAATGGAATTTTTTTGGTCTCATTTTTTGTCAGCTGTGGGCAGTGAGTGTTCCTATTAAAGCCAAAAGTTATTTGGGTTTCCTGAACTTGTCAAGGCATTTGAATTTAAATTTCCACTGGTGTGTGCATGATGGCTTAGTCATGCAACTCTTAGAAACAATAAGTGTTGTGAATTTATTCCGTTACACGTGGTGTAGGAACACATACCCTTTGAAGATGAAGCACCATATGTTTGTTTTGTATTTTCATTTGAAAAAAACCCAACAACATGTGGATAGAAATGAAATAATGAAAAACTTAAATGGATTTTGAAATATGGACAGTGATTGCAGTGTCCCCTCAAGCACCATGCTAACTGCTAGAAGGCAGCAGAGTCATATACACATACAGGCAAAACTATGTTCGTAATTCTGTCAGTCTTCTCCCCACAAACAAAGTAGCATTGCTACTTTATCTGTTACAAATACTTGTTCTCTTCATGTATCATTCATGAAGGAATTGCTCCTTTTGGATGAATAGAAGAAGATATTTTATGAATGTTCTGGCAAAAAAAAACATAGAACTGAATGGAAGTCTTGACAGTCCTTACATGTTAACTCTCTCCATGCACACTTTGCTAAGATGCTGGGGACAGTGCCACAAGTTCTTCCTAAAGTTCAATAAAAGCTTTTCACTGGTATATTAATTCATAACTAAAATGTAGTCGGAGTGTTCAAGCAGTGGTACACAGGAGTTTATGGAGCACACTTATCCATACCTATACATACCCCTACATCTTGTCTGCAAGATCTGTAGTAAGTTGGCTTCTGCAAAAAATGTGGAGCATAAAGGTGGCAGAGAGGACAGAAAATATCTTGTATATTTATTTTTCTTTCAAGTGTTACTTTGCAACTGCTGGTACAATGATTCCTTGTTCTTATGTCAGAGCAGCAGAACTATAGGCCACAAAAGAAATTCAAATTTCTTTGTTGTTGCATTTGTGATGCCAGTTGCAAATGGTATTGTGCAAATAGATACAACGAGTTTTGTATCAGAAAGACTGTTCAGAAAATAATTGACAACTGCAAATTATTCAGGCTTTGTACCAGCTGATTTAGTAAACAGAGAACCAAGCCTAAAAATCACCAAATTATGTTTTGAACTGCAGTTACAAGTGGATTTCTGGTTTTCTATTTTTTAAAATTCTGAGGTGTTTTTTTAATTCTCATTTTCAATTTCACAAAGAAATAGGAAAACATGACAGGGCGTGTAATAGGAATCTCTTCTCAGTACACTGATGTTTGAAGAAAAGATTCTCTAAGAATATATATTCTCAAAGAATATAGCAATCTAAAAGGAAATAGTTCCAATGCAATTTTACTTGAAAGAAGAATCTGCAGGGGTATTTTTGCTCATGTGACAGCTTTCTACTTCAACTGAGAGTGTTTCTGAGTAATTTCACTGGGATATATTAGTAACAAAGAATTAACATGCTGGTGTGAAAAAAGCTGGTTGTTATGGCTCACTAAAATTTACTGGGAGATTTTCATATGTACAGAACCAGAGAGATGTTCAGCTCCCTTAAAAAATATTGATATTACAAAGTCTGTCTTTCTTTCTTTCTTTGCTAACTACAGCACTAGCATTCAGTTAAATAATTATGTGTGCTTTGCATTTTCCTGGTCTCAGGATTGACAGAAGCCTATTGATGTAGCCTTTTGTAAATAGATGAACATGAAAAACATAGACATGGTAGACATGTTGTAATCGTCACGGGCTGTTAGATACAGAAAAGAAACTCTGAAATATTCCCTGTACTTCTAGAAGCTTTGTAGTTGTCTAAATAAAATTGTTTCTTGAACTTCTGTTACAGGCATGTCTAGTGAACTGCTGAGCATCCAAGTTCCAAAGCAAAATACAGCTCCCTCTGCTTGACACTAGAACCTGCAAGACCAAGACCCATAAGTATCTACATATTATCCAGTTTTGTAAACAACTATTAATGTGAGGAACCTATGGTTTGATGCAGTTACCTAAGTATAAGCCTCTAGAACCATCTGGGGTGCCCAAAAAAATACAAATATATATGCAAGGAGCTGGCAGATGACACAGGCGCTATGGAAGAACCATGGCCTTCTAGATCAATGGCTGGAGGTCTGACAGGATTTCCTTAGGCAACTCATATATTACCAGAGGTCTATATTTAAGTAATTGAATTGAAAATCCTATCAACATAGTGGAACTCTGAGATCTATTTAAGGTGACATCAAAGCAGAAGCTCCAGGAATTTAATTTGTGATACATTAATCCCAAAATTTAGGTATACATATATTCTTGGTTTCGTATAAATTGGACAGTGGATTTCCTTTTCTAGACATAAACATTCAAGCTGCACTAGGTAATTCTGCATTACTACCACTCTAGAAGGTAATTGATTCTCTAGAAATTATGCACTGCACTTGCAAGTAGCACCTGAATTCCCCAATTCCACAAAGTTTCCCAGTACAGACCACTGACATCTGCAGTGGGATATGATTGCATTGGTGCCTAGAGCCATTTGGATGCCCTAGATGCCATATTATACCCTAGTGAGAAGGGCAAGTGTCTTCTGCAGGCTTGGGCCTATGCCTGCCAAAGCTATGGCAATATCTGTATCTATCCTACAGCACCTCACACAGCACTAAAAGCCTTTGTTTTGGGTTCTGAATAATGCCATTGGGTCTTTTGAGTAATTTTCTTACTGCATTTATTAGACATTAGTTTCTTCTAATGGGAGTTCAGACACTTAATTTAAACATGTGTTCCTAATTTTACTTGTCTTAATCTAGATCTGACTCTCCCTCTACTATGACTAATTCTTCCTTTTCTGTCAAGGGCTCACTCTCATTTCCATTTCTCTTAAAGATGCATAGAGTTAGTATCTTTTCCATTAACCGTTTCATTGGTAACATGTTCAGTGTGGCCATTAAATGGTTGGGATCTGAAATAAAAAAATATATATGACAGACATTTGGAACTTACTATAATTGAGTGGTATTTCTGCTGTACAACTGCAGTCCTGCAACTATGAAGGGATAACTCTTAATGTGGACATCCTTTCCAGTGTTGGATGTTTTTTATATGTGTATATATATATATATGTGTATATATATATATATATATACATATATTTGATATGATTACATTTAATCTTAAATATATATATATATATATACATATATTTAATATGATTACATTTAGTCTTAAAAATAATTTTACTGGAGGAGAGAAATGACTGTATAAAACCACTTTTTATGTTGAAACAGAGAGTTTTCGAGGGTGTTATACCAGTATAGCAGCATCAATGGAATTGTACTGCTATAATTCTCCTAGATGATCTCCCTAAGCAGACAAGTCTGGGAACCTGGGATTTCTGCCTCTGTTCAACAGGATAGTCTTGTTAGTAGGGATCCAGCTCTCTGAGTTACTGGACTGGTGATTTCCCTTTTCTTCACATCATAGTCAGATACATTAGACAATTGGAAAGAAAATTGCATGTCTAGAAAATTGAATTGTTCAAGTGAATGGTAACTGTATTGGTTGAAAATAATGTATTCCTTTTAAAGTACAATATGTTCATGATTGCTGCTTTTCAAGTGTTTTTCCTTTACCTCTGTATCCCATGAGGAAGTTTAGTGAGCATCAGTATAATCTGCAGGTCATTTGCAGGTGCTGGAAAGATCATCTATTTTCTCTCAGCTGGTTCAATAAAAAAAACAACAAGCTATCTTTACAAGCCTTGCTATATGCTTAAGTTAAAAAAGAAACATTAAAAATGATAACACGAAGTAGCTAGAGAAGCAAAAGTACTTACGGGCATTAAATATGAATAAAAATGTGACTATGTATTAAATACAAATATGCATATAAATAATATAAACACAGACGCCACATTTATCACCACAATGTTAATTTTGAAATAACCATAAAATATTTATCTAGTGAGAGTAATACACAAAATCACAGAATGGTTGAGATTGATCTGGCAATCACCTGGTTCAGTGCTCCGGTTTAGACAGGGCCACCTAGATAAGTTTGTCCAGGACTGTGTCCAAGCAGCTTCAAAATATCTCCAAGCATGGAAGATGCACAACCTCCCTGGGTAACCTGTTGCAGTGCTCAGTCCCCCTCACGATACCAAAGTGTTCCCTAATGTTCAGACAGCACCTCCTGTATTTCAGTTTATATCTACTTCTTGTGGTCCTGTCTCTTGGCAACACTGAGCATGGCTCTGTCCCCTTTGCACCTTTTCCTTCCCCTGTGTTTCACTACTGTAGCCTCAACAGTCCCAGATCCCTCAGCCTTTCTTCAGGTTGAACAATGCAAACTCCCTCAGCCTGTCTTCATAAGAGAGGTGCTCCAGCCCTCTGATCATTTTTGTTGCCCTCTGGACATGCTCCAACAGGTCTACATCTTTCTTGTGTTGGAGGCTCCAGGGCTGGACACAGCACTCCAGGTGAAGTCTCACCAGGGCAGAGCAGAGGCACAGAATCACCTCCCTCAATCTGCTGGCCACACTTATTTTAATGCAGCCCAGGATGTGGTTGGCCTTCTGGGCTGCAATTACACATTGGTGGCTCATGTCTAGCTTCTGATCCACTAGTACCTCCAGGTCTTTTTCAACAGGGCTGCTCTCTAGCATGTCTTCACCAGCCTGTATTCATGTCTCTGGTTGCCCTGGCCCAGGTGCAGGACCCTGCAGTTGGCCTTGTTGAGCCTCATGAGGTTTACCTGGGTCCACTTCTCTGGCTTGTCCAGGTCCCTCTGGATGGCATCCCGTCCTTCTGGCATATTGACTGCCCACTCAGCTTGGTGTCATCAGCAAACTTGCTGAGGGTGCTCTCCATGCTACTGTCAATATCATTAATGAAGATATTAAACAATGCTGATCCCAGTACAGACCCCTGAGGGACACCACTTGTCACCGTTTTCCATCTGGACACAAGTCATTGACCACTATCCTCTGGATGTGACCATCCAGCTAATACCCTATCCACTGAACAATCCACCCAACAAACCAGTATCACTTCAATTTAGAGAGAAGGATGTTGTGGGAGACTGTGTAACAGGCCTCGCAGCAGTCTAGATACCTAAGTCTTCCCTTGTCCACTGATGCAGTCACTCCATTGCAGAATGCCACTATTTTGATCCAGAAGGATTTGCCCCTAATAAACCATGCTGGCTTTCCTGAATCACCTCCCTGTCCTCCATGTGCCTTAGTGTGTCTTAACAGTCTTAACAGTACCTGGAAGACTGAAATAAGAAATATGGTGGTTTTATGATAATTTTCCTGACTATAGATTGTCTTTTTGTAGCCCATTCTTGAAGCTGCTTTCCTTGTTTTGATAGAAAGAATGCAAACTAACCTGTGGTTTGTAAGATTCACATAAGGACATTTAATAATGTTACCTATTTTGAGGTATTTTTCCCTGAAATCCTTCAAAATAGGTTTTGTTTGTGGTTTCTCCTAAACTAGAAGATAGTAATTAAATACTCTTACAGAACCCATTATTTGTTCTATCATCTTTACTACACATGTCATCATCTTATGCATGTTTCTGGGTAAATCCAGTTCTTATTAAAAAAAAAAAAAAAAAAAAAAGGAAATTGGTGGTGAAATGACAGGGACAAGTTTATCTCTGTCAACCAAGCAATTCCAGATATCCTTTCACCATGCTCTTCTGCACAGATTTAAAGCCCATGTCAAACACAGTAACACAGTGAACTCCGAAGAGGTAGCACTGTTGAACCCTGCAGACCTTCACAAGAAGCATTTTCTAAGGTTCTGTACAATTGGTGTCAGATTTAATACATCTGGGATAGATTTAGACCAAGTTTATTTCCAGCAGAGCTGTCCAACTGTTCAACACTTATTGAAAATCATACTTATCCTTGAGATAACTGTGACCTATTTATCATTTCCTAATATATAAAGATCCATGAAAGGGATTATGATTCTATGACAATTAGGAGAAAAAAAATAAATGGAAATCCTCAAAGTGAATGTTGAACTGAGAATGTAAACTAAAAAACTGTTGATAAGTATCCTCTAAGGGCTGTTCACTACTTTCCATATGAATGTAATTTGTTGGAGATGTTATTGGCTTCAATAAAATGAAAAAATCAGGAAGACACTGATGTGCTGTATCCCTTACAAGCTAAGAAGAAGCATGAGTTCTGCCTGCTGTCCTCCCTGAGAGCAGATGGTACAACAGAAAAACAGAGAAGTTCAAAGAGAATCAGCTGTACTGGATAAAAGGCTGTAGTACTGCCCTTTGAACACTGAACAATACCACAAATTCTTGCCTTATCAAGATCTTTCTTTATTCCTTCTGAAGTGTTCCTTACCACAACCAGCAAACAGTTCGTAAAATTTGATCTGTAGTGCACAACTTCTTTCTCCTGCTGTATTTCCTTGCTTTCTTCCCCAATGCACTAGTGGGCAGAGGAGAAAATTAACATAGAAAAAACAGAGAAAACAAAAAAAATATAGTCACTACTAAAGTGTAAATTTAAGACAGAAATAGATAAATCTAGTATGTTGGAAAAAAAGTAGAAGGAGCTAGCTGAATTTGTTGAATCTCAGTAACTATATTCACCTACCTAGTAATTCAGTCATAAGTTAGTACTTCAGAGCTACAAAGCACTTCATGTGCTTAAATTAATGTTGAATTAGTATTTTAGTCCCTGTTTCTGTTTGTTTGGGTTTTGGGTTTTTTTTGGGGCGGTGGTTGTTTTGTTTTTTTTTTCCTTTTTTTTTTTTTAATTCTGTTCAGTCTTAGAAATATAGGAAAATGTGATATCTGAGTAAAGTGCCATAGAAAGAGAGATGTTTAAGCACTCTTAAGATATTTCAGTGTAAGCTTTGTTTAAATTGAGTCCTTCAGGTAGAACTACTCCCTGAGAAGCTGGTATTTAGTGTCTAGAAAACAAAGTAATCTAATGAAGGGTGTGCCTGCCATGCTCTTTTTCATCTATTTTTCCATGGCAGGTATGAATGCAAATAAAAATGCCTTATGCTTGAAATAAAGCCTAACTTAATATCTATGTTTTTTCCTTCAGTGTAAAAAGCAGTCCGTGAGGCCCCCAAGTACTTCCTGCAAGCAGAAAGGAAAAACTATTAGGACATTAATATCTGAAGAATAAAAAGAGAAAGCAAATTAATGCAATGTAACAGCTTTAAAATGTTGTCTTTGTCCAGGTTTGGTAAGCATTCTTGCCTGAGTCATCTTGACAGCTTCTCCCTGTCTTCTGGAAACAGTTAATTCTCCTCACAGAGGACCCCTTCAGGCTTCACAAGTCCTTTCCAGCCTGTTTTCTGCATTCCCTTTTAAAAGCCCTATGGTGATTTTTCTTACCTTTCACTCAGTTTATGAGGTAGCTGTTTTTCACACTAATCCACCATCCCAAAACACACAGTACTCACTTCCCAGTGTCCCTTTCAGCCTTTGTTATTCTGCAACTCCACAATAAAGGGAAAAGTTGGATTCTGGTCTTCCGGAAAAAAGTCTAGGAGGATTCTGGTATGTGAAATCATAGAAACACAGAATGGTTTGGGTTGGAAGGGACCTTTAAAGGTTACCTAGTCCAAATCCCCCTGCAGTGAGTAGGTACATCTTCCACTAGATCAGTTTGCTCAGAGCCTTAAGCCCTGAATGTTTCCAGGGATGGGGGGGCATCTACCACCTCTCTGGGCAACCTGTGCCAGTGTTTCACCACCTTCATTGTAAAAAAAAATAAATTCCTTATATTTAGTTTGAATCTACCCTCTTAGTTTAAAACCATTACCCCTTGTCCTATTGCAACATACAATGCTAAAAAGTTTGTCTCCATCCTTCTTATAGGCCCCTTTTAAGTACTGAAAGAACTGCAATACCATCTCCCTGGAGCCTTCTCTTCTCCAGACTGAACAACCCCAACTCCCTCAGCCTGTCTTCATAGGAAAGGTGCTCCAGCCCTCTGATAGATTTTGTGGTCTTTCTCTGGGCCCTCTCCAAAAGGTCCACATCTTTGTTGTTCTGAGGACTGTTGAACTGGACACAGTACTTCAGATGGGATCTCATGAGAGCAGAGTAGAGAGAGGAGAATCACCTCCCTTGATCTGCTGGCCATGCTTTTTTTGATGCAGCCCAGGATGCAGTTAGCTTTCTGACAGCAAATGTATAATGGCTTTTGAGTACTTCATTACAGTGATTTGAACGCTTTTTTTTGTTTTTAATTGTTTCATGGTGAAACAATGTGGATGGGTAGTATAGATTCAGGTGGAATAAGTAGGAAGGTGTGAGTGTTAAAACAAGTATGAAGAAACAACTCATATGAAGTTCAAAGTGCAAAAGCCCCACAGTCCTAGAGGACTTTGATTCACTTTTTTCCTCATAAAATATTTTCCTTCATGCTAGCTAAGAGACAGTGCTTTGCCTTTTCTAAAATACAAATAGCCAGAAAAGGTGTTTTCTGATTATTTATCTCATACTTGAAGGTTGTCTTATATTACAGAGTTGAAGGGCCTTTAGCAGTGAACTTGCGCAACGCTGAAAGACTGGAGAGTCTGAGATGAATGATGTCCAGAGATTTAAATAATTTTGATGGGAAGTTCCTGGAAAGCTGGCAGTTTTTAATTAAAAATAAGTTCCATATATAAGGGGCATTCTACAGATAGCAGTGTTCATTCAGAGTTTGGTCCATTCTTTCCACTGTTAATAGAAGGTTTCAAAAGCAATTAATTATTATTATATCCCTTTACACTATTTTGCCCATAAAGCTTTCAGAGACTTTGACATAATTCTGGGACACTATACATCACTTTAGTGCCTACTGAACAGGGTATTTTAATGTGTTAACATAACTATCTTAACACAGAATTTGGCACAAATCCTTAATTATTTTGTAGTTTGTAAAGCTCTTGTTAATGAATTATTAAAAGTCTTCATTTGACTTGCAGAAAAGAAATGTCTGAAACTAAGTAAAGAAGAAGCTTTCTAAGGGTGGTGTGGACAGTGGTGTAGGACACCATGTAGTGCTTCTTCCTGCTGTATTTTATATAGCCAAATAAAAAAGTGGGTTTGCCTGTTCTTTTTATTTTTTGTAGGATAAAGTAACTGCTTGTTTTAATCTGAAATATTTAATTTTCTGTTGCTTTCAGTTGTAAGGCTTCACATTTTTACTTGTTGATTTAACAGAAAGTTTTTTTTTAATGAAACATATTATCTTGAATGCATGAGCTGTTAAATGCCCTTTAAAAACATTTACTCAAAAAAAGTTTATTAAATGAAATGTTTTGTTTTAGAACTTTTGAATTAAATGTGCATTTCCTGTGTATGTCAATTTCATATTAAAGGTAAAACTATTATTTCACTTCAGAGAGCTATTGGAAAAAAAATAGTTGTGCTCATTCCTTTGAAAAACAAAAGTTTATTTAAATCTTCCACATAATCTCCCTTCAAATTATTTTCTATTCTGTGCAATTTCAACAGTAACAAAGAAATGGAAATTAAGACTTCGATATGATTTCTAGTCAGAAAAATCAAGTTCAATTTTGTCTTGGTCACAACAGCCATCTACTTACCTGTAAGACAGAGGTTTATTTCGGCTGCTTATAGATGGAGAGAGAAGATAGAGGAGAACAAGAGAATTTCTTCTATGCAGAATATTTCATGGCATAAAAAACATGCATCCAGCCAAGGCACAAACATCTTCAAACACAGAAAAGACTTTGGAATGCTGATATTAGCACAATCTACTAGACTACTGAGTTACATTAAATTATTACAAAATATTTGGTGGAAAGAAAAAAAACAAAACCCAAAAAGAAAAAAAACACACAACAACAACAAACAAAAAAAACCCTTACAACTATTTAATAGAATCATAGAATCATTTATGTTGGAAAAGACCTTCAAGATCATCAAGTCCAACTGGTAACCTATCACTTCCAAATCCACTATTAAACCATGTCTCTAAGTGCCACATCTACTTGCCTTTTTAATACCTCCAGTGATAGTGGCTCCACCACTTCCTTGGGCAGCCTGTTCCAGTGCCTGGCAACCTTTTCAGTGAAGATTTTTTTTTTCCTAATACCCAATCTAAACCTCCTTTGATGCAGCTTGAGGCCATATCCTCTCACCCTGTTCCTTGTTACTTGGGAGACCAATCCCCCCCTTGCTACAACCTCCTTTCAGGTAGTTGTAGAGATCGATAAGGTCTCCCCTCAGCCTCTTTTTCTTCAGGCTAAACAATTCCAGTTCCCTTAGCCACTCCTCATAAGATTTTTTCTCTAGACCCTTCACCAGCATTGTTCCTCTTCTTTGGACACGCTCCAGCACCTCATGTCTTTCTTGAAGTCTTATTTTAGTCTTATTGTGTTGTTATAATTATTTATAAATCAGAGGAATATGTATCAAAGTTTATGTTAAAATCCCTTGGTAAGGAGTTTCAAGCAAAACAGCTTCCTGTCCATTCTTTATGTGGCAAATACTATGATTTATAAGCCCTTGAGTTTTGTTGTTGTTGTTTTTTTGTTTTGGTTTGTTTTTTTTCTATTTTTAAACTAGCATTCCCATGCATCCTTCAAAATCAGTTTGAATTCTATTAACTACACTACTACAGAGAGTAGTTGTAGTTAAACAGTTGTAGTGATTTAAAACTTAAAAAGGAGCACAAGTCATTAGAAACAGATTTAGAGTAAAGATGGGAGAGAACCAGAAATGAAAGCCTCTGCCCTATACACAGCTGATCACAGTCAGCAGTTCTGGAGCTAATAAAACAAATATTAATCCAAAAGATTTTTCCTGTGTATTGAATTACATCAGAAATCAGAAGACTTCATTAAATGTAGCATGGTTATTTTCAATTCTAATACTACTCAGCTATGAAAACATCACCTGTTTCTTTTTAAAACTACAGCTAGAGATGGCCTGAACCTCAGAGTGGGATGCTGAGTTGTACACAAAATCATGGGCTGGGAGACAAAAGGAGATATAGAAGAAATGTTGAATCCAGCATTTTGATTGAGATTATTAATATCTATAAGCATACACCTACATTCAAATGTCCAAAAGAGTAAGAAGTAGTTATAAAGAGGGGAAATATGAGTGCAAAGAGGTGGGAGAGAGAGGTTACTTCCCGTAATTTTTAATAAAATATTTGACATTTGGTTGTTACTCTGCTTTGATCGTAAACCCCACTTAATTACATCCTTGGTTTGTCTGGTTCAGTCTGTACCTTATGTGAGTACATTTTGCATCATGGACGAGCATCATTGGTCCTACATTTTTCGTGGTTTTTGAAACCTTTTTAACAGATGTCACAAGAAATCATCTGACCAAAGGTGAGCACCTAAATGTGGTGTCCCGCAGCACTTATAGAGTGACATTCAATTACTACTATTGATAATAGTTACATAAATAAACTGTAAGTGCTGATTTCTGTACTGCAGCTATAGGAAGTGAGATCCAATTTCAAATGTTAATGCGATTTATTCATGTTAAGTCAAACAATGAGTATCATCCCAAACATTATTTCAAATTATTTATTTCATGAAAATTAACTGCTACTAGTTTGGTAATTTGTAAAATACTATACAAGGAAGTCTTCAGGGTGATACTCCTGGCTCAAACCAGGACAGCTTACATTTTATTGCTATATCCTTAAGAAAACTAATTTTGCCATGGACGTTACTACCTTTTTCAGTTTGCTAGCATTTCTGAGACACTAAAGGCATGGTGATGAGAACAGTAAAATACATTTTACTTTGACATTATATTGTGATTTTCAATCAGTCTAAAACTGTGTTCAAGTAGAATTTAAACAGGAAAATACATTTCAAAATATGGAGAAATGTAATTTTGAAAATGTGCTAATTTTTATTTTTTTTTATCCCTCTTCAAGGGAGAAGTATTGGCTTTATTAGAAATGTTTCAAATGTTTGTTGGTTTGTTTTTTTTTTTTTACCATAGACAGCAGGCAGTAACACTTATATGCAGATTACTGTTTATTTCTTCACTGTAATGTCATTATGCAGAACTATTGTTATTATGTGTGCTGACAAAAATTAGCTATATATATTCAAACATGCATTCTTATGGTCCAATTTTTTCTATATAAGATCTCCATCAGTTACAGCAGGAATGACTGTGGTCTGAACAAAAAGGACAGGTCTCGTCTTCAAATTATTATGGAGTTTTACTTTGTAAATGTTCCTTGAACTATCAAAAGTTCATCTGGAGGACCACACAAGGACTGGTGTTTAAAAATTTTGGGAGATCATAATACAATGAGATTTCTAACAGCTGCAAGTTTTGAAGATTCCTAGTGTTCTCTAGTAATTAATTTCATGACACTAATTATCATGAAAGACAGTACTTTGAATGACTATATTTACATTTAATTATTCTTTTTGACTAAAAAATCCCAACATTTTAAGTGCAGGTAGCCAAATATTGTATGTTCCTGTACTAAAAAGTTAATGTTTCTAGCAAACGTGTTCAAGCATCAAAAACTTTACACTTTTAAATGTTTGAATGTGTTTAAATGCACTTATGGGCTCAGATGTTTAGCTTCACAATGCAAAGTGAACTGTAGGATTTCTTAATGCATGCAGGGCTGCACTGTGAATACTTTCAGTATGAGCAAGGGATGATTATTAGTGTCAGTCCAGAGGAGAATGTTCTTTGCTTAACTTGCAGGGCCAAGAGCTGCTCTTGGTCACACCCAGACAACCTCAGGAGAGCATTGCACAAATGCATTCAAGGTGGGGAAGCTGGCCCTTTGCTCCCAGATGGATGAGCTCACCCAACAGCAAAGTCTGGCCTTTCAGCAGAGTGTAAAATTGGGAACACTGACAAACTGTTCAGTGTGAATCTTGCAAGACTGAAACACAGCTCTGTCCTTAAGGTCCAAGGAAAGGGAGAAGTTTAACAAAGCCTGTCAGCAAATTATCCCATCTTAAACATTTGGAACAAAAAGCCCTTTCACCCACAAGGCTGTGCCAGTTAATAATTTTTAGGTATATCTTACATGAAAAAAAAACAACACAACAAACCAAAACCAAAACACAAAAAACCCAAGACCCCCCAAAAATAACCAGGGCTTTGTTTACATTTGTTGTTTACAGTTATTTACTTGTTACTTGCTGTTACAGGTACACCATGTCCTGCAACCTGGTCCTGGCCTAGAAGGGAGGGTGGACATGATGGATGTGGTGCTGGACTGGGAGCCAGTGAACTGGGCACAGCAAGAGCTCTGCTCTCAAACAAAGCCTCTATCCAGGTCCCCTATGGGCAGGCACTCATGGTCTGGTCCGTGAGACACCCTGGAAGACATGGAATCAAATCTCTCTTCTGCCAGAGGCAAGGCAGAGCAGGGAAGTGACTGCTGGCTAGGGGAGGGTGGGCAGGACATCATGTCAGCTTCTGCTGTGGTGCCTTCTTTCTACACCACTTTGTCAGGGACCAGCAGGAGCTGGGCTGGTCCCTAAGGGAAAGGGAGCAAGGAGCTGAGGGGGATCACAGACGCAGCAAGGCAGGAGCCAGGCTGGCATATTGGCCCATGGGCAAGTGTCAGGATCAGGCCTGGTCAGAGGAGCCAGGGTCAAATCCACCATGGAATGGCTAGACAGGGCTGTGGGAATGGGGATGGGTTGAGGCCAGATCAGGATGCCAGCCTGCAGGTGAGTCCGGCTCAGCATAGTCTGTGGCTGGGAAGGGCAGGGCTGGAGTTATGTCCTACAGCCTTGCTAGGGCAGAGACTGATGACCACAGGTGCTGGAAGGGGGTCCCGGACCATAGACAAGGTGGGGAGAGCACAAAAAAATGTGAGATTGAAGATTCCATTTTGGACATTCATTCTCTCTGCTACACACACATAAACCCAGTCATCTGCCACGTGTTACTGTTCCATTTAAAATACTTTCTTGCAAACAACATGCTGGTCATGTACCCCC
Source organism: Apus apus (assembly GCF_020740795.1). NCBI lineage: Eukaryota > Metazoa > Chordata > Aves > Apodiformes > Apodidae > Apus > Apus apus. Next base: position 195,327,646 of record NC_067282.1, read on the forward strand.
CCCAGCTCGCCCTGCAAACAATGATCTCTGATTTATTTATTTTCCACAGTACTCACAAGACTCAAGACACTTTCTCTCTCCATCTCACTTACCAGCATTTCCAAAGGTAGGAAACAGCCTCAGAATAGGTTCTGAATTAAGACACATCTTGCATTAGGCTGAATATATCCAGTGAATTAAATCCACTAATAATGTAATTACCTTTACTGTCCTTCACATTATTAATATTATATGTAATGGATAATGAGGAGGGGAAGGGAAACTCATTGAGAAACTACAGTCTTCTGAAAATGAAATGTTCACTTATTTCTTTTCTGTTTCCCAAAACATGTTTTTGAAGGACATCATAGTTACATTTCTACATAATTTCCTGAAAAAGACAACTATGAAAACTGTTTGGTATGGTAACCCTTCTTTTTGATTGATGAAGAATATAGCAACTGTCAAAGAAAAAAGTAACTTTCACTCTGGTCACTTACGAGACAGCTGTGTTTGGATTTACATACTGATTCTATATGTTGAGAAAATATCTTGAGTTGAGGAAGTTCTAAGCACTGGATGTTTTCCTGGCCACTGACCTTTTTCCTGAACACAGGCCCTTCCAGTCCAGCTGACTTAGGTTTCCAGTGTGTCCAGGCCTCCCAAACATCTACAATAGCTTAAGCACAACCTCTACAAACTGCCCTGAACAATTTAGTGGCATGTGATACCTAAAGTCCATCTGGAAAATGTCTGGAAAGACAGAATGCCTGCAGGATGATGAGCAATTTTGTAATATCCTCATGGCAGCTATATTTATATCGTGGCAATGAGAGCTTCTTTGCACTGAGAAACAGCAAGTTTAACTGTGGATCTCCTCAGAATGAGAATAGTATAATTCTCAGGTCTCCCAATTCCTGGTCTTGTGTTTCAATATGAAGAATGTTACACAAAAAATATATCACCTCCTCCTGTCTTTGTCAAAGAAAAAACTTAATGAAATAGGATTAAGCAACCATACTCTCAATGTTATTTACCTCAACTTCAGCAGAGACTGTGCTATGGGAGACAGTATCAAAGTCTTTGCTGAAGTTGAGGTGATCAACCACTGAAAGAGGATGTCCAGAGAGGTTGTAAACTCTGTCCTTCAAGACATTCAAAACTCAAGTGGACATGGACCTTACAAGCTGTTTTAGCTGACCTTGCTTGAACAGAGGGATGGGATTAAGTTGCCTCAACAGATCTCTTTCAACCTAGAATATTGTATCTTTATGTGAATATGAGTGTGTATATGTGCATAAATATGAGTATATGCACACATATACACCTGTGAATGTATGAATAGTGAACTTGGTATTTCTCAAGAACCAACACTTCCTTATGTTTTACTAAGTTCTGGGCCAGGCTTTAAACTGATACCTACTATTTTGAACACATTAATTTACAGGATCAGAGAAATTTCAGGGAACATTTTACACAACACCTGGGTTTTCTAGTCAAGTACAGTCCCAGCAGGAGGTGACATACATCTGTAATTGCACAGCCACAAAATCCTTTCGGAACATGGAGTGTTTTGTTTACTTCTGTTATAGCTACTGTATGTTAACCTTTTTCATCGTAAATAATAAGAATTGTTGCCTTGAGCTGATTATTGACTGTGGTCAAACTTCCTGCTACTGTTTTCAAACTGAAGCTAAACAGGAAAATCTGAGTCCTCTGTAGATCTATATACAAACTTATGTATGTACACACTTTCAGGAAGACTGCATTGCCAATGAGGCCTGAATGAAGACCACCTCTAAATCAAATCCTTCAATTTCTGAAGTACCTTCTTCAGACTACGAATACTTCATTGTTAACTCTTCCCTTCCAAAGACAGCTTTTTCACACCTTTATTTGAAAATCTCCAACAAGGTAGCATCCATTTTCTAGGATTTTGTTTCTTGTTATATTTTCCTACTTTTTGAGTGGTATAAGTAGTACTTCTCTTCAGCCCTCTGCTACCCAGCTGTATTTATAATCATAGATTTGATATTCAAAAGCCATCTTGACATGATCCTGTGCAACCTGGTCTAGGTGGCTGTACTTAAGCAGGAGGGCTGGATGTTACATAGTTAACATAGTTAATAATTTCTATGATTTCCTGCCTTGTTACAACTTTTCCCAGATTCTGTCTGAATGAAGGGGGAGTCTTCAGTGGGCTAGGTGAAAAATCTAAATCCTTAGTTGGTGTTGAGTTTTCTTGGTAACAATGAGGGAAGTAAATTACACCATTGAAATGCTGTTTTTAGAGGGTGAACTTGACTGCTCATTGTTACTGAGGAGGCAAGGGAACTAACTTGTGACTCTTAGAGAAAATAAATTGAAAGGTTCACCGTTCTGCCAAGAAGAGAGAATGGAAAGGCAAAAAAAAAAGATGGTTTCCGTAGCAACCCTAGGGAGAACCCCACCTTCTGTATCATGATGGATTATGGAAGTATGAGTTTGGGCATTGTTTTATTTTTATTTTGTACTGTGTCATTCCTACATAAAGAAAAGGAGCTACATAATAACTCTATACATCATAAGACTTCCACTTCAGTCAAGGATCCTCTTAACGTGTAGAAATACTCAGTAAAGGAGTCAGATTTGGGTGACTGGAGAGAGATTGGAACCCAGCTAATAGCACACCACTTACCAGGAGTGGAAGAATGTCACCAGTTTGATAGGAAATTGAGAAATGAAGGATTTTTTTCCCACAGTTCTAAGCAAAAACTTGTAGTGCAATCATGACCATGTGTCTTGCATGTCCCACTTTGTAATCACCAAAGATGATTGCAGAACACCACACAGCTGCATTTAATTGGAAGCATTACCACTGACCCATTCTAACCTCAACCACAGGATGGTAAAGATTTAGAAGGTTTGCAAGGAGATTGCAAAAAGGGAAAAAAACACACACACACATATATATATATATGCACCCAGAAAGCAGAATTACAAGTATACTGATAATGTCAGTGTGTGACTCCTTGTTGAAGATGACTGCAGCAAATGTCCCAAAGGGGCTTTGCCACATTGAGTCATGTTTCCCAAAAGGCTTGTGATAACAGTGACACACCTTCAGTAAGTAAATACGTCCAGGTTTTTAGCCAAGACAACAAAGCAGTAAGTAGAATTAGGAACACTAGATAAAAGAAAAGTCCCCCAATATTTAGTCTCCAGATAGAGGCAATGATGCAATGAGATTCTTTACATGTTTTTCCCTAACTATACAAGGTAGAGGGCTTTTCCAGAATATCCCAGCTATACGAGTTAAGAGCTTTAGTTAACCAAACACAGCATCAATATTTTTCCTCTTCCACTGATTAAGTCCAAAAGAACATCTAGAAGATGTTCTACATGAAAAAAATCCAATCCTGCCTGTGATCTCTATTGTATTTCTTGGTTCGCTTCAGCTAAAATTCAGAAGTAGTCTCGGTCATTATGCCAAAATCATCACTGAAATTCTTAGCTGACCTCAAGACCACATTGAAGAACTCTGAGACACCTTTCCTGTCCAATTCAGCACAACCCACTGTTGCCTGTCCTTTTCAACAGTTTATTACCTATCTTAGACTTACACTAAGCACCTCCTCATTTCCTTTGGCTATGAAAACCATCATTTTACTAAGCATATTAGACTAATGCCTTTCATAAGCACCCACTGGAGCTTATCTCATTTCCCACTGAGTTCCAATCGCCCACTAGACCAGGTTTCTCCTAACCCCATCCAACCTGGCCTTGAACACCTCCAGGGATGGGGCAGCCACAGGCTCTCTGGGCAACTTTTGCCAGTGTCTCACCACCCTCACAGTGAAGAATTTCTTCCTAATATCGAATCTCAATCTCCCCTCTTTCAGCTTGAAATCATTCCCCCTTGACCTACCACTGACTGCCCTTTTTCAACCTTAACAGCAACTTCCATCATGCAGTTCCTTATGTCTATGCAGATCCAAAGGCACACAGCATTCAGTCCTAGACACAGGGCAACTTAATGTATATGCAGACATGCCCAAACAGATTGATCTGTGGAAAGGAAGTATAGATTAGAATATCTGATGGTCATGACAGCTGACACTCAAAGCATAGGTATGTGAGTATAAGAGATGAGGTTCAGACTAGGTCCGCCTTGAGAAAGTACAGCCTCTCTCTGTGATGTCTGATTATAAAATACATTTAAACAAAACCCCTCCCAATTTTTACTGTTTATAAATTGAAGAAATTTTAAACTAAAGTAAGCAGCATTGCATTGTCAGTGGATAATTCAGATAATAAAACTTATTTTATTATTAAACTACAAGAATTAACCTCAAACCAATCCTGATGGGAAGAAGAGATGGCTTTTGAAGTATCACACTGCAAATCAAAATTACCTACATGGCAAAGATGTCAAATCCAATTCTTTATTATAATTATTTTTGTTGTTGTTGTTGTTTATAAAATTATTGATTTTATTCTATTAAATACTTTTAAAATCTTGTATTCAGTATCTATTTAATGTCCATTCACAGGCACAGGCTCACGTGACTTAGAATGGTTTTCCCTGTGGGCTTTTTTTGTTGGTTATTTTTTGGGAGGTTGTTTCTGGTTTTTAGGGTATTCATGTTATTGATACACTCAGGGATTCTAGACAAGACTGAACCATTATGATCTTTTCTTCTGACCTCACCAGACAGAAACCCAGTTATTCCTAAAGTCAAAAACCTCTCAGTAATGGCAATCAATTCACAGCATTACCCTTTGACATTTACTGCCCACTAGTATTTATAATCAGGTCTTTGAAAAGCATATGAGCAGTCAGTATGTGGTGATTTTTGCAGAAGAAACACATATTACATTTTATGTTTTTATAGAAAAAAACCCATATTTTTCTGGTAAATATTGAAAAAATAAAATAAAAAGAAAATTTAAAAGTTCAGAGCAAAATCTTCATCTAAGTGGAGTGTGACACTTACAGGAAACCATCCAAAAATATTTTTAAGCTTTTAATAATTTTAATAATTACTCTAATGTTGTCTCAAGTATTCACATGAAGATAATGCTTCATTTGGTAGTGATCTTTGAAAGAGAAGAGAACTGATATTTGGCAGAAGCTAAATAACTTAATTGCTTTAACATCCTCAATCAAGTCCTGAAACACCTCTGCATTAATAAAAATAATATTAATAACAGCATCTCACTTTTTCTTAAAACATATTTTCTAAAGTAATATTAAAACCAAATGACTGAGATAATTATATGGTTAATGTTTCCTGGCTGTACTTCATGCCTTACAATACTTTAGAGAGACATTCTTATAATCACCACACCTCTGTTTTTGCATTCTGGCTCACAAAAAATGTATGTGTGGAGGCAGGATGTGATAAACTGTAACAGACTGAACTTAGAAGTTTGTTCTGAGCTGATTGCATTCCTTCCCCTTAGAAAGCTACCCTAAGAGACTTGTCAGGTGAGGGTGCATTAGGACAGGATAAATCTTTACATGTTTCAGTGAGTTCTGCAAGCCAGAATTCCTACAGCTTGTCTTGATTTGGCAGGACAAATCATATGAATTACATCTGTAAAAAGAGGCTTCTATAACCTTCTGTCAAACTAAAAGTTGCTCAAGAACTATGTGACATCTAGATAATTTTGATTAGCAATGTGATAATTTATAAGCCATCGCTTTTTCCAATCAGAACTGGTTTGGAGTGAGTTCTTGGAGAGCATTTATGCCTATATGGAATTGTGCCAGAATCACAAGTATGTCTTGAACATAAACCATATAATCGCAGAAATACTGGAGTAGATCTAGTCTTACCTGTATTTTAAGAACTATCACCTAGAATATTAAAGCAGGTCAGCCATGGCTTTGTATACCAGCCTCCCTGGGTGACCTCTCCCCATTGAAAAATTCCTGATGTTCAGTAGGAATGTCATCCCAAGATGTGGTCTGTGGGCTTTGTTATAGCCTCTGATACTATGGAGAAAATTCATTTCCATTATCTTTCTAACAGCCTTCAAATAATCTTTCTTTTAGATGGCTACATGGCTTCCTCTTCACCAGACTAAACAAACACACTTCCCTCAGCTTCACCTTGTAGGTGATGTATTATTGGCTTTCAGCATCCTTGTAGCCCTACACTGGACCCTCTCCAGTTTCTTGACATCTTTCTTGAATAAGGAGGCCCCAGATTAAGTTCCATATTCCAGCAGTGGTCTCATATTCACTGAAGGAATTACTTGCCATGCTTTTTTTAATGTAGTCCAGTATGCAATTCACATATTTTGTCCTTTTGAGTATTCATGTGTCATTTGTGTATTCACATGGCCACCACCACAGCACAAAGTAGTTTTCAGTAGGGTTGTTACATTCCTATGTACTGATGCATGGTGTTATTCTGCCCCAGGTGCAGAGCTTTGCAATTTTGCATGTTGAACTTCACAAGGTTTATACTAGTTCAGTCATTAAAGTCCCTGTGGATCGAAGCACCTTTTACCATAATTGAACATTGCCAAAACTTTCACAAAGGATGCAATCTAAAGTACCACCTATTGATGAAGGTGCTGTAGAATATGTGCCTTAGTATCAGCTCTGAGGTACACACATCTATACTTGCCACCACTAAGATGTTGTTGAGTAATAGGCTGTTCACCCCTGAAGTCCATTTAACTGTTGTTTCTGTCAGTGTTTCTGTATATCAATACCAGAGAACTGAACATGAAAACATCTTCCAAAGGCTCAGTAAATAGCAGTTAAATTAAGAGAACATTTTTTCTGAGGGTTATTTTCAATGCAGTTTTCTTAATGAATAGCAGCAAACAATATTAGAGGCCGAACATTTAGGTCCTGACAGAGAAATGGAATTTCTGCCTTTACAGAAATAGGATTTAGTGGCTGTTTTGGCTGACAAAAGGCTAACAATTATGTGCTTTGATCTTGTGTATGATACTTTTAAATAGGTACTGTGCTACAACAGTTTAAAAGCACATTTAATCCTATGTCTCTTCCTGTCCATCCAATAAAAACCACAACATCCTTCTACTTAAGAGGACAGAGCAGACAGAGAACTTTTTAAAGCCTTCCCTATCCCTATTGTTTCCACACCAAAAAAGCCTTGTGATATTGAGGGTATTTCATAGTCCAAACTATTATAATAGACAGATGGAGAAATTCTGAAAGAAAAATAGCTGAGGAGCAAGGGAAATTCTAGGCTAAATGCACATCCTAGCTTTGTTCTAGAAGAAAAGAACTTCGCCCACTCAAGGTATTAGGCTTTGTATGAGAAAATAGCAGACTGCCTGATTTCATATATGTGTGCATACGTCATTTCTTGAAAAAACAGGTCACAAGAAAAATAATATATCATATTTAACACATTAACACCACATGCCATTTCAGACAGTGAGATAAGATAGCATGGTGAGTAAGCCTAACTGTTGGTATTTAAGCTATTAATCATAACCTCTCCTTTCTAGCAGCATGGGGGAGAAAGCTGCCATGGTTAACATGTTTCTCAAGCATACGATAGCCTATACTTTTGTACTGTAAATGAGCTATCTTTCCAATACCTTGATTTGATCCACTGTGTCTTTTCATTTCATTGTGGATTACCGTAATCAATGACAGCTGCAAAGGGAAACATTATTTTCATTATTTCAGATCAAACTGAAAACAAACTTTAGGCTCTATGTCATGGAATAAATTAAAACTCATGTACTTCAGACTACATTCTGAACGTGATACATCAATCATACAGTCTGTGTATTGTGGACCTTTTTTCCATCATGTTCTTAGTAACCTTTCACTGTCTTCAAAGGATAACAAGACAAAGTAGCATTACACAGATCATTTTACATACCTCTCTTATTTTATATTCTTACAATCCATTGCAATAAAAACATATCACAAATCTAAACCAAACAGACCTAGATTATGTATGTTCAACAGATCAACCACTGGTTGGGTTGATCAGGAAGCAGAAGTTTAAGAACACAAGGTATAACTTGCATAAAACAGTAATACCAGTTATTGTACACTTTCAATATTGAGAATTCACAGATTTATGTGGAGGTGCTTTGAGTTTAAAGTCTGATTTTCACCTGAGTGCAGCATAGTCAGAATATTTAAGGTAATTGTTTACTAAGTTTATATTTTTCCATTTTCCAAAGCAACGGTTTCAACAACTTATTTGGCTAAGCTCAAGATTTTTCTTCAAGGCTTTATTTTTCAGTGACCCATTTTTTAGGGAAAAAAAGAGGGATTATGCTCAATTTAGGAAAGGTAACTCTTAACACACACGCAGAAGTTGAAGTCTGAATACATCATGCTGTGTATTTACCTTTTTATCCATAATTTAAAGAACGTGTCCTCACCTCACTGAAGTTAACAGGAAATCTTTGATGCATGCCTATGAGTTCCAGAAAAACTTTAAATTAACTAGTCTGCTTTCTTTTATAGCAGAGAACACAATCACTGTTTTCTTATAAGCAAGCAGAAATTTCTTTTGTGTGAACTACTACCAAAACCAATCAGTTTCACCCTGATGTTTCCAAAGATACTGAATTTCATTGTGCTCTTCACACCAAGTAACTGGTCTCAAAATACAATTAGCACAGACAATAGCACCCAGTAGTCCTCACAGTTCTCCTCAGACCTAGTGAAACTTTCCAAAAGATATAATTAATACAGGACCAAATCCATATCAAAATAATTAATTTGTATTAATTAATTGAGCTCATACTATTAATACTCTTCTTGCTTATGTAGAGCACAGTCTTAATGCTACTTACCATGGTCAAGACGAAACAATCTCAAAATGGAAATTGAGGGGCTACACTTGAAAACACTTAAAACCACATACTGTTCTATTTTCTTTACCATAAAGGAGCAGTTTATAGGCTGGAAACCCTTGCTGATTTCTTTTTTTTTCCCTTGTGCAAGCAGGGTGTGGACCAAGACAGCTGTAATCTGTTCTTTCTAAACTTTAACTCAACTAACTTCCTATTGTCAGAGCTTCTCCTAGGAGACTCTAATAAGCAAATAAAAACTTGACTTTGTGCCACATAGTGGAAAGCTCAAGTCTGTTGTCAAGGAGTTTGGTTTTTGATATTCAGTCTGGAATATTATTTTCTTTATTTTTACCTCATTACTTTTTATTATGTCAAGTAAATCCAAATTTCTCCAACGGCAGCTTTTTCTAGAGGGGTATCACTGAAATCATTTAACATCCTGATGGTAAAAGAAGTAATTTCTCCACTTGATTTCTTTCTCTTCTATTTTCACAACCTGCCGCTTCTGGTGATTTTCTTTTGCTCTGAAATTATTTTATTTTCTTATTCATTTATTTTGCAAGGAAAATTCAGATATATTGATTTTAGACTCTGTTGAATAAGCCTATATTTATCCACCATGAATGTATTCCTCCTTGCAAACTTTGGGACTGATAGAAGTTTATTCAAATCAACAGACAAATTTCAGCACTGCAAGGTTGGAGTCATAATGTTTATCAGGCAGCACATATCTCATAAGAGCATTTATTGTAAAGTGGAAGTATATAAACCACTGAAGTCAAGAATCTCTTAAAACTGCCCACAAAATCAGTATTTAAATATGAGAACACCTTTAGAGCAAGTTAAACCATTATAAGATGTTTATCAAGTGCCACAGGCAATAACATTTTTTAAAGTCCAATGAAGTAATTATTGCTGCCTTTAAAAACGGTTCCCTAATGGAAAATTCTTTGAAAAGCCACTCCCCCACAACAGTCCATAGGCTCTAATTTAACTGTTGTTGCTTGAGAGAGAATGACAAAGATGCTGACAAAGCATTATGGTATTATTTATCAATCCTATCTCTCTCTTGAAATTACTGTAAGTGTATTTCAGTATCATAAATATTCAGTATAATTTGTTATACAAAAGGTGCAATATCATTTTGACCACAGGATCTTATATTAATTTCAGATGTAAAATAAATATGTATAATTATATATTTGTATTTTGTGAACAAAAAAACTTGTAATACTACAGGAAAACGGAAAGATGATTGTTTTTGTTGTTGTTGTTGTTGGGTTGTTTTTTGTTTGTTTGTGGGTTTTTTGTGGTGGTTTTTTTTGTTTGTTTTTCCCCAGGAGAATCTGAAAAGCACCTCAAAAACAATTTCACAGTATAAGCAATATTTCAAAATTAATGTATTCTCATGTTACAACAAATTCTTTCAGAGTACTGAAAATTCTAGAACAACCAGACTAGAGAGACAACAACTCTCTTTGAGGTCAACTTTGGTTGGTTTGGTTTGGGGTTTTTTCCTAAATCTGAACAATGGTACACTTAAGATCTTGTTATGGCTAAAACTTGACCAGGTCTTCTCTGTGAAGTCAAGAATTGACAGCCAAACTGAAAGCTTTAATAGCATAATCAAAATTAAATAAAATTTATTATTATTAGTCCAGATAAATTTATGCTAATACAATCTCAATAGAAAGCCAATTTTGTAAACAATACCATATTTCAGAAGTTCTTATCTAGATAAACCTCCTACTATCAGCCTCTTTTTTATTCCTATTGTTAGTCTCACCTTTGCACTGCTCTCTGGAGCCTGAGGTCAACCTAGGGGGAATTACAGGGATTCATGAGCTCCTTGAAATCTCTGACAGGAAAGCATGATGTTAATAATGGGGGTTAATTCCTTGTCTTTTACAGAAGGAGCAAAACATTGAAGTTTTCTTTGTGTACCCTTACTGCCATTTTTGTTTTCTTCTGTGCATTGCACTCTGCTCTTTCATCACTTTTTGTATTTGCTCCTTGGCATTTTTTTCATAGAATCATAGAATCATAGAATCATAGAATCTTAGGGGTTGGAAGGGATCTCGAAAGATCATCTAGTCCAACCCCCCCTGCTAGAGCAGGGTCACCTAGAGCACATCACACAAGAACGCATCCAGGTGGGTTTTGAATGTCTCCAGTGAAGGAGACTCCACAACCTCCCTGGGCAGCCTGTTCCAGTGCTCTGTCACTCTCACAGTAAAAAAATTTTTTCGTATATTCACCTTGAACCTCCTATGCTCCAATTTCCACCCATTACCCCTTGTCCTATCACTGGTCATCACTGAGAAAAGCCTAACTCCATCTCCCTGACACTCACCCCTTACATATTTGTAAACATTAATGAGGTCACCCCTCAGTCTCCTTTTCTCCAAGCTAAAGAGACCCAGCTCCCTCAGCCTCTCCTCATAAGGGAGATGTTCTACTCCCTTAATCATCTTTGTAGCTCTCCGCTGGACTCTTTCCAGCAGTTCCCTGTCCTTCTTGAACTGAGGGGCCCAGAACTGGACACAATACTCCAGATGCGGCCTCACCAATGCACAATAGAGGGGGAGGAGAACCTCTCTTGACCTACTAACCACACCCTTTCTAATGCACCCCAGGATGCCGTTGGCCTTCTTGGCCACAAGGGCACATTGCTGGCTCATGGTCATCCTCCTGTCTACCAGGATTCCTAGGTCCCTTTCTCCTACACTGCTCTCCAGCAGGTCAGCCCCCAACCTGTACTGGTGCATGGTGGTTTTCTTCCCCAAATGCAGAACTCTACACTTGCCCTTGTTGAACTTCATCATGTTTCTCCCTGCCCAACTCTCCAGCCTGTCTAAGTCCCTCTGAATGGCAGCACAGCCTTCTGGTGTGTCAGCCACTCCTCCCAGCTTAGTGTCATCAGCAAACTTGCTGAGGGTACATTCTATACCCTCATCCAGGTCGTTGATGAAGATGTTGAACAACACCGGTCCCAGTACCGACCCCTGAGGGACTCCACTGGTCACACACCTCCAACCAGATTCTGCCCCATTGACTACAACTCTCTGACTCCTTCCTTTCAACCAGTTCTTGATCCATCTCACTACCTGATCACCAAACCCATACCTGATCAACTTATCTACAAGGATGCTGTGGGAGACAGTGTCAAATGCTTTACTGAAATCAAGGTATACCACATCTACCGCTCTACCATCATCTATCCACCTAGTAATTTCCTCATAGAAGGCTATGAGGTTAGTCAAACATGATTTACCCTTGATAAAACCATGCTGACTGCTCCTGATGACCCCCATATCCTTGATATGCCTGGAGATAGTGACAAGAACAAGTTGTTCCATCACCTTTCCAGTGAAGGAACACCTTTCCCCTAAATCCAGTTTTGTCCAGATCTTAAGTTTCCAGGTTCTTTTCAATAACTGATTTCCAGTGAGTTACTGGTGGCCCTGGGATCACTGTTGCCATACTGTGCCCAAATCTTCAAGGCCTCTGCTGTTATCCCAGATCTGTCTTCCTTTAAGGTCCACCACCATTACACTACAGAAGCAGTAAATTCTCTCTTGTATAATGTAACTGCTTGTTTTTGCTATCTATATCATTAACAATAGGCATTGCACCACATAACTATACAATGCTAAACAAATTAAAATTAAGTAACAGCCACCAGGTCATTAATCAGTTGCTGTTAAAGCTAAACAAGCTAGAAAAAAACAATCCAAGTCCAAACAAAGCATGTGGGATGTCCCCAGGCTGGTGGTCTGCCTTAACGTAATGCGGAGGCCAATTCTGTACTTGCTGGCCAGCAAGATTACAGCAGACAGAAAAGTATATACTGACTGCATCACACAGGAATTATTTTCTGGCACAGGCACCACATATGACAGCTTAATCTGCATTTAAATCTGAACAGATAAACTATGTCACTGGTGCAGAGGTCCTGGCCCGTAACATTGAGCAACTATAGCAATGTACATTTTCTCATTATGGCCAGGCATTAATGGCTTGAAGAGCCTTAACCATATATATCGATGTGCCTAACAATTGCTGCCCTAAGTCATCAAAGATCCTTGTAATCTTAGCTTCATGATATCTTCAAGTTATTTTAAGGGGAAAAAAATAAGATGGGAATGGATGACTTCAGCTATTTACAGTAGCTTTTTTATGTGGGTGGTCAACATACTGCTCTGCTTCCAAATCTGGTCACCTCTTGCTCACCTAGAGATCTCACAGGAGTTTGCAGAGAACTTGAGTAACAACACAAAGACCTCTGGACTGGCAGTGCAGTGACTTTATATTAATGACAAAATACTAAATGTTGGGAGTGCTAGGCACACAAAATTCCATTGAATATGGCCTCTAGTGATATGTGATGTTATACATTCAGAAAGGTCAGGCAACCTTGTAGAACTCCCTAAAAAAATAGTTTAAAAATACAGTATAGACAACTAGCTGTATTGAATTTACAGATGTACTTTACTAAATGAAGACAGGTAGCTTTAATGAAAGCTTGTGAGGAGAAAAATGGAAGGACGCAAGCAAGATTAGTTGTAAACTGAGCTTTACACCATGGTGACAGAAAAATTAGCTATTAAAATGACTTAATCAATAACAGTTCTATTTCCTCATATTATATGTATGGAACTTTAAAAAATATTTTGTTTCAGTTTTAGCGTGGATCTTCAAATACTAATTAATCATAAAATGCACAGGATGCATTTTACTTCTTATTGAAGAAATCACAGTGCTCAGTTTTTGTGGCACTACAGCAGACACATTTTCATTTGGTTTATTTTTTATTTTTTATTTTCTTTTTAATAAAGAACACCTAAAAAGTTAAATATAAACTAAAATTATATTTAATAACACAAGCAAAATGTATACAATTTGTGTGCATTTTTTTAAAAGGTATCTCCACGGAAAATATTTGCAAGTTGCCATGCTCCTACCCATAAAAAATAAAATTTCTAGTAGCTATAAGGTTTTTAATCTACTTTTTATACAGAATTATTTGCTAGCATGAACCTTTGCAGTTTGTGCCTTTGCAGAGGCACAAACTCTGCTGAATATCATGTCTGAAGAAGGGCCAGAAAAGAAAATTGTTTCCTTAAATATTATTTCAACTTTGAACTCTTTGGAAGATTTTAAGTGACTGAAAATCTGCATACATTTAAGTGTTGCTTCATGTTGAAGGTATCTCTTTATGTAAAAGAATAATTAATTTCCAAAAGACTATGCAATAACAGTCTCACAGAGTTCAGGGCTGTATTTAAGGTGGCCTCTTACAGAGAGGAAATCACACAGAAATATACAGAATTAAAGTTCATGATTTAGTTACTTCTAGCCTAGTTACTTCTTGCCTTCTCTATAAGCATCTGGAGAATAGTATGTCATCTCCCCCTTGAACTCTGAAATCAGAGGCAGGAAAACAGACTCAAAGCCTCATTAAATTAGGCTTCTATTATAGCACTGCAAGCTGTTGCTCTAAATTGAAATGGTCAGTTTTTCAGCTGCTAGAACTGGAAATAATCTCACTGCAGAGTATATCCACTAACTTACATGCACTAAGGATCTTATCTATGGCTTTTCTTGTCCCAAAGGTGTTTTAACTGTTTCAGTTTTTTACAAAGAACAAGATTCAGAGACGCTTAATTTTTTGTTTCTTTTGGCACCTGCTGGGATAATCACAAAGGGCCACTGAATTTATTTGCCAAAACATATGCTATGATATCCAGTCCAAATCTAATTTCTTCCATAGATGACGAAATATGGCAGAGCTGCTCTTCTTAGGACTTAAACTGGTTGAGCTACTTCCAGCTTCTTTGCTCTTTTTAAGATTTATGAACTACTATAATTTACGAGAATAAAGGTCAAGTAGATGAAAGACCAGCAATGGAACAAGTTTAGGAGCTAACAGACAGTTGAGAGGTCAGAAATTAGGTCAAATTATATATTAGCTATGTGCAGCTGAAAGTGAGGTCACACAGAAACTATGCACTTGTGTGAACACATACATCTCTACACAGGCTATGTTGTTTGATGGAAGAGAGATGTTTTTTTGGTCTTGAAACTATCTCTTTCTTAAAATGGACAATAGGGGAAAGCTTCAGCTATACAGTATACTTAGAATAATAAACTGATGTTTTTCAAGTCAGAGTTTGTTAACTAAAGACTCTTCAAAAAAGTTTACCCATTTTTTATACATGTAAACCTTTATGTGTCTGTATGTTTTCTATTACATAGGTACATAAACTCACGCGAAAAAGGTATACCAGAAACAAGGGATATAATATTTTTACTCTTCTTATAGCCCAGTATACTATCACTCAAAGTAGGCCACAGGCATTAGAGAGTATAAGAACAGAGGAAATATGTATGACACTTCCATCCAGCACTCTCTGATGAGAGTCAGGGACTTTCTGTGCCAGAAGTGATGATTGTGTACTCTGGTGTAACTTTTCAGGGATTTCTTCCATGAATTTGTGGAAATTTCTCTGGAAGTGTTCACAACCCGATTGGATGGGTCTTTGAGCAACGTGGTCTAGTGGGAGGTGTCCCTGCAGGGGAAGTTGGACTAGATGATCTTTACATGTCCCTTCCAACCCAAACTGTTCTGTGATTCTATGATTTACCTAGAAGTTGTTTAAGATTTTAGCATTCAGAGTTCTGCAGCAAATTCCAGTACTTAAATTTATGTCATATGGATAAACAGCCATATAGATAAAAATCTATTTTCTATATTTTGAACCAACTGCCCCCCTGTCTACTCCAGTTTCATGTGAGAACTGTTGGTCCTTCAAGTGGAAGAGAAAGTGAATAGATGTTTTCAGTTCAGCATCTCTTCTATGTGCAGTTTTACATACTCGTACCATACTTCCATCATACTTACTTGAGTCATCTCCTTGAAAGAATGGAAAATTCCTTTCCATCTTTTGGTTTAGATTTTTGTTTCAAGCAGGCTTTTGATAAGTGTCTGTACCATCCTCCTCATCCAGAAGCTATTATCTTCTTCCTATACTTTTTCCAGTTTCACTACATGCTCCTTTTTCACATAATGTTTAAGTTGATGAAACCAGGATTTTTACAGAGGCATAACAAAGGTTTTTATTTCCACCTGTTAACCACAGGATATCTGCTATCTGTCCTAATTCAGTACCTCATTTCTGCATCGTCACCGTTAGATCAGACCTACTTTTAATAAAAGTGAAGTTGGGGCTACTTTGTGATGCATGCTTACATATATTCTACTCAGGGGGGAGAGAATACCTAGGATTGCAAGTTTTTTCTGCAAAACTTTACAGTCAGCTTTCACTTTAAGTGCCCAAAACATCTGCAAATTTTGTCATCTTGTCATTCTTACTCCATTTCAAATAATTTATGATGAACAGCACCAGCTTTTTCACCAATCTCTGAGGGAATTCACTGGTTGTCTCCTCTTTTTGTGAAAAATCACCACTAGTTTTCAATTGCCTGCCCAGTTCATTATCAATATGAAGACCTTATTTCCTATCCTTTTGACCAGAATTACACCTCCAAAAAAAGGAAATACCAAATTAGGGAACTCCAGTGTTTTCTGTGCAATGTCAACGTGACACAATCTTATGTGTAATTACATATCTAAGTTTTCCAAAGTTGCAATGTCTTAGTCACTGCACTGAATCAATTTCATTACAAAATCAGTCAGAGCTCTGTAGTCATGCTGCATCCCAACTTTGCTTCCTGCAGATGTGGAAGATGAGCACTGAATGACAAAGGTTAAGTGTGGGAAAACAAAGTATATTTGAACTTTGCCTTGAGAACCCGTTGTCTGCGCTTGCCACAGAGATGTCAATGTCAGAATCCTCCTTCAACAAGATTTGATTCAGATGTCACTAGCTGTGTGTTTTTTACATTCATTTTTGTGTATTCATATCTTATTTTCTGGTATGAAATTTGAAGATACAGATGTGCTTAGTGTGTTTTAAATAGTAATAGTGCTGTATTATGGTATATTCTTAAAAACGCAGCTCATAGACACCTCAAATTAATAAAGTTCATTTACTGTGTGCATCAGATTCAAGCTTTCTGATCTTCTCCCATTTCTCTCAGCCTCCAACCTCATCAGGATGTTGTGAGAACTAGTAAATAAATGCTGAGGACTTAGATGCCATGGTGAGGAATGCCATGACAAAGCACATACTTAATTTAATAATTTATTGCAGCTCCTACATTATGTGCAGCAAACCTAACCTGGGCTATATGATAAACACTTCAGACTGTATATACAACGCTGATTAGCTGCTCAGTAAGTGAGCACTCCTCATTCCCTGCACAAAGAGAAGCATGGAATAAATAAGTTTATGTAATTTAAGACCACATGATAATGAATACATATAGGATAACCAGAACAAAATAAGTGCAATTGTAATTATGGCCTTTCCTAATCTGAGTGCCCTGTAATAGAACATGACTTTTTTTTTTTTATTCTTTTTAAAATTACTTATGTTCACTTAACTGACTTGATTGTTTATAAATGAATACAAATATTTTTCAGATAATTGCCTGAAGTCAGGAAAAACCAAATAGACCAAGTTTGCCAATCCTGAATTATGTAAGTAAATTTCATTGTCAACAGTCACATTCAGTTGTTCACACTATTTCTGGTCGGGAATTTTCCACCACCAAAACAATTTTGAGGGAAAATACCAGTTAATTAAATCTAACTCTTCCCAAGGAAATATGATTATGTTATTTTTTTTTTTTTTTTTTTCCCCCCAGGAAAATGTTCCTTAAGCAAAGAGTCTGTAAAAACAAGTACCAGAGTAAGATAGGAAAGGAGCAAGTGAAGGAGAGACAAATTGAGGAGAAGAAATTGCCAGTGATCTACTGGTTAAGTAAGTAAGGTCTTACTTGGAAAACTGGAAAAAAGGTCTTGAATCACAGCATTAGTATGATTAGGAACTTTTCTTGGATGAGCTTACTGTAGTTTGTGTTTTTGGTGCTGTCCCATTTTTTGCAAATAATTCCATGTTCTCAGAGGCAGAGGGAGAAAGCAAAGAAGGGAGGGAGAAGCAAATATTTACTCTTTGTCTATAGGCATAGACATGTTATAAGGGCATTCATCTGGACCATGGAAAATTAGATTCAGGACTGAATGGGGATTGCTGATTTAATGCTATTTAAAAATTTATTTTCACTTAATTGTTTGATGTGGGAATAAAATTTAGTGCTCCCTAATCTGTAACCTGGTGGCCAGTTTATTCAGAATTACCTTGGTTAGAAAAAACCTTCAAGATCCCCTGGTCTGTAGGGATTTCATATCCAAGTGTCTCACATATGTAATTCAGAGTGGAGATACAAACCTTTTACTCTCAATGATATTCCTAATTTGTGTACATATTCCAGGATTGAGAGCTAGCTTTTATTTTGAAAAAGTCTATGGGTTCATTTGTTAATTATGGAGAATATTTTTTTTAACGTAAATCTATGTACAGAGATATTTTCCTACCCAGCTCTTGTGGAGTCTAGTATTTCACATCATTTGACTTAATGTCGTTATTTGTCAAGTGATATTTATGAGCATTTGAAGAAGAAGAGGAAGGAAACATACTGGTAAGAGAAAGTATGTGATTTTCTTCCTTTGTAACAGATGGAGAAAACAGAAACTTATTTCTGTTCCAGTGTTAGTCTAGATAAGCCTATTGATAGAGGCTCTAATGTAACTAGTTTAGTAGTTGAAATCAGATATTAAAGCATAGACTCTAGTGCAGGCAACTTAAATCCACCAGACATGCTCTGAGGTAACTACCCTGTATTGATGTTCATGTTATCATAATTTCATCATTATTGCTATCACCAGAAATCAATTGAGATCTTTCAGCTACAGTTAAGACAATGATCAAAAGACAAGCTCTGGATTTACAGAGAAAAATATGGTAAAAAAAAAAAAAAAAAAGGAAAGAAAAAAAAAAAGAAGGAAGGATTAAAAATAAACTAACCACTAACCTGTAAAGAAAGATAGGGCAACAAAAATGGAAAGGACAGATGAAAGAAAAGGAGATGAGATGTGGAGAAGATGAAAAATTATGTAGAGCTGAAGACAAGAACAATGTGAAATGGATCTCAAAGGGATCAGAAAATACTCTTCCTTTAGCCTAATTCAGATCACAGGGAGACATGTCAAGACATCCAGTCAAAAGCAGATGGAAATAGCAGAGACAGAAAATTAGACTGTGAAAAAATAATTTTAATAGTAATGAATAAAATCTTTCAGACGGAGTAAATCTGCCAGAACTCACAAAGAATGAAGGAGAAAGAAGGTCTGACATTGATACTAAGGCTAAGTGTGCGTGTGACAGATAAAAATTGTAATTGCTAGAATTAACAAAGAATAAAAGAATGAGAGGTAATACAAAATAGCTTGTTATTCATAGCCACCACTAATCAGACATTCAATTTCCATATTGCTACAGTAAATTAAAACTACTTCTATTTTTCTGCTGTACAAAAACTGAAAAAGCAGAAATGGAGAAAAGCTGCATATCACACTTTGAACATCAGCATAACCCAGTAACTAACCTAAAGATCAATTAATATTTAACATCAAGTTTCAGGGAGAATGATTGCATTTGTGTACAGAATCAAAGGTAAATGAAAACGAGAATGTGAAAATTAAACCAACATGTGAGTAGCAACAAAATCTGAAGAGTTAGAATGCCCTTACGCTGGGAAGCCAGAATAAACTCATTCCAGAATCCTCAAACAACTGGCATGTGAAATCACAGATCCAGTACCAAGGACTATTTAACAAAACAGACCTATCAGAAATTATAATGTATAATGAGAGTAGTGAGAGAGAAAAAGATCCGTTTAGATATATTCCAATTGCATGCAAACACTAGAAAGAGCTGTCGATTAAGGAAGTAAATAAGGACATGAGACATAGTAAATGTGGTAGACTTCAACTTGGGTTTCCCAAACACAGATCTTCTTAGAGTTCTTTGAAAAGGTAACTTCCTTTATAAGGAAAGCCATTTGCAGGTTAAAGAAAATGTGTCTCTCTACTTCAGTTAGGGATTTGATGCAATGGCACAAAAGTAATCACTTGTAAAACTGGAGAAGACAGGGATTAGCAGAGGAACTGAGTGTTGAACAAAGGGATGAATCAAGGAAAATAGTATCTGGCTGGGAAAAGGATTTCAAAATAATGTCTCAGTTTATAGATTTTAGATTAATCTGATTTAAAGTTCTTATGGGAAACTTCAAACCTAACTAAAAGTACATTACTGTAAACCAGTAGGCACCAGGAATGAACATCATTACAGAAGAAGACTGGAATTACCATCCAATCTCTGAATTACTATGATGACCAAAAAAATCTCTGTGGGCAGATGATTCTTCAAGAAAAATAACTAAAATCAAAGGAGGTGCAAAGAATGGCTACCAGGATATCAGGAAAAGAAAGAGAAACTGCCATATACAAGAAGACCAAAGGAATTCAGATTCTTAACAGAAAAAGAGAATAAAGGAAATAAATTCTACTCATAAATATATATATATATAAAAGAAGAACTGAAGGCAGTAGGATAGTTATTTAAGAAAGAAGCCCATACTGACACAAGCAAAAGGATATAGTAAGAACAAAATATTATAATCACTAAAAGGGGCATTCATTTTTGGTCACAGTTGTGTGGTTAAAAAATCTTAGTTTTTAACATAGAGGTAGAAAAGCACAGAGAACCGGAGGAGCTGCTGTTTCCTGACACAACAGGGTACCAAATTTCACTGCAGAAAACCAGGCAGTCTTCCAGGTTATACTCTATATTCCTGTCTTGTTTGATGTGTAGTCACAATTTGTCTTGCAGCTATATTTCAAAATAATCTGCCCCTAAAAGCTATTAATACAGAAAAATCTACTACATTTAGTAGCATTTAAGGAGGTATAGCATTTACCTCCTTTGTGAGACAGCACATCATTTTGACTTATAACAGATTCCTGAATATACTTTACTGGTGCCAGCATTGGATTATTAGGAAGATTTTGCTTATTTTAAAATGCCAAAATCTGACTGCCACACCAAAGTTGTATGTGACCGGTTGTGGTCTGACTGAGATCATGGAACAAACTAAAAGCTTTTATTGGCAAGCCTTCCCTTTGCTGTAGCCATACACACAAAAGAACTTTGTTCCAAGCTACCTGAGCCCCTTGTTTGCCCTCCCAAAATTTCACTGATGTATTTCATCAAGCCAAGAAACTTGCCTTCAGCACTTCGGCACTACAAATGTCTCTTTTACTAGCAACTGCAAATACCACAGAAAAGGACATATATATCTACCTTAGTTATTAGCTTTCTTTAAAGGACAAGGTTTGTTGTTTTTTTTTCAATTTGATCAATGTGACATGTTCTAATCACACAGTACTTTAGAGACCTATCTTTAAGTGCATACAAAAGAATATTATAGCTTTTTCTGTCTCTCTTTCTACAAGCTGTTCCTAGTGAGTACGACAGAACTCAACTCCTTTGCCGTCATTAAAACTGCAAAATCTAGATAAAGCCATGATTACAAAATGAGAATCACACCCAGCATATTTTGAAATATTTCTGATATCACACGGATATCACTGCTTATTGTATCTTTTCAATCTAATTGTTTACTGCCTCTAACTTGTCAAAAAACATGCATGGGTATGCAACACAAAAGTTTATTCCACTGATCACACTGATAAAACACCTATTTTTTCCCTGTCCTTAAAGAGGAGAGTTTTATGATCTAATGCATGTCAACTCCAGGTGAGTTCATTGTATGAGTTCCTCAAATAAATACTGCTCCCATATGACCTTTTTATTTAATATTAGGACAAAAAAAGTCTGTGACACTCCATGACTAATATTAAACTTTTGAAATATATTCTTTTGACAGGATTTGGGTGGTTTGCCAAAATTTTCTATGATATTTTTGGCTATAAAAGATAGTTTCCCAGGCATTTGGCTAGACCGATGAATAGAAAAAGGAAATATACTGCCTCCAAATTTGATTACTTAAATGAGGGTGATGTTAGTCATTTATAGCTCATTCTTTCTTGTCTTCAAACTGCACCTTTCAGACACCAAAGAATGATTACCAGGAAGGTAAAAATCACACCTGGAACCTAATTTCTGAGGTCAACATGAATTGATTTCAATCATTTCAGGATAGAATTGTCTGCCATTGTATATGTCCACACTTAAAATATTTTTTTTTGTTATTATTATTTTTTGCTTTCCTAACAACATTTAGAAAATAAACGCCATCAAATTCACATAAATCACTATATTTCAACAAAATTTGAAAATGGTCACTTCCTTTTATATTAAAAAGAAGTAAAAAAAAAAACAAACAAAACAAAAAAATATTTGTATCTCCATTGATTTTATATCAATGTCCTTACAGAATAAAATTCTAGCTATACGTTGTCATTTAAAGATTTTACATATTTACTAAGAAGATGCAATACCTGATGCAATCTTAGATGGAAGACTGAGATATCTTTGTTCTACTCCCAACTTTTCCTCTGACCCACCTGTGGTCATCTTCAATATATGTGTTTGCCTGGGTCAAATATGACTACTAACCAAACTCCTGTTTACTTACTCCTCTGTCTGCCTTGAAGGACTTTCTGATTGTGAAGCTGGTTTGAACTGAAGCAGCCTCATTTAGCAGGTGGTCAAACTGTCTGTACAACATGAATTCAGCTACCTTCATTTAATATTAAAATAGATTTTACATGTAACCTTTTTCCTGCTTATCACTCTCAATGAACTTAATTAAGTAACAAGTAGCATATTAAAGATATTTGCTCTCAAGGAGAGCAAGACGATTATGTGTCAGAGGGAAAAATACTTGAAATAATATTTGAGTCTGTTTCTAGACTTCAGCAAAACAATTCAGTACTTTTCCATTCAGACTCAGTTCAAAAATTTGTTTGATTCTAATAGTAACCAAACCATTTCTGTGTCTGTGTTTTTTTTCTTGTTTTGTTTTGTTTTGTTTTTTACCACTTTAGTGCTAAAAGAATGAAGATAATTATAGATACAGGAAGAGCATGAATATAAGTGTTTGAACCAGGCTTTGGAATGATTAAAATCAGCATAAGTTTCTTCATACTGTTTTCACCTGAACAAATGTAAAAATAAACATGGTCATAATCATTATTTCAAAGCTGTTGAAGGTGACATTCCATCTGTAGTAATTAACATGAGATTTACAATAATGAGCATTGTATCATTTATCCTTTAAGCAAAAAGAGCTAATTTGTACTTGCCAGGATGGCAACGTGATATATTTCAATTGTTAGTAATCCTAATGAAGCTGTAACCATAAATTATAGGTAGATGTCAGAATAAGACACCAGATTTAATAATCGTAATTAATGTTACAGTATCTACAGAATGCCTTTAGTCTTAGGAACACAGACAATTCAAATTTATTTATAGATTAATGGTTTTTCTTCCTCAACCATATCATGATTAGGTGTTAAAATCCATGCCAATGGATCTGCTTACAGTAAAACTTAATTTTTGCAGGAAGAAAGAACATTCTAGTACGTTGTCTCTCTTACGCTTTTGGAAAATCTTTGCTAGATTTAAAGAGGTAACCGTGACAAATGTTGCACATAAAATATTTCATTAAAATGTAAAATTGAGTAAAAAGCCAGTAAGATAGAAAATGAAGAGTTAATGATACATTTATGATGAAAATACCAATTAAGTCACTGTATGCAGGATACCTAGCAAAAAAATTGCCATCATGCATGTCTGAAAAAAAATAAGGAATACAGAAGAAATACCTTCTCTAACTCACAACATTGTCTCTTGTCTTTGGAGTCATGGATAATTGTCCAAATCTATAGAGCAATACTGAAAATAGAACTTACTGAAAAGGTAGGTCTAGTAGCATTATGGGACGACTATTTTTATTACTGATGAAGACCTGAGATTTTTCAAATATTCTCCTTTAAGCTCATACTAAGGTGATAGATACTTTGTCTAATCTTGCATCTTTTAAAGAGTAAGTAATTCTGGCATTATTGCAGGAAGGATATTTATTTTCTCTGATTATATTAATTTCATTTTTTTAATAGACAATATGTGTTTAAACAGTTTTTATAGCCCTTGACTTAGCCAAACCTTTCTTTCTGCTCCAAATTACCATGCCAGACAGCCCCTAAACAAAAAGATTCCACTTGGATGACCTCTAATTTTTACCCAAAATTTGGAAGAAATATACAGAGAAACTAAATTAATGGGGCTTACACTAGCCCAACAAACATTTTCAAACTATACCATGTCTTTTACCTAAGATTTTCCAATTAGTTATCTGCATCAGTGTTTTGTCAAGTGTAGTAGCTGCTTACTTTAAAGAAAAGATACATTCTCTATAGTAAAAGAAACAGACAGATTTTTTTCAGTATGAGGTATCAGGGAAAAGTCTTTTAGTACCATTTGAAGAATGTTTCATAAAGCGTAAAAAATAAAGTGTTTAAAATCAAAATATTGAAAAAGGAATTACTGTACAACTTTAAGATAATTTAAATTTTCCCAGTAACACATGCTTTGGAGCTAGTACCCGTCAAGAAGGAATGGGACTGATTCCAAAGAAATATAAGTTCTGATGGGTTCTGTATCCAATTCTCTAGCAACTGTTTTGTATTGATTTTTTATATCAGCACCTTGTTATGAAAGTAAAGCCAGTTTATGTTTTGCTTTTCAGTTATCAATCACAGCTTACAGAAAGACAGTCTTATTTGAAGTTACCAACACTAAGCCCTAATTTTGATGGACTAACAAATTATTATTCTGCTAGTAGAGCTAAAATGCAGGTTGATAGCATTTATTTATTTATTTATCTATCTATCTATTTTAATTTTCTTTCAAGCAAACAGAATTTTGTTCTAATTCTCCAGTTTGGCAGAAAGGCCCTAAATGGTTTGAAGCTCAGTTACCTGAAACAACTTTAAAAATATTTACAGGATGATCCTAGGATAAATGGATTTTACATATGCTATATATTTCCTCATATTAAGCAACTTTCTTCTGAGTGACAAGGAGGATTGTCTATATAGTCTCTTTGGAGGTTCTTCTGTCTTCAGGACTCACTATAAACTAAATGACATAATTTCACTTCTCTTTTTGTCTGTGGTTATTAACCACTTCATCTAGTTTTGGTTCATGAGTAGAAATTAATGAGAAATGGGCAAATACAGGCAAACCTGTGCATATCCTATTAAATATTCAGGTCAGCTACTCTTCTATGTTCTTTTCCTAAGTTTTAGCTATGTTTCAGAGAAGTAGCTTTTAGTACCAGAGGTCAAAACTGTGCATTCCTCCCACTTAAAATATCTGAGGTATCTGTGCCTGAGCTAGTCACCCTGGGCTGCCTCTGTAATCAACGCACAGGAAGTGTGAACCTCAAAAGCTGAATCATCTGAATTGTAGAGATATTGCTACAGTTGTGATAAGTAGCTCTCTGGAAGGAAATATTTTTCTCCATTAACTCAAAATACACTACAGGAAATAGCTGGAAAATAGAAGTTGAACATTGAAAGGCCTCAGTTGGAGCATACATAGCATTAGTGAGGCTATGGCAGGGAGAAAATTAGGACAGCCAAAGTCCAAGTAGAACTCAAGCTAGCTACAGCTATCAAAGGCAATAAAAAATGTTTCTATGAACATATCAACAATAAAAGGAGAACTAGGGAAAATCTCCGTCCTCTACTGGATGCAGGTGAAACTTAGTAACAAAGGACGAAGAAAAGGCTGAGGGGCTTAATGCCTTCTTTGCCTCAGTCTTTTTCAGTAGAACTAGTTGTTCCCTGGACACCCAGCCCCTGAGCGGAAGGACAGGGAGAGGGAACAGAATGAATCCTTCTCAGTCAAAGAGGAAATGGTCAGGGACCTGCTGCAACATTTAAGCACACATGAGTCTATGGGGCCAGATGGGTTGCGTCCAAAAGTACTGAAGGAGACGGCAGATGTGCTCACCAAGACTCTTTTAATCGTTTACCAGAAGTCTTGGCAAACTGGGGAAGTTTTCAGTGGACTGGAGGGCTGTGCTGCCATTCAGAGGGACTTGGACAGGCTGGAGAGTTGGGCAGGGAGAAACATGATGAAGTTCAACAAGGGCAAGTGTAGAGTTTTGCATTTGGGGAAGAGAAACCCCATGTACCAGTACAGGTTGGGGGCTGACCTGCTGGAGAGCAGTGTAGGTGAAAGGGATCTGGGGGTCCTGGTAGACAGGAGGATGACCATGAGCCAGCAATGTGCCTTTGTGGCTAAGAAGGCCAATGGCATCCTGGAGTGCATAAGAAAGGGTGTGGTTAGTCGGTCAAGAGAGGTTCTCCTCCCCCTCTATTGTGCATTGGTGAGGCCGCATCTGGAATATTGTGTCCAGTTCTGGGCCTCTCAGTTCAAGAAGGACAGGGAACTGCTGGAAAGAGTCCAGCGCAGAGCCACAAAGATGATTAAGGGAGTGGAACATCTCCCTTATGAGGAAAGGCTGAGGGAGCTGGGTCTCTTTAGCTTGGAGAAAAGGAGACTGAGGGGTGACCTCATCAATGTTTACAAATATGTAAGGGGTGAGTGTCAGGGAGATGGAGTTAGGCTTTTCTCAGTGTTGACCAGTGATAGGACAAGGGGTAATGGGATCAAATTGGAGCATAGGAGGTTCAAGGTGAATATTCGAAAAAATTATTTTACTGTGAGAGTGACAGAGCACTGGAACAGGCTGCCCAGAGAGGTTGTGGAGTCTCCTTCTCTGGGGATATTCAAAACCCACCTGGACACGTTCCTGTGTGATGTGCTCTAGATGACCCTGCTCTGGCAGGGGGGTTGGACTAGATGATCTTTTGAGGTCCCTTCCAACCCCTAGGATTCTATGATGATTCTATGATTCTATGATTCTAAGTGTGACACCCATCTACAAGAAAGGCCATAAGGAGGATCCAGAAAACTACAGACCTGTCAGTCTGATCTCAGTGCCAGAGAAGGTCATGGAGCAGATCATCTTGAGTGCCATTATGCACCATATACAGAACAACCAGGTGAACAACCTTTATGAAAGGCAGGTCCTGCTTAACATACCTGATCTCCTTCTATGACAAGATGACCCCTGCCTGGTAAATGAAGGAAAGGCTGTGGATGTTGTCTACCTGGACTTTCATAAAGCCATTGACACAGTCTCCTACAGCATTCTCATTAAAAACTGGCTGTTCACGGCTTGGATGGGCATGCTTTCTGTTGGATAAAACACTGGCTAGACAGCCAGGACCAGAGAGTGCTGGTGAATGGAACTAATTCCAACTGTTGGCTGATCACAAGTAGAGTTCCTCGGGTCTCAGTTTTGGGACCACTTCTGTTTAACATCTTTATCAATGACCTTGATGAAGAGACAGAGTGCACCCTCTGTAAGTTTGCAGATGATGCCAAGTTGGGTGGGAGTCTTGGTCTGCTTAAGGATAGGGAGGCTCTACAGATGGACTTAGACTGGATCAATGGGCTGAGGCAAATAGTATGAGCTTCAACAAGGCCAGGGTCCTGTACCTGGGCCACAACAGCACCATGCAATGCTACAGGTTTGGGCAAGAGTGGCTGGAAAGCTGCCCAGTGGAAAGCGACAAGTGGCCAAATATGAGCCAGGAGTGTGCTCAGGTGGCCAAGAAATCCAATGACATCTTGGCTGGTATTAGAAATAGTGTGGCAAGCAGGTCTAGGGAAGTGATCCTCTCCCTGTATTTGGCATTGGTGAGGCCACACCTCAAGTTCTGTGTTCAGTTTTGGGTACCTCAATACAAGAAAGACACTGAGGTGCCAGATCGGGTGCAGAGAAGAGCAACTAGGCTGGTGAAAGACCTAAAGAGCAAGTCTTATGAAGATCAGCTGAGGGAACTGGGACTATTTAGTCTAAAGAAAAAGAGGCTGATGGGAGACCTTATTGCTCTTTACAACTATGTGGACATTTTAGAGAGGTAGGTGCTGATCTCCTCTCACAAGTAAATAGTGATAGGACAAGAGGGAACAGCCTAAAGCTATATCAGGAGAGGTTTAGGCTGGACACTAGGATTTGTTTTTTTTCCCTCCAAAAGGGTTGTCAGGAATTGGAACAGGCTGCCCATAGAGGTGGTCAAGTCACCACCCCTGGATGTGTTTAGAAGTCTTCTAGATATGGCACTTGGGGTTTAGGCATGAACATGGTAGAGTAGGGTTAAATGTTGGACTTGATGATCTAAAAGGTCTTTTCCAACCTAAATTCTATGATTCTATACTGCTGATGGTTGTAGGCTTGCTGTACCCTTCAGTGGAGCTGAGTCTTCCTTGAGCAAATTCTGTCTTGGAAACCTTTTTTCCCCTCAGAACTCTTCTTTTCATATCAGTAACTGATTTGTACTATTTAAATACTGAAAAACAAATGGGAGAGCTCCTCTTCCTCTGAGGAGGTTTTCAGAAGCAGAAGCTGCTCTTCAACAATCAGAAAAGGAGGGAGTGATATTGTGATTACAGAGCAGCACCCTGCTGAGCAAGTATGAAATTTTCTTCAGGTGTGACCTACAAATTCATTTTAGCTTTGAGAAGCCCTGGAGAGCCATAATTTTCATAGTTAAAAGGTAATATGTCCATGAGTGTGGACTACTTCTATTTCCCTCTCCTGCATACTTGATGCAGTTGTTAAGTGCTTAGTATCCATGAAGTACTTTTTAAGTTAAAGGACAACTGAAGAAACCAAGCTTTTTCCCATGCTATGTCTGTGCTTTTTTTGTTTTGGGTTTTTTTGTTTGTTTGTTGTTTTCTTTGTTTGTTTTTGTGTGTGTGTTTTTGTTGCTTTGTTGTTGTTGTTTTTGTTGTTTTGTTTGTTTCCCCCACCAATTTTTTTTTTATTATTGTCTTTTAAAAACACCCAGCAGATTCCTGTTGACTTTCAAAACTCTTTGTTCTGTCTAAATAAACCCTCTCAGTAAGATATGTGATTATTTAATATGAAAATATAAGTCCTGATTTTGTATTTTCTTTCCCTCAATATTAGGATTGTCATAATAAGTTCATCCTTGTGAACCTGCTTATTTATCGTTAGTTTCAGTGCCAGTCTCAGATGCACTCTTTCCATAACCCACATTAATCTCAGCAGTAGTGCCAAAGTAATGCTTTTATTTGAACATTTTCACTTTCCCACCCTATCCTCACACAGTCTATATATCTCTCAGTCTGTATTCGATCTGAATAAATAAAATGGACTGCTGAGTGCTCTTACTGGGATGGGATGTCTCAGATTCATTCCACATGGTTGTGTTTGCTTTTTCATTTCTTCTCTTTTTATTCCAGTGTTTGCTATTGTGAGCCTTTTGAAGTTTACAAGCCAAGTTCTTCTCTCATTTATACAAGTGAAATCCCATTAACTCAAGTAGCTGTAAACTGTGGCAGGACTTGGACCTGTTCCTACCACTTGCTGAAAGTTTTAGTCTCCTTTCTAGACAGGTATCGTAGCTGCTGGCTTTATTGTCCTGTTTCTTTTAATTTCAGCTCTAAGAATGTGCAAGGATAACCATTTATCATAACATGCCATGGATTCTGGAGTTTCTTTAATAAAAATAGCCCAGCATGTGCCTGCCACAAATTTCAGGGTCTGCATATCGCCTACTCAAAATAAAACATCTCCTCTCCACAATTCATTTTGAGCAGAGATGGACAAATATGGAATTAAAGCCATAGGAGCCATAGGAGTCCTACAAGTGCCTGCAAAGTTCAAGTAACAAACATCATTTTTTCTTTCTTCATTTTTTTATTTAGGCAATTTTTAATACAGTCTTGTTCTGGTAGATCAAGCATCTATCAAGACCATAACTATTTCTAGATAGAAAACTGGATCAATAAAAAATGACTAGTATTAATGCTAGTGAATCTAAAAAATCACTATATTCACAGTACAGAAAAAAGGCATCCCTTCAGAAATAACACTAGTCTTGCAGCATTGCAGCAGGCTTGTGAGACCTGCTGAGTCTATTTACAATACTTACAGGGATACTTCATCTCATTTCAGACATGTTCCTTGCCAACCATTTCAATGGCTAGGAAATGTTGATTCAAACAGAGACAGTTCTGCTCAAAATCTTGTCTTACTTTGACTCCAGCCTGAAGCCTAAGGTAAATGAACAGCTAAAACTATTTTCATGTTTGTGATCACCTCTTTGAACAGGCAAAAATCCCACTGATCTTAGAGGGACAAGTTGTTAATTTTTGAATGTTTGACTTGACAGATGAATGCAGCCTGGTATTAATCACGTGATAGATCAGTTGAATCAAAGTTATTAGTTTCACCTGGAGGCAAGAGTTCTTCATTAAGTAATGTTTCTTTTGAAGTATCAGGATTTGCCTGAGTAAAAGCTAAAGAAAAATAAAAAGAGTACTCAACTAAACAAGCATAATTCAGGTGATCAATAAACTCTCCAGTCAGGAAATCTCCTAGAAAAGCGAGTACTGTTAGTGCTGTGCCTGCAATGTACAGGGTTTGCTAATGTGCTCAGTAACTATTTTTGTGAACAGATACGGCCGGAGAGAGGGACGTGATGTTGTTGAAAAAGTGAGGAAGGTCTTCTTAAGTGACTACTGCAACAGAGAACTACTACTTCACATTACAATCTGATCAGAGCTATTAAAATTTGTGTTCTGTCCGTACACTTTTACCTGTTACACTAACACAGGTTGAGATTAAATCAGACATGTACTCCCTATTCAATATACTTTGAGTTTGATGTTATTGCCAGATCTCTGCTCCCCCCTCAGCAGCTGAAGGCCTGGATTCAGCAAAAAAATAGCTTAGGTTTTCAGCATAGACATGTCTGGGGAGCTTTGAGGAGCCAGACCTTAATAAAATGTAGAGAGTGAATTTGAGTTTTGGAGACTTTCCTTATTCACTTTTTAATTTTATGTAATTAATTAATTAGTTAATTAATTTTTGCCAACTGTTTTACTCCTCATGCTCTTTTTTTCCAGTAGGGGGAAAAAAATCTTTTGTTTCACTTATTTGTATTTACTCTACTAAAAATTCTCTCTCAAGAAAAGAAGGAGGAACAGTGTCTGATCTCCACCACTAACAACTTCTGATTTTCCTACATTGATTAATTTTCCAGCTACTGTGCTTGATTTTATAATTACCCAAACACAGGCTACTTGTCTTGGATTTGGCAAGGCATTTGTTCATTAATTATTGCCAGGATCTTCATGAGAATATATGAGAACAAATGAGTTCCTGGATTAAATGCTCCCTCTGCTGTTAGAGGAGGGTATAGGTAGTGGTAGACTAGTTCCTAACGCTGAAACATTATTAGGGATAGACGGTATCATGATATATTAAGTCTGTTTCTACCTGTACTGGCTAGATATACAGTCTCCAAGAACAAGCTTTCATGTCTTACCTTTACTCTGGGTGAAACTTTACATCTGAATTTGAATATTTCCTCTGGAGCATTCAACTTTATTAAGAGAGAAGATAAAAATGGCCTTGTTCTTACACAATAAATTGCACTCCTAATCTATTTCAGATACAGTGTAGGCCGTTGGTGGCTGGCTGAAAACCCTCTGAATCAGGACAAGTTGTTCTCTTAGCTTTGAGGGCTTTGCCTTGGACTGTTGTTGGGTAAAGTTTACATCATTTAAAACTTCTGTTGTTTGCTTCCCACAAACACTCCAAGCAAACCAGAGAACATATGTTCTGAGGATAAGGTGAAATTTAAGAATGGAATAATACCTGCACATATTAAATTACTTTTGATGGCAGAAAGTGGGAGAGTTGCTCATGAGTTTAACAGGGCTGAGATATCATCCAGTGAACCCTGCAATTCAATGCAGTTCTGCTGTTTGCTGAAGTAATGTGTATCTTTGATTCTGCAGAAGTGCACTTTTGTGCATTGTACTGAAATCCTGTTAGCAATGGCTCTGTCCTACAAAAATGTGATCATGAATGCTCATATACCAGGCGCCGCATGTATTTGCTTTGATAATGTTCTTAAGTTCTTATATTCTCCTTTTGAGAACTCTTGTGCAAGCAAATATTTGTCCACTAGAGTATATCTAGAATGTGAAAATGTGGCAAACACTCATGTAAACAGGTATGTATGTGATTATTTGAACAGCAGGGGGTTTTAAGTCCTTCTGAGGTTAAGGATCCAAATGAGAGAGAACACAGTACTTTAAATTAAAAAAAAAAAAACAAACACCAAAAAAACCCAAAAAAAACCCAACCCTAAACAAACAAACAAAAAACCCAACAAAAAACCCAGTAATAAAAAAGTCCAAAGAGTCCTAAAATCAAGCAAAAGTTGGAGATCCCCCAAATAATGAAGTTTTCTAGTTTTGTTAAAACACTGCTGTATGGGGTTGGACTCTAATATCTTTTTTTATTGCAATCCTTTACCAAAAGCTTAAGTGAACTCATTATTATGCTAACAGAACTGTATTTAAAATACAGTTTACACCAATTAGGGTACTCAAACAACAGCAGATTTTTAATTTTTTAAAAAAATATTTTTGTGGAAAAGAACTGTGAATGACAGAAAGTAACCCAGAGGGTTCTCAAGCTCATTAGCACTGGGTTTCAGGTACTCATTTGCCAGTAATTTGTCCAGAAATTCTGCTTTATATATGCAATTAGTAGATTTTATTTTAGATAATTCTGGGATAAAAATCCATAATTAGTCTTGACAGCAAAACCCTCTGCTGCTTCACTCCCAAACATCTTTTAACCATTCTCGCCTTTTAAGTGTACGACTTGGTGTTATTGTAAGGATAGGATGGTATGCTACATAGTTGTAGTTTTTATCCTGATGATTATGTGATTTCTATGTGAAAAAAATAGGACTGAAAACTCCACAAGTTTAGGGAGGCCTTGAATCCAGGTCTTTAACTTCTAAGGAAGTGTTCCAGTCACAGAAATACCATCACTATAAACACGCAGCAAATCCAACCAGTTATGCTCCTTGTATGCCTAACAATATTGTGCTCCCAGAAAAGATTCTGTCAGGGATGCATCAGGAAAAAGATCTGTATGTACTTAGCTCACCGAAAACACTTTTAAGTTGCTAAGTAAGCATTTTCCCCTGCCTGAAATCTAAGGTGTTATTTATCAATTATAGATGTTAGGCAAGTTTTTCCTAAACTACCTTTTCACACATGAGTGTCTAAATTCACCCAGTTTCTGTGCCTAAATCTATACTTCCATATAAGCCATCTTATTTCCAGATCTTTTAAAATGTAGAAAAAGCCTCATTCATCAAGCAAATCTCCCATAAAGTGATAGCACTGAATTGCCCAATTTGTTTGGCAGGTCGACCTGGAAAATGGAGGCAGTACCCAGCCAAAACAATCAATCCATCTGCCCTGCAGCTATGGTCCAAGTATCGTGAGATCTGTAGCTACACAGCTCACTAGAATTTTCAGGGATTTTTCCTGGGAACAGGGTGAGCCTTGCTCCAACTGAGGTTTAGCTCCTCACCCTGCACCTGTTTTACAAACAAGCCACTCCTGGTTAACCTCTTGATGTCAGAGCTTTTGAACTCTGGTGAAGCCAGAGCTCCAAATGTACGTGGTTGTGGGGTTGTCCCCTTAGTGGGGAGTGAGAACTTAAGAGTTTCTCTTACTGCTCCATGACACCATGTAATTGTCCTCTCAAGCTTTGCTGAGTTGAACGCCGATTTAACAGACCAGCTACCCATCTCACTATTTAAGTCTTATTTTCAAGTAATTCTCAAGCATATGTTGTCAGAATGTCTAGTTCAATGCATATTTTTTTTTAGAAGAGGGTATGTGTCAGATCACACTTCTGGGCAATAAGACAATATTTGGACAGTATGTTCAAGTTCTGCAATGAGTGTATTATAGCTGTTTATCACTGATACATTAAAATAGTAAATCAAAGAGGATAGACTTGAATAAGTCAACACAAGATTTGTGTCTATTAGAGCAAAGCCATAGGCCAGAACCTCACCAAAAAGGCAGTGAATTAAATTAGTCAAAGAGTAAGCTGCACTTCTCATGGTTAGGTGCAATTACATGCAGATTCCATTTCTTTGAAAGAATTTGACAGGATAAAATTTAAACTAAAAGTTTCTGGTAGACCAATAAATCTTGCTTTCCATGACTCATATCTCTGTCTTCTGGGCGAAAAAGAAGCCAGATATTTTTTTCTGTGTTTGCATAGATGGTTAGAATTATAAAGCCCCACTAAAAAAAAAGAAAAAATAATAAATCATAGTATTCTTTAAATCGTATGTTAATATTCTGCTTCCACTGCATAACACATTCCATACCCATTCATGAGAAAATTCAGACACAAAGAAATTATATTGCATGTAGACCAGCCATGAACTTTTTGGTCTATGAAGCTTTTAACCTTTAACTCTGTAAATAGGTTTTTTGTTATTTAGGAACATAAACGGATTTTAACATACACATAGATTATAAGACCCTGATACTACAGTCAGAGTTTTTGACAGGCATTCTTCTTGTTTGTTTATCGATAGTATTTCTTGAATATTTCACTGCAAATATAATAATGTTTCAAGAAATGTGT
This sequence comes from Apus apus, assembly GCF_020740795.1. Taxonomy (NCBI): domain Eukaryota; kingdom Metazoa; phylum Chordata; class Aves; order Apodiformes; family Apodidae; genus Apus; species Apus apus. Next base: position 195,362,005 of record NC_067282.1, read on the forward strand.
TTATTGACTCTTTTTCATGTTCCTTTCTCCATGTGAAACTGTACTACTTTGATTTGTGAAAAGCAAATTCCATAAAAACTAGACATATACTTCACTTCTTAGAAATTGTTCTCTGTATAGCTAAAAGGAAACAAAAACAAGTTGAAAACTTATTTATCAGATTTTCTTAATATGAGATATGAAAATAACACATGATTTAAAAAAAAATTAACCCACCATGTGCAGACAAAGTGGAGAAAAAATTCCTACTTTGCAGAGGACTTTGCAAAGCTCTGTAGAAGGTGTTTATTGTATCTCATTTTGGTAATTACTAAGCTTCTGATTCAGGCTCTCGAGAATGACCCCTTGAGGGGTTTTTTTCTCTCTATGGATTACACAGACACCTTGGATCCTGACATACTTACCTTCAAGTGTAGATAACTATTAGGAAAGCGATGTTTAGTGCACAAATAAGTAGAAAATAATATTAATACTAACATTAATGAAAACTTTAGGATTGTAGGTGGTTAAATATATTTGTTACAGGTGACATTTATATATTAAGTTTGTTTGAGTGAAACTTCACCCAAGACAGCAATGGAGGTGCTAGGGACTGGCATCTTCTATACTGCATCTCTACTTCTAAGCTTGTTTGGTTAGAGCCTGGAACTTTCCCTCTTTATTTTTATTTTATTTTTTTTTTCTCTTTTCCTTTTTTTTTCTTTTTTCCTATTTCTTCTTATTTTTTTCCCCTTCTTTGTGTTATTTTTATTTGACCTTTTTAACATACTTCCTTGACTTACACCACAGACTTCAACTCACTGAGAAAGCTGACGAGAAATCAGGTGAGAAAGCTGAAGAAAAGGTAATGTATTTGTAACAGCAATGTTAGTAAATAATGTGAGATATTCATTAATTGGATGTGGAATGGCTCTTGTCTGCGTAGAGGAATATATTTGCCCTTCAAAAGAGAGAGCAGAGGAAATAGTCTCTGTCTGACACTACCCCTAAATCACTCCCAATCCTTGCCTGGGAAGGTAGGCTGGAGGCAAGAACTGTGCTTGGGACATTTCAAACAATTTATAAGGTTGGATTATCCCAGGCCAGGCAACTTCCATATGGCTCAGTCCTGTTTACATGTCCAACATATCTTTCGATCAACAGTACTTTACGCAGCTCCCTGTGAAAGATGACATGGAAATCCAAAAAACTTGTGAGGTCAAAGCACTAAGAAAGAGAATGCTCTCTCTGGGTTAGACAACTCAGCACTGGTTTCAAGGGTCCGGGGCGCCAAGGTGAATAACTTCATTTCTACTGAGGGAAGCAAGTGTCTAGAAAAGCCTGGAGAGGCTAAAGAAAGAAGTGATTGCAACTTACTTGGCCTCAGGAATCCACCACCTGCATCTGCTCTGTTGGACCCAAATTTGTATGCTGTGTGAAGGGCCAGATGGAGAGCTCAAACAATACTTTACGAAAAACATATCATGGAACACCTGTACATTTTAAAGCCAATAAAACAAGGGTGAGAAAGAAAGTAAAATGCTAATTTATGAAAACTGAAAGCGTCCCCCCAGGGCACGCAAGTCCGGCTTCTCCCAGGCCCTGACCTTTCCCGGGTCTCAGCAAATGTGTCAGGCCTAGGAACAACCTCTATCAGTTTTATCCTGGGAACCCTTCATCTGCACGTGCTGACCTCTCCCTTTGCCTCCTCAGAGGGCTGTTGGAGCCTGACCACAGGAGCTAGGCCGTGTGCAGGCTGTCAACAGGCCCAGCCCTGAGCACAGCATTACTGTTCCCTGACAACCTGGCAACTGCACTGCACAGGGAACACCTCAGGTGTGCTGTCACTGCCAGAAGTGATTGTTTCCAGGATTCAATTTCCTTTTCTTGCTGTTTTCAGAATTGCTTTGAATATATTCTCACTCATGTTCCTTTGAAGGCAAAGGACAGCTTGTTCCCAGGTGAAAAGCTCATAAAGCCAGTTATTGGCTCCTACATCTGTAGCAATGGGCACATTATACAAAACAATTTGGCTTTCAAGGTCAGTGTCCAGGATTAGAGAGTGTAGGCAGAGAAGGAAGGAGGGAAACCAGCATCACTGCTACCAGGAGAGCTCACCAGTCTTTTGCTTTTCCATGCTACCATATGTTTCTTCAGTTATAAATGTGTAGTTATTAAAGCTGGGGAGAAATTACCCACTGAAATGTCTTGATGAAAAAGAAAAAAAAAAGAAAGAAGAAAAAAAAGAGTTTAGATAGCAATTTTCTATTCATAACTTCCCAGAAACATACAAACAGGTCCAATTAGGAGTAGCCACTGGCATCAGAAACACAGTACAGTACTTTGTGATGCTGAGTAAGTTGCAATAATATGACAAAGGTACATAAAGCCCTGCTTTACATTTGTGTTAAAGAGAAAAACTTTTAAATAGAAGTAAAGAATATCTTAAATAACGTGCTGCCTGTATTTTTCTCAGGCACTGAAGTGAATGTTTGTTTGTTGTTTTTTCTCTTTCTTTTATTGGAACTTCCCTTGGAAGATAATTAATTAGTATATTTTTCCTTGCAATAGTACATAATCATAGCTGATTTGGTATCTCTACATACCTTCAATCTAATATTAAAGACATTTCCATGTCTGTTGTGTTATAACTGTACTTAAGGAGTGACAGCAGGCACATCCATAAGGCTGTTTACAACACTTGTGCTGAATCTGTTCTAGATGTTCTTGCATCATTTAAACTGTTTCTCATAGGCTTAACTCAGATCTCACTGAGGACAGAAAGAGTTCTTCAGTAGGCTCTGGTGCAGACTCCTAAAAAACAGTATAAACTGTTTTCCCTCCTGGCAGAGCTAATCAAAGGACTGTTCAGAATAGAGCTCTACACATTTAAAACAATGCTGTTTAGTGATGCCTAAAGCTGTGGAGGTGTCTGATGCTTTCTAGCATGTCTCTATCATCTTATGTGAAACCTAGAAAGACCTGTCATGTTAGGACTTTACCAATATGCACAATCCTGCATGTGCAGGTTTATGTGATGAAACAAAAGTGAATAAAATATTATCTTGTGCTTCATAAAATGTTTTCCTATGAGCTTTTAAATTCTGTTTTGTTTCTCTTTTTCTGAAATCTGCTTTGATGATGGACAACAATATCATCTGAGGGCTAAAGACCAAGCAACACAAGCATACTGTGCATGAAAATGGTTGTCTTTGCTTCCCAATGACAAACCATATGAAAGAATTTACAGCTTTTCTGTATTATTCATGGGACAGATCCAAAGCTCATTAAAATCAAGGGGGAACTTTGATAGTAGTAAATGTTTCAAAACAGATTTTAGGAGTTTTGTGGTGCAAGTCCAGCATTTTCAAATTTGTCAGGGAAGAGATTTTGGGCATAGGAAGATGATAAAAACAACTAAAGAACTACTTATTTAGTGAGTTACCACTCATCAGCAGAACCACAGTAACTGACAGAATGCAATCTTAATTTAGCATGAATTCACAAGAAAAGGTTAATTTAAGTATTTTTTAGTTATCATGGCTCAATGGCTTGTGGAAGATAATTCACCCACAGTACTTTGTCCAGGGATCCAGCTCACCTCTTGTAATGTCATCAAACATTGAGATTAAAGCTGAAGGTTATTCTTTGCTGTCAGTGTAGGCTTTTTCACAGTCCATCCCATTATAGCTGCTCTGCTTTCTTTGAGGTGATACAACAACCACTGGAAAGAGAAACAGAACACAACTTGTCATGCTAAATTGCCTAGAAGTTTTCTCTAGTTCTTTAAATATGTGGTTGTTGTACACAATGCAGAAATGACACAGCTTCAGCAGAGAAGTCCAAGAAGTTCAAACACTGAAACAAATATCTAGCTATATTATAGGTATCTTTGAGCAGACGTTTTGGTATCTGGCATGTTTTGCTAGCAGGAATCTCTCTGTAGCTGCCTGACTTTTACATCAACACTTAGCAGAGTGGTATTTTGAGCATTAGTATTACCTAACTTAAGCCCTTTTTGTGATGCTAACCTGGAATGCTGCAGGTTTAAACCAGTGGGATCTGCAGGAGCATGGCATGTCAATGACCTAGCAGCTTTGATTTATGTACTTCAACAAAGAATCAGATTAAAGCAATCCACATTCCAAGTGTTGCTCTAAATGTTTTTTATTTCTGAAACAGCAAACTTAAATGCAACACCAAGACAGTGAGTTTGATGGACCCACTGTAGCTGATAGGATTTGGCAACTCAGGAGAGAATGCTCAGCTCAAACAACAAGCTATTCACTATTTTTCTTATTTGTATTAGCCTTACATATATATGAAAGCAACACAGTACCACAATTATTGGATGTGTCTATTCAGGAAATAACAGGGACTGGAACAACAGGACCACTGCTATTCAGAAGTGGAATGCATTGGCCAGACTGAGTGTTTTGAAAATTATGCAGCACTTCATCTTGACAATATGCCTTGGCTTAGCCAGCAGTTACATTTTGTGATTAGTATATTCAGACACTTTCTTTTCTTTATGTTCAGAATCCAACTGTGCTGTAGATCTGAAAAAAAAGAACAAAAATATGTCTCTAAAACCAGTCTGACAACTGCAATTAAATCAATCACCCACTCAATTTCAGATATTTGTAACATCAAGTAATTTAACAAACACCTTTCATCCATAACAGCTCAAGATATATTTGCTTTTAAAGCACTTCAGTAGAAAATTCCAGCATTCCTCCCCCACCAAGATCCGTTTCTAAAGAATGCACTTCTAACTATAGAGAGTAAAAAGGGTAATGTATTCACTAATTTTTAATTTTCTACATGGATGGTAAACTTCTGAGGGAATTATGCCTAGCGGAGGGCAAATTTACTCCTTCTTCAGGGAAAATATTTGGGAATGGCAAAGGAATTTTTGTTATATGTTACATTACAAATAAATTTTATGTAAGAGCTGGGTTTCATTTCTATTGTGTCCTTGTGCATTCCTATTAAATATAAAATAATTGGCTATGAAAGAGAAACAGGTGCTTGGGTTCCATCCTTTGCAGAGTATTTAACCAGCAAAATCACTGGAAACTTTCATTCTTTAGAGCTTGCAGCTCTTTTCTGCCTTGGAGATCAGGAAGAGATAGAAACCTAGATGGCTATGTCCAACAGAGCAAACTATTCATGGCATACTGCTTGGAAATATTTTGAATTAAACAGAATCAAGTTTTCTGATACTTTCTCCATCTTTTTTGCCAGGACATGGTTGAAGATTGCCAGAATTTTTGCTGACATGGCTAACCAGGACCTCATTATCCACAGTCTCTGTACAATTGTGATCCATGTCCATCAGCAGAGTAGACCAAGTGATTTATTTGGTCTTCATTTTCTAAACAATCTCCTAAATTTTCTGCCCTATTGTCCTGGTTTGAGCCAGGATGAAGCAAATTTCCCTTTTTACTGATTTTTTTTTCTTCAGTGAGCTTTCTTTTAACTAGCAACATTCTGTTCTAGCTAGGCTGATGAGACGTTGGAATGTTTTTCTAACTGCTGGGGCTTCAAGGTCGCACCTTCACTCTGCCGGCTCAGACACTACGGGGAGATCTATGACCCCCCCGTAGGAGGCTGAATTAGACAGACAGCAAAATTGGCCAGAGGTGTTCCATTCCATATATCTACATAAGCTCAGAGGAAGGTCAGAGATCACAGAAGCCAACTTCCTTCCCTTTTCTTCTTCCCTTCTCCTCCGTCCCTGGCTGGTGTTCGGGGAGGACTCCGTCCATCCAGCACCGTCAACCCTTAGGCTCGAGCTCCCCTGACCCTCATCACTCTCTGCTTTCTCCACCAGCAGCTCCAGGATTTCTTGGAACTGTTCCAGCTCAAGGGAGTGTGGTGGGAGTTGCTGGGGGTGGGGGGAGGTGAGAGGCACTTGCACTTACCTGAACATATCTGTACATAATTGTATATATTTTCTTACATCATTAGTGTTTAATTAAAGCTGTGTAGTTTAGTTTTCAATCCAGCCAAGTCTCTCTGTTTTTCTCTCTCTCCTTCCCTACCTGGGTGGGAGCGGGAGGGGATCAAGGGCATTGCTGTCGGACCCGAGTCAAACGGTGACACCTATGGAAAATACCATCTAATATACCCAGGACTAAAGTCAAGGATAGAATTAAAATCTTAGGGAAGATTCATAAGCTATATGTTTAATCAACAAGATTAAATAATTGCAGCCTGATGAAACACCTGCTTAAATCTAAAGTATTGTATTGGCGGCATTCCTGACACACTGCAGCCTTTGGCAGGCATTGGTTGCTCTTTGCTGCAGGTGTTAATCTAAGACCTATGCAAAGAAAGATCAGCTGCGTGTGCATGAGAACTGGTGTAGGATGCACTGAGTCCATTCCGCTCAGATATAATATTACTGGTGGATCGCACAACATGACAGAACAGCCTACCCTTTGAAAAGATCTGATCAATAATTTTGGGTTTTTTGTTGTTGTTTTTGTTTAGACACTATGTTAGAACAGGAATATAGATGGCAATGTTTTTATGCAGAAAAGGAAACTTCCATAAAATAAAAATAAAGGTCTAGGAAAATAAGTTAGAAAATATTGGTGAACAAAAATGACATAGAGTGCTGAGTAAAGGGTAAGAACTCTTACCTGCATATGATTAGTACCATAGCCTCAGCAAAGAGAAAATTATAGAAAGAAAATAGTCTTCCTTTTGGTTCCTAAGACTTTTTACACGGATGCAGATCAGAACCTTTTAATTCTATTAATAACCTGTAAAGATACAAGCCAGTATTTCTTTTTATTTCTCCATAAAAATAATATATTTAATTTGAAGAAATGTATATATCATAGATAGAGCTCTAGAAAAATATAAATTAAGAAACAATTAATTTTTTCAACATGTAGAATAATAGAATCACAGAATGGTTCGAGTTGGAAGGGACCTTGAAGATTATCTAGTTCCAACCCGTCTGCATGGGAGTCCACTAGACCAGGTTGCTCAAAGCCCCATCCTTGAACACCTGCAGGGATGGAACATCCACAACCTCCCTGGGTAACCTGTTCCAGTGCCTCACCACCCTCACAGTAAATAATTTCTTCCTAATATCTAACATAAATCTATCCTTTTCCAGTTTAAAACCATTACCCCTCATCCTATCACTACACCCTTTCATACAATAGGGTGCTGTTTAAAATCTTAATATTTTATTTCTACTTCTCTTTCACCATCTTAACATTTCATTTTTATAGTACGTAGAATCAAGGAGAACATGTATAGTAGAAAAGAAATATAAGTCACAGAGAGAACACTCTGTAGCTTCCTTGAGCTGAGTCTCAGAGCCAATCACCAAAGAAAATCTAGAGTAATAAAGCAGAACAAATGGTACCAGAAAGTTTTCCTTTCAAAAAAAGATGAAGATGGGGTCTTAGACAACAACATGACAGAAAACCAGGCTAAAAGACACCCTGCTTTGATTTCCTTCATACATTATGATCAAATAGGAGTGCTGGCTATGTAAAATTGCAGGCCAAAATGCCCAAGTCAAAATCATTTCTCCCAAAGCTGAAAAAAATTAATTAAGTTCATTCAGAGCAATACATTTTTTTTAATCAAATGTTGATTTTCTGAGAAACAGTCACATCTGTACTTTTTCCCATCTAGAAGATTTCTAAGTAGTTAGTTATAGTGAAATATCTACTTTTTACAATCAATTTCTCACTATTCTTTTGGCCTAAATAGCAGAGAAGTGAAGACATCAGTGAGTAGCTGTAATCAGCTTTTGTACTGCTACCTCGAAGTCTGGAACATTATGGCTATTTTCAAGTCACAGAGTTACCGGCTGTGCTAAAATTAGCCCTAGTCTTTGCAACTCAAATTAACTTGTTCCAACAATGTCAGAGTACAAAAGAACAGCAATTACTGATATCAGCAAAGACCACACTCCTTAAGCATCACATAGCTAAGAAAACACAGTAAGAAGGTATAAATTATATGACTGTATTACAGTCCTTACAGTCTTAGAACTTCATACATCTGAACTGTTCTTAAAACTGAACCTCTTCTAACACATTAGGAGGCAACAAAACTTCCCACTTCCAATGAAAATCTATGATGTATATTTAATGCTGTTGCTTTCCACTTCACATAGGTGAAGGTGGAGTGTTGGATCACAACATTAGGGAAATAATCCAGGAATTTATTTTTGTTTTCTAAATTTCCACAGCAGTTAGAATAAAATAAAAATGATGACTGTATTGTTTCCTCTCAATGTAAAAGTGTATCATGGGAGAGTATATATTGGGCTACAGGGGCAAAAAGACACAGGTACATGCATAGTATCTGACTTGGAGCTGCTGATTACTTGAGTAAGTTCTCTAGAGTTTGTATCCCATTAAGCATCAAAATAAAATCAAAATTCACTTAGGTATAATATGAAAACTCTAGTTATAACTTTTAGAGTCACTTTAAGAAGATGGATATGCATAGAATTCTTGGAAGAAGCTGATTGCTCACTACAAGTTTTTCACAAACCTCAGCTAAGCATCAGCAGCATTGCTTCGGGCTCCTTAACACATTCTAAATATAATCTTTCTATAAATCAGAAAGATTTCTATGAAAAAAAAAAAAAATTTCTACAAGTCTCTTTTGAGGGTAATAATGTTAAAATTACAAAGCATAGCTAGATCACCCAAAACATCAAGTTATACTTGCCTAAAATCCACTTCTTTAAAATAAATAGTATGATATGTGGAAGATGAATCACCCTCAATGGGACCATCTTTTTCTTTACTGACTCTTCAGGAAACCTAAACAACTAGCTTAAAATTTAAAAGTAGAAACTTTATAATATTAATCTAACCAGAGCTATAAAACACTTTTGTATTCCCTCTGCAACACTAACCTGTACATACTTCTTCTGTTTTTAGCTTTGAAAATATTCTAAAAACAATGTGCTTTGAGTGGGGATGCAATTAGGAGAATCAAGATTCAGAGACAAAACCACTCCCAAGTAATTTTGAAGAAGCTCTTCATTATTACAGATGATGAAGTTCCAGAGATATCCAAGATAAATCAGTTTCACAGAGTTCTTCAGGCAAGCATGTCACCCCTCCCTCAGCAAGAAAATTCTAATATATGTCACAGTACTCTGATGAAGTTGCATTGAGGGAAAGGAGTAGCTGTGAAGATGGGGAGTTCCATCAAAATATTATCATAATACAAAAAGGAAAAATCAGTAAGACTCATATATATATTCCCCTAAAATCTTTATACTTTTTTTTTCCTGTTATAATTAAGTCATGGCTCTAGCAGAAAGTTGTGCATTTGCTGCCAGTCTTGGTGTGGTCAGCTGGAACACTTTGCTACTTTGAATGGGCTGCATGGCCTCACTGAGAGCCAGGCTGCTGGGACAGAGTTGTGGCAACATGTTTTAACCCCCTCTGTGCTCAGCACTGCTTTCTGGGATAATTTTGTAGAGAATTAAGGGGCAACAGCATACCAAACAAGAAAGAATAAGAACTGGACATCCTAAACTTTGGGGGTTTCCTCCATAATACGTTGTTGTTGTTTTTTCCTCAACCATATCTATATATCTATATATCATCTATATATTTATATATCTATATACCTATATATCATCCATCTATCTATCTATCTATCTATCTATCTATCTATCTAGCTAGCTAGCTAGCTAGCTAGCTAGCTAGCTATCTAGCTATCTAGCTATCTAGCTATCTGTATCTTCTATACAGTTTGTTTTATTCTTTTAAAATAAGAGACCTTGCACTGGCAATCCAATTTCATCAACGAGATTTAGAAAAAGGACATTATTTTTCTCTGTTTTCTGGTCATCATTGATGTCAGAGAGTTGATTTACACTGTAAATATTCACCAAAAAGGAGCAGTAGCATTTCCAGGATCTTCAAATGCTGACTGATAGGGTCATTTCAAGAGACAGCTCTTGGATGGCTGATAGTTGCCATAAAATATTCAATTATTTTTGAAATTTTGCAACAAATTTATCCTGTCTCTCTGGGATTACAGGCATGAGAATCACTGATTCTTTGTAGGTAGCAGTCAGAAAAGCTTGCCAGCCTGTTCTTGCAGTTACTGTTGTTGCTGGAAAAAACACAGGACGGCCAATTATTGTCTAGTGTCATAACCTTGAAGAGTTTCCAGCTGCACAAGATTTTGATTTAATGGAATATGTAGGAAATAACAGGTTTTGAAATAGCCTAGTAGAGTAGGAATGGTATTGATATTCTAATTTTGGTTTTAGCTGTGCATCAATACTGTAAAAAATACTTACTGCAAATTATGGAAGTGCTAGCAGATCACTAAGTATATTTATTCAATAAAATCGATGATGATGATGATGAAGTGCTCATACTCCTTTAATGAAGCTTTTTATTTTAAAGGGCTCTTTTAATTGAGCTATTCCCCTGGGTTTAACAATGAGGAAAACAATGCTACAGCAAAGGCCGGAACATGAATCTTTTTACCACAAATTCCACAACTTACTGAGCCATTCCCCTCTCTTTGGAGGATGGTAGTTACATAGTGTATGTTATCAGCAGTGTAAAGATTTCAAGATGTCTCTGAAAGCTACCAAATTATCTTATGCACTCTTAAAAAATATAACTAATTTATTAAAAGTTCTCCAGTGTTTAGGGAACTCAACAGATGTTCATATACTGTATCTGCTCAGCTTGGAGTATGGGATAAAATTCAGGTCTTCTGCTTTCTGTTAAGATGTGTTTAGGGAGTAAGGTATGAAAGAGTGAAACTCTGAATCCATTTTAGTTTGTCCAAAGCAGTTTGATAAGCTGCGTATCAACCATCATAGAAAAGGACCTGGATTCTCCTGGAGGAGGCAGGACACTTGAGTCCTCCTCCCCATCCTGTCTGCCAGAGTTGGACTAGGAATATAGCACTATGAAGTTGTAGAAGAATGCTAGAAAGTCTTAAGGAAACATCCTCTTTGCTCTCATTTACTTTTATTTAAAATGTCTTATAACTGAACAGAGCAATTCTGTTATTCAACAACTTAAATAAAACATCTCATTCAACAAAAACAAAAAAATTATAATTGTCTGAAAATGCCACAAAAATCAGATCCATTTGCCACTTGTATTGGACCAAACAACTTAAAGATATTATACATATAAGCCTAGTGTTAGGTTTGCCCTAACATGGAACAGGACATTTCCAAATGCATTAACATTTTTGTGTAACAGGAAAACCATTTCTATCTGGCTAAAGAGGAACCATGAGAATATAATGTAACTGTTACATGTGATAACATGATTATGAAGATAGTCTACAGATGTGAATCAGAAGGGGTCTAATGAATTTAGTAGGGTTCTGCTGATTTACATTAGCTGATGACCTCAATTTGCTGCATTTTGGATGAAAAAAAATAATTTGTCCTGATTTGTTTATTATCTTTTTTCCAGAGATTCTAGAATACTTTCTGAAATCTCCAAGCCATGTATTCTGATTAACTTCCGTTTTGGAATGCCAGATGACTTACCCCTGCAGTACTAACCAAAATAACTGCAGAGTAGTGTTTAAATAGCTAGAGATCAAGCCATTGATAACACAGAAATGTAGAAAACACTAACTTTTGAGGTGATAGCAGTAGAAACATAGGTAAAACTAAGAACTGGTTTGAACAAAATCCAGTTGGCTTCAGTGTAGAAGTTTTCAAATTACTGGAGGCTGTTGTATTCTACCCTTTAGTGATTCACTGATAATGAATCTGCTGACATTTCACTTCATCAACAAGCACATATTGGTTACATGGAGACCAGGAGTGTCTGAAATACAGACTGCATTAGTGTGAGATTCTTGTAAAACAAAAACTTGTCAAAAGTGGGGTGATGAAAAAATGGAATTCCGAATGAGGAGTCTAACCTATGTGAGATAGTTGTTGGGTTTTTTAATTGAGGAATTAGGCTTTTTATTACAATCTTTTTGAATGAGCAAATGTGTTCTGCAAAGTTCTGGTTGTTAGGAAACTTAACTTAAGAAAACTCAGCAAAATATGTTTCATATTTTCCGTATTTTATCTTATGTGTTACTATGAATTCCGCTACAGGTCTTCTGTTTTTGTGATTGCCATTGCTTTATGTAAATGGAATCACTGGAAGTCAATGTTGCTTCAAGAATGGGAGGGATTTGATGTCAGCCTCTCCTTAGAGTTAGAAGAAATACAAGGAGATGGTAAAAGTCCAAGAAGCTGGGCCTTGAAAGTAGCAACAGTTCTACAGTATCTGTTATTCTGGTTTCTCTAAACCTTGGATATATTATTCAGGAAAGAACAAAGTGGGAACAGAAGTCCTGGGAGGAAACATTTAACCCACTTTCTTGACTCTTTTACCTTCTGAAAACTGATGCTCGTGAAATTGGTGTAGCTTAGAATGCATCTGTCTTCATGTTGTCAAGCAGTTTCTAAAGGAGGGAGTTCTAAAGGCACCCAGTTAGCAGAGACATTTTCAGCCATATCAATATGGCAAAAACATTGTCAGTAAAAAAATATAGCTACAAAGCCTCTATTCTGATTGTTCTGCCTTTTTCCAGCAACAGAAAAGTTCAGATAAAGGAAAGTGAATCTTTTTTTCACAAGTAGGAAAATCTTAAGGGAATACATCAAAAGAGAAACTCCATGGAGTTTCTTTTTTCGTAAAATTCTGTACAAGAGTTGCTTTGGCTTTGTTGCTCTGCACGTTGTAATTAAGATCTGTCTGTGTAAGGTTCATCTACAAAAAAAAGATATTTTTTGTAAAAACCACGTTTTTATTTTCTGTACTTATACAGTTTTCTGTTTCTCTGCTTGTAACTTCTCTTAGGAACAATGAGATCCAAATTCTGTACAGAGTATTAAATCTCTATAGAAGCAGATGTTGCATGTGTTCTGACTGCATACGTTATCAGGTACAAGGCTCTTAAAGAAACTTGCTTGCCTACAAACATCATGTGACTTAATAAAATTTATTTTATATACTATCAGACAAGTGTATGTTTGCACATGAAAGACAGTGTAAGTACTAAAAGGCATAGCACTATCATGTCAAACAGTATGATTTACTCCCTGTGAATTACAGGGCTTTTATTAGGACTGTGAGGCCAAGTTCTATGCAGAGGTGAATTAATACTACTGACTTCAGAGGAGTTTGGCCTGCTGTTACCATTGCAGCTTGTGTTTCTTAAGTAGAAAATGTAATACATTATAAGAGTATAGAAATATGGATAGAATTTCTCATGCTTTCTATTACAAAAAGTGTCTGTAAAGCCATCACAAAAAGGTTCTCCATGAAAAAAAAAAATACATCAGGAAGGAGAAAGTAATGGAATATTTTCAAATTCTGAGTCTGCTCATGCTGGTATGCATCATGAGAATGTATCCTGTAGAAAACATTTGAGAAACATTCCTTGTTATAGAATTTTAACTTTTCATGTGAGAAAGGAAGGGTGGGTCAGCATCTTCCAACCACAGCATCACACAGAGAACCATCCACCAAAATCCTTTAGTGTTGAAAGTACCTGGTATCTGAAGACTACTGAAAAAGGGTTTCATAAGGTCTGTTTGCAAACTGCTTCAGATGTTACTCATTCTTTCACGGCTCTACTTCAGATTTAAACAGATTTATTGCTAGCAGTTGCTGGGTGACTGTTACAGATAGAACAATTCAATTCAGAATGCAGAGATGTTATGACAAAATATATGGACACTTCAAGTAATGCTTCACCTGCCCAGGAGTCAAATTGAGCATCCATAAATTAGATGCTAAAGTCTGAGCTAAATATCATGTGTGTCTTTTGCAGTCAAAGAGAAAAAAACAACTTCAAAAAGGGAATTCTGACCTGCCGTGTTTGAATTGGACTGTAAGATACACAAGTCCCTTTAAAAAGTGCAAAAGGTGACTACTGTAACTTAGATTTCATGTGTTCAGGTATAGGCACTGACAGCTAGATGAGATGAGTCCCACTTATTTAGACCAAAAGCTTTACATACTGATTTATGGAACTTAGGTGTCACTTCTTTTTACTTCTCCCTCTCCCTCCAATCCACACAACTACAAGTCCCTGTCAATTTTGAATTAAGATACGAGGAAAGATTCTGAAGCCTGTGAAACTGTTCCCATAATCTTAGCCTAAGAAACAGCTTCTTTAAAACATGTGCCTAAATATTTTACAATTTTCTGAAACATTTGGAATATCCAAAGCATGTGAGATGTAGCAATGAAATCCTGCAATTAAGGTGGGGTAGGGATACTCATTTTATTTCCCCAGTCCCAGTTAGTAATGATTCCTGCATACATTAAGCAAACATCTCTCTCCTCTTTCTTCTTCTTTGATCAGGTGGAAATATTGCAAAACTGCTTTTCAAATTGCTGCATTTTGTAGTCACCCTAGAAGAGATGTCCGTTCACTCTAAAAGTAGCAATATGTCTTGTGGATCCTGTGAAGAGCTGAGATGCAGATACTGGCCCAACATGCTATTAAGTTTCAGGGAATTCAGTGTGTTGATGGAGTGCAGAATTAGATTCAATGCTTCTAAATACAGCTTTGCCCCTTGCTTGGGACTGGATAAATCTTCTCCATTCTCTCATCACCAAAATGGAGAAATGAAAACATTACTATTTATTTTTTTCCTTACAGGACTGTTTTGGCAGTTTCCTAATTCTTATGATACACTTCAACATTAATAATTATATAAAAGTGTTAAATGACACCTAGCTGGGAATTCAGTTACAGCTCATAATGGCTTAGCTGAGAGAAGAATTTCTTAGTTTTTCTTCTCTTTATCAAATTGCTACAGTTTTTCCTGCTTGTACTTGGAACTAAGGCTTTCAAGTACACAATTCGTGGGATTTATTAAAATGTTTAATGATGGGCACTTGATAGACATTTTTTTGTTATTAACAGGCCATCTAAAGGGCTTAAATTTATGAATATTCAAAGTTTCTGCCTGTGGGTAAAGAGTAATTATGTGCAAAGAGGTTTTAAAGAAAGGTTCAGCATACAAAAAAAATAATAAAAAAAATTTTGTACTACTAAACTTTCTCAAGTAGAGCAGACTGGGATTTGTGTTACCTTATTTCAAAGGGACCACAAGTTTTCCTGAGCAGCTTGGCATATGCAAAATTAATGCAAAACTACTGGAAATCACTCATTTCAGTTTGCTTAGATAAAATTTCTTTGAACTGCCTTCCAATACTGGACTCCTTTCATAGCACATTTCATTCTAACAGAGTTTCCACTGTCTGCCATAGAGGAGCAGTTTGCGTAAGTTTTATGAAGCACAACATATGGAATTACACATGCTATTTGTAACAATCAGTGCATAAATTACATCCATTTTCGTTAAGACCTTTATCCTTAGTCATAAAATGAGATGTGTGTTTTCAACAAGATGATATTTTCAGCTGGAGTGGTTTTCTCCTGATCTTTTATCAATATCAATGATGTGTTAAAATATTTTCTGAAGCTTCTTGCATAGTTATGGTGTTCAGTCCAACAGGTTATCAGTTCTCATAATATTCATGTTCAAAAATTGGCAAAATTAAGCAGCCTTCTACTTACAATCCCAAGTAGATTACTGCAGGTGTCTAGCAGGCACAAAAAATGATGTTACTACCTTTTTTCATTCCTGGAAGAAAAAAAAAATAATTTAAAATTAATGCAAACTGCATCACAAGGTTTATAATCAGAGCTGAATCAATTACTTCAAAAGGTATTAAAATGTATGTTTCCTTCATAAGAAACTAACTGTTTGAAAATCTAGAAATGAGCATTTTAAACAAGATAACATTCATAGTTTGCAAACTAAACCACATGTATTTTCAGTCAGATATGACTGTCATTGTGTTTTATAAAGATCAATATCACACACCTTGTCATGTGCTAGCTCCAAACAATAAGATAATTAACATTTTTGGTTCTTATAATAATAATAATGAAAAGTTATAATCCATGTATATAAATATGCTTCCATTCATGTTGTGTACTATGATTAGTTTTATTTTCTAATTTGGAAGAAACAGCAAAATTACAGAGGTATTGTGAAATAACTGTTTCCTGATCAGTCCAGTGAAGAGATTTCTGTGATATCAACACATTACGCAAGTACCAGGTGAGTTTAGAAGTCCTTTCTATCAACCATGAATAGAATCAAAGTTACTTCTGTTTCGACAAAGAGATCTCAGAGTAATTATTAAGCAATAAGATTCAAAAGAAACTACAAAAAATAAGAGGACTGTGCAATGGTCAATGTCTTCTTAATACAACAATATTTCCACTTAGTAAGTTCTGGAAACCCCATGTAAATGTAATTTAGTGCTGTCATATCCCTGGGGTCTTGGTGTCTCATCACTCTGGGTCAGTTCATCTACAAGCTGTTCCCAAGTGGTTCTCAAACTATGAGGAGCTCAAGCATGCTCAAACAGTATGAGATATTTTAAAAATTTTACCTGATAAAGTTGAAATGTGCGTTGGCATGAAACATAACTCTCTTCCAGATGTTATGTGCCTGTGGCAAAGGATGAAAACACTAGATTTTCACATCATAGCTTTATACATTCATTTAGGTTTGAAAAGATCATTGTAAAGAGTGAGAACTTATCCCCTCAACCTCCTTTTCTCCAGGCTAAACAACCCCAGTTCCCTCAGCCGCTCCTCCTAGGACTTGTTCTCTAGCAGCTTCATTGTCCTTTCCTGGGCTTGTTCTAGCATCTCAATGTCCTTTTAGTGAGAGGCACAAAACTGAACATAGTATTCAAGGTGTGGCCTTACCCGTGCTGAGTACAGGGAGACAATCACTTCCCTAGTCCCGCTGATGACATTTTTTAATAAAGTTTAGGATGCTTTTGGATGTCTTGGCCACCTGGGCACAATGCTGGCTCAAATTCAGCTGCTGTTGATCAACACTCCCAGGTCCTTTTCCTCTGGGCAGCTTTCCAGACACTCTTCCCTGAGCTTGTAGCCTTGCATGGTGTTGGTGGGACCCTAGTGTAGGACCTGACACTTGATCTTGTTGAATCTCATACAATTGGCATTGGCCCATTGATCCAGCATGTTCAGCTCCCTCTGTAGACCCTTTCTACCCTCAAGCAGATCAACACTGCTACAATTTGGTGTCATCTGCAATCTTACTGAGGGTGCACTCAGTTTGCTCATCCAGATAATTGAGAAATATATTAAACAGACCTTTCTCCAGTACTAAGCCAAAGGGAACACCATTTGTGACCAGCCATCAACTAGATTTAACTCCATTCACCACAACTCTTTGGGCCCAGCCATCCAGCCATTGTTTTTATCAGCAAAGCATACACCCTATCAAGCTGTGAGCAGCCTTTTTCTCCAGAATAATGCTGTGGGACCAGTGTTGAAGGCTTTTTAGTAAAGTCCGGGTAAACACAATTCACAGCCTTTCCCTCATCCGTTATGCAGGTCACTTTGTCATAGGAGATCAGGTTAGTCAAGCAGGACCTTCCTTCCATGAACCCATGCTGAGTGGGCCTGATCACTCTAGGTGACCCTGCTCTGGCAGGGGGGTTGGACTAGATGATCTTTCGAGGTCCCTTCCAACCCCTATGATTCTATGATTCTATGATTCTATGATCACCTGGTAGTACTCTATGTGCCACGTGATGGCACTCAAGGTGATCTGATCCATAACCTTCCCCAACACCAAGGTCTGTACTTCCCTGGATAATCCTCTGGGCCCCTCTGGTAGATGGTTGTCACATTTGCTAATCTCCAGTCTACTGGGATCACCCTCCTTAGCCAGGCCTGCTGATAAATGTTGGAAAGTGGCTTGATGAGCACTTCTGCCAGCTCCCTCAGTACCCAGTAACCATCAGCAATCATAGGTGAACCCATTATTGTTATGAAAAAAAATTAATTGAACACCTTGAGAAAAAGGCAACAAACATTACCATGAAGTCCAGGCCTGGTAAGTGAGTGGCAGCAACAATACCTTATTCAGAGATAACCAGGGAGAGAAGTAAAAATGGAGAAAAATGTAAGAAAGGAGATAATTTATTTAATGGTAAGTGAGCATATAAGTAAACAAAATAGAGGAAGAACAAAAAACTGTAAGAATATTCTGTGCCTCGAGTATATCCTGTTTTGATATATGTTACTTGATTTTGCTTCATTTTATAAAGATTTTCTGGGCATTTCAAAGTAGACCAATCTTACAAGTTTTAAAGTGTAGGTGTGCATTGCTAAGGACACTCTGACACTCTAGGTCATTCTAAACTCTATGAGAAGAGTTTTTCTACTGGATTTGGAAGATTATAATTGATGGCAAATTTCTCCTCTCAACTGTTAAATGATTTGTTTGTTCTGTTGTTTTTTTTTTTTTTCCCACAAAGCTGCCTGAGGTTCAGAAAACTAATGAAAAATAAGAACAAATTATAATTGTTAAGGTTTTTGTTTTGGGTTTGTTTTTTTTCCTGATTTAATTGCTATGAAATTTATGTTTCCTTAGCAAGCATTAAACTTAGAAAGGGGAGAAGATAGTCCAGATATTAAAAAAGTTTGAAAATTCTAAGTTTGCTAATTTGTCATAACTCCCTGACAAACTTTAATATAGTGGATTTGATGAGTGCAGAAACATGCCATTGTTTTCTCAGAATTTATGTTAAAATCATTGCTGAAGCAGTCACCATCACCCTTGTTAGTGAGTGGATACATAATTTTTTGCTTTCATTATACAGTTAAAGCAAAGTTATGCTCAAACAGTTCATGTTATTATAAACTGGGGACAGCTTGAACTTTAGGACATTAAAAATAAGGGCATATGGCTTTTAGAAACACTAGATGCTTTATTATTAATTCTCTTCTTTAATATTTTAGTAAAGATTTTAAGCTGACTCTTAGATTTAAGTTTTCTTACAGGTATCAGATTGCAGGCAGAGTTGAAAGCAAAACGATTATTGGGTGTTATCCATTAAAAAGAATTCAAATGGCAACTGTTAACAATCTGTAACACCAGGGTAGTTGTGGTCTTTACTCTTTGTCATAAAAGACCCTCAAAGTTACCATAAAGCTTCATTCACTTTCAGTGTGATAGGTTACACATGTGATGGTTTATTTTACAAGCAAAATCTGCATGTAAGCTGTAAAGTGCCTGAATGCTTGGATTACAAAATGGAAAAATAAACAACTGCAATTAAAGGATCAAGCATTCCAATATTGCTCCTATTATATCATGTGACTTTATTTTCCTAAAAGCACTTCAGAGAAATATCCTGCCAAGTTAAGAACTTTAATCTCTTCTGAGATGATCAATGATATGTGGATATTCTAGTCAGAAAAGGCAGCATTAGCATGTTGACTATAGAAAACATCTTTTGGGAAATCTTTCCTGAGTAGTTTGCAAGTTTTAAATAAAAGTTTAACTATTGAAATCACCTGTCTAGTTTTATTATTCAGTATTGATTTTCTGAAGGGAATTAAAAATTTTTCATAATTCTCTTCATCTGAAGATGCATTGTATGAATTGAATTTTAGCCTAAGAAAGCTATTGCAAATCAAAAAGTTTATTTTTGTACCTTTTGTAGGTTTCAAAAGCACTTATCAAATTAGGAACATTATTCTTAAGTTTATGCTCCATTGTACACTGATTGTGAAGTTAATGCATATCTTGTTAGAAATGCTACTTTCAACATTAAAAATGTTTGATTATACAATGAAACAGTACTGTAAAGTGGTATTGCAAAGAAGTCTGCAAAAGCTGCTTCCAAGTGGTTGATTTTTAAATCAAAATCTAATTCAGAATGCAGAGATCTGATAAAAGTTTAAGCAAAATCTGCAGTACTGGTACACTTGAAATCTATAAATTATGTATTCAAGTACATATATTTTTACAAGTTATTAGCACACTGCTTTCTTAGAGACTTAAATTGAAGTGTTTTGTGAACGTTAAGTTTTGGAATGTTCCATTTTCAGTAATGTAACAGATTATTCTACTTTATGCAGACATATTGAAAAAATTATACTGCACAAATTTTCTTTTCACAAAACTGTACCATGCTGTGTAGGTTTTTACCAAATGATATATATTTTTTGTCTGACCTCCGAAGCAGCTTTAATATATATATATTTATTATTGTTAATCAAAGAATGGAACATCAAACTTTAGTGAAAAAAAAATATATTTTGCACTAAATGTTCCTTTTTAGTCAAAGCAAAACAATGAGATGCAGGAATACACATAAAATAAAGACAAGAACTGAGGAGGAATACCATATATGCAGAAAGAACAGGATTACCTATCATTCTTCTCCTGTTTTGCTATCTATGTGGCAAGGCAAAATTATCTGTCTTTTCCTAAAAGCACAGTATCTTTAATGACCACCGCGGTTGGATGCAGAATTTTGTGGATCATTAATAGAAAATTTTTTCTATCTCAGTACCCAAAATACCTGTCCAAGAAAGGGCTTCATACCGATTTTGAGGTAATAGTGCCACCTACTGAGCCAGTGTCTTCCATTTCTACAGCACTTGAAGCGTTCCCAGAAACACAGACAGAATCCAGCATTATGAACTTGAAAAATCTTCAACTTCTTAATCTTTGAGCATTATTATTATGTTCCTAACTAGGTTTATTTTATTCGTGTATTTATTTATTTCCTACCAGCTCTTACATTAAAGGCTAAACTGCTTGGATGTAGCCCAAATCTACAAATGGGTTTGTGAACTTCATCACATGAGGCTCAAAGTTTATATGATATCAGAAATTCCGTTGGAATGTAAATAATGAAGAAAATGTCTCCTAGTTCTTAGATAAGGAAGAACGTCCAGTCATCCCAACTGAATCTAAAGATTTTCACACATAAGTAAGCTAGGGTATATGTTGTAGCTTAACCCAGTAAGATGCTGGGTTACATCAACAAAAGCATCACCAGCGGAGACAAAGTCATTATTCCTCTCTA
Organism: Apus apus; assembly: GCF_020740795.1. NCBI lineage: Eukaryota > Metazoa > Chordata > Aves > Apodiformes > Apodidae > Apus > Apus apus. The sequence continues at coordinate 195,382,935 of NC_067282.1, forward strand.
CTCAACACTTGTCAGGCCCTACCTGGAGCACTATGTTCAGTTTTGGTTCTTGCCATGCAAAAATAGATGTGGACAGGCTGGAGAGGGTCCATAGAAGGACCACAGAGATGATCAAAGTGCTGGGAAGCCTGCCATTTGAGGAAAGCATGAGATAACAGGGTTTGTTCAGCTTTGAGAAATGAAGGCTTAGGGGAGACATAATCATGCTACAGTATTTAAAAGATGGCTACAAAGAAGATGAAGACTTCCTTTTTACAAGAGTCACACCAAAAAACACAAGAGTTAATGGGTGCAAGTTACTCCTGAGGAGATTCTGATTGGACACAACAAACTTCATAATGGAACAATCAGAGACTGGAATAATCTCCCTAGCAAAGTAGTGGATTCCTCAACTTTGAATGCTTTAAAGATTCAGCTAGACAGGGTGCTGGGTCATCTTGCCTACAAGGTGCTTTCACCAAGAAATGCTGGGCCAGATGGGTCCTTGAAGTCCCTTTCAACCCGGTATTCTACGGTTCTATGAAGTTAAAATAAAACGTATCCTAAGCGTGATATTTAGGCCAATGCAGTTATTTTCTTACTAGGCTCCCACGAGACAACAGATGATCCAAGTAAAACATAAATACAGGAGTTTTTTCTCATTTTAGAATATTTTTTTTTCACAGCCTGAATTATATGTCTTGAAGTCATAAAATGGCCCATGTCTTTGATATAATTTCTGTTAGGAAGTTTCTAAATCCATAAAAAGGTGACCAAAAAGACTCAGTCTGAATGCAGCTCTGGGGTTTGACATCCTTAAAATTTGTGGAGACATCAGTAGCTAAGGTTACATTCAAATTTACACAGAAAGGGAGGCTTAATCCTCCCTTCACATTTTAGTAACTGAATTTGGTCTCCAAAATAATCATAATAACTCTTAATAGAACAATTTTAAAACTCGTTAGTGAAATCTGTAGTAACAAATCTTATGGAGGAACTTGTTTCAATGTACTCAGTTTTCATTCTTCTCATAAATCTTCATGTTTCTGTAAAGTGTACAGTCATTTTTCATTAGTCTTACTCTTCCATTTGCAGGAGGAAAAATTGAGAATAATTCTAATGAAGTTAAGACATCTCAGTGTGTGAAACCCTGGGATTACTGGGCCAAAGTGTATTTTCATTTACAGTTCTGGTATTTTGCTAATCCATCTATTTCTTACGGTGTCATGATGTGTGTTCAATTAAAACATAGCCTTTGACTAATGACTGTGCTATTTGAGCTTAAATTTGGTTCTATAGTTTCTACATTTTTTGATGGATGAGAAAGGCCAATGCAGGAAAGCTCCTGTAAAATATTTGCTTTTATCTGTAAAGAATGGAAATCAAAACTCAGAATGAAGTGGAATGCTCACTCAGTTTTCATTTTTTTTTTCCTTAAGGGTAGGAGAAAAATAAATGAAAATAGAAAACATTTTTGTGGAATGAAATGTTAAAAATTAATAATAAATTGAAATATTTCTTCATTTTGAACTAATGAACTGTTAATTTACATCCACTCATTTTATTGTAGTCCTGAATAGAGACTAGTTCTGTCATTTGCTTCCATAGGGGAGTCTAGAATTTATGTAGAACATTGGTCTCAGGAGAAAAATTTTGCATTTGACTGAGTTACAGAGTAGATTAAACAAGAGCAGCATCATATTCTAAATTATAGCTTGACACTTTGGAATTCTTGGTTGAAAACTTATATGGAGCACAGTATTGTAGACTGTGCTTTATTTCAGAATGAGCAGTTAATGAATTACCTGGCAAGTAAGCTCCCAGATTACATACCTGCTTTGCATCCATAGGATTTTACATTTTTAAGTAAATTATATTGTTACATTTTGACACTATTTTGTTTACCTTATTCTTTCATTAAGATTTTTCATGCTCTGAATCCAGAAATCATTTAAAACCAAGCAAATCAGGACATATGGTTCAGTTGAATATTTCCCCTCAGATTTACGAAAACGAAACAGAGCAGAATTCAGCTCCCTACTCCAGGACCAGCAAACAACTTATATTCAACATTCATTTTTCAGTTGAAGCCTGTGTTTAAGGATTAATAGAAGTGAGACAGCTAAAGCCTCCACTTTAAACTGAGTGTGCACTTACATGCCTTGTTGAATCAGAAACACTCCAGAAGTTTAGACTGCTTTTGTAGGTGGACAGGAGAGAAAGTGGACGTACAATGGTTATTGGAAAAGCAACAGTGCATATTGTACATCAAAAAAATCTGTCAATGGTCCTGGAAAATCCATGCTTGACAGGCAAAGCCATTGTGATCAATGAAAAAATAGGTAGAATTTAAAGGTAATTTTGCCAGCAAAACATTAACTTCAGGCATATTAATGCACTAATTTGAATAACAAAATCTCTTACATTCTCCACGCATATAAAATCATCTGCAAAGAGTAAAAACATTACAATGACAGATGAATGAGTGTAGAGATTCAACCAAAAAGATATTTAGAAACAGCAGGAATGACATTCTGTTCGAGAAAATTTGAAAGAGTGTTTTTGTTCAGATGGAATGTAGTAACTTTCTATGTACTCTATCCTGCATTTGAGAGACAATATATTGCTATTTAGGGAAGAGGGCTTGAAGAGAATAGATTTCTCCGTCCTCTAACTTCTGTGCCAATGTAATTTGAATTTAACACAGTAAATAAAATACATGCGCATAAAAAACCACAGTTACTCATATGCATTAAAAACAGGAAAAAAAATTACATATTCCTCCCTAGAGCCTAAGCTGCAGCATTATGTGATAGACATTATAAATTTTAGGGAGTGTAAAAAGATTAAGTCAAGGAACAATGCTTTTAAAAAGGACTGAAGGAACCTGAAGATGTTGTGAAATCACATACTGAGAACAGGGACAGATGGATTTCAGGCATTCTGAATCAGAATCTAAGAATAATAATAATCCGTTCAATAGACAGAGATTTCTGTCTCAAAATTCTCTCAAGACCATAAGAATTATCATCACCAATTTAAGGTTTTGTTGTGTTGGTTTTGTTTTTTTTTTTTCTTCTTCTCCAGCACATATGGATTGCTTAATGTGCTACAAAAAACATTTTCATCAAATTTTTTTTCTTCATGTGCTGTTCTTACTGTCATTTTTCATCTTCCCACCAGTTCCCTTATCTATGTTATACACAAAGCATCACCAAGGTATTTCTGTTCACTATTAAGATACTTTTACTCCTGAATTCAGCAGTAGCCCTTAGATGTATTAGGAAAAGATTATGTATTTTTTTTCTTTAATAAAATGGAATAGAATAGAACAGAAAGAACAGAACAGAACAGAACAGAACAGAATAGAATAGAATAGAATAGAATAGAATAGAATAGAATAGAATAGAATAGAATAGAATAGAATAGAATAGAATAATCGATCCTGCTTTTCCTAATATGCAATATGTAAGATAGAGTGCAATATCACTAATCAACCAAGTAAGAACTACAAATTTCCCACCAGAAATGGAATTTTTAAAAAGGACAATCTAGAAAGTCTTGTCTGAGGGAGGGGAAACAATAAATATGAGTGTTACTTATGCTGTTATGAGCACTGTCTAGCTTGTGTTCCTCTAAGACCCTCCTTTGACACTGAAGACAGAAGTATATTATATGCCAAAATAAAGTAGATTTTATTACAGGCTTTACAAAAAGTTAAGGCATGCTTAAGGAGTGGGGATTTTAGTAGCCACAAGTTTTCAAAAAAATCATCATGAGACAGTCAGTCCCATTAAAAATGGATGGCCCTGGTGTCGTTTTTCAAATACCATTGGCCTGGCAAGGGAACAGTATCCTGCAGACTCCTATAGCTCATTCCCAGAAATGTATTCTTGTGAAATTCTCATTCTTTTGGGATAATTTAACACAGCTATGAAATTGCTTGTACTTATCAAATCCTTATAAAACTATAATGATAGAGTTTACAGTGTGTATCTAAAAGAAACCCCCCACAACATTTATAGTTACTGGTTTTTATCATATTTCGACTGGTTTAAGTAAAGCTTTTTCCCAGCTCTGCTTGTGACCAAAAATGTGGGTAGTCTATTCAAAGGAAGCACTACATTTTTACTTCATCAGAGGGAATATTAAAAATAGCAAACTACACTAGAATTTCTAGAGTTAAATTATATTGATAACATTGAGTAAACCACATTATACAAATCATACATTTCGACTGTGTTTGCTTGAGTAAAAATCTGAGTTCTAATGCACATATTTGTGTGTCTTCTTTCAATTTCAATTTCCACAATTATTGTCTAGTTATCTTCTCTTCTCTTTCTAACATTTTTTTGGTAAAATTTTCACACACCTCTTTAAAAAAAACAAAGTAAGCATTACAGCAATTACAGGAAAATAACTGGAAATTTGCAGAAAAAACAATAAACCCCAAGATATTTGTGGAATTAAATGTTTCAAAAAAATAATTGAAATATTTTGGACATTTTGCTTCATTTCTGTACAGAATGAGAACTGGAATGCTGCCATTATGTGATATCTTTACCCCATCTATACACTATACTTCTGCTCTACTTAATATAAAGGATCAATTCCAAATTTGTCAGCTAAGAATTAGTCCAACAAACATTTTTTAAGGCATGCAATGAATTATATTTGTCAATACAATAGCAAAGGGGAAATTAAAAAAGGCAGAAATTTCTTTCCTCCTCCATGCACTCTTAACTCCCTCTCACAAGGGATTCGCTTCATGCCAGAGAAGTAGACTTTTTCACATATATGGCATGTTCCAGCTCCTACTGAAGCCTCTTGGATTTGATAGGAGTAAGGTCACATTGTTAAAATGGGTTGTGAACAGACAGCAAGAACATAGATCAGGTCTTTATGAACAAGTTTATGAACAAGTCTGGCACTTCTGAGCTAACACTTCTGCTCCTGCCTTCTCTCTGAGAGTCCAGTGGCAACTTGGAAAATGCTTTGATATGTATGAGCAGCTCAGGTTTTACTCAGCTTGGAAGAATTCTTCACATTAGTGTGAAATGCTCTTAGAAAAAACTACCATGACGGTTTTATTTACTCTGAAATAGAATTTATGGACTATGCTCAATGCTTAAAAAGGGAGTCAGTTGGGAAAGGTATCTTGGAAAGTCTCTGTGGTTCGTTAATAGTGAGCCCCAAGGTGAACCAACTTTTGCTTTGCACTTCAGAGAATGACTTCTTCATTGGAAGGGATTTGTTCTCTTCCATAGTGCTGATGAAATAAATAGAAAGAAATAAAAAATAGAAATTAATAATAATAATAATAACAATAATAATAATAATAATAATAAAGGAACTAAACCAGTATAAACTACAAATAATAGATATTAATGCTTTGAAATATTTACAAGGAAGTAAAGCAACAACAACAAAAAAATGGACAAAACTTATTACTTTCTTACTTCTAGAGTAACTTTTAGAGTTCATTCTCTGTTCTCATTTTCTAGGAAGCTTAAAGAACTAGAATTTTATTTTGAACTTACACATGATACTACCATGCAACAGACATTACTTTGTCCTAATAGTGAAAAAAGAATCTGAGGATGAGGATTTCCTGTCTTAATGGTTCAGCTGAAGATTTGCAGACTCTCAGACACCATTTGTGGCTAAGTTTTCCTTTGGACTTATAGGTTTATTTACTTCATACACCAAAAATTTGATTCTAGATACAAACCTGATTGACAGCAGATGTTAATGGCATCTCAAAGCTTTTTTATACTGTAATTACTCCTTCTCTCCCTTCTTTAGTTGTCTGATCCAAGAGCTTTCCTCTTCTGACTACAGATTTTTAAATATCTTCAATTTACACTTTCATCTCTTAATTCTTCTTCATCCCTGAACCCTTTCATACTTTTCCATTTCTTCCCAGCTGGCAAAATAATCCTCTTCACTCGGTTGCTACACACCAAACCATCAAACCATTGTGTAATTGACTATTCCCAGTATATCCTTTCTGTGTGGGTATTTTGCCTATTTTTGCTGTCATATGACTTGTGTTTCAGCTTTTAAACACTTACTGACACAAAGTAGCTAAGGAAGGTGGTTTGGCAGAGTCAAATAAGCTAGCTTTGATTAGTAGCTCTGCATTACAGAATTTTTTGATGCAGTCTTTGATCTGAGCCTTTGATATTATTTATTCTGCATTTATTGTGAAATGGTGGCATATCTACCAAGCACAGTGCATGGCTGCAAAAGGTGACTAAAGTAATTCTGAGTTAGGTAGCTTCATTTTCTCTCAGTTCTTAGGAAAACTGTTTTTCCCAAACATTTCACTTCACTGCTTTTTATTCTAACACAACCGTTCCAGGACCTAGAACAGGTCAGCTTCTGTGGCACAAACAAAGGGAGAACAGAGCCATTGTCCCAGAGACATTTTTAGGATACAATGAAGGAAATAAAATTTTGTATTTGTGCTCCAGTTTAGTCTGAATCTGCTCTACTGTTACACTGTCTCTAGAAAGTGTTTTTATGTTCCAGATATAGAAGAGATATCTCTGTTTAAGTAAACATTTCCTGTATTTTTTCTAGCTAAGTATTTTTAAAATACACTGGGCTTACTTAATACCTCCTACATTGGAAACTTTTACATTCCTCAAGCTATGATATTGCTTTCATTTTAGATTTTCCCTCAGCTGAATATATTGCATTACCTTGATAACTTGTCATATTTCATTATGTATATAGGACTAGATTGTCTTCTAAAGATGTTTTCTCATTTACCTTAAACTTCTGAAGTAAGTTGATCTAGTCTCTAATATCACTCTTGGAAGAAGCAGTTTGGAGAAAGTATATAAACCCATATTGTTGAAAGCAAACTAATTCAATCAACTGTGTGAAAAAATGAACACTCAACTATTAACTTGTCTTTAATGTTTGGCAAATAGCATATTGAAAAAAAAAAAAATGACAAAAGAAGGTGAATTGCTTTTCATTTTATGTGTAGAGGAATGCCTTGCCTGTTCTGGTGGTGAGGTGGAGGGAATGTGTAACACAGAAGGCTGATACAGCATAAAAGCATGAATTTTCCATCTACTTAAAAATTTTTCGTTAACAATAAAGGGAGCAGAGCTGGGCCACAAATGATCCTCACCAGTCACAAAATGAATGTGCATCTGTGTCCTCTGGTATGAGATTCTCAGAGGTATTCAGTATCTGGTAGTACAGTAACTAGATGTGCCACTTGGTAAGTGAAATTAGCAACTTAATTCTGCCATACTACCAAAGAAACCAATGAAGTTAAATCAATGATTAATTTGAATCATTTCCTCAAAACAAAAACATTATTTGACTGAACCATTGGCATTAAGCAAGTATTTTTGGTGAGTCACCTGAGTGAAGGATTTCTTTCACTATTAACCCTTCATCATATTGAAAAAAAACCTAAGAAATTCAGAACAATTTTACAGAATGTACAAGTGGCATAGTTATGACCACTGTTTTCTTTTTCCTAAAGATATAAACTTAGTTTTAGTTATTTTTCTTTTTTTGGTAGGCCTGAACATTGAAAATAGCAAAAATTTTGCATAAGACTCTTAAAGATACCAGCTGTTGTCATTTGCTGAAAGTAAGTGTGAATCAAAGGGAGCAGCACCTTGACCTTCAGAGGACCACACAAAGCATCCTATATTTTAAAATCCAAGAAGAAACATTATTGGCAAATGAGTTTGCACAATTGTCCCTCAGTAGCAAAGAACAAGCTCTGCAGTCTAAGGACAAGCTTTATTAGCTATAGCAGCCCCTTGTTTCCTGTATATTTCCTGTCCTAGAAAAAGGATCTTCAGACACATGACATGGACATGCCGCTTCTCCTTCTGTGAAGCTTTCTCTAATCAACTCATGCATATTATTTTTTTTTTGTTCAGATTCATCCTGTGCTTTCAGTAAAATCTGTGTTTTTCTCTGAAGCCACCATTGATAAGGATTACCTTTAAGTCAGTGAGGTAATGACAAGTAGCTGGGTTGGCTTTTTTCAGTTTTAGAGGTTGTCATGAGAGCTTGAAAGTGACTGTGAAAACAGAGTTTGAATAGAAAGTTAATGTAAACTTCTCAATGGAAAGTCTGTGGGCAGTTAATTTATTGGTCTGTTTGGACAAGCTAAAAAGCACTAACTAGAAACAAAAATATCTTGCTTCAGTCCTTCATTCAGCTGAGATCTGAAAATATTATCCTGATTTTTGTAGCAAAAACAAAGCTAGATACAAATGGAACTTTAAAAGGTCTGAGTCAATCAAACACACAGTACAGCTTATTTAAAGAATAATAGAATATTGACTGTGATTTTCATGGCTCCTGATCTGGTCTTATCTTGAACTTGAATTGGACACAAAAGCAGAACGGTGCTGGATAAGATAATGTATGACTCATAAAGCATTTGACTGTGGGAAAATATTCTTAAATTCCTATGTGCCACCTTCTGATCTGATTGTCTTTGCCTTCTAACAATATTAGGTGCTGCAAGGGAATGAGGTTGAATAACTAGAACAATCTTTCTTGCAATTTTTACAAAAATGTATTTAAAAAGGAAAATAACTTTATTCTAACATTTCTGAAGTTATTCAAGCCAGGAAATCATTACCAAAAACGAAAATGATTATACTCTCAACTTGCTTTCATCTAATGAAATGGGGTGAACTCTTCATCCTCCTTCTTTTCAACAGAGTAGTATGTTTCAGCCCCACTCAGACACTGGCATGACTTGGAATTTCAGTAACTCCTTTTACTTTAATCATCAGAAACATAATCCGATGCCCCAAATACCCACTACCTTGCTCTGATGGAAATGTTTGTGTATTTCTTGATAGTTGTAAGTGATGAGACTGCACACAAAGTAAAAGCAGACAAAGAAAGACATTAGCAAAAAATAAATAAAAAAGAAAAAGAAAAAGAAGAAAATAAAATATAACCCTATCTTATATGATTATCATGTGGTTTGTGCTGAACAGTGCACAATGCAGCTCTATCTTATAAATTAAACATATCTTACGTTGGCAAATTCAGTAACTCTGAACATGAAAAGACTGGTGGCAGCAATCTGGTTTCAAATATTTCCAGTCAGATCCTTAGGCAAATGTGTGTGCTTTGGATTATGAGTTGGGAATCCCAAACCTTCTCGGTAGATTCCCAATACTTTCTGGTTTCAGCCAGCCTGAAAACAGCCTCTGAGAATTTAACTTACAGATGTGCTCATTAATCAGCTCAACCACCACTATTTAAAGATCTGTAAACTCTGCAGAAATATGGCATCCCTAAAGTTTTCTTTCCCAGTCCCTGCAAAAGGAATATTTAAACAAGCAGCAACTGTCATTTACAATGTAAACCAATAGTGAACCAACAGGAAGGCTAAAATCTCCAGACTTATTAAATGCTGATTAAACAAGTCTTGAGAAAATACTCTTCTGTTTGGCCTTGTTTATTTTTTTTTTTTTTTCCTTCTGAATGAAGTGGACATTTTTGACATTTTCAGTAACATTTAGACCTCAGATCTTTCTGATATTAAAAAAAAAAAAAAAAAAAAAAGAAAAAGAAAAAGAAAAACAAAAAGGTAGTTCACTCATCTATGGCATACATTGCAGCACTGCTTTAAGAAAATGCAGAGGTTTGTGTGGGTATTCCCTTATCTCTGTAATATCCCGCTGGAAATAAATCACATAACAAATTAATCCCAAAGGTGTCTTCAAGACATTTACTACTTTTCCATGATGCCCACTGAACTTAAGCTACTTAAAACATTAAGCTTGTGAAGGCCACACTTTCATGTATTTAAGAAAACTTGTATCTAATGTATCCAACAAAACCTCCTCTGTCACCTCTAGTCTGGCTAAAATGAGAACTCAATAAACTTGCAATCACAAATTTAAACCAAACCTAGGGAGGGTTTGAAAGGTGAAAAATAGATGTTTATTAATGTTTCATTTTCTTACCTTCATTTTATAATAGTTCCGTGCTGTTCACTTACTGAAAATTTTGAAGTTCCAAAAACTTCTATAGTAGAAATTATTTCTGAAAACACCATCCAAGACTAGTCTAAATGAGTCGTATTGAGAAAATCACCAAAACAAACTGCTTGCAAACTGCCCCTGTTTGTGATTACTTGGGCCATGAGCATTTATTTGCACTCTTTTGCACCATGTCTTCCTGCTGTGATACATCTGTTCAAGGAATTGATCTTTTTGTCTGTTGATAACCACAGCTGGGTCTGTAGCAGGTCTGAACTCGCTTGGTGAATTCCATCTAGGAAGGTTACTTAAATATAAAAATGTTTTGCTTCTGAAAATACCATATAATATTTTTCAGGTCACAGAAGGAATGTGGAAAGGTTTATGAATTGCTAGAAAAGGCAAGAAATGCTTGGAAGCAATCAACAACAGGCACACTTGAGCTGAAAATTCAAAATACAGTTTTAATACTACAATTTCACTACACTGCAGGTCAGGAATAAGTATCAAAATAAACCAAAGATGTTTTTTTCATCTAACCACTTACCATGTGATGACACCTCATATTTCCAGCTCCCAAGAGCTTTTCAGACACTCTGTTTTCCTTTCCAAGGAATGTAGATATATTGACCTCTACAGGTGTCTAAGAAATGTAAGAAAGTTGAAATGGTTGCTCAAGATAATGTTTTGAAATTTTTTTTTTATTTCATATTGTGCCCTTAAAAAAAGGGTAAAATTTTATGGGTAGTATTTAAAAGTGTGAATCAGACCCTTATGAAAATGGAAAGGTTTTGGTGTTGTTTTCTTTGGGTGTTTGCTGGGGTTTTTTAACTTCCTTGGAAACAGGTGTTAAGCCCTCTCACTGTTATGTAATCTGATTACATTTTTTACATATATGTTGGGTCTGAGTTCTTACCAGCATTGCTTGACATGGTTAAACACAGGAAAGCATAATAACATATGAAAAGCCCAGAGACAGTTTTTCCCTCCTCACAAAAGTCAGAGACAACAGTATCCTCCGTACATGAGGTCTGATAGCAGGAAGCTGGCTTGTAAACTGTCTTGGTTCTTCCTCTTGCTTCTACAGCTCCTGGGGCAGCAGAGTTGAAGCTACACAGAACCCATCTTTTTCTTGTTTTCTCCGGTTTCACTGTGTTGTTTTTCTAATTCAGCCAATCTGGATCTAGAACTGCCTTGACTCACCACCCACCCATACAAGCCCTGCTGCTGTCACAAGGGAGGCAGGTAGGGTGACTTCCCTTTGTCTGACTGATTAGCTTAAACCAACTGTGATGCTGACACCCTGGGAACAGTACTGATATGAGACTGCACTCAGAATGAATTCCCCCTGGTTTGTACACAGATCAATGAGTTCTGACTTTTGAGGCATTCTCTCAAGGACACTGGGTCTCTTTGAGCTCCTGTTTGCCACTGTCAGTGCCAGCGCAGGTGGTTTTACTCTGCCTGGCTCTGGCTGTTGTTAGTCTGCACTTTTTCTCTTCTAATACTAGCATGTACATTGTGCTTACAGAACAAAAGAAAGAATACTGATCTGGCATGAAAAGTATGGACAGGATGGTACTATTAATTTAAGTACACATTATTCCTACCTATCATTCACTTCAAGACAATAAAATCTCAAAAACAGTGTTTATTTGGAATAAAAGGATTGGAAGCTCTGACTGGAAAGCTACAGATATACATAACAGCAAGTAGGGTGCTAGGAGAGGATGGTTTAGACAGTCGGTTTAGGTCCCTGGAAAATTTATTTATCCAGAGAAAATCTGAAAGAATGAGGGAGAAATAAGATGGTTCTATCTAAACCCACCACAAAGTGTTTTAGAAACTCACTTTGATCTCATGCTGGCTTGCAAAAAAAACTATCCCAAATGAGATTTTCCAAATTTGTATCTCAATCTAGAAGACGCAAATTGTTCAAACAGAAATTATTTTAAATTGCTGCATGAAGAAAGAGAGTTCCAGTGTACCGTATAAAGGGTTAGCTTACAAATGGCTTATACATTTATTAAAAAATGTCAGAGAAAATAACATCTGGAGGAGGCAGTGTTGAGATATTTGAATGTGCTTCTAAGCCAATATGTGAGCATAAAATTTTAGTTCAGTATATTGTATTATAGACTAACCAGGCTATACACACACATGTACTGCTATAAAAGTCTATATATTTAGCCACTTATGCCATAAAACACATCTTAAAAATATATACAAGTCTCCAAAGAATTTGACAGTTAACTACAAGCTGTATTATGTCAGCGTAGAACTTGAGGTCAATTGGAAATCTCCAGAACCTGCTTAGCTGGAAAAATCAATCTCTTTCTATATTTCCTGCAGCTTTTAGCAAGGGCAGAAAAAATTGTTGTACTATCTGCAAAGCTGCAGATGCAATCTGGGTGAAGACAAAACTCCATTATTGGAGGAAATTCTACAACTTCTGCCACTTTCAGTAGCACTTGGTAATCAGTGCTAACTGATTGCCAAAATATTTTAGCATCAGAACTGGCAATTATTTTGAAGTTCTCAGATACGGATGCAGAGATTTAACAGGATCTGCAGTATATTTCTTTGATTGCTGAACCAGTTTTTACCTGAAAATTCAACTTTATCTGTGAGTCTCATCATTTTGCCTTAGCTGCTTGATTTGAAATAACGGAAGTGTAGTTTAAAACCACTTAATAAAGAAATATCCAGAACTTGCTTATAATAGATGTAAAAATAAGTGTCTGTGCATTCTGCAACTAAAGAGGACTTTCCTAAACTTGATGGGAAACACATTTCCCACCCCCTGAAAGTACTCCAACAGTAGACTTACAGTAGCTCAGGATTCCCTGAATGTGGAAAGGAGGACCATGGTTAGGCAGTAAACATACCAGCTTGTGCCTAGGGAGAGGGCACATCTCTAGCAGGAGAAAGAAGGAAATTCTAGGTTATATATTTTCTTCTTAGCTCTTAATTCAATGCTATCCTAGAAAATGGTAGTCTGACACTTCACTTAACTTTGAACCTATATCTTAGTCTCTCTTTCTATCACTTAATACTGTGATAATCTCAGCAAAAACATATGATGAAATGGAAGAGAATGACCAGGTGATTGAAAGCCCCAGTGTTTTGGAGTGACTGCCTCATGGCAGTAGAAGTAGATAATGCTTGCTGTGGGGGCTTTTCTTCCATATACATATATACACACACGCATATGAAAATCTTGCTTTTGCCTAATTTTTGTTAAAAAACTAAGAAGGGGAACGAAGGAAAAAGTAATGTCTCATATAATCTCATTCAACTGTTCTTGGTGAGTACCTTTTTTTTTTTTTCATAGCAAACCTGTGTGCTCCTGAAACAGTCATTCAGACATTACTGGACAGAGCTGGGTTTTGTATGTCTTTTATATTTATACAAACTGTAAGGCATCTTTTTTGCCAAGTATCTCTGGACCTATGTCCAGACTTCACTAGTGGATCCTCAGTAACTTTTGCTTCTTGCAGCTGTTTTCCTTCCCTTGAATACATTCTCTGTTACCCAGCTGCTTAATGCTGCTGTTGATCACAAAGTATATTTGAATCAGGCTTCGGTGTACAGGAAGTTATTTATGCTCAGAAGCACATTTTGTATATTCATCCTTATTTTCTCAGAATTACTTCCTCTCAGGCTTCTTTGTCCTTATTTCTTTCTCAGGCTGAAGCATTCTGTTACAGTGGTCCCAGCACAACACCCCAGAGTGAGAAGTGTGGATATCGTATGGAGATCAGTAGGTCAGATGAATCTAGCAGCCTGTGTTTGGGAGAAACCCATGTACCTCAGCAAATAAAAGCAGATACAAAAAAAAGCAAACACCTTCCAAGCCTGGGTGGCCTTAAGTTGGGAAACTTTTCATGACTAGATGATTTTGCTGCAGTTTCTAGTGGTGTTAACAACAGATGTGAATACTCAGCACAGTACAAATTTGTAATGTAGCTCATATCCCATACAGAGGATTAGCTGTTGTATGCACTCTGAGAGGCAGCCGTCCCTGCTTGGGATGTGGTAGAAAACCCCACAAACTCCTTTGAAGATGTATAACTGATGCAAAGATACATGGGGGACCTGCCCTATTTTCCAGCACAGCACATCAATTACCTCTAGTTGAGAAGCAAGGCATTAGTCTAAAGCTGTGTCTCTGCTGCAGGCTGTATCTCAGCAGGCTGACTCTGGAACCAACTTATTTGTTTAAACCTACTTTGTGTTTCTCAGTCCTGCAGGAGCACGGTTCAGGTACAGCCTGAGAAAACCAGTAGCTGCTGGTAAAACTGGTAACTTTGGAGGTGATTATGTCAGTTACCTATTCACAGAGACTGGGGATGAAGCTTTTCCCTCATCAGACAGCAATCACTTGGTGGTTTTTGGCACTCCCTCAGCAAGAGCTGCTCTCTCTCTTGCCCCAGGCCTCCCAGAGCCCTGCAGACTGCCCGGGCTGGCCACAGCCGGGGTACCAGCTGCCTGCTGCAGCCACACCACGGAGCAGGGGATGTGCTGCCCATGAGTCATTCATCCAGAAAGCACTTCAAACCTGTCAACCCTAATGTAAAGAGAATTTCTGTAAGGATCAAGGAACCTTGAAGATGTATATATTATATGCCTGACAGCAAAAGCTTCAAAAGTAAAAATACTTATTTTTTAAAGTTCTAAGCAGGCTGCAACTCCGGATTGGATCAGCAATACCAAAACCAAGCATAATTCAATCATTCTGACAATCTGGATTTCATGTCCATGCTAGGGATCTATAAATAATAATGGATAGTTTCAATTATTTCTCATCTTCTTAACTAGCTTAGCTTACAGCACAGCTTTCACAGCATGGCGTGCAAACTTGTCCAGCCTTGCTATGTCTCAGAAGATTGGGTGAACACACAGCAGCTTTGAAGCAACTTGTTAAATTTCTGGTACTGAGTTGGTATTTAGCACAAAAGATACCTACAGCACATCACCATGGAGGTGTAACAAATCTCATAAGGACTTCTGAAGAAAAAAGTGGCCCAGTTTACCCTTCTGACCTTATACTGATATTTTCTCTAGTTTCTAGCACTCTGTTGCTCTTTGCAGAACTATACATGACAAGGCTGGTTTTATTGCCTCATTTCTTCTGTAATTGCCTATCTGTGTAATTGCTTTTGCTGCCCTCTGACTGCTTTAAATCTGTCAGACCAGCTTTGCCTCACTGTCAGGTGAGACACATTATTCATGATGTGGTGGGTTCTGGAACTTCTATAAAGGATTGAGTAACAACACTGTAAATTTGGGCATAAATTTTGCAAGATACTCTCTATTAGCAAATCCTAGCCCTTGGCCTGAAAAGAAGCAAATTTGTGTCAGGAGTTGGTGGTTACTTTTACAAGGTGGACAAGCATCTGCCGGCACAGATAAAAATAGTTTAATTTCCAATTTAAGGTATCCCAGCCTAATTTCTGTTGCAGGGATCACAGCCTTGGTTACAGATCAGCATCAAGTTCCTCTTTCACCTCCTTCACCAGAGTACAGCCAACAGATGCAGTAGTTTGCAGAGTGGTTTCTGGGCTGTTCCCTGAAATCTTCTAGATCTCTTGAGAATTCTGAGATTGTCAGGGTCCCCTTCAAGGAATACCAGAGTTTTCATGCTAAAAGGAAAGAACAGCAGGACATTATGCCTTTCTGCAACCTGCAGCAGCTTCTAACAAGCTCTATCAGCTCTTCACCAAAGGAGGCTGGAAGCATCTGTCTCAGATTATTCAAGAGTGGGTGGGTGGGTCAGACACCCTTGCAATTATTTGGTGGGGTAGTGTAAGCATAAGTGCCAGTCCAGTGTGCAGCTCACAAATGAAGCAGATTTCACGGGTGGGAGCTTGAAACAGCAGAGAGATGTCCAGACACAGTAGTGATTCCTCAGATGAGTCCACTGTCTTGGTAACATCAGAGGACTTGACCCAAACCAAATCCCAAACTAGGATGCAGTTCTCCAAGCCTGTGCCTGCAGTCCTTAGAAGTTGGAGTAGATGCATTCCTAAACTGCAGGAGATGGAGGCCCAACAGTGCAACATCAAAGATGGTGAGAAAGGGTCTGATGGGATCTTCTCTGAGCTGTGCAGCTTAAGTAGCACAAACCCCTATCTGTAGTGGAAGAGGAGCAGGCAGAGCATCTTTTATCAGGTTGAGAAATGGAAACTCGTGTTTTGGTGGAAGCTTGTGACTTCTGTTGTCAGAAGGATGACATATGCTCCACACTGCAGATTTGCAACTGCAGAATTAATAGGTCTGTACCCTGGCAGCAGAATAGGGTTAATGAGCTCTTGCCAATAAAGCAGCTGAGGTGGCTGAGCTTGCAGAAGCACCAGCAGGAAACAGTGAGTGCTAATGAAGGGACACTCCCTGCTGCAGGGGACTTGGCCTTCAGGGCTGTTTGCTGTTACTTGGAGGCTTGGGTCTGGGATAGTCTAGAGGTACTTGGATAGACAAGCTTAGATAGACAAGCTTAGATAGACAAGCTGATTAAATAATGGCTAGGTACGTTGATGGCAAGATGGTTTGAAAACTTGCTGAACTTTGGGGTTCAAAGGGTTGTGACTGGAGACACAAAGTTCAACTAGAGTCAAGAGCTGTGTACCCCAAGGATTGATAATATACCAAATAGTACTCATTTTCATTATTGAGTTCTATGGTGGGATAGAGCACACTCTCAGCAAGTCTGCAGCTCATTTAAAACACAAAGGTTGATCCATCAGAAGTCAGTGCTTTCATTCAGAGACCTCGATAAGCTGGAGAAATGGGGCAAGAGTAACCTGGTGCAGTTCAGTCAAGGTAAGTGCAACATCCTTCACAAGGGAAGGAATAATCCCAGGCATAATCACCAGCTAGAAAGCGACTTTGCAGAAAGTGACCTGGGAGTCTTGGTAGACAACAAGGTGACCATGTGCCAACAATACATTCTGGTGACAAAAAAAACCTAACAGTATTGTGGGCCTCATGAAGAACAGCTTTTCCAGTAGGTGGAGGGGAGTGATCCTTCCCTTCTGCTCAGCACTGGAGAGACACCTTTGGAGTTCTGGGCCTGGTGCTGGACTCCCCAGTAGAAAAGAGACACAGTCATATGGGAACAAGTCTATTGAAGGGTGACAATGATGATTAAGGGACTGGACTATCTGTCATATGAGAAGAGGCAGAGAGTGATGGAGTTGCTCAGCCTGTAGAAAAGAAGGCTCAGGGGAATCAATGTGGGTAGAGAAAGCAGAGCCAGACTCTGTAGTGCCCAGTGACAGAGTAGGAGGCATTGGACACAAATTAAAATACAGGAAATTTTATATAAACTTTAGATTTTTTTTTACCTTAAAGGTAGTTAAACATTGGAATGGGTTGTCCAGAAAGGCTGTGCAGTCACCATGTTTGGAGATATTCAAAACCCAGCTGAGCATGGTCCTGGGCAACCTGTTTCAGCTGACTCTGATATGTGCAGTTGGACTTGCCAACATCCAGTGGTGCTTTCCACTCTCAGCTTTCCACCCTGTGATCTCATGACCTGTAAATATCCAAGGTTTCTAGTGCTTTGTGAAGGAGTGTTACAGACACTGAGGGAACCACTTTCAGAGAATCACAGAATGTTAATGGTTGGAAGGGACCTCTGAAGATCATAGACTCCAAGCCCCTGGTCAGAGCAGGACCAAAACTAGACCAGATCACTCAGAAAGGCATCCAGACAGGTCTTGAGATTCTCCAGAGAAGGAAACTGCACAACCTCTCTGGGCAGCCTGTTCCAGTGCTCTGTAACCCTCACAGTAAAGAAGTTCTTCCTCATGTTGAGTTGAAACTTCCTGTGCACAAGTTTGAATCCATTGCCCCTCGTCCTATCACAGGGACGAGAAAAGAGCTTGCCCCTGCCTTCTTGATGGCCAGCCCTCATGTATTTATAGACTTAATTAGATCCCCTCTGTCTTCTCTCTAGACTGATGTATTATCAGTAGTGGATTGTGTCAGTTTACAAGCCATTGCATCCCTACAGTTTAGTGAATGTGGATGTTTACATAATCTCCTTTCTTGAACAACAAAGATGCTTATGGCAATCATAATGAAAACACTATCAGCTGCTTCTTTGAGGTAATCCATTAATTTCTATTGTGATGATTACAAATGCTACTCAAAAGTGGCATTATGACAGTCTAAAATAGGATACTTGTTGACAGTATGAAAAATCAATTTTTCTTATTATTTTTCTTTCCTTCTTACAGCCTTTTCCATTAAAAGTCAGAGAAAAGAAGAAGAAAAAAAAATAATTAAAAAAAAAAAGGGGGAAAAAGTTGACCAGGTATATGTAAACTGTTTTAATTCAAAACTATTCTTACCTATATCTAATGGCAGGATCCTTATGGTGACAAAGGATTACTCTGCTGTTTGAACCATCCAAGATCATAGATCATGTAGGGAAGAACACTGTTCTGAGAGAGGGAAGATAGATTTCACAGCTGTCACTGTTCATCCAAAGCCTGCAGCATTGTTTACAGAATACGTTAGGGGTGCACGAAAACCTCTTTAATGTGCTAACTTCTGCAGGAGCAGACAGAGTGCAGAGCTGAGAATATATTCCATGGATATTTTGAATATATAGTGTTTTTTTGCAGGGAGAAAACCTCACTAACTTTGTCTTTTCTAAAACATTTGACATGTATGTTCACCTCCACTTATAAGTGGTTTTTTGTGTTGTTAGTTTTTTTTTACGATGACAACAAATGGAAGTTTGTAAGACAGGTTTATTGACTGTCTAGAGTACTTTATATTCCAGTTTCTCTTGTCACCTACACAAGTAATCACATGTGTTTTCAGCTTAGTTCCAATGCTTTCAGCCAGACTGATGTCTGGGTTTTTATTTCACAGAGTGTCTGGGCTCTGGCTGAGAGGATTCAGAGCTCCACTGAGCATTCCCTGCTTCCGTACAGAGCATATACAGAACACATGCTTCACACATCTGCCAAGAACAAGAACTGTTTCCATTCTGCCATGCTACATTTTTCCTATTCTAAAGCATAAAAGTGTGTCCTACTAGCCCTTCTTATCTGTCTGTCAAGGTAGCTTTCTTCATGCCACACCAGTGACGTGTAGTTCTGAGGATTTGCTCTGCCAATACCTAGGCAGCAGTATCCTAAGAGTAAATTTTTACTACTTTATGTCTCCTGGTTTTAATTGCTGGTTTCTGCAAGTGGTGCTTCCTCCAAATCAGGCTAGATATGAATTCAGAGACATGGCTCACCCAAATACATTCTCATGGACTGGATGCTCAGAAGCTGCTTGCTCTTTTTGTGTGTGCTTTTTTTTGGGGGGGCTGGTGGTTGTTATTTTGGTTTGGTTTGGTTTTCTTTTGTCTTTAAGTTAATTTTTTTTGCTTTCTCATAAAGTTTTATATTGATGCTCTATTCAGTAAATATTGCTAACTAGCTTGTTGAAACAGTGTTCAACTGATGCCTGAAGCAAGAAAATAAATCAATAATTCTTTTGGGGAGCTGCACAGTAAAAAGTAAGGGAGAAATCTTTTTTGAGGCAAGCACTTGGTGAACACATACCAAAGGTAGGGCTGCTTAGGAAACACTGTCTGTATATGCTTTAGACATGTGACCCCCAGTGCCCTTGAAATAGTTCTGCCTAATTCTTTCCTGAGCATCCACAGTGCTGGTATCAGCTGCTCAGTGATGTAGATATGTTCACCACTATAGGCTTTACAAGTGTTCATAAATCAATTATTTCTGAATTCTAAATAATATAAATATGCCTGGAGTACACACAATATAAGCAGAAACAAATTGGATTACATGAAGTAAAAATTAGAGCATTCTTACAGCTTGGGTGTAATAGAAGTACAAAGAGACAGACTTCAGTAAGGTTTTTGATAGAGTATTCTCTAATAGCCCTGTAGTCAGATTGTAGCCAGAGAAGATATAGATTAGACAGGTGGGCTGAGGCGTGGGTGAAAAACTTCTTGGGTTGCTGAATTTGGGATTATGTTCAAGTCTTTTGAAATCTCTCACTTAAGCTGTGCATAATTTCAAAGAATTTAGGTATTTTAATAAGTGACAACAATTTACTACTGTTTAAAATCTCACCTGTGCCAGCCTGCAAAGGGTGTTCCTGAGGGATTGGTATTGTGGCTGTACTGTTTAAAGTATCCATTGAAAACCTGGAAAATGAGACAAGAAAGCAATCTTACCCATTTCTCAAGTGGCACCTGCAGGGGCAGTGACAAGCTGCAGCAGGGCAGGGCTGCTTTTCAGAGGAAAGTCCTTGGCAAGCTGGAAGGATGGAAAAGGAGTAGTGCCGTGGCTTTCAACGAAGACACATGAGGAGTTCTGCATCCAGGACAGACTAACGCATGCATCAGGGCAAATGGGGAAGTGACTGATATTCAACAGGCTAAAAACATTAGCAGTACATGGGCTGGCTGCACGCTGGGCTACTTTGTGAAGATCATAGCCAATGGGTCAAGGCAAGTGATCAGTTCATTCTGTTTCATGCTTTCGAGACCTAGTTTGAAATATGGTGTCAAATTTCATATATAGTCATCTCTTCCCCAGGAAATCTTTACACCTCCAATTTACATACCTGAAGACAAAAGCAGAAGACAGTCAAATTCTTCTCAGAAGGTCACAGCCAAAAAAAAAGGGACAAAAGTCACAAGTAGCAATAGCAGAAATTCTGACTGTAAAAACTTTTCTCATATGTTTAATAAGAAGGTTTAATCACTGGATTAAATTAACTAGACACCTTGTGGAATTTCTCTCCTCAGAAACTTTTGGAACACCTGGTGATGCCCTGAGTTATTTGACCTAACTTTGAAGTCGGCCATCTTCTGAGCAAGAGGCTGGATTAGACACCTCCACAGTTCTTTCTAACTCATTTTTTCTATTTCTGTGAGTTTAATATTTACTTAGAAAAAAAAAAATAATAAATTAAAAGACCTTGAAAGGAAGTATAGTGAAAAATAATCATAGCAATAGTAGTCAGTAAGAGATGAAAGACGTGGGTAGAAAGTATTATTTTTCTTCTGATAAAACAAACTGTTACTGGTGCATATTAATATTTCATGCCAATTCTGGATAAAGTGACTGTCAGAATCATGTTCCAGACTTTTTTTTTTTTCCCCATGATTAAACCAACAAGGATTGTTGGACAATCTGAGTTGCATCTGGCTCCATTCTGATCAAATAAGATGCCTTGAATCTCTTCTGATCTTTTCCTGTGAGACTTGTGGCTTTTCATCTTTTACTGTTGCTCTTGAGTTTGACAGTAAGGCAATGCAAACCTCACCCTCATTATTCCCTACTTCCATGGCAGTTACAAAGATACAAGGATTTGCCAGTAAGATTTGGGTTTTGTGTCAGAGCATTGCTTCCTGACTAAGTAATCCTGTGGTGTCTAACCACTAATGCTAGACCAATGGTCCTTATTGAGGTTTCCTGCCACTTGTATGTGTATAATTTCTAACTTATTTCCTTCCCTGAGAGACATAAGAAAATTCTTCACAGCTCTGTGGGATCAGATAGGAGTACATGTTACAGACTGTAAAAGTTCCTTTATTTTTGTGTGAAATACATGCCTTTTCCTTGTTCTTGCTTTGTTATTTTTGGAAGTAAGAAGCATTTCCGTGCAGTATGCCAGTGTGTTGGCAGATGCTGAACTAATTAGCTGAACTGCTTCTACACAGTGTCAAGGTGAAGAATGGCAGTCTAGGCTTTCAACTCCCTCCCTCACCCAGAAATAGAAAACAACAGTGCTTTGTACATGCTGAAGGCTGAGGGTTAGACTATGTCTTTGATGGAGGAAGAGTGGTGGAAGTGGCCAGACGACAGCTCACCTAACAGCACAGATCCAATCCAAATAACCTGAGACCTTATTGGGGAGCAGAGTTGATGCCTGGCAGTAGCCTGCTAGTCTGGCAGTAGTTTCAGATTTCTTCCAGGTCATCAGCTAAAATATTCTTAGAACCACTCCAGCCTGAAAAAGGGAAATAAATTGGACATGTATGTTGTATCAATGCAAAGAGCCATGCTGAGCTGTCCTTCCCAGTATGTAAGTGGTGCAGCACAAACACAGGTTGACTGTGAGCATCAGTGTCTGTAGTCTCCTTAACCTACATTTTAAAACTGAGTTTGAACTTATACAGAGAGAATAATGAGAAGTATCCACCCAAGAGGGAGGATGGACTATATTGGTATTTTTATAACTTTCAAAATTCAGTATTTTAAATCATCCCCAGCCAAGGTCTCTTGCATGAAATTACCTTTTTCTATACTCTCTGGGCTGACTAAGTAGTTAGAGAGGTGAGTAAGTTCAGATAATTTTATCCCCAATTGTGTATGTATAAAAAGGCAAGCAGATGTTAAGGCGATATGATTGAGGGAGTTTTTGGCTCTGCTATCACTACTGGAATAGAGAAGCAGCATTCATGTAAATAATCTGCATATATAAATGCACATGTATTTGCATGAATTGTAAATAAATGTATTTACATACAAAAGGAGGCAGAATTAGAAGTGTGACCCTCAGTACTAGAAATAAATATATAACCAAAATGTAGCAATTAACCTACTATCTGTCTTTTACCAAAACATTTTTATTTCCTGCCCTGTGGCATGGTGACAAACATTCCCCTAATACTCTGTGATTTCACAGAGTAGTATCTGGGCATGATGAAATGCAAAAGTGACCTTTAGAGTTAAAAGAAGTCTCTGGGCGTAACTCAACATGGCTGTAAATGTCCTTCCTGACTGCAGAATTGTAACAATAGAGGAATATATTTCATACTGCTAGTGAATTCTTATGTTTTTAGCCCATGTGACTTGTTCGGATGTTTTGGGTATACTCTAAAATAATTTTAGAGTATTTTGGACCAAGGAGGTGTTCATTATTACTGATGTGTACAAAATATTAATTCAAAGGTGGGATTCTGCAAGCCAAAAGCAGATCATACAGTTCTCTGTGAGAGACATTGACGTTGGAACTGGTTATCCAAAGTTCCCTTTGCAGTCACTGGAAAATAATAGAGATAACAGACCAACTCATCCAAATACAGAATTCAAAGATGAGTTAACCCAAGTTGTTTCCTAGATGTACTTATTTTTCTTTACTGTCTGTGAGGAGAACCTAGGGCGATCAGCTCAAATGTTGACATGTACCTTGCAAGTTGAATGTTAAGAATTACACCTGAATGCAATTGGCTTCAGTTAACTTCCATTGGACTTTTGAGTACCTTAACTCAAGTTTTCTGTATTTAAGTAATTCTTTCTGCAAATACAAATTGAACTGTTTACTCTGAATGGACATCTTGTTGTTGCTCCTCCTTTTTCTTGATCCTGTCTTTTCAAATTTCCTATGTTGCCTGGTGCCTTTCCTTAATCATGCTGACAGTCAGGATGGTGATCTACTTAGTCATACTCAAAGTCACTTACACACTAGATCACGAATTCCAAACAATATCAATGTGGTCCTGTTCCTCCCATATCCAGGTCTAGGATATGTCCCTTCCTACCCATCTGCAGCAAAACTCTTTTCTGGGCTTTCATCACCTTCGACTTCTACTATAAAAAATCCTTTGTCTGGCTTTGACAAATGTAGTCTTATCTACCAAATCTGCTGTGACAGCTATTGCAATGTACCATCCATTTTGTCTTGTCATCTCCCTTTCCATATGTAGATAATCTATCAGCTTGTCTTAATAGTAAAGGCCCTCCTATCATCTCTAATTAAATATTGAAAGACCAGCTAAATCTCCAACCTTATTATTACTTTTCAACACCCATTTTTCAAACTTCATTAATTTTAAAGCAACTGAATTTGATTTTTTTACCACATCACAGCATATTTAATACTAACATAGCTGTTGTGTTATTTTCCTTCAAAATGCCCCTTTAACTTTCCTTTCATGATACAGAAGGAAACAAGAAGTTGTTTAACTGTTGATGTACTGTAGCCAACTTTGTCTCATGACTTTTTCACAGTCCCTGATTTGTCTGACTGCCTTTATTGATTCCTATACTGGTTTCCAGTGTGAAGTCTCCTGATAAAGAGCCGTAATTTTGTTGCTGTTTCTTAATGTCATGTCATGCAAAAGGACTCAGCCCTTGAGTCAGTCATAAGTAGTCCATTAATTAAAACAGTTAAAAATGTAAAATATATTTGCAATACAATTGTTCACATGCTGTAACATCGTTCTTACCCATTTATTAGGTTAATATTTCTGAGGAGCGAGTAAAGATTTCAATCCCTTCTATGAATGAGAAGAATGTAGTCAGATTGCCTGCCTCTAGAGCCATGCCATCTTGAGTAAAAGTCTTTAGCATCAATGGTTTAATGATCCAGAAGATAATAAGACAGGACTAGAAAAACTGATTGCTAAAGGTATTATTGGATGTAGTAAGCTCTTTTAAGATTTGTCTCTGTGAACCAGTGCACTAAACACGTTCTGTTGTCACTCTCAATTTCAAACATTTCTCTGGTGTGTCTATAAAATACATGTTCTGTGACTGTGATACTTGCATGCTACTGCTATTTAGACACCTAATAAGTCAAAAGAGTTGAGGTAAGCACCAAGGGACTATCAGTGGCTATACTCGGCTGGAATTGTATTGAAGTCTATGAAACTTCTTTAGTTTCATAAGAACTAAGGAACTAGCAGACAGTCTGCAAAAAAACTGTTTCATGCTGGCTCCTTTACAAATGTAGCAGTTCAAACGGAGTCTGGCAGTGGATTAATAATGTGACTCATGGATGTGACAGTCACTGGAACCTTGTTATAGTCAGAGCCAGACTGGAATGTGAGAACTGTAAATCATAAAATTGTCTGAAAATACATGAAATCTTATTGACCTGATGATAGAAAAATAGTTTAAACTTGTGACATCTCCCAAGCTTCTTTTATCAGGTTTGTAAGATTTAAAGAATAAGTTTAGGGTGAGAAGAAACTAGTGATGAGGTGATTTGAGGGGTTTTTTTGCCATGTGTAGACAATGATTTAAAGTGTACATCGTTCATAAATCTTATTCAAATCTGTATGGTTTCATATACTCATATTAAAATCCACAAGGTTTAAGAACTGTGGTACCCAGAGGGATCATAAAGTACATTCACTTTTTTCACATAAAAACCAGAATAAATCTCCAAGTTGGATTTTATCCAATGCTTTTTTTTCATTCTATTTTTTAAGAGCTCTGCATGCTTTTTATGAGAACGTATAGTTCATTGATGCAAAAAGACACACTGAGTTCACTGCATGATAATCATTGGCGCAATCTAGCATGCAGAGAGAGGATGTGTTCCAAGTGAGGAAAACTGTAAAACATGAAGATAATTCTTTAGATAGCACAGCAATCCACCTATCAGTGCTTGCAATTGATTACTTATCTCTTTATTCTGTGTTTTTGCTATGCTTTTAACTTCTCACAGAATTTGCATCTTCCTAAAATGGCATTTTCCTTGCAGTTTTCAACAATGATGTTTTTTAAGTGAAAGTAAATTTTCATCATAACTCATTGTGTATGACTGACTATCCTGTAGAAATCATCCTGGTTGTGCTTGCTTTAAGCTAAGCAATTCAACCTTGAACAATGATTGCTGCAGTCCAAGACTTACTTGAGAGCAGGTCCACCCAGAAAATTTTCTCAAGCACAGACCTTCTTCCTGTACTTTAAAGGTATAGGGGGAAGGGACCATCAATTTATGGCAATGCTTGAAATAGTTCTGGTTTTCCTTGCCATCAGCCAGGGCAGCTAAACCACTGCCAAGCAAAATATTATCTAAATGTTTCCTACCTTTCTGGACACATGGAGCTTTCTGGACACATGGAGACTATCAACGGCCATCAGAGCAAGGGCTAAGATCTCTCTTGAGCAACTGCAAAAGCCATTTGGAAATTAGGACCCTTGATTCTGTCAATAATACAAACTTATCCTTGATTTGAAGGAGTAAAATTATTTCACTTTCAACAACCAGTAAGAGGGTTGAGGAGGTGGAGAATTAACAAATTATTCCTGGATTTGAGGGCTGAAGAGAAGAGACTGATATCTTTTGAAGTGTGGAAGCAATTAATCATCAGATTTGGCCACAGAAGAGGTCCATAGGGAAAGAGGGCTCAAGACACGAACTTGTTTGGAAGAACAGGTTCTGTTATTTCTAAAATGCAATGACTTGCAAATCCCTAAAAAACAGGATCTTGATCTTAATATTGCAGGTAAAAAATTTTAAGAACAGCAATAACTATTTATATGCTTTGGCCTTTCAAATTAGCTGATCCATATATCTCTGCATCGCAGTCACTCTTACTGATTAGAATAGAAACTAGAGGATGCATACTCAGTTCTTAAAATATTGTTATAATTTTAAGCTGTAACATAAATATTTATTTATATATATTTTATATTAACCTATTGTTTGGAAGCAGTAGCTTTAATTCATATTTGGATTAAATACAGGTTTGGCTGATGAATTCTATGCTTGTCTAAGTAATTGATTAAAATGTAAAAAATATTTTCAGTACTACAGTATTGAAAAGGATACTACATAGAAGGATACTACAGTAGAAAAGGAGAGAGCTTGAAGGTGAAGAGCTGTGTGTATTGGCTAAACAATAAGTTATAAAGTTTACAGAGAACCTGTCCACTGTAGGTTTGTCTGCAGCCTGTGCTATAAAGTTTCTCCAAAGGAGTGAATAAAGTTCATCCTGAAGTGCTTTTGTGGGGGGGAGGGCAGGACAAACACACCAGAATGAGGTTGAGTTTGTCTTTGTCTTTCTAATACAGAAGAAATAAATGTTTCCAAAACTGTATGGTCTCAGAAATTGCAGGTGACCAAGCGCCTAATGGGATTCTTTCCCGTCAAGTCATGGCTAAATAGTGTCTGCCTTGGAAACTGCTTTGAACACAGCCAGGAAGCGAGGCAGGCAGTTGCAGGAGAAGCAGAATTTGCAAAACCTGATTTCCTGTGACTTTGTCACATCTTTTGTGATTTCTGCAGTATCTAACAGTAATTTACTTGACCTCTCTGGGCAGATTCTTATGCATTGTTTGGGGTAGTTATCTAGGCTTTTTTCCTCTACTTAGCTACCAATATTTTAATAATATGTTGATATCCGTCTGTCAGATATGAGTATATAAATACAGAGGGTATATATATAACAGGCAATAAGCTGAAAACTAGTTTGTAAGCAAAGGAGAACTGGAAGATGATAAAGATTAAAATTGTTATAAGGTACACTTTTAAGACAAACACTTGCTCAGGTATCTGACCTCTCCTGCTCCCAGGTTTGTTCACACTGTGTGGGTACACTCTTACAACATTATTTTAAAACAGTTTTTGTTCAGTAGGACACTTCTGTTTTGATCAGCCCATACTATATGAGAACTAGTAACTGGGGATAAAAAAAAATGAATCTACAGCCTGAGTTGATTTTGATTAAAGATAGTAATTTTTAACATTTATTTTGTGCTAATCCAGAGTAAACAGATTTTGATACACACTTTGCCATCATTTAAAAGAAATTTTGTTTTGTTAAATATCTGTATCTATGCACAAAAGCAAATGTATCTAGAGCAAAACTATCATTAATATCTGTACATTGGCAGTGGAATTTTTAAACACATACAATCTGATGAACTTAAGTAAACCTGAAAACATAGCAATAGAATTAACTTTTTTGTGATCCCAGATATTTTAGAAACACAAGGACTTTGATATTCAAGCCACAAGAGACACTGTCTACTAAGAGAGAGTTTCATTTATTTCAGAAAGGTGTAGGAAATTATCTTAATGTACTCTGAAATAGATCTTGATTACCTTTTTCTCTGAGAAAGAGAAGCTAACTTATATCTGATTGATACCAAGAAACGCTA
Organism: Apus apus; assembly: GCF_020740795.1. Classification (NCBI taxonomy): domain Eukaryota; kingdom Metazoa; phylum Chordata; class Aves; order Apodiformes; family Apodidae; genus Apus; species Apus apus. The sequence goes on from NC_067282.1 coordinate 195,410,788, forward strand.
CAGGAGTTTATGGGATTAGGTTTCATGTTTATGTTTGGAGAGTTGTGATTCCCTCATCACAATAATCTGTCTTGGCTTAGAGTTGACAAGTAGCATCATCTTGATTGTCACCAAAACTGTTGCACAGTTCTCAAGCCTGGGAAGAGAAAGGACTAGTATTTTAAAACATATAGAGTAATCAGTTCTATTGCAAGGTTAATGGCCTCTTCATTTGTTTTCACAAAATAAATATGAAATTTCTTCTATTTCCAGTCTGCTCACTCAATCACATTTTAGCTAAAACACTGCAAAATTAGTTGCATGTGAGTTTAGTTACCTCTAGGGGATTAATTGCTGAAAACAGATGTAGAGGATCTCCCCAGCCTGACTTGCTGTTGCTGTTCTGCATCAAAATCCTGTCAAGAGGAGCTGACTGAGGCTGCCCTTTCAAGAGATGCTCAACTTTCAGCCTTCAGACCTTGTGGATGTTAAAAGAATGACAGGAGACAGACAGTATGAGGAGAAACCCAACTGCTTGTTCATACTGCAGCAAATACCTAACTGATCCCAGATCTGTCTGTCACCATTCAGCTTCCTTAAGGCTCCAATTTATCCCGTGGCCTTGTTGACTTCAGTGGGGTTTAACCACATGGTCAAAATTAAAAAGATTTTTTTTTTTTTCCCCAAGACTAAAAGGGAGGGAATGTCACACTCTTAAGTGAATACTTGTGACACTTGAGAGTCAAGTAAAACATTTAACATCTCACTTCTTCCCACTTTCTTTCCCAGCTGCTGTACTTCCCTTAACCCTTTGTTATCCATTCAATACACACTACAAAATGCCATGCTATACAGGAAAAGCAGTTCTTCTTGTTTAATAAAATAATTTTATTTAGAACAGAGCCAATCACATTGTTATGGCTTTTACCTCTATTTGAAAAAAAAAAAACAAACAACAAAAAAACAAACAGGAATTTAAAAAATAAATTTAAAAATTCCATCTGCTTTTCTTAATTTTTTAAATTAATAAAAAACCCCAAATATTCTCTAAACCTTGTTCCTTACCTTAATTCAATAGTTATGTTCCTAGATTTTTCTTTAGCCACAGTAACAAGCCAACTGTAGCTATATTACTTGTCTAGAATTGTTTGGGAAGCAAGAATATATTTCTGTAAGAACAGTTCACTAAGAAGGTTCACAGAAAAAAAATATTAAAACTTTCTTTTGTTCCTTGGTAGGTTTTTAGTTTGGAATTTTGTTTAATCTTAGTCTTTGAGTGATATCCTTCACAGTGCTTGTCAATAAATGTGCAGAGTGATTTTATTTCTCACTATACTTTTCCAAGGTATTAGTGACCATGAATGCATTAAAGATTTAAGCCCAGTCTTCAAAAACCATTTGACTGCTAGCTGAGCAATTGAAACTAGTCTTCAGAATAAAGACTCTAGCTTATCCTATTAATTGCAGCTGAATGTCTCAGTAATGCAAGTCATTACATGTAAGTATGATTTATATTGTTATGTGTAGTCTGCATTCTTGCTGTTAACAGCCCAGTCCTTATAAATTACGTTGATTAGACTTTGATGAATTAAATGAATACTTTTCCTTAGTGTGCACCATCTTTCATACCTTTTCCATATAGTCAGCAAAGCATTGGTTTACCAACAGCACGTAACAGGACATAGATTATCTCTACACCAAAGTTCAAAGAGTTTGTCATTTATACAAATCACAGTAACAGGTTACTTAATGCTTTAAAAGGATGTTGAAAAGGCTTTGAGAAGTCCCAGCTTCAGGTTTAAATCGATCTCTCACATGTGAAAAATCAAAATAAAATATTTCAGGAGAGAATTATTGCTGTTGTTAGTTCTTTGCATCTTTTCTGAAGCATCTTGCTTTTGGCATTGAATCCACAATATTAGAATGGACCACTGCTTTGCTCTAATGTGTCTCTTGGTGGACAGAAGATTGTATAGCTGTTACTCACATACAGCTTGCTAGTTTATTTGTTTTAACTGCTCTTTAGTGTCCTTAAAAGTTTTAACATGGGAAAAGAATAATTAAAAATTAGGATCTTTCTTTTCTGAAAACTTGTGTCATCCAACTCTGATACCTAATGGCTCACAATATTTTTTTTTCAGAAACAGAAGACTGAGGAGCCAGGCTTCTTGCCTTTTCTGAAAGGCACAGACACTGACTTCTGTACAGAGTGGGTGAAGTTTCAAATGACTCCATGATTTCTACAGCAGCATTTGAATAGGTATGAAGCCAGCTCCTAACCGTAAATATAGGACTTACTCTTTCCTGAAAAGTTCTGTCCAGAGGATCTGAATTAAGTTTCTGCTAGAAGATAATGCAACTGAAGACTTCCCATCACTTTTTACATTTTTTTTTAATTTTTTGTTTTTTAGTGCTCTGCTGTGTGAATTTTCTTCTGCTTGCTTCACCCATCTGTTGTACATATGAAAGAGATCCACTATCTAATGCACTAAGCTTTTTTAGTTTTACAGGAATTTGAGATGGTTTTAGCTATGCTAATCCTTTTTTTTTTTTTTTCTATTTAATTTTTTTCCTATGTCATTCCAGGATAACCTCCAGTTTTTGTTCTGATTTAGTTTTCTTTCAACCTACTTTTTTAAAGGAAAACTCGTATGAAAAAAAACTATGAAAACAGCTAGTTTTGACTACTATCATAATTTAACATCTCCAGCTATATGCTGATTATTTTGGAGAACAGTGGTCAACCACCCAGTTACCTGCCTATTTTAAGCATGTGTACATTTTATATCAGAAACATGTACTTTGTAAGGATCACAAGTAGCAGTCCTCAGATATAATGTATACATTTGCCCATGAGGATTGAAAGTTATTTCCTGTATTTCATGCAAGTATTAGACACTGTTTGAGTCATGTCTTGTAACATCACTGCTCCTTGTGTTACTTCTGAGCGCCAGGTTAGAGCACATACAAGTGTAGATAGGTCTTGAAAAATACAAAATGGCTTACGGTAGAGATTCTGCTCCTTAATAAATGAGATAGCAGTGGTGTACAAGAGAAGAGAAAGACAAATGTTGATTTGCCCAAGGTGACCCTACAGGTTTGTGGAAGCCAAATGTTACTGCTCTTGTCTCCCAATGTAGCACCCTGATTACAAGGTCACATTACCCTGACCAAGCAGACTGAACTTAATGAAATGTATTAACATGACAGTTACTTCTTTTGTCCACAATTAATAATTACAGGTTAAATATGCCTTACTTTCAGTCAGTCAAATATTATGCATTCGGTTGTGGCCACTAAGCTTCAAACCACTAGGGAAATATGCTATAATATATAGTGTAGGCAGTTTAAACCAACTCCTTTGCAGTTCAACTTCACTGGTATGCAAAAAGAAATAAACATGAGAAAATTATTATCAGAACACCACTTATTAACTTTCTGTAAACTGCAAGAAAAGGTTAGAAAACCAGGTCATTAAACAACCCACTAGAACATAACATTCATATCAACTCAAGCTTTTGTCTCCAATCTATTCTTAACTTTTCCATGTAATTCCTCTCACATAATAAAATAAAAATTGTAAGAGGAATTATTTTAAGAGTTTATTCTGATGAGATACTGCTTATTAAGTAGGTTTACTGCTATGTAACAATATTTTTTTTTCTATCTTTAGCTTCATAGAGCAAACTGATGAGATGTTTTCTTTTCAGGATAAACTGAGACTTTTGAATGTGCAGCAGTTGGATTACCTTGTTTCCTTGAGGACCTAGGCTGTAGAAGAATACCAGCAGGATTTAATTGTATTTTTTATATTTAATTTTTAGGAAAATGCTAGTCAATACTGAAATAGGAAAGAGTTGGCATACAAGCACCTCCTTGGCAATTCGGGGGGATATGAACTGGCTAAATTTCCCAAAACTCTTAGCATGAAGCTCCTATTATTCCCCTGAAAGCACATTGCAGAAAACACAGACAAAATTACATGGTAAATTTCTGTGACCCATGTTATGTAGAAATTTGGACTAGATAAGAACAGTGTTTTTCTTCTGACTTTATTCTACATACATTTGAGACAAATATGTCTTATACTTTCATTTCTCATTAAAGGTCTTTCACAGAGACAAACACAACTATTCTCATATGTGAAAAAGACTAAGTAGCTCTAATGTTGAACTTACTAGAGAAAATGAAACTGTAGTTAGTGCAGTGTCTTCTACATCTGTATAAGGATGGTTATTCAATAAGTGTTCTTGCAGAGACATAAATATTAAAGCTGCAATACAGTGATGGTGTATACCAAAAGTTAGAAATTAAAGATGTGTTCATGATTAGCAATAAAGCATAGCAAGAAGGTATTAAGGTCACACTTTTCCAGCTATGAAATCCACAGCTGCAGAACTAGCTGCCAGAGTTGAGCTTTTTCCTGTGCAAGAAAAGTCCTGGATGCAACAACTCCCTTGTTCGTTGTATAGAGAAGACATGTTCTGAGAGGCACAGAGGTCCATCCACCTCTGAGGAATGTCCACTGGGACTAGAATGCAAGCTAGCACTAGTTTCTAGCATAACACTGACAAGAAAGTAAACTGTGCTTATTTACCTGTAGGTTACGATCACTAGTGCAAGCATCAGCTTGGATGTCAATCTTAAGAATCGACTTGTGGAAAGTGCCAAACTCTAAATTATTAAGTGTTGATTTTAAGAAAGATATCTTTCTTGACTTATCCTGGCTTAGAGGTGACATTATGACAGTTGTTAGAATTATTTCAGAGACAGCTAAAGGAAAATATTTACAGTGGATTTTCTCTGGAGGATCTGAGTTTACTAAATAGATTTATTTTTAAAATACATTTATGAAAAATTTAAATCTTCAGTATCATATATACTCATGGCAAAGTGTATCATGTTTTCACCCTAACCTTTCCTTTTAAAATATTATGGATTTGGTAGAAGAAATCAAATAAGTTCAACTGCAGAGTTAATTTGCCCAGAAAAGGAAGAACCTCATGGCAGCTGGACTCACCCAAATGCTTCGCAACTTCTGCACTGAGAAACCGAGAGCCTACAGGAAGGCTTACTCTATGGGGAAGCATTGATAGAAAGTAACTCATGATAGTGGTGAAATGTAAGATTTACTCATGATGTAATGTGAAATTAGAGACAACAAATGGTAGTTTCTGCTGCATTAAATAAGGAAATACTAAGTACAATAAAATCATGTTACTGTTGCAATATATGTATTTTAAAAGACCATTCATAGAATCACAGAATGGTTAGAGTTGGAATGAACCCTAAAGATCATCTAGATCCACCCCTTCTTGCATTGGCATGAACACCTCCCACTAGACCAGGTTGCTCAGAGCCCCATCCAACCTGCCCTTGAACACTTCCAGGGATGGGGTTTCCCCAACTTCCCTGGGTAACCTGTTCCAGTGTCTCATCACACTCATAGGAAAGAACTTCCTTCTAATGTTTAATCTAAAACTCCTCTATTCAAGTTTTAATCGATTACCCCTTCTCCTCTCACTACCTCCCTAGTAAAAAGTTACTCCCCAACTTTCTTGTAGGCCCCCTTTAGATACTGGAGGGCCACTATGAGGTCTCCCTGGAGTCTTCTCCAGGCTGAACAACCCCAACTCTCTAAGCCTTATGTCACATTCAAGTGCTAACATATTATAAAAGACATTAATGAGGTAAAAGGGTTCATTCAAATGCTATATATGTAACTCATTGCACAGCTAATTTTCTGAACTACCACTAAAAATTTTTTGTCTCTTCAGCAATTTTCAGGCTTGTAAATGTTTTCCTTCTTTTGCTTCACAGCAAAACCGACCTCTTTCTTTTGTTCTTTCTTATTTCCTCCCCCTGCTCTCCCCTTGTATAGGTTCACAAGTGTCTGTTGTCTAGGGCACTAGCTCAGAGTGGAGAAAACCCACAGTCAGGTCCCTGCAGAGGGAGTGTTGATACATCATTAATCTATCACTTTAGCTGATGAAAATGAACCAGAAGAAGTCACAAAGAGCAAATGCTCTGTGTATAAGATAGATTGTTCAACAAGTGTTCTTGAACAGACAGAACAAACATTAAAGCTGCCCCAGAATAAGTTAACAGTAAACATCAAAGTTGTCTGCTGGAGGTGATCTTATATGAGAATATTTGCTTATTCATCAGTCTAGAGGAAGAACAAGAGAAGGATACAATAGATGTACTAGTGTGGGCCATGCAAGGCATAGGTCCAAACCCCCCTGCATGCCAGGGGCCACGCTCAGCTCAACTGTATCCACTTTCTTTCACTGTATCTTTTTTTTTTTTTTTCCCCTGACAACTTTCTCCTTTATGCCTGAAAGATATTTTTAGACAATTATTTTGCAAAAACCCCACAGATTTCTAAACTTCAACTTATTAAATTTCTCTGAGCTTCCATTTTCTTGTAAAAAGCCTTCTGCTGAAAACTTCCCAGACTCCTATACCCCAGCCTATGAAGCACAGAAGTTCATACTTTCTAATCCTGTTTTCTGCAGTCATCAAGAAAACTATAAGTCAAACTGTGTAAGCCAGGGTGTCAGTGAGAGATGTATTTTTCCCTCTTTTGAACAAGGAAGAATTTCCACTCAGGGGTGTTAATATTCAGGCATTGTATTAAAGTCTGTTGTAAACTCAATGGCTTACTTGTTTTGACAATTGTACGGCACATGACTTGCAGCAATACGCATGTTGAGAGTTTAGAGCAGAAGGAGGGCTGCTGGTCTCCTCTTCTCGTGAGACAGACTGTTGTTTCAGCCCATCTGAACCTGCTTTAAAACCAAACACACTCACAGAATCATATTTATTTGATTTTTTTTCTCACTCAACTTCTGTAATACAACAGAGAGCTCTTGTTTGGGGAGCGGATGGAGCTGCTGATTGCAGGTAAATCTTCACAGTGTTTCCTGTTTTAATTATCTTTTGACCTTCTTTATGCTGGGGCTGCTATAGCATGATTGGAATAGAATTGCTTTAGTTGGAAAACATCTCAAATAATCAATGACTCAAATAAAATATATTTCTTAAATGAAGGCTCCAGGGTGGAGCTTTTGGGGGTATTTGGAAGCAAAATTCTAGAACGACCTGTAATTTATTTTTTTTTTTCCCTTTATAAATTACACTTGCTGTTCATTTGAATGTTTGACTTTTGATCTCAGCATATCTTGTACCCAGTATGAGACAAATCCAATTATAAGAGAAGAGATTACACTCTTTCCATCTGCCTGAATAATTTACTGGAGATTGAATGCTAAAAAACCCTCATTTTATCCATACACTCAGGAATTATGATTTTAGTGCAGCCATAGGATGAATCACTATAAAATTGTATTCATTTACTGCTACTGTCTTAATATAAGATTCAAAGCAATCTCATTTTATTTCCTTGCCAACTGCAATGTGTTGGACAACTTTTAAAAGTGTCCATTTTAATAGCTACTCACAGGAGACATTTGTAGACCTGCTTTTATGCTTGCAGTTAATATCAAACTGGAATTGTTCAGTGTCTCTGGGAAAAAGAAAAAAAAAAAAGCTCTAAAACAAAACCATTAAAATTCCCAGATTGTCTTTGTTATTGAAAAGTTGTGTACTGTTCTGCTGAAGGGTAGTAAAAGCAGCTTTCTGCAAAAACAGGTGCCTTTTTATCTGAAAATTGATAGCTTGCCTGTAGTATTTCTGTTTTCATGAAAGATTCACAACTCCTGTCAGTAATTTTTGTACCACATAGAACATGAGCCATTGAATCAAATTTTTAGTAAAAAAAACCCTCTGAATTCCTCTGTATGAATTAGGTGGGTTTTAAGAGGAAAATTTCCATATACTTGAAATACGGTTCTTATAAACAGGGAGGATTATTGCTAGACATACATGTGACTATCTTGTCTACCCTCTGTTGAGCCAAACCACAATTTGAAATTTATTTCAGTAGCAATTTCTCTTTAGAGTAATGCAACTTTCTAAATACCTGTCTAGTTTTTGAAAAAGCTAATTGTAGGGTAGAAAGTGTCCTTTAATGAACATTTACTTAAAAAATAAATGGTGAATTAAAATCTGTTTTCCACTCCTGAATGATATTCCAGCACTTTGAATGTAAATGGAATGGAAGTACAGGTACAGCAGGAGCAGAATCTTGATCATGGAACTAGCAGTAACTATATACATTTCTTAGCCCACTATTTACAACAGAAAGAATGGATAGTGCTTTAATTCCTTTCTGTATTACAATTACTATCAGATTATAGCTTACTTAATAATGAAAACCCACAGTACTGCAAGGTAAAAGCTCTGCATTTAAAAGCTTCTCAAGTAACCTTAGGGTTAAAAGATGCTCAGATTCCTGGGTTTCAAGCTTGAATACATTATACTCTTGGTTTAGCAGGCTGGTACAAATTACATATAATTAGGATTATTAATTTTCTCTTGTGATTGAAGCTGGCAATAATCTAGTAGAAAACAGTAAAACAAATTATGATTTCAAGCTAAAATTTGAGTAACACTATGCTGGACACTTGCCATAAGCCCTGTATCACAGCTAATTTTTCCTTTTCAGCTGGAACCAGATATTTCTACCAACCTTTTTTATCTGTTTGGCTCTGTTTCTGTCTCTCCTTTTAATCCCTTTAGTTCTGCTCAGGTTGTTTTGTTTTCTTAAGTGGACAGATGGGCCTGTAACATTCAGTTCCCTGCATACCTGGATTCAGGGCCTCAGGCTTGACAGTATGCAAAAAGAGTCAGAGTTCTCTCCTCCTTCAACTGTTTTTTTCACTCTCTTCCTCCAACGCTGCTTCTTCTTTAGGATATGCCCCAAGTCCCTGCATTTGTTGGAGACTTTCTTTCTACATATCCAATGGTTGGTTTACATTCAAATTATTCTAATTGTTTACTTTCTAGTGACCAAATAACAAACACTTAAACTCCAATAATAGAATTGTACTTCCTGAACATGCTGGACTTCTGTACTCTTGTACTTTTGTCTTCTGTTTCTTAAGTTTTCTGACTATCAAGGTTAATCTTCTGCACTGGTAGGAGGATCCTTATTCATGTACTTGCTAATGGCTTGTTAGTAGAGGGTATTGACAGAAGCACATAAAGAAAATCTTGATATTTGAAAGGAACCAAAATAATAGAAAACAACTATGATCAGATTCTTCTTACAAGATTGGGTCACCATCCCTGGAAGTACTTAAAAGCTGTGTAGATGTGGTACTTAGCGACATGGTTTAGTGGTTGACTTGTCAATGTTAGGTTAATGGTTGGACTTGATGATCTAAAAGGTCTTTTCCAATTAAAATAATTCTATGATACTTTAAGATACTTGCTATGCAGTTAAACTTTGAAGCTTTTCTTTATTTCTGGAGGGCAAAGTTACTGTCAAGATGAGGAGTGTTGATATTTCTCTCTACAGGTATTAGAAACAGGATATTTGGCAAGTCTTGTATTTTCAGGAGTCTGCTTGACTGAGAAGTGTTGTAAAGCCACAAATGAGAGTCCTTCAGATCAGCCAGTAGTCCCAGGATCCTTGCAAAAAAAATGCTCCGTCTCAGAAATTTATGCTTACTTTAGCTGCAAGAAAATAAGAGCTGTGATCATTTTATGAATCTACGGAAAAACATGTGACTTCATGTCAGGTGTTTTCACTGCTAGAAATAAACAGAATGGGAACCAATTGCAAAAGCAGGAGGCCCTGTGTGGGCATGGGTAGAGCCACGCAGATTCAGTGCCCAGCAGGACTGTGGTGCCAAAGGTGAGACAGCACCAGAGCTCAGCAGTGAGAAGGGGGAAGCATCCACAGAAGTGTGATGTAGATAAACATCTTAAAAATGTCTGGCTCCATAGAAAGCAGTTATTATGGGTATACAGAGTCACCTTAAGACAAACTCAGCCAGGGAGAAGAAAACATCCTGAAATGTTGCCTAATTACATTTCCAGTATCTTTAATACTATCAATCTTTTCAAGTAGAGATGCTAGCACAACTCTGTCTTCTCTTTGAATGGGAGCAGGATTCAGCTCTGAGCTTCTTATGAAAGCCTTGATAATACATTTTTAATAGAAAACACTGTAAAATAAAATTATATTGTTGTATTTAGTTACTCTATTTAGAAATACTTTACTCTTTTCTTATTTGGAAATGAAAAGATGGATTTAATTTTAAACATAAGCAAAACCTTTGGGGACTGACTGATTTTGCATAATGAAAAAAGTTTGCTAAAATTGAACATATGTGATGTATGAGGACTTTGTATCCACTCCTAACTGGAAAATGGTATTAAAACATAATTAAAGTTGTGAATGATTTTAAAGAGTTAATCGTTTAAATATTTGGTCCAACTTCTGTTGTTTTTTATGTGGTTTGTAATAAAATTCAGTACATTTATATTAAAAAATCCATTAAAGTTTATTTTCTTTAATCTCAGGATTTGGTAAATTCAGTATCTATGGAAAACATCATACTAATTTGGACCATTCTACTTTGGTTATATAAAAGTGGAAAATTCAGGATTTTTCTTATTTTAATTGTGTTCTATAAATAGAGAGATTGAGAAACACATATATCAGCAAATCCCATATGTTTACAGGCCCAAATCCAATTTTAGATGCCAATTTGAAGATCACCACTGAAAATAGTAGGAGGTGCACACAGAGCAGTACTTGATTGCATCCCTATAAATTCTACAACATAGATAATTTAAGGGCCTTGTGCACAAAAATCTAAACACAGATTCTTAATCATATGCACTGAGGTCAGTCTCCAAATTTTAAGGGAAATTTTCTAATTATAGAGATAGATAAAGATAGTATAACTTCTTCTCCCCCCACCCCCTTCTCTCAATAAATTAGAGCTGTAAAGCTTGAATTACACAAGAGACAAGAACAGATGGCCTTACATGGCCATTTAATTGCTATTAAAAATTCCAGCCAAATCAGATACATGAATGAATGAAACATGTTTAAAAATCCTTGCACTTGCCACTACAGTGATGGGACTGTTGGCAAAGGAACAGAGCTGTAAGTTTATCTCAGCAGCAGTACCAGAAAGTCTTGAAGAGGGACTCTTTAAAGCTACAGAAAAAGCAACATAAGGCAGCAACCTCTAGCAGAAGCAGGGATCAAAGGGTCAACAAGGCAGTTTCTGAACAGTTTAAAATTGTAAAAGCACCATTACAAGAAGCTCCAGCAATGCCTCATGCCACCAAAGAGAGGGAAGAATTTATCTTCTTTTTATCCACACTGGAGAGAATGGAGCAACATGGGATTAACAAAATTCTTTATACTTTATGGTTCATCTCCTTTGACAAGCACCTATTTAAGTTTTAAGTAGTTGACTCTTTTCAGGACTTCATTAATTGCTACCCACTGGATGTCACAACCAAAGCCAGGAGACAAATCAGAGAGGACATCAGAATGAGAGTAGATGCAAGGGATAAGCAAATTGCATACAACTAGCAGAGGGTTACAGAAAAAAATGTGGGAGATGATGAGATCAAACCACGAAGAAGATGAAACAATGGGGTCCATCAAGAGGAAGTTGGTGAGCTCATTAAAGTAATTTGCTTATCATAGCATGATATCTAGTCATGAACTAAACATGGCATGTCCAGCATCATAGTGTTTTGTCTTGAAAGACTGGCTCTTACTGTGATATTACTGTAAATTTTGTTAATAAATGATTTAGAGAAAGCAGTTCCAGATGTTGAATCTCCTTCAAAGCTTCTTGTAAGATCTTGCAGATTCCTCCTCATTTCCTATCTGCAAGCTGAATCAGCTCAATGTTAAAGTGCTTAGCTGGTGTGAGTTGATACAGTGAAATAATATAATACATTGCCAAACTACCTTCAACTGGGAGATATGTGGGAAGGTGGATTAGTATTAAGGTGCTGTTTTGTCTACTGAAATATTACTTTCTATCCAATTGCAGCTTAAGTACATTAAGGAGGCAGAAATCCAAAAATCTCCCAGGCTACACTACACTGTCTCCCTGAGCCAGTGAATTTTTCATTCCTAGGTATATGGTGGCTCAATTTTGAGAAGCAGAAAAACTCTTGACTTCCTATGCAGTGCTCTAACCACTGCTGGGGCAGGGGGGAAGATGTTTCCTCTTCTTTTTTTTTTTCTTTTTCTTTTTTTTAAGAGGAAAAAATACTTAATGAAAGCACAAGAAACTGTTTCAGACTGAATCTTCACAACACACCTAAGCTGGAGAGAAATCTTCATATATAGCCTTCTTCAGCATTCCATGTTGTCTGTGTCAGGCTCCATGTACAGCAACTGTGGACTGTGTTGTGGCAAATCTTGCTCCCACACACTGAATGGTAAGAGTTAGAGAACTGCATAAAACAGACAAGAGAGGCCGTACAGTGAATTCTGCTCTCAGGCTCAATAACAGACACTTAGCCTTGGGGCCATCAATACGGGTTCCATCTTGCATGAATGTATCAATCAGAGATCCAGGATCCAGGTATAGTCATGGGGAGATAAATGAGCTTTGTAAGAACACGCTTCATCAGGCCTATCTCAAATGCCTGGCTCAGTCTGAATGTTTTGTGCCTATGAGCTTTTAGTCTGGGTTATTTATTGTCAAGGAAGCTCAGGATAGCTGGGTGAGATGTAAGTTTCTACACTGCAGGCATCTATATCAATAGATGAGTCCTATATGCTGTGCCTCAGGTCTACATTTCTTTTTGAACCTAGCCTTAAGTCTGATCTTAAGCACCTTAAGGATTTGAGCCAGTATCACCTGAAACTCAGCAGCAGAAGTTAGATTAAGTCAAATAAAAAATGGCAGGATCCCAGGTGCTCCTTCATTCATAAAATCAACCCATTTCTCACTCTGCTTGTCTGAAAACAATTATCTTTAGTAAGTGAAAACCATATCTGGATCATGTCATTAGCCTTCCACGCAAGATGGGCAGAAACCAGTTAATCTTCTGTGGATCCATAATATTTTCCAGGGTTAAGGATATGGCTTGCTGTTTTTACAGCAAAATATCATAATTTTATATAAATAAATTTACACTATTCAAAACACAGCAGACTGTGATTTTGTTTATTTAATCTGAAACAATTCCACAAACTGACCCAAAGAAAGAATTTCAAATACCGTTACTTGTAAATGTCAGTTGTTGGGGTTTTTTAGAGAAACAATAAGATAGATGATGTGTTAGAATAACCTGAGCTAGGAAAATAGAGTCCTAGCCAAAATTACAGACAAAGACTAATATCTGTGCAAAGAAACATACTGAAAACAAACTAAGTTTGACCTCTGGTAATGCTAGCAGATGGGCTATACATGAGTGCAACCTCAGACCTGTTCATTTTAGGAAATTTTTTCAGAGTCCATTTTGTTGAACTGCTCTGGATAAATTAAGTCTTGGGTGAGTTTTCTGCTATTTTCTTTTCCTAAGGAAACCCTTCAGATCAATCTACTGAGAAACAAAATGAAAGTTCATCCTATGGCCTGCTGATGTATACATTTTTATAAGAAGGAAATTTATGCTAAGGCCTAAAATGCTGAAGTAGTGAATTAACACATTTCCTGTGGATTCCTGTCTTGTATCAAAATTCCCCCAGCCAACTACTCAAACCTCATGTTTTCCTTTCAAAGGTACAATTTTGCATACATTATGTCTCCCTATTAGAGTTATTTTTCAATGTTGCAACCTGGTCTCCACAGCTTGCTGCCACACTGAGCTGCAGCTCACTGCCCCTTATGAGTTGTCTTGCTGTAACATGGAATAGGAAAGTGTTTTTTTCTGTGACATTTTGGGGGTTTTTTAGCTGGAGTCAGTGTTTATTTCAATGTATCAGCTTGATTGAGGGTTGCATTAAATCACAACCAGAGATGAGCAGACAAGGACAGTAGTGTCCTCAGGTAGTCATTTTTCCAGAGAAAATGTAGGTGCTATTATGCTCTACATAGACTCTATAGACTCTATATGCTATATAGACCTTGGAGAAACAAGGCTATGGAAAGGTCAGTAGGGGAGAAATAGTTCAGATAAGATTAATAAAAAGTGAGGATCAGGATTTTATCTGGCAGGGGACATGTTGGTACGGGTGGGTCTGTAGTGGTAATGCTGGAGCACACAGTTGGATTTCCTCTCAGATGACATCTCCCTTCAAAAACTTCTGTGTAAGACACAGGCACTTGCATGTGCATTAAAAATAATGCTTGAAATCTGAATGAGAACTCCTCATTTGACAGTGAATAGCTTACTTCCAGAGGTGAACCTACATCTTATTCAAATCTAATATAACATATATCTTGCAAAAATGCATCCTTTTAAAAATTAACTATCTATTTGTGTGTATTTTCAACAGTACTTGAGCTTTACAATATGACTACATGAATATGCCAGAGTTCATATGTGATATGTTATTTATGAGCTTTCATACAACTCGTACATACAGTGATTTTTCTGGACACTGCAGTATTTATAATTCTGAATTAAAGAGTTAATCACAGAATCTTAGGGGTTGGAAGGGACCTTGAAAGATCATCTAGTCCAACCCCCTGCCAGAGAAGGATCCCCTAGAGCACATCACACAGGAACGTGTCCAGGCGGGTTTTGAATGTCTCCAGTGAAGGAGACTCCTCAACCTGTCCAGGCAGCCTGTTCCAGTGCTCTGTCACCCTCACAGTAAAGTTTTTTTCTGATATTTACATGGAACCTCCTAAGCTCCAGTTTGCACCCATTACCCCTTGTCCTATCACTGGATGTCACTGGAAAAAGCCTGACTCCATCATCCTGACACTCCCCGTTAACGTATTTGTAAACTTTGATGAGGCTGCTTCTCAGTCTCCTCCAAGCTAAAGAGGCCCAGCTCCCTCAGCCTTTCCTCATAAAGGAGATGTTCCACTCAGTTGTCTTCGTGGCTCTGCACTGGATTATTTCAAACATTTCCTGTGGTGCCCAGAACTGGACTCAATACTCCAGATGTGGCCTCACTGCAGCACAGTAGAGGGGGAGGAGAACCTCTCTTGACCTACTAACCACACCCCTTCTAATACATCCCAGGATGCCATTGGCCTTCTTGGCCACAAGGGCACAGTTCTGGATCATGGTCATCCTTCTGTCTACCAGGACCCCCATATCCCTTTCCCTTACACTGCTCTCCAACAGGTTAGTCCCCAGCCTGTACTGGTACATGGGGATGTTCTTTCCTAGATGCAAGACTCTACTCTTGCCCTTTTTCAAAAGTATCGTAAAGTGTCCATTTCTGTTCAGGCACAATGTTAAAAACTAATTAAAGAATCCCTGAAGGGAGAAAGGGACGTTTGAAAAAATAGCAGGTATCATCTGTACTTCTGCAAGCTCATGATTGGGTAAATATATTTCAGACACCAGTTCTCCCATGTTCTGTAGAGATAGGAAGAATATAAAGTATAGTATTTTAAATTCAAGCCTATGCTTTGGAAAACATACTTGTTATAACACTTTATAATGGGGTCAGATACCAATATAGAATAGGGAAAGCAACAACAAAAAAAATCAAAACAAACAAACAAAAAACCAACAACAAAACAACGTAAAACCCAACATCAAAACTAAAATAAAACAAAAACAAACAACAACAAAAAAGAAACCAAAAAAGCCTGTTCACCAAAGACAATTAAATATGTTTTTAAAACTACCGTGAAACAGGTGATTAAGAAATCAGTATCTTAAAGCTCACATGTGAGATAGGTAATGAAAGCCCATAAACTCAGAATTTAGAGACTCTGGAGTTGAAGAATAAAGGAGAGACAGAAAACACAATTATATTTAAAACATTTAAACAGAACTGTTTTTAAATTGAGTTGTAAAACTGTTGATGCCAAGAAAATACATTTGCTCAGCATCAACAGTATGATGCAGGACTTACCCTTCTCTAAAACTCTTTAATCTGATATAACAATAAATTTTTTATTTGTTTAGTTGGTTGGATGAGTTTTTTTAGTAATAGCTGTAAGAGATCTAAGTCTGTATTCTGAAAGGAAGGGGTTTTATCACCACACTGGAAGAGAAGTTAACAGTTTGAAACTTCATCCGTATGCTACCTTTTGAGGATACAAGGCAGTTAAACATAATTTGTGTACAGATATTTCCAGTTCATGATGGAAATATTATGTGCTCTGGGGCATCATTAAGTGCATAGACACACAGCAGTTCCTTGCCCTCTCTGGCTAAGGGCAGGGCCCATGGTGCTGGCTCAGTGCTGCTCCCTCTAAGGTTTGTAAAGTCTGATAATTCAGGATCCTTTCTGGCTGCTGTGCCCTAGTTTCGTGCAAGCTGTAAATTACTTAAGTTTAATCATCTCCAAACTGCTCTTACGACTGTTGGATGAGAGTCAAGGCTGCTTTCTTCATGCCTTCAGTACTCAGATGAGCTGCTTTAACTGAATACCAAATTAGCATTTCCTTTAATTTAGCATATATTGGTACTTTTTTTTTTTTTGATATCTCAAAGAGATGTTTACTGAAGTCTCTTGTGATGGCTCATTGCTACAGGGTATCTGTATATACGCTTGCAAGTGAATCTACAAAAATTAGATTGATAAGCCATGATTGTGAGTGATTGATGAAATAAATCTTGATTAAAATTTGCATGATGGGTATTAAAAAAGACTTAAAACCAAACAGTGAACAACTAGCTAGTTATTGAATAAAGGCAGAAGTCCTCTGGAAAAAAAGAGTGTGTGATCATGAATTGTCTTACTTATGAGTAATAAGAATAAAGTATTTTATTAAAGAAGATTTTTCAGCACAAAAGATGTAACCCATAAGGATGGGAAAACCTGCAGGATTAAAGATTTTGTCTTTGAGCTTAAACAAATTCTTGCTCACTGATGTAATTTAGACAGCATTAAAAAATCTTGTTCGGGACAAAAAGAATTGCGTCTCAGAGGACTCCTTGTAGCTTCAACTGACACCTTTCATCTCCTTTCCAACTCTGTCTGGAATTTAAGGTGCTTAGATATCAAGGGCACATGGAAGAATAAATTTGAATTAAATAAATAAATCCCTAGGTATTAGACTTAATGTTTTGCCAATGTATATTTATCATTTTGCAAAGGGGAATGCTATTAGTAATCAGTTTTAGTGGGGTCATAAAAGCCATGATCAGAGAAATTATTTGTCCCACTGTTCAGCAGTGGAAACTTAATCCTGGAGTCCTAAACAGTCATGCCAACAGCATCCAGTCTCTAATGTCTTTCATACCAGTTGTAAAAGTCTTCTGGCAGATGATAAAAGTTGCTATACAATATTAAACTATGCAATTAAAAATATCATTTTTGTAGATCATATGCAATATTCAAGGACAGAGGTTCTTGCCTTATATGCTCCATGCATGAGGGAGCCTTCTTGAATGCTGGCTTGAATATTTTTGAAATGGAATAGAATAACACATTTCCTTATCCCATTTGTGTAATAATTCTAATATTTTTAATATAGCATTAATATTTGGTTTATGATTATGTTGCATCACATTAAGAGCGTCTGTTAGATTGTCATGCCCTTCTCTAGGCGTATCAAGGATGAGGGGGTCATTAAGAGCAGTCAACATGGTTTTACCAAGGTAAAGTCATGCTTGACCAACCTTATAGACTTCTATGAGGAAGTAACTAGGTGGATAGATGATGGTAGAGCAGTAGAGGTGGTTTAGTCTTGATTTCAGTAAAGCACTTGACACTGTCTCCCACAGCATCCTCATAGATAAGCTAAGGAAATGTGGTCTTGATGACCAGGTAGTGAGATAGACACAACTTGAGATATCTCAAGCCAACACATCTTCAGAGCATTGGAACAGGCTGCCCAGAGAGGCTGTGCAGTCTCCTTTGCTGGAGACGTTCAAAACCCGCCTGGACATGTTCCTGTGTGATGTGCTCTAGGTGATCCTGCTCTGGCAGGGGGGTTGGATTAGATGATCTTTCAAGGTCCCTTCCAATTCCTAACACCCTATAATTCTGTGATTCTGTGAAAATGTTGTTCATCCCCTCCTACCTATAGAATCTCCACTGTTGATCTCTGCTCTGAGAAATGAGTCAGATAAAATTTACTTTAATAGAAATATCCCTTAAGGGTCTCATTCCTGGGAACTCCCACTCCATTCCACTTTTCATACACAAGTCACAGAAATAATTCAAATCACTGTTCATTTTTTTTATAGTGATCTGCACTTCTTTTACAAACTGCACATTCAGAAAGCATGTCTTCTACATAATGCTGAGAACCACATAATTTTCATTCTTTTCACCAGATGCATTGTCTCATCATGTCTTATTTCATCAATTACAGTACAGTATGACAGTAGATACACTTCAATGAAATCAGCAGATGCGGCTAGACTTTAACTCTCCATTTGTCTTTGGAGAACCAAATTCTGAAAACTGATCAATTTTTTCAAGATTCCTGTAATACCTCATTTGATTTAGAGCATGTGTATCCATCTGAATACACAGAAAATCAGCTACCACAAATGTAACCTATTTACCTGATTTTTTTGCCCCTGCTGTTTTTTATTCCACTGCGGTTTTATTTCAGCTCTACTAATTTAATCACACTGAAGACAGGGGTAAGTACAGAGCATGTATTGTGAAAGGATGTTTCTAGACTTATGCAGGCCAAATGGAATTGAAGCTCATTAGTGACCCTGATTCCACTATGAAAATCAAGACAACTTTGTAAAATATACATTTAAGTTATGTTATGACATTCATGTCTAGAAAAGGGGATTTGATCAGTTAATATGAAAACTACCAGAGTAGCTCCATTAATCAGATTTTGTTTCTTCTACAGATCTGAATGTAAACAGTTGAGCAAGTGCGAGTTTGTGAAATGTGTTTATTATGTTATCCTTTTAACCTCATGAACTGTTTAGTATATTTAATGTAGAATTGCATCAATCACTCTTTTCTAGGCAACACTCAATGTAGATACTTTGCATTCCTGAGAAATCTCATGAATAAAAATAAAGTGAGAGAAAATATTATGTAAAAGAAAATCTAGAAAAAATGGATTTTTACTTCTTTTTAGTTTCCCTGGGAATGGTCAGTGCTGTTCTACAGCAGGGTCGGGTGGACTGCTCCAGTGTAGTCCCTGACTTTCCTTTACTGCCCCAAGGTAAAAGGAGAGTGCACCCGAGAACCATTGATCTCTAGTTCAGCTTGGCTCAACAGTACTGGAAAAGCAAGATGGGGCTTAGAAGGCAACAAGAGCTACAGACAGGGCAAAACTGAGATAGATGGCCAACTCTTACTCAGGCTAGCAATGGATACATTACCTGGACATCAAGGTGATAAGTTGTTTAAAAAGCTCTGCCATGAGAGACATCAAGTCAAGAGCCCTGAAATACCTTAGCAAGTTCCCCATTAAGTTGACAGAGAAAAGTAAGTATCTCTTTTCTACCAATGTGCTACCTCTTCTGTGCCAATGTATCTGTCCAATGGTCCAGCCCTACAAGAAGGAATAGTGTATGCACCTCTCATCATCACAGTCATGAACTTTGCAAGGAGGCAGGACATTAAAGTTTCAGATGTCCCTAGGCTAGAACGTGCTTTAAACCACCTCTTCTTCTGGTTATAGTCTCTAACTAACTGTGATTCTGCTGACACCTCAAACACAAAAGCTTTTTTCCTACATCAAACCTCTAGCACTTTAGCATAAGCAAAATGATCTGTCAACCAGGGAAGCACGTACTGAATTAAACTTATCTAAGAAGATGCAGGGTAGACAGTATGGGTTGCTGGATTCTAGGGTTTGACAGAATTTGGCAATCTGGACCTGTTCCTTTTTTCATCCATGTTCTGTGAGAAGGGACAGAGCATGCAGGCAGAAGAACAGAGAGCTGTCTTGCTCTACTCTGTGATAAAAGAGAGATCACACCTGAGCCTTGACCATCCAAGCTGGAATGTTCCCACCTATGGCTTTTATCCTGAATTATTTATTTATTTATTTATTTAACTTATAATACCCAAGCAGTTCCTGATTCTTCTATATATTACTTACATCAAGACTTTTTTTAACCTATAAGAGGGTGTTGTTCCAATGTGTACAATTAAACAACAAGCCAAATGTTCGTACAATCAAAACGTTTGGCTGCCTATATATTTCCTCAAAGCAAAGAAGAGCTGCAAGATCATTGCTGCCACCACTGAACTCCCTGGGTTAGCTGCCTGCAATGTGATGGCTTACTAGAAACTAAACCTCAAGACATTTCTTACTTTCTAATCTAAAGCCACAAGTGCCATCCCCACAGAACCACAATGACTGCTGAATTCACCATCAGGTTTTCGGTAACACAGTGCTCTGACAGGTGCTACCTGCTCAGGATTTAGTGACTTTTTCCAAGGTAATGGCAATGTATGACCTGTCATGATGCTGGTGAGTGACTCTGCATTCTCACTGCAATCACACGTGACATGGTTGCACTATTATTCCCCGTTCAGCAATTTGGTTTTGGTTTTAAATTAACCTCATTACGTAGGAATGCAAGTTATTTTAGGATAAATTGAGTCTAAGAGACCTCTCAAAGTCTGTTTCTCTTTAGAGTTAACATACCATGAACTGCAATGAACCAACTCATGAGCTTCATCTTTCACCCCCATTCACCTGGCAGATGCTCTTCATGTTAAGTGAAAAGTGATTCATTAAACTGCCGACAAGGGGCAGACCTCAGAGTAATTTTACTTATTATCTTTGTTCTCTTGTTTATTATACACCAAGTAGCAACAGGCAAACCTGCTTTATTTTATCACCTTACTCATACACCATAGTTGTTCAAATGAAATGTTTATCTCAGTATGAAGAGCAATTTTGTATATTTAGTTAAGCTGGAAAGGAGATGGATTAAAACATGAAAAACAAAAGAGAAAAGTCAAAAGGGAAAGTGTGAAAGAATTTTGATGAGTGAATATACAGTGTATATATTGCATGAAAACTGTGGGTATTGGGT
The DNA here is from genome assembly GCF_020740795.1 of Apus apus. NCBI lineage: Eukaryota > Metazoa > Chordata > Aves > Apodiformes > Apodidae > Apus > Apus apus. The sequence continues at coordinate 195,431,719 of NC_067282.1, forward strand.
ACTTTCCAGTAAAGGATTATATACACTTAGTTTAGTAAATCTACCAACCTTTAAAATGTTTCTGAGCCAGATAAGACCGTCAGAATTTACACCCAGGGCTCAGGCAAAATCCCAGAGTCTTTTACCAGATAATCATCAGGAACTTGTTTCTCAATGAAAAAATATATCAAAAGAGGCAAATATAAGCTAATTTTTCATAATGTGGACCCTGCCCACTTTCAGCACTGTGGGAAATCCTGAACTCAACACTACATTTAGGCATGATACACATACACATCATAGGATGGATCTGTGTCAGGTGAATTTGTCTAAGCTTGTTTTTAAACTCATTTACACTTGTGGTCAGAACCCTAAAGCAAGGAATCCTGCAGTTTTATTAAGTGCATCATGAAAATGTACTTTTAATCCTCCTACATGATCATTTGTGTGTCCTGAGAAATAGTAACTTTTCCTTGTAAGTTCTCCCTAGTACTGTTCATGACATTATAAATCTCTGTAAACTCTTCTATAAACCACTGCTTTCATAGCTATTGCTTGTATATACTCCAATGCCTCTAAAAGGTGCTCATGGCTTATGTAAGTCTCTGCTTTTAAAAATTGTTTTAATTTCATGAATTTGCACTAAATGAATGTCTGACTCAGTGTTGTCATTCTATGAATGACAATATTTGTTTGCAGACATTTTAAAAATACTCTGAAATGTGTAAGAATGTTTCACTGTGGGCTTACACCTTTTTTTTTTTTTTTTCCCCAGAAAACAACATGTTTTTACTAACTTGGTTTGTATTGGTCATTGTGTAACTGGTATGGGTGATAAGAAATTATCACACATCAACACAACCAGATATATGTATGCATTTACCTTTCAGTCCACAAAATGGGTATAACAAGAGTATGTCCGAAGTATGTAGTCTTCAGAATTAAATGTTTAAGATTTTTATAAACGCTACTCAACACTGAGTGACTGTATTTTACTGGAAACTAAAATAAGCACAGAACAACCACTAGATGGCATTTATTAGCTGCAAATGAATCCGAATAGGTCTAAAGGAGAACTAAAGGGAAAGGATTTACCTACTAATAACTGTCACGTGGATAGTTTTAGGTGAACAGTACTGTGAATTAGGGAAGAAAAATTTAGAATTAAGGCCAAAAGTAAATCCAGAACATCAGAGACAAAAAAGAGAAGTCTTATGGAAAAGATAATCACAGCTAGTCCAAAGACAAAATTGCTGGCAAGGAGGAAAAAAAACATCTGAGAGTGATTGACAGGCATCAAGAAGCTCCCCAGTGCTTCTCATAAGTAAGGGCTGACTCACTTTCCTGATATGAAAGGTGCATTCCTGCATATCCAAGCAGCTCAAAGCCCTGAAGCCTCTTCTTATCATCATACCCTCATCTCCTGTAGCCCCCCATTTCAGTCGTATCTCAATCCATGCTCTAGGTTCTCAGCCTTAATTCCCCCATGAAGCATCATCTTTGTATCTGTGATGTAGAGATCCCACCCTGAGCTCCATGATCTCCGTCAGCCATCACTGCAGGAAGCAGTGCTATGAACAGCTTTCTTGTACATGCGGGTGTGTGCAGGTCAGGGTACACTTGCTGCCAGCTTGTGCATTTTGTGCATATTCCTGCATATATTATTGATATCTTTTTTACAGTCTTGGAGCAAAAGAATTGTCTAGTTTTAGTACTGCTCTAGGGGGTGAACTCTAACTTATTTATAGAACTGCTGTTGATGCTTTTAGCCTTGTGAGACATAGAGATAATTTCAGGATCCTTTCCAGGACTTCTGTGGCCCACATCACACATTTATCTGCCTTGCAGATACGTGAGCATAACAAACATGGGAAAGGCTAACTCAGGACCTGGCCCCTATGGTTAATGCTTCACATCTCAAGGAAAAGTGGTTACACTCCTACTGTGCAACTGCTATGCAGGATGGAGCTAATCGGCAGAGTCTACAATTTGCTGATCAGCTACTGCTTGCTGGATGAGTTTCTGTTTTGTTTTGTTCTTCTCTGGGGAGCTGATTTGATGGTGAGGTGCTCAGGCTTTGACCCGGCCTGTTATTGTGAGTGTATATTGCAGCAATACTTGTTACTAGACACTCATCTGCTCATCTGGACCCTGGCTTGCTGACCCACCATCTTGGCCAGGCCTCATCCCTTTCTTATCCCTACAGGCGTGCCAACCACCCCTGACTCTGTCTGACACCAGCTCCCCTTGCTGGACTTATTCTTACCGAACCTGCAGTATGACATCCCGGCCTGGCCTCTGTCATTTGAATAGCTCTGTGAAAACATGGGAAAAAATGTTTAGCAGGGCCTGTAGTAATAGGTCAAGGGGTAATGGCTTTAAACTAAAAGAGGAAAGATTTAGACCAGATACAAGGAAGAAACTTTTTACAATGAGAATAGTGAAAAGCTCGAACAGGTTCCCACGATACAGAGACCTGGTAGAAGCCCCATCACTGGAGTAATTCAGGGTAGGTTGGACAGGGCTATGAGCAACCTAATCTAGTTGAAGATGTCCCTGCTCACTGCTGGGGGGGGTGTGGACTTTAAAGGTACCTTCCAACCCAAAAATACAGGAGTGTTTTCTGCTAAAAAAACCAAACAACAAAGTAGAAGAAAATATCTGACTCTATTAATCACAAAACACAGTTGCAATCTGAAGAAATTGCCTGAAAATAAATATGCCTTTGAGGTTTATAAAAGTTGGGGTTTGCCCCTTTTCCTTCTGTGGCAGCCCACTATCCACCCCACTCCTCCCCATGCTCCCTCCAACAGCTCTGTCATCTGGGCTGTTGGAGTGCATCAAGGGATGATTGCATTGCAGTACGGGGGGTGATCTGACTTGGACGTATGATGTAAGGCACTGGAGGGTATTTCCAAATCTTTTTGGTTTGTTTTGTTTTCAGCCAAAGATTTTTCAGCTGTCAGGTGTTCTCTCTTTCCAACAAAAATAAAAGATTAAATTATCTGCAGAAGGTAGACACATTCCAAAAAAATGTCCTTCTAAAGAAAACTCAATATCCTGTTGGAAAGTATCTTCAGTGGAAAACAACCGGCAAGAACCTCATGCAGTTTTATCCCAAGGCCAGTTGTTGCTCTTAAAACTTAACCCATGTTTAGAGAGCCACAACCTGCACTTTTTCAATGTAAGAGAAGGGAAAAAACCCCCACGTTCCAATGGTCACTGAAGGGAGTGGGTCAAATGTGAACACAGAATAATGTATCAAGCATCTGTTTGTTTAATTAAGGAAACAGAGACACAATTATGCAGACCATACAGTCAGCATTGCTGCTGACCTGCTTTACGCATTTTACCAAGCAGTTTGAGGAACCAAAATAGTTTTTGCATATCAACAACTTACAGTATTAGCACTAATACATTATTTAAGCTGGAAATAACATTCATAGCCTATTGCAAAGCATTCAAGTATGTTTAAATTATGTCATTTTGTTATGATCAGTAACATTGAGCTTATTTGATTGATATAGTTTCTTTTCAAGCTGAAGAGAAGTGAAAAGTGAGAAATATTTTGTGCGGATTGAATATCCTTTGCTGACCAACCTGTTGCATAGTTCAATACCTTTATTACAATAGTTTTCCTATTAAAGTCATACTGTATATCTATTATTAAAATGAAAAAGAAACCATAATATTCATAGCTTTGGAAATGGGTAATAGCATAAACAGTAAAGTTATGAAAACTAAGCATAGCTGAGAATTAATCTTGATACCATACATATTAAAATCAAAGAGAAAACTCTTCACCCCATATTTGTAAACAGCAGAAACATAATGGGGAAGAGACAACTGATTCAAGCACTGCATTAAAATCCAAAGAAGTGTTAATAAAGATGTGTTTATTGCTCAGACTGCATTGCTTAGCCAGTTCTTACCTAGAGAAATAGGTTACCCAGAGAGTTTAAATGTTGATATATTGGAAAGACTTTATATGATTAAGGATATAAAGGAGGCACAAATGCCCAGAATTTGGGCACACAGCAGTGGTACTGTTATTTTTTCATCCATGCTTTTGAATTCCAAAGTGTCTGAAAATGAATTCCTTTGCTCCTTTCACAGAAGGAACCTACAAACTATGCAAAAAATGCACCAAGGTGGCCAGAAGAGACAGTTCTTTCGCGGGGCAGTCAGGGGAGAAGAAAGGAAAAAAAAAAAACCAAAAAAAACACCAAGAGTACAATTAATTTCTAGTTCGCTACTGGCATCTGGTGGCCACACAGCAAAAGTTATTTTTCATAAGGTTTTTGCGGGCACTGTTAAGAACTGGCTGATGAGAGCTCAGTTCCTGTACGAAACGTCACCACAGAACAGAAATCTTTCTCTCCCTGTTTTTCAGTTCACTTCTTGTTTGGCCCTACTCATTTTGTTGTACCCTTCTGCTCTTTGTGTTGGTTACCCACCTCTTCAGTTCCCTCTGGTAAAATACGGATGCTAACTGAAGTCTGAGGAAGAAATCAGTGATCCTTGAGGGCAGTTCACTGAAACCTGTGAGCTTCCATCAGCAAGGAAAGACTGCTTTGAGGCATGCAGGACAAACCCCACAACTGAGCAATTCTCCTGCTTGTCTTAGTCTCTGAGCAGCACTTAAGAAAACTAAAATAATTAGACTGTGACTGTGAAGAGAGCAACTGAGATTTGAGTTCCATGAGAGGCAAGAGAGATTTTACATATGATCTAGGTTTAATTCCTGACATCTGCAGTATTTATTCTTCTTTCCCATAACTACTTCTACTGCTCACCCACTCTGTTGACTCCTGGGAATAACTAAGTTCAGAGATAAACATGATTAGGATATAAAAGGGGTGGCTTGTGACATCTGCTCTTACTGGAGGGGGTGGAGACACTGGAGGGGAAAAGTCAAGTTTCTCCTTCACTCCCTTCTTGAGACAGCCAAGAATAAATAATGGTTCATTCCTATTCATGGGAATGCAAAATACAAAGAAAGGTAGAGCGAGCCAGAGGGCAGAGGGGGCCAGCTGTGCTCATAAACTACATGTTTGGGACACTTCCATGGAAAGAGATTCCTCCATGTACTGTTGGTGATGTTCAATGATTTGCTTAAATATGTGTTTAATATAAACAGATCATATCTTGAGTTTCTGAATTTCAGTGACTATCTGAGAAAGCTGCTAAAAAAATCAGCCTTATAAAGAGTTTATAAAGAGTTCATGTGTTAATATTGCATCTTACGTGCATCTACAGCATATTAATTATAAATTACTGAAGGAGGTAAGAAAAACAAATGACGCTAAATTATATGACAGCTACTTCTAAATATAATTAGTCTGTTGTTTTTTTTTTTCCTCACAGAAAAAAAGTAACTCCTATAGTGGACACTCCCCTCTATTTTCTCCACACAAATTGAATTTGGTGGGCAATAACAAGACATGCTTTTATAAACAGCTAAGATTTGTATTCCATCCTTCAGGGAATGCCGGTGCCATCAATATGTGCCTATAAATCTGGTTTCTCTTAGTCAATCAAAAAAATCTGCTAAAAAATATCTTTCCAATAAATGCTTAAAATGCATCGAGAACTTGATTTAATAAATCCCAAGCCCTTATTGTTACAATTCTTCATTAAAAGAGGAAGTATGCTATAACTTTATCACACATATGAATATAACACGACTGTGAAGCCCTAGAAGTTCTGAAGTTCAATTTTGTCCCAAAGAAGAGAAGATAAAATCTTAAGATTTTCCATAAAATTAATTACTTAAAAATAGTTATTTTTCAATTATAATTAAAATAATGAAGTAAAAAATAATAACTTTAGCAGCAGCAGCAGCAGAATGCTTAGATGAATCCACAAAGGATATTGTTATAACAGTTACAGATTTTACTGGGCCAGCATTTTCTACCTACAAACTCTTCCAATAGAAAGTTTTTGAGACTTATACCCTTATCTTCTCATGCTGCTTCTCTTGAAATATTAGAAAATACCAAACTACTCTGCCAATTTTTTTCACAATTATTGTTATTGAACACCTCTATTCTGGACACTCCTACGTCAGAGCGATTTTTTTAGAAAAACTGTTGGTAAATATACAACACTATTAAGAAAAACAAAGATCTCACTTGCTAATATAACAATATAATGGAAATATTTGAAAACAAATTCATATAGTTTATTTATTTTTTTTGCCTTTACACTCTGTGCCTGTTTGTTGCATGACTGTATATCACTTACATCAGATAGAAGGAGCTTTGTCTTACTCTTCAGACCCCCTATCTCACTGAAGAGCTTCTACAGCACTAATAATCACAGTATCTTATGAAGCAAACCTGAATTCATTCAACCTTACAAGACTCTTGCCAAGAAAGACTGTGCTATTGTTTCTGTTTTATACTGGGGCAACTGAAACAGAGATGATGTGATGTTCCCAAGCAGGGGCTACACCCGCATATCCCAAGGGAACACCCCAACTACTGACGTACATAGAAATTATAATAAGAAAAAAATCCCCTCCTAGTACTAAAGTGATTCAGGCTGAAGAGCAGGCTTTTCCATGGCAGGGGGAATGCCGACACAAATCATGGACATGTGTGGATGGATTACATCTGGGACTAATATGTCACTGGAATATTGACATAACATGCATATTGAGTCTTTTTAGCTGACCACGTTATGAGGGAAAACCATGCAGTATTCCTTGTATAATTACATAACCTTCTCTCTTACTTCAGAATGCTTTCTCATGGACTTCTAGCTATTTACTGTCACTTTGTCAAGACTTGAAAATAATAGTTTTCTGTCCCTTCTGGTCTCAGTAATTCATTTTTTTTAGTACTGTGTCCAGTTCTGGAGTCCTCAACATAAGAAGAACATAGAACTCCTCAATTGTGTTCAAAGGAGAGCCATGAAGATGATCACAGGGCTGGAGCGTCTCCCCTATGAAGACAGGCTGAGGAAGTTGGGGTTGTTCAGCCTAGAGAAGAGGAGGCTCTGTGGTGATGTTATAGCAACTTTCCAATATCTAAAGGGGGCCTACAAGAAAGCTGGGGTAGGGCTTTCTACCCAGGTGTGTAGTGAGAGGCAATGGTTTGAAGGTTGAAGAGGGGAGATTCGGGTTGGACACTAGGAAAAAATTATTTCCTGTGAGGGTGCTGAGACATTGGAACAGGTTGTCCAGGGAGGCTGTGGATGCCCCCTCCCTGAAGGTGTTCAAGGCCAGGTTGGATGGGACCTTGAGCAACCTGATCTAGTGGAAGGTGTCCCTGCCCATGCAGAGGTGTTGGAACTAGATGACCTTTAGGATCCCTTCCAACCCAAACCATTCTATGATTCTATGATTTTTCCGATCTTTTAAGTAGTTTTGCCACCAATTTTCTCTAAATGCTGATTCATAAATAATACACATTTTACACATCTGGTCAGCATAATAATTCCGTTGACCATTGAATTTCTGTAACAGCAAAAACCAGGACCTCCATGTAAGACTTTTTGGAAAGTAAAATCCTTGTTTTTTTCTTATAATAAGATCAGCTTTAAATTTCTTTCTATGCCTACAACCAGATTGCTAGCTTGCTGTGTAACCTCAACTGACTTTCATTTGCATGCATTTTTATAAGGGAAAGATCTTGATATTTTTTACCATTAAACCAACAACTGAGACATTATTTTCTTCACAGACTGAAAGTATGTTTAAATAACAGGTGAGAATCACAGATAGACCACTACCGATACCAGCTAATCACACAACCAGGTCTTAATTCTTTGTTTTCAAAAATCAACCAGATTACAGAAGACCTATTCTCTGTTCTTTTTAGGAAGCATCAAGAAAAAATTAAGCTTGAATATAGTGTTTGGTATGCATGGTATGCATGTTCTTATTTCACTAACACCTGGAAATTATAAGCAGGTCCATAATAACTTTATCATTAAGAATATTAATTATCTTAACACTGATACAAGTCTATGACATGAATTATTCTAGTGAAGCCAGTGTGCCTATCTGTGGACGTACAAGTGAATGGGAATTTTGTTAATCTTCCAGAAGTGAGATCTCAATTTTTACACTTTCTGATCTCTGTTTCCTCCTAGCTTACCCATAACTGTAGTGATTTAAATATATTGTAAAGAAAAGCCCAGCGAGATGTTAATTCTTGAACAAAAACAAAACATAAGAAAACCAACAAAAAAACAACATGCCAGAACATGCATGTATATCAAAACCAGGACTGCTGTTCCATTTAAGAAACCAATGATGAATGGCCCTGTGTAGTAAGATTCAAATCAATACAGTGTTATGTACCTGGTAATAAAAAAAAAAAATATAGGGTAAACCAAAAAATATACCACTAGGGGTTTTCTTTTCATAACTGGCACACCAATCATGAAAATGAAGGAACATTTACATAAACATGTTTTAGAAGCAATAGTCTCTACCTTAGATCCTGCAGCAGTTCTTATGATGTGATAATGAAATTCCCTTGATGCTTTTGTGAAACAAGGTCTGTTAAGCCAAATGTCCTGGCCAAGGGCCATTACATCTGGGCCTATAACAAGAATAGTTTTTCTGCTGATGCTCAAATTATTCCAAGAACTAATTTCTATTTTATGATGTTCATGACCATTGCATGTTCAATGAATCTAAACATAAAGTGGTAGAGCTTCAGCTTAACTGGATTCAGCATCTTAAAAATCAACTTAAAGCTATAATGGACAAAATTAATTGAATTTATCTTCTAGAACCCATATTCTCTGTTTCAGGATAAATTCTGTACTGTTGAACAGATGGAATGTCACATAGATTTAAAGCACACAGAATAAGATTTACACTGTAAAATACATAAACAAACAAATTACAATGAAACTATCAGGCAGGTATACAGGGAAAGGAATAAAAAAACTAGGTGGATTTACATATTAAGTTGTACAGTACATCTAATAGAAGTATTACACATGCTTAATATTCTACATTTTACTTGAACTAAATAAATAATATTATTACACATATTCTAAATTTTCTTGTAGGTTTTATGTCAGTCCTTATAGTATTTGGAATTATGCTTGCCTGAATATTTTCTATTTTAAAAGTAAATGTATTTCTAGTCTTATGAGAAGGGAAATTTTAAGTACAAACCCCATGTTTTCAACGGAAAATAATTAATTTTTTATTAACAAACTCCAGAGCATTTTCATCATTCAGATAGCTCTTCAGCCATTTTACTTTCCTAGGCTTCTTACTATCACTGCAATATTCTGTTTTCCCACAGTCTTGTGAAAGCCACCTAACTATTCAGGAAGGTATCATGCTGAATTTCTAATTTGTCAGTGAATAATTAAGGCAATGAACAGAATCATAAAATCTACTGAAATATCAGGCAAAAGAGAATACCTGTCCATATTTACTTCCTTCTTTACATGCCACAGTCAGAAAAAAATGGTGTATATCCTACAGAAAGTATTACTATTTTTCATAGTATTATCATTTGACTTTAAAATTACAAAATGTGAAAATTAAGGAGTAAAGATTAACAAAAAAAAATCTTTTTCTTTCTTTTTTACTAGCTACCTCACTTTGCAACTTCAAACAGGAAATTAAGAAATACTGAAAGCAGAAATAGCACAGATGGTCACAGGATAGTAGTCATAATTTTAAAAACTGATTTCTTTCTTTCTTGTGAGTCTACACATGTACCTGTCTCTTCAAAAACCTTGCTTTCCCTTAAGGTAACCTAAAGAGTCTGGTTTCATAAGACATGTTAGAGTTTGCTTACACGGTTCCCACAGTAGTTTTAAAAGGAACAATTTCTTTTCCAGGTTCACTGTGCAGATCTTTTGACATTTCTCCTGTTATTGTCTTCCAGGATACATATCCCTACAGTAAATATCTTAAAAAACAACTAGGATTTAGAAGAGCCAGGGTTTGTTCCATTTGATAATTAAAGTCACAGTGAACAGGGTGGTGGTTAACCTCAGCGTACAAGGCCTTTAGCCTTCTACGAGTGCTGTTTCAAATTACCAAAAATATAGAAAATTTCTAAAACCAGTGTCCTGTAAAAATATTCAGTACATAAAATATGAAATATGAGAAGCAATAATACCAGGCCTCTTTTCTCTTCTATTACAGAGCAGAATTTTAATGTAAAAAAATAGAAAAATAATAAAAATTTAAAAAAATATTAAATTGTGGTTTCAGTTGCAGCCACAGAATTCATCTATTTGGTCCAAAAATATTTCTCTTTTTGGCTTGCTACAGTAAAATCTATCCCCTCAGCTGGCAGGATGACTGACCTTCGTAAACAGTCTTATCTCTGTAACAAGCCAGCACACAAACTTGGATATATTTACTGGAAATTTTTGCAACTTTGGATGTGGCACAAACTTTGCTTTCTAGGCTGATGTTAATGACAACATAAAAAAGAGCTAGATTCTGAATTTCAACTCATGAAATGACAGTCCTTTGCAGCAAAGTTGTTTTAATCTGGAAAGATTTTGTGCTGTGCAAGTAAATTGGCAATTAGCCTTAAAATGCCAAGTATTATAATTTACAGTACAGTTTAAAAGGAGGAAAGAAAAACTCTCCCCTGAGAGAGAGATTTCTTAAACATCTAAGGTAAAATCTTAGTATTTGGTTTTTTTCCAGTTTGGAAAAATCTCCTATTACCCTTGGAAAAAGTGTCAACATAGAGTCTGCAAATGATGAACTAAAAAACCAAAAAAATAGCTGTTTAGATCTTAAATGGTTAAAATCTCTATTTTCATCTCTTTCCAGAAGATGGTAGTATAGCATACTCCTAAAGACTGTCGCAGAACCTAACTGGCCTTGCAGTGTATGAGTGCTAAAACTAAAACAGAAGTAACTGATAAGAAAATAGTTTGGAAAGTTGCACTTATAAGGTTTAAAATGCAAGGAGGGTAATTTTGATCAACTACTTCAATATTTAAATTTAGACTATTAGGTAACATAAAAATATAATTTAATAAATAGATTAAATAATTATTTCGTAAAAGGGAACAGAATATATTTTTTATTCTGAAGATTATTTTGTTGTGCCTGAGAAAAGAACATATTTAAGTACTTAATATCTTGTCCCACAGAAAGCAAGCACAATAGGATGACAGGTTTCAGAGCCTACCACACTAATGTTAGTACACTTCTGAAAAAAAATTTGTACATTAGAGAGCAGAGCACAGGTCAATTGCTATTTAAAACATGTAAACAAATACATAAGATATAAAATCTATACATTTTTCTATGTCAAATATGTGCTATAAATATGGAAGTAAATCTGTGGGTGAAGACTGTCATTGTAAAAAAGTGTGATATGCCTGAGAATGAAATATTAGTTTGTTTTACTGAGTTTAGGTCCTAAAGAGTTCTTAATATGTACTGCAACTAACTGCAAATTAAGCCCAAATTAAAAAAATGCTACCACAAAAACCCACAACAATATCTTCTGATAGTAATTTCAAATAGCACCATTTTGCCCTCTGTTTTACATAATTATTCATTAACTGAATGAAGAAAGTTGTATTGAATTAAAATAGATCAACTAGACAACTATCCAGTCTGAGAGAAACTGAGAATTTTCTCCTTTCTTGGTGCTTTTCACCTATAGCTAATCACTCACAGTTAAATTCTCTAGGCCTTAAATCAAAATTAAGGAGTTCTGGTTTAATTTCTAACTGTATGTGTTTCTCATACCTTTCTAGATTATAACCCAATGGTGCTCAGTGTTTCTTTCCTTGAAGGTGTGAGAGACTTGAATTAAGTCAACTTTCTGTAATGGTCATACTAAGCAATTTCTTTCTGGAAAACTTACATCCCTCAATCGAATTATTTATTCAGCCACTGGAATAATTTTCTTCTATTTTTAAAATTTTTATTCGTGTTCTATAAGCCTTTAAAAGCTTGGACAGGAAAACTAGGAAGCTGTGCTCCTGTAATGTATACAGAAATAAAACACTCTTCTCTCACTCCCATTGATTATTTCTCCATAAATACATGTAAGAATAGCTCAGATTTAATGTAACAGTAATCTGTTTTACAGTGATTTTATTATTTCCTCCATGATACTCCCTTAAAGAGACCAGGATACAGTCACAGGTGATGTCAGATACTTTTTTTCTGGGTGTGTAGCTTTGTATTTAGCAGTTTACAAGGCATTTTGTTAAATAGATGTTGCCTGGAAAGTTACATTTCTGGATACAGCTATTCCTGTTTCTCACCATTCTGCCAACTTTGTGTCATCTGTGGACTTTTATTAATTATATATAATTTCAGATCATTGACAGGAGTTTTGAATACTTGGCCAACTGTCTTTCCATCTGAAACCCCCTTAGAAAGTTCTGTTGCTGTAGGTGGCAGCACATCAACAGCTTCTTTCTGACAGATAGTTCCTAAACCACTTCATGTGGTTTAGGATCATTCTGCAAAAGTTTTGACAACAATGACATGAAAATGCTCATCAAAAAGTTGCAAGGGTTATTTCCTTGTTAAATCCTAGTTCTCAAAACCAAGAGAAAACCTTCCAGTCCTGGAGAAGTGTCCATAAAATATTGGTCCACAAGCCTTTGCATACTAAGACCACTGAAGTTCTCTCAGTTGCCTGTATTAACAAGCTCTGGACCTAGAGTAAAAAATTGCAGCCATTACTATCTCCAAAAGGAATAAATCTGCCATTTAGGCTAGTCAGATTTACCAATAATGTTTGCTAAGCTTTCACCATTTTGCCCTATTTGTCACAGATTTAAGGAAATTTTAAATTAAAATTCCCAAATTTTTATTTGAATGTTGCTTTGTAAGTATTGTAATTGCCTTTCCACCATCTTTTGGGTATCTTCGATGACTGCTCACATTAAAGTCACACAAAAACCTTGCCACAAAACACAAATTAAGGGGATCTTTTGCCTATTCAAAATCCACAAAAATGAACCATCTATCTCTAACCAAAGCGTCTTCAGAGCAGCATGCAAACATGTGGGCAACAATGTTTGCTTAGAGTGACCCTATGCGTCAGCATGGTTTGACTGCCCCCATTTTTCCAGCTGTGACCTAACTTTCACATTCTTTCTAATGTAAAGCCCTCCAACAAAATGCCTCTGGATGTTGCAAAATATATGTGCAAATTAATGCTGGCCACTAATAGATCTCCTGCATTCCTAGTGGTGTCAATGAAGGGTTTAATCCCTTGTTTTTAAAATGGTAAGTCCCTGTAACTGTGGTTTATCTGGAAAGCACTACATATGTTTCATAAGTACGTCATCCTATTTTCCAAATACAGAACAGAAATATTTATAGAAGATGTCTGCAACACCGATGACCGCTGTCATCTCTATTCAGTAACAGGCCATAACTGTTGCTAAACTTCTTGTTATTATTGAAATCCTTTAAAAATCATTATTTTCCACTGGTATATGCTGGATTTTCCTCTTCTTTTTCCTTCCCCAGTTGTTTTTTTCTTTTTTTTAGATGAAAAAAATTCAGTTTCTAACTACTTTATTTACTTTTCCAGAAAATCAATTTGTTTTTTTCTTTTTAGTTTTGTAACAATGGCTTTTCAACCATGTCAGATTTTACTTTTTATATATATTTTTTTTTTCAGTCCACTCTTTCTTTTTCTTTTCTTCAGAAAAATAACTTACTGATTGCATATTACCAGATAGGATTGTTTATATTGAATATAAGAAGAGCATGATCACATGTTTCTGGGCAGTCATATTATTCCAAACTGCTTCTTAACTTTATCTCATATAATGAGCTCTAAAACACAGTTTCCTCATGCTGCATGCAGTATATTTTTATTATAAAATTAATATGTACTTAAAAAAACAACAACACAACTTATTATTGGTTTCATAAGTGTTGAGGAGCTTTTCCTTTTATCATTGCAAAGTGTATAAAGAATAAGCTTAATTGGTACTCTGCTCCCCCTCAGCATCAAACTCCCCTTACCCACCTTCTTTAGTCTGCTAATTAGTATCTACTCATCTACGCACACTGGAGAAGGTGTCCATCAGGTATGACCCTGTAATATTTTTCTAGTTCCTCTGGTGATGCCATCCACTGTATTAGTATTTCAGAATATGAAATGTTAGTTCCTATTCTCTGATGTTATAGGCTTTCCAGTTCTTTTCCTCTTCTCTCTGTCATGAGTGTGCCACCTTCTTCAGCATCTAATTCTCTGAGACCCACTGTTGCCAGTTTTTTTTTAGGAGGTTTCTGTCTATTTTATTTCTGTTCTCCAGGAACTGTTTCCTAAGGTTATTATCTGACTGACACAAACCTGGTGCACGTTGCAATGGCAGTATTGTGGAAGCAGGATCCCAGCTCTATGCTCTTGAGCTGAGCAGGCAGCCCTGACTTGTGGGGCAGGAGGTAGGACAGGAACACTACACTTCATGTAGTCAAGGATTAGTTCAGAGAGGGTTTTAGTAATATTTCATCAGAAATCACTACTGAAATAATGGGTTAGAGCTTAATAAAAGACTGAACTAGCAGTGTCTTTGAACACTTACAGAGGATATCTGTAACTCTGTGGGCATGTGTGTGTGTGAGAGAGATTTATTTCAATATTATGTCACTGAACAATGAAATTAAAGGCTTTAGACAGTTACCATCTGTTGTGTCTGGTCTGCCAGTGTCGTGACACCCTGAGTTCCTTATGGCTGTGGCTTCTTAATTTGATTTCCTGGCTTAGTGTCTTGTTTATTTAGCTGACTATCTCACTCAGGTTTGTATTATTTTTAGAAATTTGGACAGGTCAAAAAAAATGAAAGTCGTTTTGGGAATAGTGTATCTCAAGGAAATAACCAGAAATAGATAATATACAGAAAGGGTAAACCTGGTTATTTTATAAAGCATTTCTCCTGATCCAATCCCACTGTGCTATTTGTGAGCCTTTTCACTTCACTTTGCTCACTGGGTGATTGCAAAGGCATTTCAGCCTTACTCCTGAAAAGTACTCACTGTATTAAAAAAAATCACTCAGCTGGAGTAAAAAAAGATAGATAGAGACCTGTGTATGAGGCACCGAACCTTGATGGTTGCCAAACTCTTCACCAGCTGGTCTCCAAATTATATAAGCACCCACAGACCTCCTTGTTTAGGGTTGCCTTGGCCTGAACTGCTAAGGTACAAGCTCTAGTTAGAAAATATAATCAAAGTTCCCTGAGTGACTGGGTCCAAGAGTCAGAGAAATTAAAACTGAAGGAGATAAAGGTTCCTATTTTTTTCATTATTTCCTAAGATATTAACACTCCTTTAAAACCTCTCCTCAAACCCTTCAACTCTTACCATCATCCTGTAGCAAAATATAATTTTTTGAAGATACTTAAAATCTCAAGCATCAGGATATCCAGACAGTTTATTAATCTTCTCGGTTATTACATTACTCTAAAAAAGAGAAATGGAGCAATTAGTATTGTAGGTTGCACCAGCTAGACAAGAGCAAACCCACCTTAGTTCTTTCAAATAATAATATCTGTAAGTTTTGGCATCTAACTGGCTGCCAAAATTTTTCCATTAAACCAGTCTAACATGACAGCTGAAAAATACAGCTGGTGCTTACCCAGGTTTGTATCAAGCAGGTTTTGCTTTCTTGTATACTGGTAAATTCATGCCTCAAATGACACTTGCATCAAAACACCACTGGTACAATTAGGATTTGTAACAAAAGAAATATATTTGAACATAAGATGCAGATGATGCATAGAACCATAGAATCATAGAATAATAGAATGGTTAAGGTTGGATGGGACCTTAAAGATCATCAGGTTCCAACACTTCTACTGTGAGCAGGGACATCCCACACTAGACCAGGCTGCACAAAGCCTCATCCAACCTGGCCTCAAACACCTCCAGGGAGAGGGCTTCCACAAGCTCCCTAGGCAACCTATTTCAGCACCTTACTACTTTCATGGTGAATAATTTCTTCCTGAAGTCTAACCTAAATCTCTGCCCTTTCAGTTTAAAACCAATACCCCTTGTCCTATCACTGCCCTTTCTGGTGAAAAGCCCCTCCCCCATCTTTCCTATAGCCTCCCTTTAGATACTGGAAGGCCCCTATAAGTTCTCCCCAGAGCCTTCTCTTCTCCAGGCTGAACAGCCTAAACTCCCTCAGCTTGTCTTCATAGCAGAGACGCTCCAACCCTTTGATCATCTTGGTGGCCCTTCTCTGGACTCTCTCCAACAGCTCCATGTCTTTCCTGTGACGAGGGCACCAGAGCTGTACACAGTACTCCAGGTGGGGTCTGACCAGAGCAGAGTAGAGGGGCAGAATCACCTCCCTGGCCCTGCTGGCCACACTTCTTTTGATGCAACCCAGGACACAGCTGGCCCTCTGGGCTCCAGCACACACTGAAGGCTTATGTAGAGCTTCTCATCTGCTACTACCCCAAGTCCTTCTACTCAGGACTGCTCTCTAGCCATTCACCCCTCAGCCTGTATTCATGCCTGGGGTTGCACTGACCCAGGTGCAGGACCTCACACTTGGCCTTGTTGAACTTCATGAGGTTGGCACTAGCCCACCTCTCTAGCCGGTCAACGTCCCTCTGGATGGCATCTCTTCCCTCTAGGGTTTCAACTACACACAGCTTGGTATTGTCAGCAATCTTGCTGAGGTTATGCTCAATCCCACTGTCCATGTCTCCAACAAAGATGTTAAAACAGCACCTTTGTACAGCATCTGTGCAGGTGGAATAAGAAAAGGGCTACAAAAGCAATGGAAAGCCAGGGGAGAGTGACTTACAAGAGCCAGGTAAAAGAACTTAAACTGACTAGCTATATTTATGCACATACACAGACACAACAGACAGACAGACACTCATGGGATAAGCAATCTGTTTAAGGTGTTTCATTAAAATGCTTTATTGCCTGAGAAGGAATCTCTCTTTATCTCCTGATTTTTAAGTTGAAAGGCAGCTGAAGAGAGGATTCAAAAGCAATTTCAAATTTACTTATAATATGACGTTAATATTCTGTGACATAGCAGTGTAAGCAATAGCAGGAAGGCGAGCATGATAACAAACAGAACTTGGAGAGAAGTACATAAAGGTAGAAGATAAACATCCATACTGAAATTTGGCAAGTATACTGATGTTAACCTTCAAATACTTGGAAAAATTGCTGTAATATAATTAAAGTAAAAACTGTTCCTGGTTTCTATCTATCCAAGACAGAAGTCTTGAAGATAACTTGTCCTTCCTCTTACTGTCTTAGTTTCGGATGAGAAAAATGGAATTGTTAAGTTGTCTATCAGTTCAGTTATAGCAATCCAGAGAGCTTGGTCTAGATTCTTTTCACTTAATTTGAGGCAGCAAATTCAGCATCTAAATTAGGAATATAGTTTCCATAGACTTGCTGTATAATGTGTGTTGTAGATTAAACAGCCACATAGGAAAATATCAGATGACAGGAACACAATCCTGTATTTTTTTTGAAAGTTTTTTTCCCCTAAGTGTGATTAAGTCTGGAATTCAGTGAAGTAGAACTCGCCTTTCAAAAAATCTTTGTTTTCATTTTACAACATCATAGTCAAACTATTGTGAGGTCACAGACAGACCATGATTTCATGTCAGCAAGGTGTTAATAGTAGGCTGATCAGTTGTACTTGGAATCAAATACGCTAATATGTTTTTTCTTGCTGGGTAGCTTTGTTTCCACCTAATTCAACAGTCACTTCGATCAGTGGCTCTAAGGGTAATATCATGATCTGTTCAAAATGCATCTGTCTGGAAAGCCTAAGCGGTTGCCAGAGAAGGAGTGTGAACCAATTATTTGTGTTGTCTGGAAATAATGAGGTTGTAGACTAAGGACAAAAACCAGAAGATTAAATGCCAAGTTTTTAGTTTTATCCTGCTGTCCTCTTAGTTTCTAAGCTTAGAGGATTTACTGCACACATAGTATCCTAACATTTCATTTTTGGTTTTCTCTCAGAAATTTTCCAGACTAATAGAGACCCATCTTATCAATAATGAATGCGTGTCACTATTATTTCTCATAACAGAATAAGTGAAGTTATTGAGTAAATCTTTATCTTTCACATAATAACACTTTGCTGGTTGTGTCCTCTGATGTATTACTGTTTCTCTTTTTCTCATGTGTTATAATCTGCTAATGGCAAACATCTGTAATTTATAAAACATGGTTTGGTCCAACATATTTTATTTCTACTGTTATGCTCAGAATCTTGTTTATGGGAAAAGAGGAAACACGCCTTACAAATAAAGCAGGGAATTTATTGTTAGCATAATTTAAATCTGAAGGTCTATTCAACAATCACTATGAGTCCAGATCTAATTATTATAGAAAAGCAAAAGAACAGATAATTGAAAAAATGAATACTTCTATAAAGAAAATGTATCAATAATGATAATTATACCATTTAAATTGTTATAAACTCCTTGGTTTCTGTCCCTTTTTGTCATATTGGACCGTTCCCTTTCTCCTCTGGATCCCAGGCCAGTGGCTAGGTCTGGTGCTCGAGGGATGTTCTTCAGAATTATCCAGAGTCCTCACTGGGAAGAAGATGATGTTTGTGTCAATGATTTATTGTATCTCACTCAATGATCCACTTGGGAAAATTTTCTAAGTTAGCTAACACATTTTTACTCCTTTTCTCATTCTGCACTGCTTTGTAACTCCATGTTACATCTGAATTTACAGTATGTAGGGAATTTTGCAGATGTTGTATCCTCCTTTTTTCTCTTTGTTACCCCTACAACTACCTTTGGCCATCTCCAGGTCTGATTTTTTTTTTTTAATTGACCACTAGTGAGTTGTTTATAGCTGTTGGATCTCTGGTGCCAGCCTGTGTCCCATCTCTTCTCTCCCCAGCCTTGCACTCCTCTGCACTGCATCCTGCCTCTCACCTCTCAAGGTCTCTACTATTGTGCCAGGACTGAATGTCTTTACATGACATCACTGAGCTGGAGCCAAAAATATCTTACTCTACACAAAATATTACTTGTCAGTACAACCTCTATAAAACTGCTGTTGCACCATTGTCATGGTTTAATCCAAGCACACAGTGTTAAGCAAAGGTAAACAGACTAGCTATAACCACCTGATCAGATAAAAAAAATCTGTTACAGGTAAACTAAGTAAAATCTAAGGTGCAGGTAGGGCAATATAAGTTCAGACAAGTAAATCTGACCAGCCGTAGTTCTCAGGCTTTGTGAACTCAGTACGAATCCTGAGTTACTGTGTTATAGGGGTACACATTTATACTTGTTAATGTCCAAAATATTTTGACTTAAAAATATCAATATGGGCTTGCCCATATCTCATACAGTAAAAAAAAAAAAAAAAAGTCACTCTTCATAGTCCAGTTCAAATAAAATAAATTAAAAATAGACATATAATAGACATATTGCTGAAGGTTCAAATTATGATTAAGGTTAAAAAAATACATATGAACAGTTTTCTGAACCAATTTTTGTGTACACCCAGACACAAACTTTCCTCTGAGGCAGCAAGTTTGACAGATAATGCAGGATATTAATGAACTTTTTTTTGTCTCATACCCTTTAGATGGCTGAAAAACCTGCCAATCATTGAACATAGTGCTGGACTAAGATCTAACAGTGCTTTTCCTTCTCAGGCATTGTGAATAATGGTCACTAGCTTCAAAGACACTAGAAACTAAAGTTTTCCTGATGATTTATGAGATTATTAGTATTTTCTAACATAGTTCCACAATAGCTAGAATGCAGTGGGAAGACATCTTCCAAAGTGTTTTGCAGAAACATCAAAATTTATGTTACATGAAAAAGAAAATCTTGCATTCCCTTTTTTCCCACATTTTCCACTGCAATGCCCCCAAAAATGTCTCAACAGTAACAAGCTGAACCTGCCCCCCAGTCAGATATCTAGTCTTTCCTTCTACCATGCTTTTCCTGTTGTCTAGGTCTATATATAGTATTCCAGGGCCATGAGCCAAATTGCTCTTGTCAGAGAGCTGTGTTTTATTTGGGCTCATTTAGTTTCCCATAACCAGGTAGAATAACACACATTCTTCTAAACACACCTCATGTGTGGTCTACATATATCACCTTAATTTCTCAAATACACCTTACTAAATATTTGCCAAAGTCAAGGATAAGCTGAATTACATCTTATTTGTCTCTAATTGCACTGGACTAAAATAGCATTTATATAAAATAAGCCTTTGATGAAAGTGTGATTTACAAGTTTTCCATTCCTATGTATCACTCTGGATTAATTTTCAAAGGCAATGGCCAGTGACAAGCTCCAAAAGGTGCACTGCCAGCTTTCTAGAGAGCTAATATTACACAGATTGCAATGGTGTCTGGAGAAAGGACCTGCCAATCAATTTGCCTGGGAATATATATGTCTTTATAATCTGTTCCCAATTAAAAGGAATTAATGAAATCATGACCACTCGGCTAGTCTTCCCTTATAAAGTTGTAAACAGGAAATTGGGTTTAAATGCTTATCTTATCAAATACTTTATGAAATGATTTAGTAAGTTAAATAAACCTACTTACTTTCCCTTTATTTTTAGAAACAAAATATAATAGTCAATCCATATTTACATAGAGATTGTTATAGTTTAAATTAATGATGTGGTAAACTAAAGAACAATGGGTGAGCCATGAAGCTGTGAATGGGTGCAACAAAATCTTTTAACAAGATGGCAAATCTGCCCTGAATTTTGCAGTTGCCAGCACAGCATAGAAGAATCAAAATAACTCTCTTTAGCCTCATATCCACATAGTTTATGATGCTTTTTCTGTGCCAAATGTAAAAGGCACCTTGCCACAAAAAGCCAGTGTCATATAAATAAAATAAGTTGAATTCCTTTTATTAGTTGCAAAATAGAGATCTGAAAATGTTATTTACAGAACTGCACTTCTCAATTGATGCTCACTGCTGTTCTTCATTCTATCACATCATTAACTTAAAGTGTATCAGAAGTATTCAGAAACAGTTCATTTCTTCTGACCCATTGCACAAATAAAAGACAATTTAGAGATAGAACTGCATTTTACTAAATAAATTTTATTTCTTTCTCTCTTTTTCTTTTTTTTTTGTTTCTTTGTTTGGTTTTGTTGTGTGGGTTTTTTTCTTTGCTTTTGTGGTTTTGGTTCATTTCTACTTCTAAGCTTAGATTTGAAAGTAGTATAATCAGTATGTCAGGTGAGTATTTTTCTAAAAAAATGCAGTTTCTAAGATAGATGTAATAGGAAGTGATACCTTTTTGGATTAAGAAGCAGACAAGCAACTTACTGTGCACATATTTTAAACTTTTAAGAAAGGTTTTTATTTACAGAGCATATGCAAATACAACATTTGTTTGCAACTGTAGATTTATTTGCACTCATGCTGAAAAGTGTGGTCCAGAGTTCTCACAGGATTGTTCCTGACTATTTTATGCAATAAATCTATGAGTAATAGCAATATTTTATAATGTGAGAAGAATAAGCATCAGCTAATTTTAGCAGGTCTGAGAAGTGCTGAGCTGAACTACCTGGGCAGCACACCTCCATTCTCAGAAAGAGGTGAAGGAAAAAAAAATAACATGTGACATGATTTGAACTTCATCTTCAGGAGTTTCAAGAAATCTTATTTTGTTTCTTTAAAATTCAGATATCCATAAAAACTAGGTTTTCCAGTTTTTCTTTATGTATGAAGGTGTATCTGGATGGGGAGTCATCTCACCCTAAAATCAATCAGTATTTTCAGGGTTGTCTCATGCTTTTAATTAGCCTTTTATCAGTGTATTAGATTTTTGTCCACTAAACATTTCTCTTATATGCAAAGTCAAGGAGAGAGCTCAGCTCTACTCACGCCTCTTTTCCCATCCTTCTTCCAGTGGAGGATGAAGGACTTAGGAATTGTTTCTTACTCTGTTTTGTTAATCAGCAATCAGCCAGCTGAAGACATTTAACAACCAGATAAATGCTGATGCATTTAATAGTTTTTATTTTTACAAATACGCTTGACCCAATCCACTCATAACTAAATGTCAGGAAGTTTCTGCTTCATCTGTCCAATTACGTTACTATGTGGCCTGTGAATAATTAAAAAGGTATTTTCTATGGATAAAAAGTGTAGGTCACAGAAGATTAACTCTTTATATTGCACTTGGAATACAAACACGGAGAGTGCCTTTGTTTCTTCTGGGTGTAAAATGTTTTATTATATATTTCAGAAATTTAAAAGACTTTAAAAACAAGAAAATCAGTCACTGAGAGGCTGATGTGTCAACTCATTGATTAAATATTCAAATTTATCTCTGTTGATACATTGAAGTAATTTTAGTTGCACAAAAAATCCCCAAAACATTTATCAACATGATATATTACATTGTACCTGTGTGACAGAGATCTTTTCTTTTTAGCTGTAATTTCCTGAAATTCATCTCACTTCTCTGATTTGCTTTTATGCTCTCTTCAGACTTATTTTTTGTACAGTTTTATGGGCAAGTAATTCAACTAAAAAAAAAAATACTACTATTTTCAAGCTTTGTCTTGGAAAAGTGGTTATGAGCCCATCAATATAACTGCTTGGTACTTAGAGGTAGCTGTAACTCGCTTTGTGGTTTGGTATTTCTCATCAAAGTTCTCCTTGATACTTTTGGGTTTAGATTTATTACTTAAAAATTCTTGCTCACTTTATTGCTTTACTGTGATGTTTTTTAAACCTTGGCTACCTCTATACCACTTAAGTACTCTACTATCAAGGATAATTAGTCATCTGAACCATAAACATGCCTCTACTTTAGGTTAAACTGGTGTCAGTGTTATGTTGGCTGGAGCCTTACTTATGTTTGTCTTCACTTATACTAAAAGACTATCCTTTCCAACAAGCTATGGGATAGTCTGTGCAGACCTCCACATGCTTACCTCCTGGTTTGTGGGCTCAGCCTTCTAGAGAGCATTTCATTGCTAAATGGAAAGATTGGATTTGGCTTTCCCTAATTTAAAGTATACATGTGCTTGCCTTCTTGGAAGCCTACAGTATTTCACTTGTCTCAAAGGACTCCTGGCAGACTGCTTCAATGTCATTTTTGTGTTTAACACATGACTTGGCTACAACTTCTGTTTGCATGATTGGGATGAGACTTTAAACACTTTGAGGTTAAAGGATCTCTCAATAGTGGGTGGGCATATTGTGTAATTTTCTTTTACAGCAATTATATATTCATATCTGAATCCTGCTTAGTCTGTATTAAAAGATGCTTCCATCATCATGATAGCTTTTGAATTTTCTGGGTGGCAAGTTGATTAAATAAATCATAGAAACAAACTACATTTATAAGAAGGCTTCTCCTACTATAAAATCACAAAATCTCTACAAACTTGATAAACTACATGCAACTATTAATCATGCTATAAATACATGTTTTTCAATTGATTTTTCTTTTCCCCACCACTAGAGATGGTCATGGATGGTGCAATGCAGTCAAACAATTATATTCACTCAAAAGCAATAAACTCTAGCCTTAAAAAACATAAAATTGATCTATTATGTCTGACATACATTGCACTGAAAATAAGACTAAAGGGAACAAAAGTGTCAGGTTTATTCTTATTGCTGACCTGGAACTTGTTGATTTTCAATCACTGAGCTTTTTACACATGTACATCTATAGCACTTAGCATGATTTGAGCCTGGTAAAGAAGCTTCCATACTGTAGTAAGTTTATAAAGAGAGGTCTTTGTAAATAAGCACCCAGTAGATAATTATAAATCATGTCCATTAAATAAAATAAGAATTGTAACATGAATTTTTTATACTTTATTAAACATATACATGTCTACTAAATATGAGAAAGCTAATGGAAACTGGTTGTGTGGCTACTCAGAAATAAAACTATTGGAAGCTGAAGAGGTAAACCTTGCTAGGAGGGTAGTTATTGACTAAAATATGATACACAGTTCGTAAACCATCACATAAAATTATTCTCCTTAAGCAGAAGAATAAAGGAAAATATTTTTTTAAAATTACAGTTCTGAAAGGCTCAATAGAGATAGCTATTAACATAATTCCGAAGTATGAATTGAAATTATATTCTGCTATAACTCTTAAAGTTGAAATTTGAAATTATATTAAAGTTCTGCTGGGAAGTTGTTGATAAATGTAAAAGGGCTGACAGGCAAATGTAGAGGCTGCAAACATACTGTTATGTCTTGTAGACAATCAGAAGCCCAGCAGTAGAAAGTGTGATAGATTGCTTCACTGACATCTAGGACTTGACAGAATTGAATTTAAAGTTTATTAGTCTTTTATAAACTGAACTTTATTATAAACAGCAACCAAGTAGCCATAGTAATTAAACAACAGGTGGCCAGCCCTACTCACAGATCACAGAATCTTCCTTCCACGAGTCTTTGTTTTCCTGTGCTCACTAGAGGGAAGTAAACATTAGGAACCCCCAAACTAAAGCAAATATTTATGATAGTGAGTCATAGCTCTGCAAGCAAAGACAAGTATGAAATAAATTCCAGTGTTGATTCTGACGTCTTTGTTATTTTTCAAGAGTAAACTTCTACTTGAAATAGGAAGATCAGAGGCTTCTAACAAAAGATGCAAGTTAGGAATACATAAACATCTTGGGATAGTGGATTTTACTAGTCCCATTAAGAACTCCACTGACAGAGGCCTATGTCATTCTTAATGATTTTTGTAACTACACATCAGCATCACTACACAGTCACATTATCAGTCACATGTTCCACTACACTGTAGCTTTTGGGATTTTTAGGGGGGTTATTTTATTTTTCAGATAAATCTACTCTGTGCCTGAGACTGTGACACCATAATTTCTGCAGCACTATAATTTAAACAAGAACTGGATCTAGCTAGAGAATGCTGTTCTAATGCTGAAACATACAAGACAATAAGGACCTTTCAGTTGGATATCTGCATATGTCATTGTGGAACCACAAAGCTGTTATTATTATTATTATATAAATATTACACTGTGGAAGGTCTGCAGATACCCACAGATGATCTGCTTCTCCAGGATCCCTTATTAATCTCTTTGACTACTAAGAATAATGCGAGTAGTCAGATCTGTCTTAATGGAGTTGTCTAGAAGTCTTTTTAGAGTACAATTTGATGTATTTCTCTCTTACTCTACATCTGAGCCTGACCTCCCAGGTTCAGAGTTTTAGACTGTAACAAGAATTCAGTTAATTAAATTCCACCTCAAGGGCCAATTACATATGTGAGGTGTGAAGTCCAGGACAGCAATTTAAAAGATTGTCATTGCCATGGATTACTTTATGTCATGCCAAAGTGTGGTATCAATGAGGTGAAATGGCCTATAAACCACTCTAAAAATTTAACTTTAGCATAAAACCTATAAAATACATTTTAATATTTAGCATTTACAAGGTTATTTCACTTTCTGATATGAAAACTTGTCAGACAGGCCACACCAAAATGCCTTTCTTCCATCTAAAAAATTTCTTATATCAAATTTGCTCCCTGTCTCTAGCAGTTTCTTGCTCTGGACTTCCTTTTGCAAAACATCAGAAATGTATTGTTCTTGCCAGTTCTTTAGTCCAGGGGCTGGATTTTTGTGAAATTCAAGCCTCTCAATAAAACAATTTGTCTCTATCAATCTGTGAACTATCTCTCCTTTGAAGTTTAAGCTCACAGCCTGTTCAAAGCATTCTGATAGCATTAAAACAGGTTGTTTAAGGCCATAGTTTCATGACATACTTAATATGGATCTGGAGAGGAGACAGAGAAGACTTGGAAATTGACACAAGCTTCTTTTTCTGGCAGCAAAGCTGTTAAATAATTTCATCTCTATTGTCTCATTGGTCAGTTTACGCAAAGAAGAAACGAGACAGAAAAGGAAAGAGATGTAAGTGTAGGTAAAACATTTACATAAGCTAAGAACTGCTTTCTGCCTTAAGTACTGGCAGCACCTCAGCACTTCCAGGATACAAGAAGCCTCCATGTGGAGCCAGTAATTACCGACACAGCCTACATACAGATCTTGTTGGAACTAAGCCAGACAAAAGACAGATGAGCAACAAGACAGAAACACTGAATGAGTATGTTTGCTTTAAAAGATAAGAGAAAAGTAGATACAGAATATGATTGGACATTTTATATAAAAGTATTTTTTATTTTATATAAAAGTATTTTTTATTTATATAACATGGAATATTTTTAAAAATAATAATAATCAGCAGAAAATATCATGTCAAAACTCAGCATAGCGTAAACCAGGTTTGGTTTTATGAAATTAAAACAAAAACTGTAAGCAGTAATAAAAGTAAGTAGAGTCTTAATCATTCAATCACAAAGTATAGCTTGCTTTCTTGCATATCAAATAAATTGGTATTTGTGTCTAATCCTATAAGACGATGCTTTATTTTACAAGTCTTTATTTACATAAATAAATTAAATTTATTTAAATAAATAATAATAAAAAGAAAAGTCAGTGGTATATTATAGAAAATCACAAAAACTTTAGGCTAGGAGGGACCTCTGTATGCCCTCTAGTCCAGGAGCCTGCTTGGAGTAGGTCTTATTTCTGTGTCAGATCAGGTTGCTTGGGTAGATTTTGCTTTTGAAGATCTCAAGGACGGGGATTCCACAGCCTCTCCAAGCAGCTTGTTTCCTTTCTTATATAAGTGTACAGTATATTCTTTACTCCCTATAACTAGCTAGTATTCCTGTTGTTCATCATCAATTATGATTTACAGTTTTATGACACACTATGCAAAATGTATTTACAATGTCTTTTATGCAGTAGTTTGGCATAACAGTTGGTACACTGAAGCACTTAGGAAAAAAAAAAAAAAAGATTCTATAAATACATTTTGCAATGTATTTCCTAGGTGGAATTTTTGGTCAATGTGTTAGAACATTGTTGGATTGCTGTGGCATACAAGTATGATTTTTAAAATGCTTTTATTTTACCTTGAAATTCAGTATTTTGTTTATTTTATATTCACAGTGTAGTTGTAAAATCTGTCCTTAGTATGTATACATGTGCTACCTCCTTCTTAGTCTATAACAGGGATCTACACATGCCTATAGGCACAGTTATGAAATTAATCTTCTTTGTATGCCCAGAAAGGGGAAAAGAAAATATAGTTACATATTCTGCACTATTTTTTTTCAGTCTATGGTATAATATCATAATACTAAGGTTTTCACACAGAAAATTCTTCATTTGGATAAAACAAGAATGGTTTGGAGAATTTTGTAATTATGTATTTAAGTATACAATATAATGCGTCTTTATATGTGAGAAATAAAATGTCAGTGACTTTCCTTCTTATGGTATAGCTTTAATTTTGGTTCTGTTCCTTAGAAAAACATGGAAATACAGAATGTGAAGAGATCATACTGATATTCACCAGCAATCTTACATCATACTAATATTACTTCTCTAGTTCCAGTATTATTTTCCACCTAATCAGTAGCAGCCTTGTGTCTGATGGGATCAGGTTTATTATCAATACTCAGATCTTCCACTCTAACTGTGAAATAATTTTGAGATTCTGTTTCACTGTTCAGTGCAAATAAAATCTTTATGCACCTGGCAGAGTGAACAACTTTTACGTACCTGGCAGAGTAAACAACTCTGTATTTTTTCTGAGCCAGATATTTAATTATTTATGGTGTAGGATAAAAAATGGTCTATTTAAACTAACATTTAACATAACTTCAATGTGGAACTTTGAATAATCTTAGTTTCACAGGTTTTTAGATCATAATGTATTGTTTTTATTATGGAAAACAATGGAAATTTAAAGAATTATTTTTTTTAGCTGTGCAGATTTATAAGAATGGATGGAATCTCCATCTGACTGTTTATAAAATGCAAGAAGGTTTCCTAAACTGTCCCCAGAAAAGCTGTACTTCAGCTAATTGAAGATGGCCAGTCCTGATAACCAAATATTATTCTCCCTTATACGGAGTCTGTGCAACTACTGCCAAAAAGATTAAGCAAGTTTGTGTAAGCATTGGAAGCCTCTTTGTTAGTATAAATCTCTTTCACGATAATTATGGCAGTACCTGTGGAAAAGGAAGTCAATTTTTTATTATCATGATAGTTTTACATAGTGGGAGACAGGACAATGCAAAACACAGAAGAAACCAAATTAAAAAAACCCCAAAAAACAGATAGGTGAATGAATAAATGAATAAACCAATAAATAAATAAATAAGCCTTTGCAGCTTCTAAGCAGTTCTGAAAGAAGAACCGTTGTTTATCTCCTGCCTGTTTTGCTCCCAGGTGTACTTTTATGTATTTCTCCAGACACATCACATCTCCTGCACTGACAGTGGTAAACGGCACCTCCCTGAGCAGCAGGAGCTCGTGGGTCTCTCCAGGGAGAGATTCTGCATGACAGCTGTGGAGCCTGCTCAGCCTCAGCCCAAGGCTGAGACTGTGACACACTATTTGAAGGAGACTAATGTTGCCAGAGTTCTGGCAGCTCGACCTTAACACTGTAACCCCTCAGCCTGCACTCCTCGTCAAAAAAGACCCCAAAGTGCCCTAAATTCTTCGACAATTGCACTATGTCCAGATCCATTTAGCTAGTTTAAATCAAAGCAATCTCCACATAGAAATATGCTGCATTAAACTAATGGATTATTTGTTCCTAATTACATATACAAGTAGATAGCCAGTATTAATAATCTGTAAAAATATAACAGTAATTTTCACATTCATTAGCAAGCATTAGGGTATTGTAAAAATACATAAATATTATTGATTCTTAATGTTTGGCTTTTGTATTGCTGTTTTCCATGCTTGCCACAGTTGTCAAGGTCTGTCTTTTTTTACAGCTTGGGTGTGTGTGTGTGTGTGTGTGTGTAAAAAAAATCCTCTTATACCTAATGTATATTTGTAAAGTAGATGGCAACATAGTGTAATATTCTTGGACAAATGCCTTGGCGAGAGCTTAGAAGAAGATGAATCAGTGACTTGACCCAAAGATTATTAAGAAGATGGTATCACAAACTTAAATTTCTTATAGGTGGTATACAAGAATATTATACTTAATTTGTAAACTATTCTTTCATCTTGCTTTCCCACCAACACAAAAGCCTTTGGGTTTTCTGGAGCTTCAAGTCAACTGCTGTCACTACGTAATTTTAAATAAAGGTGTGATTAGTTACCCTCTGTCTGCTAACGTAATTGAAATCAGCAGTGTTTGCAGTTTCAGCCAGGATGTAAACTGTGTTTCCCTCTTTGAAGTAGGTGGAGTTAAAGACATTTATACTAACTTTGTATTGCTATCAACAGGTACAGTTCATCTGTGAATAGGTGGTACACAGAAATCAATCTTTATAGGGGAAAATGAATTTTCCACTTTACTAGCAGACTTTAAGAGAAAAAAAAAAAAAAGTTTGTTGAATTTATCCAAGAGGATCTGGTATGAAATATCAGAGGGTTTTCCATGGGGAGGTGGTGGGTTTTGTTGTTTTCTTTCCTTTTCTTTTTTCTTTTCTTATTTTTTTCTTTTTTTTTTTGTACTAAGTAATTTTCCACAATAGGAAAACTTTGCACAACCATGTAGACAAGCACTTAAGCACTTCAAGCATGTCTGTATTTCACCTGCGATGTAGTACAATTTATATCCTTTAATTATTTCCAAATTTCATAAATAACCCCTTTATGATAGGAACCTTCCTTCCAGAGGATCAGATCAGATGGATCAGGAGTGTGTTCTAAACTGCATCCTTGCGAAAGTGTCAGGTTCCCAATGTAAATGTTTAGACTTAATCTTTGGTAATAATTTAATTATACTCATATTTTTTCAGGTATCTAGAACTTGTGCCTTAATTAGAATAGTATTTTTACCTGACTTTAGGAGACCTAAAAATTATTATACATGTGGAGATACACTTCAGAATACTCTGAGCCAGCTCCTACAAGTAATATCATACTTTTATTTACCCTTGTATTTTATTAAACTAAAATGCTTACACTGATAATACATACTTTAATGTCCTTTCTTCTACAGGACAGATATAGACATGCTTTATTTTACATGGCATGAATATGTATCATTAGAATCAGCTGGACTATTTACATTGCATAACGTTAGATAAACACAATTCTTTGCTGGGCTTAACCATATACATAAGTCCCTAATTCATCACAGTTTTTTAAAGTTCCACTTACTTTAACTGAGTTACTTGTAATATTCAAATTATAAAATTATACAGAAACAAACTGCTAAAATCTGGCAAAATTATGATAGGATGACAATAGGCAACACACCTTCAACCATCAAGCAATGTTTCATGGATTTTGCTGCCATCATAATGATAATTAGTAAGTAGAACAGGTTATGCAAAAAACCAGTAATAATAATAATATATTATCCCCCCTCTTTCACAGTTATGGGAATACATTTGGTATTAATGCTAATACATTTAATTTAATGGATTAATTTTGAGTCAGTGCAGAAGTTATGGACATTTAGGAAATTATCAGTTTGTAATTCCATATGTTTAATATTAAAATAAAGTGTCTTACACTGGTACTCTGGTAGATGTCACTTCACAGTGAATTAAAATTGCTTCAGACCTCAAGAATCAAAGAAGGATTCAAAATTATTCTGCTATATAGTCACACTCACGGATATAATTAAAGGTCTGTCAGCACTTTCATTACATAAAGCCATTTTTAAGCAGTTTATAAGTTGGCCATGACATTTTTCTTAAAGCTGGAAATGGGCTGTGAGTTTCCTGCCCGGGAGTGATTTTTTGTTTTTTATGCATGTAATTGGAATCAGATTTTTTTTCCTTTGTTTCCCATCCATGACAAAGGGGTTAAAGGACATTTTCTGTTTTTTATGTTCCTCCCACACACACAAAAAAATAGCTCTCTGCTTTAATTTAGCACCTTGCAGATATTTAGGCACTGTTAGTATATAGGCAAATAAAATATATTCAGTGCATGGGCTAAATCATTGGCCCACAGACATGTGTATTACTTAAGACACAACCCAGGTATGGTTTTTACACACTCCTTCCTGAACTCTCCCAGTGTTTAGAGGCACTTTGAGGAATATGAAAATCTAAGGAAAGTTTGGATGTAGCTGTGTAGTTTTGGAGGTTTGGGAGAAAGAGTCTAGTTGTAACTCAGATGTAAATTACGACAAGACATTTAGCTGTAGGGCCAGACAAGATCCCTATTTTGCCATTTTCTAAATGGATGGTAAGTAGATGAGCCTGTTTCATTTGCCAATATAGACCTACTCTTAGTATACTTCACAGAGAGCCCCGTCAAAGATGTTTCCACTATAGTATGTGCTTACTGTGTTAGCTAGTACATAGTAGTCTAGGACCATTTAAAGGTACCAGTTTTGCCTGAGCTTAATTCCAGATAAGAATAAATTGATTTTCCATGGGACAATCAAAACACAGAATGAAATTGCTCAGCTATTAATACCAGTACTTATCCAAAATGCAGTATTATTTAGGAAGAGCTTCAAGAAAATTAAAGGATGAGATTATGACAGAATTATTTAAGGAAGGATAGTTCACAGATATGCTGTTAAATTGATTGTTGCGGGCTTTGGAGGACAGAGGCAAGATGAATGTATGCACACTGCCAAGCACTTTCTAAGGAGAAGGGAAAGTACTTGCTCATTCCCAAGAGAAATCATGAGATATCTGAAGAGGTTAAAGGAGCTCAGCATGCACATCCTCCATTCAGACAAACCTTTTTCAGTGTATGGAGTATTTCCAGCACTTCTCTCATCACCTTCAATAGCATCCCAAGTGGAGTCACAAGTTGTTCTCACAACTGAAAAATAAGCAATACGGACTTCATTTCCTTATAAGCAAGTGTCATAATAAATCAGGAAATACGACTGAAACACTAATTTAATTAGTAGTCAGAGTAATTTTTTAATAATAAAACTCACAAAGAATTAAATTGTTGGTGAGAAAATTACTCTAGCCTGTTCCACCTCTACCCCTGCATAAGAAGGTAATTAGAACCTCTCCTAGAGGAACTGCTTTGAGAAGGTCAACACCGTATGCTTAAAAAGACATTCAGAAAGTTATCAATAGCAGGATGTTAGTCTGTCTTACAAACATACCACTAGCATGGTATTACAAATTTTGACACACTCTCTACCTGGAAAACAATAATTAAAACTAATAGAGTGTCACCAGTTCATCTAAGACAGAAGGAAATTATCTGCCTACATGCTAAATGAATATCAGTAAATAAATTCAGTGGCTGAAGAAAAGAGAACCTCAGTCACAGAAGTATCATAATCATTATGTAGACGAGAAGCTTGACGTGAGCCACCAGTGTATGTTCACTGCCCAGAGAGCCAACCACATCCTGGGCTGCATCAAAAGAAGTGTGGCCAGCAGGGCCAGGGAGGTGATTCTGCCCCTCTACTCTGCTCTGGTCAGACCCCACCTGGAATACTTTGTACAGTTCTGGTGCCCTCAGCACAAGAGAGATATAGACCTGTTGGAAAGGGTCCAGAGAAGGGCCACCAAAATGACCAAAGGCCTGGAGCACCTCTGCTATGAAGACAGGCTGAAAGAATTGAGGTTGTTAAGCCTAGAGAAGAGGAGGCCCAGGTAGACCTTAAAGTGGTCTTCCAGTACTTGAAAGGGCCCTACAGGAAAGCTGGGGAGGGTCTTTTCATCAGAGAAGATAGTGATAGGACAAAGGGTAATGATTTTAAATGGAGAGAGGGGAGATTTAGGTTAGATATTAGGAAGAAATTCTTCACTATAAAGGTGGTGAGGAACTGGAATGGGTTGCCCAGGGAGGTTGTTGATGCCCCATCCCTGGAGGTTTTTAAGGCCAGGTTGGATGAGGTTTTTGTGCAACCTGGTGTAGTGGTAGATTCCCTGCTCATGGCAGGGGGGTTGGAACTTGATGATCTTTAAAGTCCCTTCCAACCTTAGTGATTCTATGATTCTATGATTATCAGAAAAAATAAGGAAAAAGTTCCTTCCACAGAAAATAAGGATAGTCACTTCCTCAAACGATTGGGAGAAACAAATCAGAAACCCCCAAACCAAAAAGAAACAAATAAAAAACACAACAAACAAGTAAAGAACGAGCAAAACACCTGACCAAGGATCACTTCAAACATAGTCCTTTCCACAGATGATTTACACCCAAGACACATCACAGGTATGAGGACTAAGGAAAAGTATTCAGCAAGAACCAGATGGATAAAGAGGTATGTTTTCCATTTAGAAAGACCATGGCAAGATGGATCTATCCTTACTGAGTAGTGGTGATGACCTGGAGGAGAAAACAGCAGTTCTCAGAAGGGAAATTCTCTGTTACAGTTTGCTTTGCTAGTGAAGCTAACTAAACAAGTAAAGAAAGACAGGGATTTGGTTTGAGACTGTCACTGTCACCTGTTGGAACAAGTTCAGAGTAGGGCCACGAAGATGATCAAGGGGCTGGAGCACCTCTCCTGTGAAGAAAGGCTGAGAGAATTGGGATTGTTCAGCCTGGAGAAGAGAAGGTTCCAGAGGGACCCCATAGTGGCCTTCCAGTGCCTGAAGGGGGCTTACAAGTAAGCCAGAGATGGACATTTTAAAAGGGCGTGAAGCAATAGGATGTGGGGCAATTGTTTAAAACTGAAAGAGGGTAGATTTAAATTCGATATTAGGAAGAAATTATTTAGTGTGAGGGTGGTGAGGCACTGGAATAGGTTGCCCAGGAAAGCTGTGGATGCCCCCTCCCTGGAAGTGTTCAAGGCCAGGTTGGATGGGGCTTGGAGCAACCTGATCTAGTGGGAGGTGTCCCTGCCCATGCAGGAGTGTTGGAACTAGATGGTCTTTAGGGTCCCTTCTAACCCAAACCAATCTATGATTCTATTAAGTGCAGTTGTTAGAAGTTGCTTTGAGGTATTCTGTGCAGAGCCAAAAAAAAAGTTGAACACAAGACTCAAGGAGCCACTGAAACAGAAAACTTGTTTTGATCATTTGAACACTGACTGTAGCAGCCTATGTTGGCTCATGTAAGGAAAAGCGTATTTACCCTACACAAACTGCTAAATACTATTTCAGATCTTGCAAATACTTATTGATTTGTTCCTCCATTTAAGAGAGTGAAATCTGGCAGTAATCACATATGTTTTTCTAAGTCAATAAAATCTTTTTTTTTGTTTAATAGTTTTTGACCAGCCTCTTGTGACTTATGCGATTTTAAATTATTAAACAGTCTAGCAAAATATTTTGCAATTGCAAGATGTATTTTTTTACCCTGGTCTAAAATCTGCATGGAGTTTTTTATCCAGTACACCACCTAGATGCAAGTTAAAGCATGGAAACAGGGATATTTCCTTATCATGTGTCTTCCGTATGTGAAGGGGTCTAGAAATAGCTTATAATTTAAAACATGAATCAGGTAGATTTAACTGCAATTGTTCACTGTATTTTTCATATTTTGTTATTATCTAAGCAAATAAAAAAAAATAACTGAAAGGAATCTGGCCTCCATTGTCTACTGTACTATTTAAATACTCATTTCATTTGCTCTCTGCGTTTTAATTTAGAACCTATTCAAAAGGGCTTTTTGTTATTAAAATGTGTGTTGCCACTATTGAATTACATGATCTGCATTTCCAGAACGAGGAAAAAATCACCAAGTACATCTGAGGCCTGGTCCTGGGACTAATTAGTAATGCAAAGGATCTACGCAAACCAGCCTTTAGATTTTGGAATAAAGTTGACGTCAGAGGAAGATTAGGCATAGCATTGCTTCACCCTCCCATGGCCCAACACTCCTAGAAATCTTCCCATCTGATAGTAGTGACAAAGTGGAGAACAGGGATATGGCTGATGCTGACGGAAACAATTTAATTTCCTCATTTACACTAAGAAGGAGTTAGCAAAGGGCTGCTCTGCACATGGGCAGCTATTTTAAGCTCACTTGTGCTCATTGAGAACTAAAGGAGGACAAACACATGAAGGAAACAATGCATGAAAAGCATAATGATAGTGATTTTTTAAATAATTTGATATTTTTTTTTCTAAATTAATGTATTTGCAATACTAAGTATTAAAGAGGAACATGATAGACTCCAGAAATTGTTCTTTGTTTTTTGAACTCCAGTCTTTGGAAGTTAAAAGTGGTAGGGGTTGTAGGCCAGTCTCAGAGAGCATATGTAGCCAAGAGAATGATGATTGCTAAGTAATCATTTACTTGTCCATTATGCTTATTAGGAGTCTACCAGTATCACGAATTGATGATGGGCTTTTAGGCACCATCCAAGGTAACTTAGGGTGTCAGATGTGCACTGCCACTGTACTGTGAAAGCAGCAGATACTTTAAAATGTGCAAAACAAGCTGTTCTCAATCCCACCTTTGGGAATATATATATATTTTATTACTTCATCAGTTCTAATATTCTAAGAATGGTGAACAATACTTTATTAATTAATTTCATAAGGCAGTTCATACTTTCAGAGTCTTGGTAAGAGGTATCACATAAAGCAGCTCAGTAAAATAAAAAAGGCATGTTTTGACTCTGTCACAAATATGCTGTGACACAGAGACTGGACAATGTTTTCCTTTTAAATCTATATGACCTTTTCCTAGATACGGTAATGTGAATACTGCTATCTTGAATAAACTTAATAAATTAACTGTATTGCATATTTTTATTT
Source organism: Apus apus (assembly GCF_020740795.1). NCBI lineage: Eukaryota > Metazoa > Chordata > Aves > Apodiformes > Apodidae > Apus > Apus apus. The sequence continues at coordinate 195,467,324 of NC_067282.1, forward strand.
AAAATTAATAGGTCGATCTATTATAAAAGTAATACCCTTTTATTACTCTTAATAATCAGTTATTACCTTCTCCAGTCCTTCTCCGGTTTAATTCTGTTTTCTTATTTTCAGGCCAACAGACTGATTGGCAAGCAAACCACACAGCTGCAAGGCCTGCTAACTTAAGCTTAAACTTTGAGTGTTCAACTCTCCTGAAAATCAGGTCAGACAGCTGAGGTCAGAGTCTGGATTGCAATCAGTTCCCTACTTTCCTAGTTTGGACTGGTTCAAAGAAAAAACTCAGATCGGCTGAATGAAGAAGTCTTCTCTGGCTTTAAAGCTTGTAGGATTATTGCTAACCATTTTTTGAATAACTTTTTTTTTTTTTTTTTTTCCAAAACACAAGGACTCAATTGGCTTTCTTCAAGATGGAAACAAGTGTAAATAAAAAAAAAACAAAACAATATTTGACCTTAAAAGGCTGACATATTCTCTGGATACATGTAACTTATATTGATGCAAGAGGTCATACTGAGGTCACTGTTATTGAGTACAACTTGCCAGAATTGTTTTGCTAAAACATTTTTGAGTCAAGGAAGATTGTTGCATTTGTACTGAAAACTTTTTGTTTTACTAAAACTTTCTGTAACAGAATATTTCTGAAATACAAGTGATTTCACTTGGAAAATGGAAAGTGAACATTTGTTTTCATTTATTGTATTACGTCATTGACTAGTCAGATGTAAGCACAGGGAAAATAATTTTTAAAGCATAAACATGAGAAATTTATCACAGTCAGTAAATACATCCAAAAGCAAAAGCCTGGGATTCTTTACTGAACAAACCATGCAGATTTTTCAGTCAGGAAACCTAATATTTCGGAAAATGTAAAATTTTCGCAAAGTAAAATTATAAATTGCAACTGCTGAATCACAGTTCAAAACTCTTCTCAGCTCGTGAGCTAAATACTTCACTCAGTAACCACCAAGTCCTCCGCTGTTCTAGTTCTGATTTCTACATTCTAGTAGCCCCTCCTTTGATTTAAAACACAGCATCACTGTGCAGATGCACAGGATTATGGGACACACTTTGCTGCGTTTTAGGTCTTCAAAGACTATTAATAGAATGGATTTAATTTTAAAAAGGTCATTATCATTTATTTTTTAAAGTAGTCTGGGTACTTCTTGTTGTTTAGAGCTATACAGGAAGCCACTATAAATTAGAAAGCTTATTAAAGAATTTGAATAAATAGGCTGCATAGCTCCAACCAAGTTTTGGGCTATAGCATTTAAGTTGAAGAAATATATAAAATAAGGATTTTAAAGTGAGTTATCTTCTACAAAAATCTATAGCTTTTATAATTAATGTATTGTAGGCAACTTCCCATGTTCAATTTTGGATTTGCATTGAACATGTTCATTTTCATAGTCTGATAATTCCATATCCTAAGCAATATAAGTATAGCATAGCGTAGTACAGATCCACTCTTTGGTTTGTGTGTTATAATAGATGGTGGATAACAAAATACAGCATAATGTATTTGTTGTGCTTAGATAATTGACTTTCATTTCTTCATTTACTCCCCATGTTTAATGTATAGACATGCATTCCTTTCCCACATTTTCATTAAAAAAAGTGCTGGGTAGGATTTTTATCGCTTTTATATAAATGAAACTTGAGTTTTATATCTGCATCTACATGGCTTCCCATTAAGTTGACCAAAAGAGAAAATCAAATTATTGCAGTATTATATTAGTCTTAACAGTTTGAAAAACAGCCCTTTAAAAGCAGATAATATCTTACATCATGAACAAAAGAGATGCTTGTTGAAGGCTAAAAAATATGTTGAAAAGAGTGGGTTTTGAAGTAATCACTGGAAATAACATTATGTTTCATTCATCTATTAGGAAGAACTCCTCAGGCACTAAGAAAACCAGACTTTCTCATTTTATTCTCTCTCTTAAACTCCAGAAGCATGACTGCTTTCTAAAATGTCACCTTTAATATTCTTTTTGTCACCTTTAATATTCTTTTACTTTTGCATTAGTGTTCAACTGTACGTAAGTCTTCCCATTTTTAAATATTCCTGGCCTAAGAAGATGTGATACATTGAACTTGATTGCGCTTTTTCATATTGATTCAGTCTCGTTACCTGTCCTACTCCTGACCATCTAACCTGCTTTTGTTACTCCAGAGTTTAGTCTTATCTTTATGGTTTGCAGCACTGCTATTCCTATCATTGGCCAGCACATTTGAATTAATTATATTTTTCTCAAGAAGAAATGGGACACAAAACTAGGCCAATTATGCACTGTTAACCAACAGAAACTCATTCTTACTAGTGGTCCCAACTGTTCCCTAGGCCTCTGTTTAAAATTAATCCATCAGAAAATCACATGGAGGATGCTCAAGACCCCCCTCCAATTATTTAAAATCATGTCATTAAATCAGACAAATGCTGGCACTGCAACTCAGCAGGCGCTAATTTAACCCATATGCTTTGGGTCTGTTCCTACATCCTTTTGTCCTAGCCAGAATTTATGCAAGAATTATTTTTTTTTCCTGTAAAATAAAATTGTATTACAAAATAACCATACAATTTTAAGCCAAATGGGTTCTAAATGGAAGCTGGATAAATATGAAAGAACCCTTTAGCTCAGCAAAACACATAATGACTTCTTGGAGACTAATATTATAGGAAGGAAGACCCAAAAACTGCCAAAAATCTGGACACTGGAGCACAAGCATGGAAGTCCAGCCACCATGGAATTATGTTCCATAACAAAAATAATAAATTCCTAAAGATAAATGACATTATTCTAGAAATACCATATTAAAAATATTAAATGTGTGCCTTCATCTCAGCCTCATAGTCACCTTTTTTGTCTTTCTACACTCTTCCATTTCTTCTTGCTTTTTCCTCATTTCAGTTAAAGTTTTTTTGGGTTTATTAGAATACTAACAAAGAAATAAGGAAAAAAAAGTTTTCCGGTGTGGTCACAGCCAGTGACATTACTCCATTGGCCATTTACTATGTTCTTAGACATTTTTCAGTCCAGTAATCCCAAAAAGATGATGCAGAAAGTACTTGCCTGCACACACAAAAAAAGGGATCTTCATTATTTATAGTTTCGATTTGTGTTGTGATTGTGCCAGTGCACGATTGCCAGGCTTATATGGTCTTTTTTTTTTTGGCTATTGTTTTTGTCTCTGTAACAGCAACTTGCCATCTGGAAATGCTAAAAGTGCATAAAAGAAATAGGATTTACATGCAGAAACAATAACTCCCTTCTTCAAACTTTCTTCAGTCTGGGCCATGCTTTTGTATGCAAGTCGCTCTTCTCAACTGTCATTTGTTTTTTGTTTCTGTAATTGGTCATCACCATGAGACTCAAGTATATAATTCTGTGAATGCTTCCGTGTATTAATGAGTACTTCAGCTGATTAAAGCATGGGCCTCTTTACAGTTCAAACTGAGACTTTTCTTCATTCTTTACAAGTGAATTGGGAATTCTAAACAACTTTTATTTAATAAAAATCATAATACAGTATTGCAAAAGCAAGCTCATGCCTTGGATTATGCAACTTTTCTATAAATTTGACATTCTTGTCCATATTGTAGAACTGAGAACAACTTGATAAAGGCATGGCTACAAAATGTCATGCGTGAGTTCACAATCTCACTGCTCCAAGGGAGGAGTTCCCTCAGCCACAGAATTTGGGATCTCATCCCAGGATAACCAGTCCTTCCTTTTTAGAGTTTCTAAGCTCTTGCAGCTTGCTTGCCAGTAAAGTTCTTGAAGCTGTAACTGGCAAAGGCTTTCTCTGCTGCCTTCACAAAGCATTTGGTGACCATTAGTCTCCTCTCTCCTTGATCAGTTATACACTTACTGGGTGATACGGAGATACCAAATGTAATAATAGAGGAGACTGAAACTGAAATTAAAGTAATTGATAAATGGCAAAAGTCCCAAAGGCAGACTGGCTGAACTGACAGTATGGAAAGGTGAGAGATGGATACTCCACAGAAGTGACAGGGGGAGCAGAGGCAACAGTTCATAATAGTGGAAGAATGAAATCTAAAAGGGCACAGGCTGTGTAAGTGACACATTGCTGATGGATGGATTCATTTGCATAGTTCTCAGAAAACATCAGACAGAGCAGAGAACTCCTTTAACTGAAGAATGAGAAATATTCCTGCTCAGTTTTCCTGCTCAGTTTTTAAAATGTGACATGGCTAACAGAGCTGTGCAGTCAGGAGTCTGTGCATGCAGACCAGTATCAAAATTGCCCATAACCTGGACATGTAATGATAAGTTCAAAGTTAGTTCCCCATTTCTTTAAAAAGAGGAATACACTGAAAAAGCAGATACTACAGGTCTCAGTCAGGAAAAACTCTTAACCCCTATCAGTTGCCCACTCACCTTCATATACTCACAAGGGAGGTATATGTTACTAAAAGTCTAAAAAATCCCCCTGTATAGCTGCTCTCCCCAGTAGATCATTAGAGCAAAAACCAGATCTGAACATTTTAGTTGTGTTAGTTAAAATGTGACTGAAACGTGTTCAGTTACCAAAGCAATTAATGTAGTATAGGAACCCATACAAACTAGAACAACAAATCTATATTGTAATTTATACAACTTTTCTGAAAATATTTACAGTTTCCCCCTCTCCTCTGAGCAGCTGTAAAGCATTCTTCATTCCCTTCCTGTGCCTAGTGAGATCCAGAATGGAAAGCATCCTCAGCTTTGCCTTAGGGGACACATGGCAAGACACATTTGTGTGATACTCATACCTCCATGACCACGAATATATGTTATATAGTCAACCAAAGCTCCCTTTCTGCTTAATGAAGCAAATTAGGCACTCTGAGCATGTGGTTCATAAAGCAAATAGTTTATACACCTCACAATTGTCTGTTTTACTCCATTGAATATATAATTACAGCTAATTTAGCCACAGTAAGGAGCTTCTGATATAAATAATCATCCTATGGTACTTCAGGATTTTTATAGAATCCATTTAGTGGCAGCATTTTTTTTTTTTTTATTTTTTTTTTTTTTGGTCTAGGCTGTGATTTTCCAAAGAATTTCTCCTCTATTTCAATGTTGAGTTTCTAGTGAAAATGTTTTGGACTGAGTACATACTTTTATAAATGTCATATTCAGCTACAAGTAAACAGCTTAGCTACAAGGTAAATTTCATATGTGAAAAGAGGCCATGGAAATGGTTGGAGTAAATTGTCTCTGAAGACTTGCCACTCTTATTGTCTAATCCTCTTCCCCTCTCCACAGGACTTTTATGGCACAATCTATCTCAAAGCAAAATTCTACTTTAAAATCAATAGTAAGAAATAGGAAAAGTTTAACAAAGAAACCATCTTTTTGGAATAAACATTGTTTACAGATAATTCTTTAGTCTTACTTTAGGGTCAGTTTCATAATCCAGAGCTAGTTCAGAGGTTTTATAAATCATTCACTATCTGGATCCACTAAAAAGAATGTAGTTGTTTCAGCTAAAGCATGTAGCAGAGAAAAATGAAAAACAAAATAGTTAAATGAGCAACATGCTTTTTTTTTTTTTTTCTTTATGCTTTTTTAAAAAGTACTCTTGAAAATAACATACAGTGAGCTAATGTTAATCATATGAGGACAGATCACATAAACAAAACCTATGTAGTAACCTAGTTCCAGACTTCAGAAGGACTGTGAATCCTGCTAAATTTTCATTTTTATGCTTCCAAACCATTTTTGTAGTATAACATTTATTTTTGATAATGCTCAGAACTGTAAATCATTTTACTTTACAACCCTTGAGTCTTAGGATTTATGAACACAGAAGAAAATCTGTTTCATATTTGTATGCTCTACTGTTTGGAATTACATGCTAGTAGAATAAAATCTGCCCTTATACAAATATGATAACACAAAAATATATGAAGGTCCCTTTCCCTAGGTATGACTAGTCTCAGTTGGGCAGATCTGGTGTGCTATTTTACTTGAGCTATATAATAATAAATAAAGTTCTTGGCTCACAAGAAGAGAAAGGCTATTCGAATATATATGAGCCATATACTTCATTCTGTTTCTGTTTTGTGACTGTAATTCACTATAAGACTTAAAGGCTGAGGATCATGTGTTCCTGATTCAACACAAATTTGTATCACCTTTATTTTTAGTGAATTCCCAGTCTGGGCACTCTTTGCCTTAAGTGTAAGTTCCTCTCTCTGGTTCAGATCAAAATGCTATGGTTCACCTAAGTTTCTGTTTTCCAGTGCAAACTAGTACACATTTCTCACCTTAAAAAATGGGATATTAAGAAAAAAATTCACAACCTCCTTTAGCTGAATCCAAAGGAGTTTGTTGCTTTTTAAGTACAGCACAGAAACCTCAAGTTTCTCAAGTAAATGTAATTGCTTTTTCTGTGTTAGTACAAAAAAAAAAACCCTCCATATAGGAATAGGTCCAAATTATTAAAAGGGGTTTTTTCCTGTTCTTAATACACTTAAAAAAATAAATACAAAAATTTCAAGAAAGATGTGTAATTTATACATACTTTTTTTACAGAATTAGCATTCTACAATGTTATAGACAATCAAGATGATTCTGCAATAGCTGAATTATTTTATAAATATTCGTGATCTTTTACAAGCTGAAAATTTAGGTCTGTGTGCAAGGAGGATAACAATCTCAGAAGTCTACTAGGTATGTGTTCAAGTTAGCATAGTGAAGACAAATCAGTCTCTGAAGCCAGCGACACGTACAGGAAAATGTCAGTCTGTTCATTATATGGTCTCTTTTCTTATGGGATTTCACAGAGAAGATGAAAATGTGGTTACTTGAGATTGCTTTCAATAACAGTTCAAGAATATATCTTTAGACTTAGACATATCAACCATCCTCCTGCTCTGAGCCAAAACAATTTCACAAGAGTACTGTGAGCTGCTCAACTCAGCCCTGGATTGATTAGATCAAGCAAAGAAAATTTAGGAACATATGATAATAAAAAGGAAAAATTTCCTGGGTGGGTGATATTTTCCTATTTCTTAATGTTATGAGAAGACTAGCACCAGCTAGGAATGTTAGTAGCATTTCTGGGGTTTTGATGGTACAATGTCTTCTATAGGAAATTCTCACATACTTACAGAAATCCTACCAAAATCTTGAATTTCATTCAGACACAGAGATCTGCCTAGTTGTCACTTCATTGCAATATCTTAACAGGAAAATGCATGAAACATACTTATTTTACAACAGAGTAATTAAAGTAATTGACATTTTCAATCATCCACATAATTAGCCAAAAAATCCGTTCTCGAGGCACACTTTATCTCTTGCAACATATGTGTGTTACTGTGTTCCATGCTGAGCAAATGCCCTAATACTTACATTTGAATGACATTCCTCTTCAATAATCCATCTGCTCAAACGATGTTTCAACCAGTGGCACTCAAATTTAGTTTGACAGACCTAGCAGGCTATGTCTTTATTCCACGGAGACAACACTCACTGTTTTCCAGATGGGTTTAGATGGACTTCTGTTTATCTTTGTCTTTTCTCAAGGAAAATGGTGGGAAAAGGGCGGCGTAATGTGCAGTAGTGAAGTCCAGAAGTCTTTTCTGGAGAAGGCTGACACCACATCAGTTTAGTCATTTTCCTGTGGGTGTCTCCATCCAGACATTCTCCATGAGAAATCATGAAAAAATATGCAAAATGTGCAGCTCTGTTGATCATGTAGGGCTTTTTTTTTTTTTTTTTTACTTTTTTTTTCTCTCCTTTTCTTTTTCCCTCAGCATGTTTTATACTCTATATTAAGTTTCTTCAAGATATGGATCTCTTGCAAGAATTATATAGAAAGCTACTAAAGTGGTAGACACTTCAGGAATCATTACTGAGATGCCTAGGCCTTAAAATTACTTTGACTGAATTCAATTTTTTCTAATACAAAATGTTCTAGGCAGCCAGAGTGTTTATATAATAATAATAATAAATAGCACTTGATTCAGTGGACCAGAACCATAGCATGCCAGGGGCCCACGGGTACAAAATATAGACTGAGCTACAGAGTACAGTCTAGGATAAGAAAAAAAGGCTCCTGACACATGGTAAATCACAGGGACACACTATAATAAAGTTGTCCAGCAAAATTTCTCTAGTAATTTTCAGCTAAAGGGTAATTGTGATAGAAGGGAATGAGGTCAGCCTTGTATAGTTGTGCAGAATGAACACGCTTTCATCTGCCCTGAAGAGGGTAAGCAAAGACCTGGGAGTCATGGTGGATAACAGGCTCATCATGAGCCAACAAGGTGCCCTCACAATCAAGAGGGCCAATGCCATCCTGGGGTACATTAAGAAGAGCACGGCCAGCAGGTCAAGGGAGGTCATTGTCCCCCTCTAATCTGCCCTGGTGAGGTCTCATCTGGAGTACTTTGTGCAGGTCTGGGCTCCCCAGTTCAAGAAGAACAAGGAACTACTGGAGACAGTCGAGCACAGGGCCACCAAGATGATTAGGGAACTGGAGCATCTGCCCTACAAAGAAAAGCCAAGAGAGCTGGGTCTGTTTAGCTTAGAGAAAAGGAGGCCGAGGGAGGATCTCATTGATGTTTATAAATATCTAAATGGTGGGTGACAGGAGGATGGGGCCAGATTCTTCTCAGTGGTGTCCAGTGACAGAACAAGGGGTAATGGTCACAAACTGGCATACAGGAGATCTACCCTAAATATGAGAAAAAACATCTTTCATCCAAGGATAACAGAGCACTGGAAAAAGCAGCTCAGGCAGGTTGTGGAGTCTCCATCCCTGAAGACATTCAAAACCCACCTGGATGTGTTCCAGAGTAATCTGCTCTAGGGGATCCTATTCTAGCAAGGGGGTTGGACTAGGCGATCTTTAGGGGTCCCTTCCAACCCCCACCATTCTGTGATTCTGTGATTTTGTATTGTGCATATAAAACGGAGAGAGTGTATAGTAAGGATTTGCATAACATAGTTGTTTTTTGCAGCCTAGAAAAAATGTTGAAGCAAAATCTACATTGGCTGCTACAGAAGGTTGGCTTAATACCTACTAAGAGAGGCCAGGGCACTTGTTCAAAGAGCCCCAGTACCTCTGGCTCTTAGCATAGCTAGCACAAGGAGATATAGCCAGGCCATGTTTTGAGAAGCAGCTGTGAAGTGAGGGGTTATGCAAAAGGCATGTATTCTGACTCTCATCTTGGCAAGGGTGACTTCCAGATACTCAGTTCCATTGTTCTCCACCTAAATAAATTCAAGCTACTTGAAATTTATGCAATGAGGCCTAATTTTTCACAAGAAGCTGGTTGAAGAGGCATGCTGAAGCACAAGAGGAGGCACAGTAATATTACTTTGGGTTTTTTGTTTATCTTTAGCTGCCACGTAGCATGCCATAGGATCTGCTTTTTGCTTGTCATATTAACCCACAGTCTTCTACTGATTGTGTCATTCTAGCTTTAGTGTTTACAACATAGGCAACAGAAAACATAGGGAAGGTCTTTTTTAAAAAATTATATTCCTTGTACGCATATTTGTACTTGTATCACACTGTTGTGTAACTGAATAAACTTGGAAGATCAATTCTAATTTGCCTGCTGGTGTAGAAAAACCTGGTTTACATTCCCATTATTCAGAAATACCATTACTGTGTAAAAGGCAATAGAGAAATTTGTAGGGTTTCTCAATTTCAGACACATGCAATAGACTTTGGGCTTCTCAAAACTCTCAAACAGGCTGAAGAAGAATGATCTTACTTGTTTGGGTATTTCAGAGTGTGGATTTCTGTGACTGTTAGCTTGTTCTATGTTTTGCTTATTTCTTTAAGAAAAGAAAATGAGCAAGATCTCATTGAAATACACTTGTGATTGATATAGTAGCAATTTTAAATTTCCAAGATATTTGAGAATGGATATGATTTCTTTTTATTCATTTATTTATTTTAAAATAAAATAGTGATATTGACTTAGCATGCCTTATGGAAAAATCAGGTTCAGAATGTAGCATGTTAAATGAAGAAATCAGAGTTTTTTAGCAGTATTCTAGTTAAAATCCACCAAAACTGCAGAGACTGAAAAGAAAAAAGTGAGTAAGTGCCTTGTGGTGGGAATCTTTCTTTAACATCTTTTTTGAAATATTTTTGAGCATAAAACCCCAAATATCTTCACACTATTTTTTCCAGTGTTCTATTTGGTGAAATGTGTGCTGGCCTCAGTAACAGTAAAGTACAAAACCAGGTGAGCAGATGAAAACAGTAGCATTAATTCTTACTTCTGGACCAGAATTATTTTGGTATTGCAGTCCTTGGCTGAAATGTGTTTTATCAAAGCAACAAAGAACCATCAGAACTAAAGAAATCCCACATTTAAAGTTAAGAAAGGGTTGAAAAAATAATAATTTTGTCCTTGAAGCAAAATCAAGGAAGTATTGAATCAAGGCTTAAATACTGTAGATATAAAAACTATGTATGAGAGAAGCTGAAAAAAATTCTCATTTAATTGAAAGACAGAAAGATACTGAAGTAAAATAAAACCTTTGCTGGCAGAAGTTTTCCAGAATAAAATGAGTATGGGAAAGGTGACATAAGAAATGTGAGTAGCTGGATTGAAAGCATATAGAACAAACACCAACTTCTGACACTATTTTAGAACCAAGAAAGACATTGGGGCTTTAAAGAAACATGCTGAAACAAGGAGACAAATTTCATATCTGTTCAAAATAGATGAATTTTCCTCAACATTCTAGCATTGTTCTTCAGCCACAGCTCCTGCTCATATTGTCCTAGTTCTGCTGATTTTCAACAATAAGCACCTGCCAAAATCAACCTGAAATCTATTTTGGACACAAAATATAAGATTACAGACTGAGTTAGAAGAACAAAAGCAAAAAAATGCTTTTAAAATTTCAAGAACCATGGTATTTTGGATTCTATCCATATGAAATACTGCTCTTTTTCAAATATGTGAGAGCATTTACTGGTATTAAACAGCTCTGGGAATTGTCACTGTCACGAAGGAGATTAGTGTGTTGCACTCTCCTTATGGTATTTTCAACTTCTGAACCAGCCTGTGACTAAAATTTTATAATGAAAAACGTTTGCAGTACTAATGCTGATCTCATTTGTCTCTTAAATGTTAAATGAACTTTAACCTTATGAATCTAAAAACTCTTCTGTAGAAACAAAAATCTGATCATTTCTACATAGAAGGAGTAAATATTTGGCTTACTAGTGTCCAAGCAAAAGTGTCTGTGAAACAGCAAACAAACAGGTAGTAGTGTTATCATCTGTTTTTTTGCATCTCTCCCTTTTCCTTTTAATCTTGTGAGATTCAATCTATTAGTTTCATTTTCAGTCATATTGCTAAATGCAAAGACATAGTCTCCTAAATTTTTATTTACTCTAAAGAAAATCTTACTATCTGTTACTCCAAAACTGAAGTTTTTTAACTAGATATATGTGAACACCTGTTTTATTAGATAAAATGAGATGGATTGAAATATTATATAATACTCTCTTCTGCATGCTTTGCATTTCTTAGTCATCATCATCAACAACTGCATTTTGGAATTCAGGACATTGAGAAATGAAGAATTAGTCTGCTTTAAGAATAACTCTTAGTATTAAAGCTCAAGTCACGCTGCTGACGGCTAATGAAAATGCCTCTGTGTGCATGCTTTTTTGAGGAAAGTGAGTGGGCACAATGGTAAAAAACTGAAATACAGGAGGTGTCATCTGAACATCAGCAAACACTTCTTTACTGGGAGGATGACTAAGTACCGGCACAGGCTGCCCAGGGAAGTTATGTGGTTTTCCTCCTTGGAGATGTTCAGAAGCCTCCTGGACTTGGCCCCAGACACACACGTGGCCCCGCATGAGCAAGGAGGTTGGACTAGATGATCTTCAGAGGTCTCTTCCAAACTTAACTGTTCTGTGATTCAATGTGATTCTGAATATATCATACATTTGTGCTTCTGTTTTTCCACCCTTACTGGAAACTCCTATTTGCTCTCTGTTTCCATGATGCTTTAAATAAGTTGGTAACTAGTAACTGTATACAGCAATTCCCTTTCAGCCATAACATAAGATGAAGAATTAATTACTCCTTATATCATTTATCTGTCACCAGTTCCAGTATAATAATCTGTAGTGAAAACTCTTTAGACTGAGTGAAAAACTAGGCAATTCTGATTAATAGATATTTTGGCTATGAAAATAAAGCCTGGTCCAAACCATTTGTTTTTCAAATATTGTTCCTAACTGCTACAGTAAAGTATGAGCAGTGCAGACACAGTTGTATGTGTGTCTTGTTTCAAGTTCCTCTAGAACTATGTTTTGAAAAATGCTTTGGAAGTTCAGTCCAAGAAGAAAATATTTTTTAAAAATATGGTACTTATTTTAACCTTTTGCATTGGAAATCCTTTGAAAATTAATCTGGACAGTTTTGGAAAACCAACCAATGCTTAACTCTAAGGTTTTCCTATTTGGTAACTTTAATTAAACACTAACATGAACAATCTGAAACTACTTTAAGTCAGAAAACCCAAAAAGTAAATAATTCATCTCAATTTCAAAATTATTTGTTCCAATTCTGCTGGTGGTGGATAAAGATACACTTTGTTATAATGAGAATTAGCTAATTGACAACCTTTTCTGAGCATTCCAAAGACAAGTCAAAATCTGAGTGATCATGAAGTCTGAAGTTCCTCCTCTGTAGGGAATACTGTCAATTTAGGTTATGTTTGAGATGTGTTAGAAGAAAATGATTGGGATGTTTTAAGACTGTCATTGTGTATTACTACATCATTGGAGTTAGAAACACTGTAAAATTGCCCCTGAGTCAAAACTAATGACGGAATTTTCACTTCTATTCTAGATTCAGTAGCACCCGCCTGATCTGCCTTTGTACTCCGAGGGAAACTCAGCAGTACCTGCTCCTAAATGTTAATAGTAAATTGTCCCATGACTGACTTGAAGCATGCCAGACAGGATGCTTGCTTAGGAACATTCCCAGGGTCCCATCCTAGGAAAGTCTTTGGGTCATTTCTTGAAAGGCCATGATGTATGTCTCTGACACAAGGCAGCGAGGGTTCTTGTCATTCATGTTTCATCAGTTACAGAGAAAAGGGTTTGGGAGAAAAAGCATCACCATTCAAATGTTTCTTCAAAAAATTTAAGGATCAGTTAGCTGTGGATTTTTCAGTAAAATAAAAAGTTTTTATTGTTAAAAGTTTTATTTCCCCATGGAGAAAACACTCTTTCAAGTTGTCAGTTCACACCTCTCTTCAGCAGTCTGAGAACTGAATATGCTCTTATTTGTAATGACACTAGCACCTGAAAAAAAGCATAGGTAAGTACACTTAGATAATTTTCATACATTCCTTGAGATCAAAAACATGATCTTCTGATTTCACACGCATGTCATATACTTTAAAGTTCACATTTATAAATACAATTTCTGTGGAACGGAATTAAATAGAACAAGGCAGCAGTCCACTGTATTACCCAAATAAAGTCTTTTGGGTTCATATAGGAGGTACGTTTTCCATGTTTTAAGCCCCCATGTTTCAAGAAAGTAAAAATTCCTGAAGTGCATTAAGGCTTGTAGAACCATGGCTTATTAAAGAGACTCCTGCCTACTTCTACTGTCAATTCTGCATAAACTTCTGAAGAGTTTTCTTTATTGAAGTACATTATAATGGAATAGGATCATGCTCTATTATGCTCTATTTAATCATGCTTGTGGAATGTCTTCTGTAAAAAGAAGGTATTTTGGAAGCTAAGTCCATGGAATGAACACAGTTTCCAAATCTGACTCTGTCCAGTGAAGATCCTAATCACAAATGTGCTTAAATGATTGAGTAGAAAGAAAATTCAGAACTCACTTGAGTCGGTGCTGAATTCTTGCAAGTTGCCAATAGTTTGGTAAGATTTTTTCCTGCCAGCAGCAATCGGATCATAAGTTTGGCCTAGGTCTGAGGCAACAGCCTTGATCTTCCCGAGTTTCATTGAGTATGGGATAAACAGATCAGCCATAACCTTAGCACCGAAGAGAAACAAAGAGGCTGGAGGAAGTGGGAATCCTTCTCAAGGCAGAGAAAGATAGCGACATCGTTATAACACAACATCTGAGCTGATCCCCACTGTTAGAAATTCTTCCCTCCAGCATTAATTGAGTATTCTAGCTGAACACCTCATGTAGGCACTGACTCCCATGCACTGGACCAAACAGCTGCACCAGTTTAAGGCTTTAAACCCCTCATCTTTCTGCTCTTTTTGTCTGCCAGAAGTTATGCAACGGAACTGGGGTAATAGAAGCAAAAGTATTTATGCCTCAGTACAGATGAATTGGTGCAACTCCACCACTTCAGAAGTGCAAATACTTATTTCTTCTGTCACTCCTTTTCAGATCATCCAACAAATTGGTAAGGTAAAAGCCACCACAGGTAGATTTGCCAAAGGTTTCGGCCCTGTTATTTTTAGTGACTCATCTAAGTCCCCTTATTTTTCATCAGTTTTTTAATGTTCTATTTTTGTGTTGTTTCTCTCATAAAGACATCAGTCCTGATTACAAGTTTCACTGAAAAGATCCAATGACAGCACAACTCACGAGAAAGGAAATTTCCAATATAATTTACACAGAGATATCTTTCTGGTATTATAATCAGAAAATGAATAAAAACTCAGTTTGTATATCCTTGCAAACTCATTAGGCACTTTATTGCAAAAGGGAGAAAGAAGTGATATTTGTATTCTCTATTATATTAACTCTTGTTCAGCTACCAAGAAGTCAGCTTCCAAAAAGCATGTTACTGCCAAGCCCCTCTCAGTTAAAAATGGAGAGGTACACCAGGAATTTGCAGAGGAAAGAGAACAAACTGAAGCTGGTGAACTGTTTTCTCCAAGTTCAAAGTTTTATTATTTCATTCTCAGAATATCTACACTTTAATAAACAAGATTAAAGATATATTCAGGGCCTTTTTGCCACAGATCTAAAACACTTGGACAAAATGAAACACATTGAGCCAGGTCCTAACAAATGTTCCAAGGAAGCAACAACAGCTTGTGCCAGCTCAACATGTAATATTTCCTTTGGATGCTTTTAAGCATAATTTACATTTTTTTATTTGAACATCTAGCCACTTTCTGTCCTCAAAGTGTAGCTAAACTAACATTAATATCTGAAGAGCAGGAAAAGATGTTTCAAAACTGTGTTCAAACCTGCTCCTGCACTTGATGCTCAGAACAACTGAATGTAAATTTGTATATTCTCCTGCTTCCTTTATATGGAATTGCTTAGAAACGGAACACAGTTGAAACAAACACTCCAATAAGCTCCTTGAAATAACCCAAAGCCAGACATTTTTTTGCTACAGGGCTGCAAATGCTTAGGTCGTATTACAGTTGATAGCAGTTTGTTTTGTTTGTCTGCCATAGCTGCAGATGACAAAGATCCAAAACCCATTGCCTTGAATAGGCTTTGGACTGACTGTGGGGAAAGGATTTCCACTGTAGATAGGAATGCTCAAAACATAATCATTTAAGGATACAGTTTCAGAAAAATCATTCCAGCCTCTCTCTCTCTCTCTCTCTCTGTGTCCTGCATACACACACATTTACTTAGGATCAAATTCTCTTTCCTTTGTTCATGTTAGATAACTATAAAACCGCAGAAGCCATTCAAAGAGCAAGGTGCAATCCAATGTGAATAAAACTTTAAATATTTGCCTAGAGGTGGGAATTCTCCCTTCAGGCCTTGTTGAAAAGCTATCAAACACACCCTCAAATGAGGTCATCAGATTCCCACATGTTCTTTTCATGCAACATTGTCATCAAAAACCCCACTTGTATTAAAATCACATTAAGTTGCAAAATCAGGTACTCCATGGCTAGAATATGCCAGAACTGGAGTTGCCCTTTCTTTGCCAGATAGAAACAGCCTAGCCTCAGGCTGGCTGTACTTTTCCAGGACTGTAACTCACAGATGCAGAGTGACTGTCCAGACAGCACTCACCAACACATACATGTCTCAGACTTCCTCAAAACAGCTTAAAACAGAATTGATTCAGTTACCAAGAAAAGAGAACTGAGGCACAGCAGCCAAGTAGCTTGCTGCTATCAATCATTTATATTCAACTTTCAAAAGAAAAGAAATAATTTAAGAGGGCCAGGGGTGCATGAGAGGAGAAGAGTAATGGGGAGGGAAAGAGGAAGAGGGAGAAAGGAAAGGGAGCTCTGACTGAGTCTGTGAATCACTTTATTTTTTTCTCTGGACAAAAGTTCAGACTTATCATGAGCAACTGAAGATCTTCTGAACTGATAAGTTAGGTATTCCAAGGAGAAAAAGAGTAATTTTCAGTTTCATCTTTTCTTTTTTATCCCCCCCCCCCATAATCCAAACAAATCATAGTTAAGGGATTTATTAAATCCACAAATTTCTATGCTAACCAGATACTTATCTATCAAGATAGTATAGGAATCAACTTGGAATGTGAAAAAAAAAATGAATAAATGAAATAATTTTTGCAAACAAAGATAAAATGTCATGCTGAACACAGTGAGTACAATTTCCAGAATTACCTTAGGTAACACAAACTGAAGACACATAAAGTGACTGAAGCCCTTACAAGGTAATTTGGTGCATCTATCAAGACCTGCCAGGGATTCTGTACACTTAGATGCTCTTCCTGGCTCTGTCACTGGCCCATCAGATTAATATAGAATAGCCACTTCTATTTCTGCATTTCTAATGCCTTTTGGATCCATTTTAGGATTGATGCCAAAGAAACACTGAGATAAGTTTCACTCAATACTTAAAAATATTTTCCCCTAAAAAAAAAATAAAAATGAGAAGGGTGCAGTTTTAATGCACAGGACCACATTATTAGGACATGTGATACATGACAATCGCTGGAGCAGACAGGCAGAGTAACTTCAAAGCTAAAATCACTCTCACAAAGACACCCATATTGAAATGCCAGGATGAGTGAGGTAAATGAAGATGTAGTCAATGGAATCTGGAGAGCTTTCTGGGCTAAGACCCAAGCAGTGCCATTTGATATACTCTGGGGTGGCCCACCTTGCCTCCAGATGCCAGAAGGATAAAGATGTCCCAGAAGTGCTGCATTGTATCTGCCAGCTCCATGAAGCTGAGTTACAACATTAGATGTCCATGTTTAGTCAAACGAATCTTGCTCCAAAGAAGTGTTTACTTTGAAGATACTCCCTTTAGGATGAATTGAATATTCCCTAGGCATCCCTGACTACACTCTATAAGGACGTGGTTCAGTTGCCCTAATATTGGGGTATTTAGTGCCATTGAAGATGCCTTTGTGTGCCTTACCTGGACTCCAGATAATGATCCAGAAGGTCACAGTGTTTCCATGTGTCCTGTGTCTTACCTGTCTTACCCATGTGTGTATTTGGGATGCCCTAGAGCAGTCATCCCAAAAGGCACTGGAAGCTTGTGTTAGGTTAATAAATGCTAGTGACTGTAATGGGATTTGAGGTGCTTACCTCAGATGTGGCCATTTGCATTTAAATGTCATAGGCTAAAAGTTGGGTCCTGTTTTCCAAACCCCAGTAGGATTTACACTTAAGTATCAAGTTTATCTGCATGGGCATAAAGACAGCTCTGTGAATGCACAGAAGTGGAATATGTGACATTTGCAGAATTTGGGGACAGCAAATCAAAATATCTAACATGTGATGATAATCTACATTAAAAAGCAACAGAAATGTAGCTTCTAGCATTAAGGTTTTGTCTGTAAATTCTACCTAGAACTTCATTTTGGCATCAAAGCAACTTTCAAAGTCTGATCATAAGTCATTCATGGACTAACGACCATTATTCTCTCTATTAATGGACCTGTTTGCAATTTCAATAGAGTTTTAAGCATCTAAGGTAAGAACAAGTGTCAAAATTTCGCAAAGTGTACTTCAGTTCATAGATGTTTTCCATCATTCTAGACTCCTAAGTTGTTTTTTTTACCCAGAATTCTTCATGAAAACTTTATTCAGAAATACAAATTTCCTGCAATTATTTTCTTCCATTTCTGACTCCTTATAAAAATGTATGCCATAAATGTACTCCCATACTTATCTCCCCTCTCAGTAAAATAACAAGAATGGACTGAGATAACTTAAAAAGCTCCTTGTGTTCTTATTCTATATATTGTTTTGTGAAATAGAAGACTGAAACCAAATCTTCCTGATCAAAAGCCAGTGTATCTATTGCATCCTGGGAACAGTTAAAATTACAAAGACACATGCTTTCAGTACTATGTATTACATGTGAAT
This sequence comes from Apus apus, assembly GCF_020740795.1. Taxonomy (NCBI): domain Eukaryota; kingdom Metazoa; phylum Chordata; class Aves; order Apodiformes; family Apodidae; genus Apus; species Apus apus. The sequence continues at coordinate 195,485,609 of NC_067282.1, forward strand.
TTAACATCTGCCTATTATTATAACATATATATTATATAGATATATATAAAACCAAACAACTATTAGTGCTTCAAATTATCATCTTGCAATGCTGGGAGATTCATTTTGTCTCTGGGGACTTTCAAATGTTAGACTGACGCAATTCTTGTTCTTAGCCAAGTAAACTTTGTGCTACTTTCTTTGTTTCATTATGTATAAATATGTATATGTGTTGTTTATAGACTGTATATACTAAGCAAGGCCAGGTCTGATACACAGCTGTTAAATTAATCTTTCTCTATGTACAGGGGATTTCAGGGAAAACTGTTTTTTTATCAGTACTCTGACTCTTCACTGTGTTTATTTTCTTGTGTGGTAAAGCTTTAAGGCCAGGAAACACAAATGATAAATTAAATCTACTATTATGTAACAGGTTCAAAAAACAGAATATTAAAGGTAAAAGAAAGAGCACTATAACTTAAAACTTATATTAAAGTGTAAAGTTCACAGCCTTTAAAACATAACTCTACAGCTTAATGCATTAACTGTTTGGTACAAGAAAGACCTTTAGCCTATAAACTGATCCTTCAGCAACCTCCTCTTATGCAGCTAGCAATGCACAATGATGTCAGTTGTCCTGCCTATGTCTCACCTCTCCTGAATGTGAAAGTGAGAGGAGTTTAAATGGAAAAGGTCAGTGGGTGCCTCTCAAATTGTGAACCCAGATTAGTTTGTGAACAGCTTGCACACATCAGAACAGCAGCAAACCATGCTGGTTCATGGCCTGAATTGCTATTTATAACATTGTGCCATTGGTAATTTTCTACAATTATTTTTACCATGAGGCAGCACAAACCAAAGGTGTTTCCCTTACAATCAGGGAAATAAAAACTCAAAGTGTTCTGAACACAAAGACAAATATTTAGTAAAGTAACATCTGTATCTTTCAAATATGGAACAAGTTCTATTTCCAGATATGTTGTGTGGGATTGTTGGAAGGAAATAAACAATCAACAAGGAAGCCTATTCAGTAGGATTCATTGCTAACACCTTATAACACCATAGAAAATGCATTGCTACAGGACATGCGAGACTAATGTTCCCCTAGGAGAGAAGCTGTGAATGGAGCAGGATCCTCAGAGCACTGCAAATGCACCTAGACAATGAAGACAACTGAGTCCTGTACATTGTTTCTTCACTTTTTGCAAAGAATTCTAGACATTTCTGCATCTCTCCAGATGTAGAGGTGTTCTATGGCAGTGTACCAGGCATATTGTGCAAAATGTGCAAAATATATTCTTTCTTCACTATTCTTTATCACCCTTCCACTCAAGAAATGCTTGTTCAGAGGTGATCTGGATCAGGGGCTGTACCCATAACAATCCTGAGTGAGACAGGAGAACAAGATCAGGAGCTTCAGAGCACATCCAATCAGCCTGCATTGCACACTTAGCAGACTGACCCAGACTTAATAAAAATAGCCAATGGATGGAGTCAGATGCCTCTGAACAATAATTCTGAAAGCCTGTGTACTGAGCAAAGATCCTGTGGTTACAGGAATTTCACGTCCCTCTGCTTGACATCCACACCCTAGATTTCTCTCCAGAGCCAGGTGGTTAACGTCTTTCTAAGAAATCCTGCAGAGAGATCTGGCAGCTCCCTCTAAGACAGTTTGCACCAGCAAAACTCTAGTAATTCTTCTCCCTAGCCACTAATTATAGAGTAAAGCTTCCTTTTGCTTTCTCTCATTGCAACATCCTTCCACTTGAACCTAGCTCCAGTGTATAAAGGGGAGGTTACCAGCATGTGGGATCCCCTCGAGGCCTTCATTGCAGTACTGTCTTTTGCAGAGAACAGGTTGGGAACTGGGAGACCGGTGGGAATTGGCTGACCCACAGAGTATTGGGTGAAACAGAGAAAATCACTCCACTAACAAGTACATTTAAGAAAATAATAATAAAAAATAATAGAAACAATAGAAATAATAATAATAATAATAATAATAATAATAATAATAATAATAATAATAATAACAACAACAACAACAACAACAATAATAATAATAATAATAATAATAAATGTACCTAAGCCCAGGAGGGAATTTCAAGCACTAAGCTCTAGTTTCATAGGCATTCTCAACTGTAGTCTTGAGATTTATGCCAAAAGACTTTGGTGCAAGAATCTCAAACAAACTGCTGTCTAACATTTCTTCTTAACTGTCTTAATGCTGTCAAGCCAGTTTCAGAGCCAGTCTCTGTCAGAGTACACAGGGTACAGAGAAGATACTAACTCTGCATTGTGAATGCCACCCTCACAATGATGGCACTTGAATTTTAGGTGGTGGAGTGCTAAAGTTAATCAGACCCTCTTACCTGAAATGTAAACAAATCAGTATTTATTGATTCTCTGAGCATCGCACCTCACTAAGTATATATATATTTTTTTTATGATTACACTGTTTTAACACTTTTTCAAGGAAGATCATGATTGCTGGTAGCAAAATTAGAGCGGAAAGGATCTTTACAAGTAGACTACATCATAAATTTAACAGATAAAATTTGTAGAACTCATTGTTCTTCCTGCAGACATGTAGGGAACAAGAGGTCATTAAAGTTAGTAGTTTTCCATTCTGTCTATCCATATTGATTTTTGGATTTTACTGCTTTAGACTTTTGAAGCCAAGTCGTACTGAAATCATGATGTGCCATACAAAGCAGAAACTGGAACATGCTTATTTTTTTGGCTCCTCACAGTTAAGTAGGTAAAATCATCCTGTTTTAATTACAAAGCAACTGCCTCTCCCCACTATGTTTAATGTTTTTTCCCCTAATAAAGTGCAAAGGATTATTACTATATAGGAAAACGTACATCATGTTTTGACAATGAAGAAATACTATTTCCTGTTCAGCATGTGTCTAAACATTGTTCAGTTTTCTAGTTCAAATAATGCCACCGAGTCAAAAGCAGCTTTTGCATAGCAAGTCTGAAGTCACAGGACATGAAAAATGGGTTGTAGTGGTCTTCTTCATGGTAAAACTGCATTTCATTTTATTTAATAAAAGTAAGATGAGCTACTCAGATACAGGGTATGTTCTCCATTACACTGGAAATATCCTTACAAACTGAATGTCCCCCATCATGTAAATTTTCATTACATGTTTTTGATTTAGACTTCTAAGTGCCAATTGATGTAAAAGATATGTCAAAAAATTCTCACAATTGATGTAAAGCTTGTATCCTGAAAGTGCCATTTCTTGGGCTCAGAAAACACATCATTCTACTTAGAAGTGTTATCTTCTTCTGCAAACACAAATGCTATGGGCATTCATTCAGAAGAAAAGCTGTCAGAGAAGAAGATGTTCCTTTCTGGATGTCGGTCTTGGTGCCAGATCATAGAGGCAAAAATGTTAGATTCAAAGCTCCTTAAAAGTTTACTCCTCTGTCTGGAGTTGGCACAAATAAATTTACTTCTCTCAGTCTGTAAGCACACAGTTCACCTGAGAAGCGTCTCCATGCCCATTATTGTTTCTGTGTTTCACAGGAATCCTCCTTGTATAACATGCATAAACAGTCCTGGAGAAGGAAGTAAGATTTGTAATCCTTCGCTGATGTCCAGAGTGGGAAATCATATTCCTTTCTTCACATTCAATAAATTATCAGAGATTTACCTTATCAATTAAAGATAAGATATTGACTCTTTCAGCAGCAGGAAAATCACTGAACTAACATTTCATATCACCTGAAACAATGCTTCAACTGTTGCTTTGTTAATGACTCTCTTAATCATAGAATCAGAATAATTTAGGTTGGATAAAACTCTTTAACATCACTGAATCCAACCACTGATGTCTGTCTTGATTTGTTCTAATAGGGATGGTTTAAGAAGCTTTCCAAGCTGTGATTTCTAATCTCAAATATGGTGAAACGTGAGCATTTGTAATACAAAATCTCTCTTTTCAACAAATATGCTGTTAACAGATATCTGCCTCCTGCACACTCTGCAAACTGGTTACAGGTGGGAAGGAAATTCTTTTAAAACACTATAACAAAGACTTAAAGTAATTATGTATCGCCTACACAGAGAGATCTTAAGAGATCTCCAGAAAATCATCCCAGAATCACATAGGTTATTAGAAAGAGGGCATTCTTCAAGAAGTGGAAAATGTTTTAAAGCAAGAGAAGTGGAATTAAGCACAAACTGGCAAGTCTAGAATAAGATAAGCTAAAAATCACTTTGTTGAATAATTGCATGAGGGATAAAAACTATGAATATAGCTTCTTTAAACATATCAAAAGCAGGAAGCATAGCAGTTTGTCTTCAGGGTTGATGGAGGATATAAAAGGTATAAAAGAATTTCTTCAACAAGACGCAGTCATAGTGGAACTACTATGTGAATTATTTGGATTGGTGTTCACTATAGAGGGTTGCAGGTAAGCTCTGACACTGAGCCTTTCCTTATGGCGGACAAACCCACGGAAATAACTCAAAATGAAGAACTCTTGGAAGAGTTTTAGAGTTCTGATGATGTTTTTATCATTGGTAACATGAAGAAAGTAAAACAGTTTTCCTTTGAAAATTCAAAATCAAATTATATTTCAGATTGTCAGAATTGTCCAGATCACTTAGGATGCTGAGAGGCTAAAGGTGCTGAACAAAATGGTGTGTTTTCAAAGAGTCTGTCAGGAGAAATCCAGGAAACTGCAGACTAGTAAGCTTCTTTTGTCCTGCACCAAGCAGCTGAACTGAGTAGATATCCACATGAAGTTATATCATGTAGTAGGGAGAACTGAACATGAGACTTGCTGCGAGAAATCATGCTTCATTACCTATAATTTTGGTTGAAAGAAACAAGGATTACAGGCGAGATATCTAATACACAATACCAGGATTTTCAAAGACATTACAAAAATTTCCTTACCAAAGTTCTTACCATAACAGGAAAGGTTCCCTCAAAGATTAATGGTCAGTTAAAAGCTGGGAAACAAATAATGAGAACAAATAATATGAAATGTTAGTGATGGTAATCCATTAAGATCTGCACTTCAATACATGTGCTTAAACATAAATGGCCTGGAGTGAGGAGGCATACAAAATCTTTCCTGATATACATCTTTCCAAGGCAGTCATTCCCGAATCTGACTTCAGAGAGCTGAAGATATCATATGACACTGGATGATTAGATATTAAAGGGTTAAATGAAAATTAAGTGTTGGTAAATACAAAATGGTTAAAAGAAGGTCTAGTTGCTCATATGTTATGATAGACTTTAAATAAGCAGCTCTCAATGAGGAAAGGGATCTTCAGATCATTGTTATTTCTCTACCAGTTCAATGATCATCAGCAATCAGAGGAAAATGATAGTAAAGACAGAATAAAAAAACCTCATACCACTGTAGAAATCTGTGGCAAACACAGGCCTTCTATGCTATGTAAAGCACTCCTCAGCACCCCCCTCTTTAAATAAATATAGTAAAACTTGTAAAGGTAAAGAGATCTGTGACAAGGATGATGAGAGTTAAGGAATGCTTTCCATATGAGAAGATTTTAAATAGACTAGAACTCTTCTCAGAAAAATAAGGAACTGAGAGTGATTTGATATATTGTAAAATCATGAACGAGCTGGAGAAGGTGACTGGGGAATAATCATTCCCTGTATTTTATAACACGAGGATGAGAAAGCACCAAGTAGAATTATCAGCCAGTAGATTTGAAGGAAGTAAAAGGAGTACTACTTCACACAACACCTCATTATATTGTGGAACTTGCTGTCACAGATCACTTCCATTGCCAGAAGTGTAAATGGGTTCAAAAACACATTATACAAAGTAAGGATTGGAAGATCTATCAAAAACAATAAATCTAATGATGTGGTGCAATCTTCAGTGTAAGAAAGGCCCAACCAGAGGTGACTGGAAGCTGCATGTCTGTGCAGTTACCAAGGCATTTGCTGACCGCTATCACCAATAAGATATTGGCACAGATGAATTTTAAATTACTGAAACCAGATGGTTTTATATTCTTAACTTTTGTCACAGTTTCAGTGAGCTCTCATTACCCTGAGCACACTTCCTGAGATACATTATCCCTGTGTTCTGCCTTTAATGACTATCTTCATTTGACTTTATTTATTTGGGCCTATATATTGCACATTCACATCCTGATTTATCTTTTGACCCTTGGATTATACCCATGAAGGGAAACTGACATTCATTTTAGGTCAAAATAGTCCAACCAGGAACACATTTCTCCCTCTGAGAGTGTATTTCCCTTTCCCTTGACCACCTAGGTTTTTAAATTAGGCATATTAATTCTATAGCAACAGTGGAGTAGGACAAATATGGATGGTAGTTTTAGATTCCCTTGAATTTATGAAAACAAAAAAGGAAAAAAAAATAAAAAAGAAGCAAGAAAAGAAAAGAAAAGAAAAGAAAAGAAAAGAAAAGAAAAGAAAAGAAAAGAAAAGAAAAGAGAAGAAAAGAAAAGAAAAGAAAAGAAAAGAAAAGAAAAGAAAAGAAAAGAAAAGAAAAGAAAAGAAAAGAAAAGAAAAGAAAAGAAAAGAAAAGAAAAGAAAAGAAAAGAAAAGAAAAGAAAAGAAAAGAAAAGAAAAGAAAGAAAAGAAAAGAAAAGAAAAGAGAAGAAAAGAGAAGAAAAGAAAAGAAAAGAAAAGAAAAGAAAAGAAAAGAAAAGAAAAGAAAAGAAAAGAAAAGAAAAGAAAAGAAAAGAAAAGAAAAGAAAAGAAAGAAAAGAAAAGAAAAGAAAAGAAAAGATGAAGAAATATCTAGAAACAAAGAGTTAAACTGTGAACACTAAGTTATAAACTAAGTTTAAATAATTTATGATAACTGTTAAAATTTGAACTGCCCAACAACATTATTATGTGAGTTTTTTCATATGTCCAACATGTTACCACAAGTGAAAATTTCAGTCTCTCATTTTATTTTAACCCACCTTTCTAGCATCCTAGGTGTGAGTAATATGAATAAAAACCTGAAATTTATTCATCTGTTAATTCCTTTTCTTGGCATTGGATTGCAGAAACATGCTATTAAGGGGAAAAATAATCACAGTTTAGAACTAATTTAACTGAAAGTACAATGAAGATTTTCTCATACGTTGTAGAGGAGAACCAACAATCGAAGTGGAAATTGTCATGTTCAACATATTTTCCATCATATGCACTGCATTCTATTCTAGATATTATATGGTATCTCTATACAGATAATTCTACAAAAATGATTCAATATGACATGCTCAAAAATAGAAAAAAACTCATAGTACTACTAAACACACCAAAAAAATGTAGAAGTCATTAACCTGAAGATACTGGGTTAATTTAAAGAACAGGAGAGAGCAGTGCAATATCCCAATCAGCTGTATCACTTTAAAAATGGAAACTAAATGTATCCAAAGGATAATAAACACAATTTATTTTACTATTATGGAAGAAAAAGACAAACTGCAATAATGTAGTTTAGTTACACTACAATGTTACCAAGTAATATAAGACCACGGCCCTTGTAGATAATAGATCATCACATTATCTTTGTTGGTTTCAATCTCTTGGGCATGCCATTGGCCTCATCTTTTCCTGTTTGATCCAGGCACATCACTCTCCTGAGTTCAGGAAGTCATATGCTTTCCTAGATATATGAATAAGAGATGTCAGCCAAGTAGTTTTCCACTGCACTGTAACATCTTCTAGCTCATTGTTAACACCTTCAATGGCACTCTTCTAATTGCAACCCCAGTTCAACAGGGAACTGGTGAACAACCATTTTTTAAGGAAATCTGTTTCCTTCACTAAGAGACTCATGTTGGAGCAGTTTGTGGAGGACATGCTCGAGCAGGGGAATACTGTCAGGAGAACTCCTTCTGAGAAGGAAGAAGCAGCAGAAACAACTTGTGATGAACTGACAACAAGTCCGATTCCTTGTCCCCCTGTACCTCTAAGGGGGCAGAAGACAGAGAAATTCAGGAGTGAAGTTAAGCCTGGGAAGAAGTGAGGGGTGGTGGAAGGTGTTTTTAAAATTTGGGTTTAGTTCTTATGTTCCTCCTCTGATATAAATAAAACTAATTTCCCCATGTCGAGTCTGTTTTGCCCATGACAGTAACTGGTGAGTGATGTCTCCTCCTTACCTCAGCTCCCTATTTTCCCCAAAACTGGCCCATAAGCCAGGTAATATCTTGAATTCTTTCATGTACAGCTATAATTTCATACTTTGATGAAAAATATTTACAGAAAAGTGTCCTGATTTTCACAAGTTCTGTACAATAATTATTTACCAAAGTTTTTCTAGATAAAAAATTAAGCCAAAAGCACACAAGACTCTTTACATGATTCAAATTAAAATTACACATATTTGGAAATACTGGCATATCTTTATTTGTTTGTTTGTTTGTTTAGTATCTATTGGTGAAGGAACTTCTGTGAGAGCTATATGTACTATGTCAAAATAAAGAAAAAAGTATGCTTTGATAATAGCCTGCCTGTCTTGCTGCTGGGATGCAATTACTTTGCTTTTCAGTCGGAGATTGAGAAAAGGTGTTCCCTTTCAGTACTCAAATTTCATGACACACTCCTATTTTTTTCCTGTCACATGGGAAATCCCACACAAGGGAGAGGATATATATGAATACAACTTGCAGTTACTTTTAGATTATGATTACCACGATGAAACAAAAGAAATTTCCCATTAAAATAAACCACATGTCAGATTTCAGCTCAGATTCAACCAGTTCTCAACTGAGGAAATACGCCTTAGCTGTAGATCACGGAGTAAATACATATCTGCTTTACTCAAAGTGATCCACAGAGAAACAAACAGAAATGTGAGCTAGCTCTGACTAGGAGGATAAACAGAAAAGCTTTCCAAGAGCAAGTTATCTCATGCTTTTACCAATAGACTCCTGAGAGAAAGAGATGAACACATCTCCTTGCCTTAGGCAATGCTTAATTACCTTATATGAAAATCTACTGTGGACTCAAGGCCAAACATATACAGAGAATGCTGGACCTCATACTGCTTAGGGTATTCCTTGTGGATGGATATAAAGAACATGAAGAATTGCAGCTTACCACAAGGTCTAGCAAAATATAATGAATTTCCTTTGCCATAGCTAAACACATTTCTCAGAGACTTATATTTATCCAATTGGAAATAACAAAAAAAAAGAGGTTTAGGGAATAAAGAAAATACTAGAAGGAAGAAAAACATAAAGAAAACTCCTCTGTTACAAGTGATTAACTTCCTCCATCCTTTAATAAGGGAAACCAGGGAGGTATGCTATGTGCTTACCATTCAGTTTAGTCCCCTCAGACTGACTCCTTCTCCACAAAAAACAATGTTGAAGTGCTTAGGAATATTTTGATGTGCATTTTTTTCTTTAGTACTTCATTGTTTTAACAAAAGGAAGAAGTTTTTCATAAGTGTATGTATTAACAAATCTTCTTTGGGCAAAGTTTCATGTCTTCCAGGAAAAAAGCTCAGAGCAGGAATTATTATTATGCTTTCCTTATTTATTTATTATTTTTTTTTTCACTCCCCCTTGATCATACTCCATCCTCCATTTCATAAAACTTATTTGTGTCTTGACTTAGACATTCATTAAAATCTACGCAACGATTGCTTTCAGGTCAGCCTACTTCAGTGTAATTCCATAGATACACACTGGGGAATACAGTATTCCAGAAAAAAACAGGTGAACTAACTTTCCTGACATAAGAAAAAGAAGTTTTGAAAGGCTGACAGGTTTTCAGGCCTGATTTTTTAAATGTCTTGGCTGTAAGATACATCTTGTCCTTCTTGGATGAAAAGTCAAGATTATACATTTGCTAAAATATTAATTTAATTAATGAGTAAATTATATGGGCCTCAGGTGGTCATCAAATGTTCTTTTCTCAGCTGAAGTAGTTGACCAGCTTCTAGGGAGTTTTTCTATGAATGGGAATATCATTATCCACACATTTCATTGCAAAATAAAGGATAGTTGGAAGGTTCCTAATCTATATGTAAAGCTCCCCTTCCATTTAAAACAAGCCCTATACAGTAACAGAACTAACAGCAAATATATTTATTGTCTTCTTCAGAAAAAATAAACAAAAATATAAAATAAACCAGCTTATACATAATTGCATTTCACTGTAAAACTCAATAACTAAATTAATCTCTGATTGGAAAAAAAAAAAAAAGGTTAATAAAGGCAAAATTACTATTGTATATTTAATGGGTATACAGCTGTGTTTCAGTACTTGCTGTCTTAATTGCAAGGCTACACCTGTGAGTAGTTGGATGACAGTAAAAGTGTCTCCATTTCTATTATGATGCCAAGTTTACATTTCTTTGAAAGGTCTGCTTGGCAACAGTTTTATTTATATATTCGGCACAAACATACATGCATTGATAAATATATGTTTTTAAACATTATGTTTATTACATCTTAAAAACACACACATGCACTCACTGATCCTTTTTGGATCAAGATTTGATGAATATAAAATTTTTACTTTTTAAGCAGAATCTGCACAAACCACTTGTGCTTTGGGAACTCCTTTGATTCCCTCCCTCAGGATGCTTTATGCAACTTGTTTAAGTACCCATTTGGTACAACTAAGATAATCAGCTATATAGGCAAGGCAAGATACAGAAGTCATTTAAGGAAGAAGTATTTGTCCAGTAAATGCTTTCAGAGATAACTTCTGTTCATTTATTGATTAAAAATAATTTCTTCTTGATTATTCATACTAAATGATCTAATTTTTTTCTCATGGTCTTCCCTATGTATCCCAATACAGGATGTGCTGTGGGATGTCAACAGCCCCTCTGTGTCTTGCTAGGTAGATACACTTTATGTCCTGTAGGAGAGATTTCACTCTGGATAACTTATTCCATGCTGTCAGCCCTGGAATAGCAACTACCTCCAGGGATGGTGACTCAACAGCTGCCGTGGACAGCCTGTTCCAATTCTGGCCAACCCATTCCATGAAGAAATTTTTCCTAATACCCAATCTAAACCTCCCCTGGCACAACCTGAAGCCATTTTCCCTTGCCCAATCTCTTGGTACTTGGGAAAACAGACCAACACCCTCCTCGCTACACCTTCCTTCAAGGTAGTTGTAGAGACCAAGCAGGTAGTCCCTCAGCCTCCTAAACAACCTCAGTTCCCTCAGCTGCTCCTCATGAGTCTTGTGCTCTAGACCCTTCACCAGATTTGTTGCTCTTCTCTAGACTCACATCGGCACCTCAATGTCCTTGCCGTGAGGGGCCCAAACAGTATTTGACATGTGGCCTCACCAGTGCTGAGGACAGGGGCACAATCATTTCCCTAGTCCTGCAGGCCACACTGGTTAATAATACAAGCCAGGATGCTGCTAGCCTTTTTGGCCACCTGGGCACACTGCTGGCTCATGTTCAGTTGGTTTTCAACAAATACCACCTTTCTGCCTGGCACTTTCCAGCCACTCTTCCTCAGGCCTGTAGCATTGTAAGGGGTTATTGTGACCCAGGTGCAGCACCTGACACTTGGTCTTGTTAAATCTCATACAATTGGTCTCAGCCCAACTATCCAGCCCACCTAGATCCCTCTGCAGAGCCTTCCTACCCTCAAGCATATCAATAGTCTGGCACAACTTGGTGTCATCTGCAAACTTACTGAGGGTGCACTCTATCTCGACCAGATAATTGATATAGATGTTAAAGAGAACTGGCCCCAAATCTGAGCCCTATATAGCTAATTTAGTAATTTTTCTACAAACACTTCCTCCATAATATTTGTTTCACAGTTACTATCTTTTCTCCCCAAAGGTCTAATCGTTAACATGTTTAGCAAACCTTGGAGCAATCGCTTTCTGACTTTGGGGATTGTGCTGTTTCAGACCTGAAGAAAAGCATCTGTGCCGGAAACTTTGTTTATCCAAACTATATCAGCTGCTCTAATAATGGTATTCTGTTACAGGAAGCTATCTGTCTCAGTGAGGACACAAATTCACCAGGAAACATATCTGGTTTTTGGTATCTATTAGTCTATCTTTTAGTTTTAGCTCAATAGTAAAAAGGAGATGAAACGTGACTAGCAGCTTCTGTAGTGCTAACAGTTAACACAATATAACTGACAACTAATCATACACCACTAAGAATAAATCATTCACAACTTTGTGAGTAACCACTGAAATTTAATGTATTCACAAATAGAATAATTGATAATTAAAAGTAAAAATGGAAGTATACAGATGTTAGTATCAGTGATTTAGAAAACAAAATATTAACTTTTCAATTAACAACTCAGCCAAGCTTAGGCTATATAAAAAACCTGGGGGCATCATCACTACAATTATAGATGGAGCTGTGTGATTTCACCTTTTTTGGTATTATATTTCAAAAACCCTTTGTTGAAAGAAATGGCATGATGGAGACAGAAGTGATGAATGCACTGAAAAATTGCTTCCTGTCATAAATGACTTTATAAACCTACTGGGAAATTTTTCATGTCTGCATCTGGTAGATGGTGACTAATGCAGGATAATCAAATTAGAAAACATTCAGCCAGTAGGGACTAGTGACCACACGAAGGTCCAGCGACAAAGCAAGATTAGAAGTTGATATGTGTAAATCACAACTGATTCTAATCAGAAGCAGATGCCTGATTTCAGACAGGTCTTCATGGACAAGATGTCAGAAAAGATTAGAAATAATTTAGTAGATGGAGACAACGAAATGCAGACTACATTATAGTACAAACAACTGACAGAATTCTATGCAAGTAGGTATGAGTAGTTTAAATGTACGGTGTCCACTGAGAATATATATATAACAAAAAATAAACTACCTTCCACCTGATGATTGTATAATTTAAATGAATAATATTTAGTGTATACACCATGCATAAACATATTTTGAAAATGTGGAATAGAAGATTAAATTGGACATATGAGATAACATTCCTTTTCTCCAATTTCTGTGGGATAGACCCTTTAGAATCAAGCATTTGTTAATAATTTCTAGATAAAAATATGCCTGAGGATTACATGTTTATATTTATCCTAAGAATATTGTAAATTTACATTTTTAAATATTCCTGCCAGTGAATATCAGTTTAAAACCACAGAAAAACTGCAAAATAAACTTGTGATATTTATTGTATCATATATTATTTCTATAATTACTGATGTTTGCTTTTCTTTTAGAGGTAGATCATGTATCCGTGCCTAATAAAGAGTATAGGAGCTAAATAAGGGCACAGTAGATTTTTTTCTATTCTAATAATTTTCATAGTTTAGGGATACTGAGTATAAATATGTGTCTCCATCAGTACTTTGAAGAATAAATACAAAACATGAAACACTGTGTTGTTCACGTAGGCACAGAGAACTAAATGCAATGAATTGCATGTTTTCTTTCCTATTAAAGGTTTGCTCGCAGAAGAGAATAATAAACTGTCTGTAAAACCATGAGAATATTTTACTAGTGATAAGCACTCCTGTGAGTTGAGATTTAGAGAAACAAATACAAAACCCTACATGGGCATAAAAGTTCTTCTGAACCAAAGAACAATTTTGACAAACTAAGTGTTACATAATGTTAGTGAAAATGTCAGTCAGAGTCTTTCCTGCAAACTGGGTAGGTGGGTAAGCTTAATGGAAAGGAGTGAGCTTAAATAAAGTTAAACCTTTACTTTTGCTGACTGAAAAGTAAATAAATAATAATAATAAATCAAATGGAATCTTCCACCAATGTCTTTTAGCTAAATGTTCTTCATTGAGTTCAATTGTAAGATCTTCAATACAGCTTTGGACATAATGCAAAAGTGTGTTTTGACTATCACATTTATAATATGCCTGGAATCCTTGCAGGTAAATGCAATGACATTTGAGTAAGTACTCTGCGCCACTAAAAACAATGTCAGTAAGAGCAGGCTCAAGCTGCTGGCTGCTATTAGAGCACTTGTAAGTCATGTACAGTAAACAGAGTGTCACTAATCCAAGGATGAAATCATACTCCAGTGCAAAAAATAGGAACTCCATCTCGCCCAGCCATTTACAATAGTTTCTTAAGGATCAAGATGAATGTTTGTATTTGTACTGTTTGTACAATGACTGATATATTGAGAAGAAATGGAATGTGTGTGTATATAAAATATATTTAGAAGGATAAATTCATGACTCAAAACACATGTGTAATTAACATCTAAGTCCTTTTCAGCTTCTGAATGCAAACACTTAGGAGCAGGATAAATTAACGAAAGCAGAAAGTATATTACACACTCAACAGGCAGAATTTTTGAGCATAAAAAAGCCCACTCCTTTGTTAATTCTTTGAATCAACAACATATGCTGTTTACTTATTGTTGCATCTTGCAGAAAAAATAAAGTTGGCTTCAACAAATAATGAGCAGATGAATTTTGAAGAAAAAGGACTGTGCGGCTAGAATTACGAATACCAGACAGTAATGCCATTATACTGTGGGCTTAAGGGCAAAATAATAGCCTGCCAGGCAGACAAACAAATTAGCTGATGATGGACCTCCCTTCCACAACTAACCTTTAATCCAAGACAGCCATTTAACTAATGAGGAATCCTCCTCTTGTACTACTATGATAATATGAAAGTGGTGTGGAACTGATAAGCCGAAAAGAGTCATTGAAGCTTTTGAACTTTTACAGAAGTGCCTTTGACATCAGCTAGATCAGGATGTGAGGACTCTAGCCATTTGAGTAAGTCTCCAGTGGTCTAGCCCCTAGAAAGTCTCAAATAACTTCCTTAGTCATAATAGACAGTTTGGCCTGACTTACAAAATAGACTAGCGTGTAAGTTCAACCCCCACTTATGATTGTTAGTGGTTTGAGTTCAACTCACTTGGCTTAAACCAGCTTAAATACAGGGGTCTAATCTAAAATAGTCACATACAAATCCTAAAAATCTTTCAGTTTCTGAACTTTCCTTCTGAAGTTCCTAAAATTATGCTCTAAGACGTGTTCATTTTGAGTTATATATAATAAATTAGCTCAGTGGCTATCTCATACTTTATTCATTTTGGACTCAGAAAACAGGAGGTTTACAACCTCTGACATCTGTTGACCAGCAATTCCAAAGTATATGCAAAGCTTCACAGAGGTAAAGGAGGATGAAGCACTGCCATTCTTCTACACAAACTATTTTCTATGTGATGGTCATATAACAAGGAATACAGCCTTTTTTTCTATTGTCACATGATACAGTTGAACTCACTTCACATTACTAGGAATAAGTAGTAATTATGCTATGTAGTAAGCTTTTTGGAAAGAGGGCAAAAAAAGATAGAACACAGATTTTCTCTGTTCTTCCAATCTTTACTCAAGCTAGTTTAATTTTCACAAAAAGAAATATGAGTAAATCAAGAAGCAGGTGAGGGTATTTTGCACTGAAGGCAGCAGAAACAAGTGTGCAAAATGTCTAAAAGGCAATCTAAGTTTAATCAGAATTTTCATTACAAAAGCAAGCTACCGGAATGGAATTGGCAACATTACATTAGTAAAGTTCAGAAAAAAGTGGACAAATTTGGGGATAGAAAGTACATGTTTTGGGGAAGATGTTATCTTTACCTCAGCTGACATTGAGTGCAATGGTATTTCACTTCACAGCAACTCTGAGAGAAGACTCAATGGTCTGAAAAGGAGAAGGGATGAGAATGTACTGAGGATTATTTGCATTTTTTTTTTTTAAGTCCTCATTAAAAGACATTTGATAAATGGATTTGAAATAAAGACCTTGGAATCAGGATTTTTCTTCCAAATCAACACTTGTATTTTTGGTATCCAGAGTTAATGATAAATGGCTCAGTGGGTCATTTATTTCTCTCATGGAGTCACTGAGGATCTCCACTGAAAAAAGTTTATGTCATGCTCTGATACTCCGGGAGGAATAATGGGGCAAAGTAGTATTTGCACAAGAGCTAAGCTGCTGCATTGACCTTACAATCCTGGTTTGCATGACTTTGTTTCTAATTTCTGAAGACATATTTAGATACCCAAGCCAGTACAGTTGTCTTTCTAGCTATACATAATCGAAGCCAAAGGCCTAGGTAAGCGTATAATGAAAAGGACAACGTTTTTGGCTTATTCCTTAATACAATCAACAGGGCTGTAATCAAAGACTACTGCCATTATTGTCTTCAAATTTTGTTATGGCTTAAAAACATGGATTATAAGAACAAGACCTATTTGTTCATAAACTCCCCTCAACCCCACAGTGCAATACCATTTGAAGTTATGTATTCTCCATTATCAATGGAACTTCCCTTGTTCTTCTTAACCTGCTGCTCCACAGGCCTCTAGATCTCACGCTTATTAAATTTGTGTTTAATTGTGCCATGCATTTTCATTTTCCTATCTGTTACTCAAAATTATTCTCTCTGCCTCATGCTTTCTTTGATAAGATACTGTTTGACTATCATAACTGGTGTTGGAGCCTGTGAGTTGTATTGTCAACAAAGCTTCCATGAGCAAGAGATGATCTGAAGGCAGGTTGTGCCTCATTATCAAACTGCAAGGAGAGAAAGTTAAGAAAATGGCAGGACGCAGAGATAAGGCAGGAAGGAGATTTTCTTTGTTGTGTTGGTGGGTCAGAGTCAGCATAACACAGGAAACAATATTCCAGAGAGCATACGTGGACTTGTCTTAGTCTACTGATAAGAGAGAGGATGCAGTAGCTGATTGATACAGTTTGTACCATAATCCAAAATCCTGAATGTCCAGAGAGTATAAAGGGGATGGACTATGGCAATAAAACAATAATCTAGATAGTGGAGAACTATGGATTATTTTTTAACAGTAACCATCTATCCAAACTGGATGTTTCAAATGTCAAAATAACATGGACTGTTGGAAAAAAAAAATAATCCTTCAGTATATCTCAGACAAAGGCAGCAGAAAATAAAATTTGTGGTTACCCCAAAATATAAATGGTTTCTCCAATAACTGCAGGGTTGAGTGTTTTGAATGACTAAAAGAGAAAAGGGTCTTAGGAGACTTAGGTACAAGTTACCACCAAGCTGGTAGAGACAAACCACAGTAGTCAAAGCCTGGGAAGAAGAAGATTTTGGTCTAGGATTACCTAAAGAGAGTGAGAGATGAAGAGCAAACACAAGACTTTGCAGT
The DNA here is from genome assembly GCF_020740795.1 of Apus apus. NCBI lineage: Eukaryota > Metazoa > Chordata > Aves > Apodiformes > Apodidae > Apus > Apus apus. The sequence goes on from NC_067282.1 coordinate 195,502,717, forward strand.
AGAAAACAGCATAAATTAAAAAATTACATACATTTTCTCAAAAGATAAGCCTTCCCTCATCTGCTTTTATTTGGAAAACAATATTTATTATCCTTTTTGATCCAGTGGTCTCAGGGTTCTGATGCTGGCTGTAGACTCTGTAGACTGCTGCATACAACTGAATTAAATACACACACTCAATCAGCTTAAACCTGTCAAAAAATCCTTATACAAAGCAGACTGTACCTGCAAGGACAGCAGATATTAAAAGCTTTCAACTTTAATGAAATATTTTAGGCCCAAATCATTCAATTCAGGCAGTCAGTTCTGTGGAATCATTTTTCATAATGACATATAAGAAAGACACTTCAAGATGGACTCGGTCTACAGAGTAGTTTAGAAATGAATTAATTATTGTCAATTTAAATGACCCTTTAAAAAATGCATATTCCTCCTTTCTCATGCACTGATGTCATCTACAAACATTCCCCATGTTGCTGAAATTCTGTCATTTTTTGAGGCATCAGGAGTTGGCTGTTATCAAAAGGCAGATAGAAATGTTGATTGTCCTCTAGATGAGTAAGCCATGACAAATTTTATTTCAGTCTGCCTTGGGCCACAGATTTCAGTTCTTTTCTTAAACGGATGCAATGCAAAAGTCTTGATGTGAAATAAATTGGAATAATTACAATAACTGTCTAATTATACATGGCGTGAAATAAACCTCAATTTCAATACAGTTCAGGAAAATCTAATGAGGTCTGATTTTTATACCTATTTCCTGGCTCCAAGCCAACCTAATGTTCTCATCAAATCTGATTGGCTCTGTCAGGATCAAAATATCTGTCATTATAACAATACAAACATTGAAAATAAAGTTTTCTAACACAGTATTTTAATCCATATTTATGTTTAAAGTAACAAATTTGTCTGTCTTTTCTCTCTTTTCCTACTGCTTACACTTTTCACTTGTATGTCTGTAAGTATCTAAAGTGTGGGTGCAAGGAGGACGGAACCAGACTCTTTTCAATAGTTCCCAGTGACAGGCCAAGGGACAACAGGCACAAGCTGGAATACAGGGTGTCCCATTCAAATACGAGGAAAAACATATTTACTGTGAGGGTGACAGAGCACTGGAACAGGCTGTCCAGGGGAGCTGAGGAGTCTCCTTCTCTGGAGATATTCAAGGCCCGCTTGGATGAAGTCCTGAGTAATGTGCTCCAGGGAACCTGCTTTAGCAGAGGACTTGGACTGGATGATCTCTAGAGGTCTCTTCCAACTCTGACAATTCCATGATTCCATATTTTAAAAACTGGGTTTCATTCTCTTGACAATCCTGGTATATAAGGATGCCTTACTTCATTGGCAAAAGGAGAACTGTGGCACAGGGTGGAATAAATTATTTAATTGAGTTACAGAAAGTCTAAAATGCTGAAAGCTGGATTTTGCTCAATAGTATGATTCACTGCACCTGTACTCATCATTTGCACCTAACTGACAGGAATCGTATCAACCAACCACAAGTTTTTGATGAGGAGGGATGGAAGAAGCAGTTCTCTTCCCTCTGCTATATAATCACCATCATGCTATCTAGTGCTGGAAAAACAGGATAAACAAAAGCATGCCACATCCAAAACATCAGCTCTGTTTTCTAGGATTATATTTGTAGTCTGTGTCCATTCACAGCCTTAAAGTTCATCTCAGGTTGATCACAAGTACTTCTGATGAGGTGAAAGTCTTTTAAATACCAGGTAAAACTCTGGTTTAATCTCATTTATGGGCAACCACACTAGAAATCTGTCTACATTTTCTGGAGAAACCCTGAAGGTTTTATGTTGTCTTAATTGAAGCCAGCTTTGATAGTGGACAGATACCTGCATGTGGACTAGGTAACTTTCATGTGCTCAATAGCTGGTCCAGGGCAGTGCCTGCATAGTGATCCAAGTCACCAATTCATTCCCTTCCTGAGGCCTGTTGGCCTATGGTTAATATCCAGCACAGAAGTGCAGAGTCATGCAGTTACGAGGTCTTACTAATTTTGCAAATTTGGAGATTTCCACTTCTTCACAGAAAAAAATCAGTAGGGTGCATCCCAAGTGTACAGAGGAGATAAACATTTGCTCTTATTTCACTGTATTCCTCATGGTAAAGGATAGGCTTGTATCTGAGACTGGATTATTCTCTTGTGGTACCGAAGTTACATGTGAAGGCCACAGAGCAGACATTTGATTTCAGTAGCCTGGGACTCCATCTGTAGATCGCAGAAGTGCTTTTCAAAACTCTTCAAGGGATGAAGGAAGCTAAATTACATAAACACAGATATTCCTTCTTCCCACTCCTTGGGCCAGGCACTTCAAACTGGGAATGAAAGTGTCTAAATGGAATAATCTAGAACATCATATTATAGTATGAAACAGGCAATACTGAAAGAAGGAAGTCAAGTATCTGGTTCACATGAGAGGCTCAAGGTCCTTTTCTGGAAGGGAACTTCACAACTCTAGATCTACTGGCCAAGAGCTGGCACAAGCAAGAATAAGCATATGCATATAAAAATAGCAAAATCTGTCTGGGAATCAACTAGATAAGACTGATTTTATACTAAAATATGACTAATTGGCTAATACTAAGCCTTAGTTTTCCATGGGCTGCAAATTCTGTTCATAGAAATAATTTCTTTAAGGTTCAATTTCACTGTTCAATGCAGACTGAAAATTCACCTAGTCATTGATACCTTCAGAGAACTGGATCAGAAGGAAAATTGTGCTTCTTCACTGCTGCATAGTTATGGTGATCCTTTAACAGAAATGTGTGGATAAATTGCAGGGAACTTATTTTACAATAACCCAAATGTTCCTAAAGCTCTCCTTTGCCAGCCTAATATTTCCCATTAGATTCCCCAGCCCTGTTTTGAGGCAGTCATAAACTAATGCAGAAATCCCAGAAAAGAGTACTGACCTTACCTTGTCATTGCAAATGGAAGTACCAGAGTGGGCTGTAGGAAGCACAGCCTGAACAGGGGCTGAGTTTAATGAGTGTCCAAACTGATTTTCAAGGGAAAATATGCTGCAATCCAAGCAAAGCTGATCAAGAGTAGGTTTGCACAGAAACCACAGGAAAATCAAGTAGAACTTAGATTCTTTAACTGAAGGGGGAAGGAAGGATATTTTTTACCCCTTGGAAATCAGGTGTACTGTTTGTTAGCTAAATCTTTTGTCTCATAGATTTAGTTATTTATATTTTCAGGGAACTGGTTTTGAAAACAAGAAAGACAGTGTGTGGGATACAAATATTTTCAGACACCTGAAGGAGGTATTTCATAAACACAAGAGGTTTCATTCTTGACCAAACAGGTCCATGCAGAATTTTAAAACTGCTGATCAGTTACATTAACAACGTGAATACACTGAAGATATACTACAAATTGAACTATTCTTTTTCCCTGCTTGCCATATTAACTAAAACACAGACTTAATTTACACCAGAAAACTTTATAGAAACTTGGCAGAAACACTGTACAAAAACCAGAGGGAGTCAGAATCATTGTCTTATGTAACACAATGAAATACATTGGTAATGATTCAGAAGACACGATAGAAGTCTGCACTGTCCACGTAACTTCAATATATTTAAGAACAAAAAAGAAGCAGACAGAATAGTACCTCTTGGTGAGGATAATTTTACTGTTCCAGACACCACATGGGAATAATAGATCTGTAGAGACAACAATAACATTTTCATAACAATGACTGTAATCTCACTGCTACATTGTTGGAACTAAACTATGGTTTTATGAATACAGTGATCTCCATGGATCATTTCTTCAAAGTGACTACTGTGTGCTAGCCAAACAAGATTTCTTCAAACACTACATGTTGTATATCACTTTGTGCATGTCCGTGTATGTAAGTGTCTGTGTGTGTAACTTACATTTTTTACAATAGTGTCATCTGTAGAAAAAACTCATTAAATAGTATCCCAGCCACTACAGGACATCTTACAAGTGAATGGGTATTGTTTGTCTTTGACTAACAGCTGCTTTTAGTTTAAGTAGTTTACTGTAGCTAAAAGCTCTGCCAATCCAGATACTTTTTGCTATCAAGGTTTATCTCAACCTGCTAAAGTCTAGATAAGGGGTTGCCAGTTTTCCTGCTTCAAAAGAGACAAGAGTAACTGGAACTATAAACTCTCCCATTCATCATTAAAATGCACATTTTTATAGGACCACAGAAAGCATCTGTATCTTTACTAAGACAAGGCATGCATTAGACAGATTTAAAGTGAGACTGCTCAATACAGCAGATCACTTGTCTGACATTTACAGATGGTAAATGTACACACAATCATTTCACAAGAGGAGAAAATAGCACATGTTTAATCAGAAGATTATTTTACAGAGTGAGGTCCTCATCCTGCATAGTAGTTTCCTTTAGCTGAAGCCAAGGGCCCTTATTCCTTCACTAGAGTCATTCAGTATTTTCCATGATCAGTTATAATGAGAAGCATTTCTAGTGCAGTTTCTCTCACTTCTGCCTTGGCATAAGGAAAATTTCATACATCTAGATCCAAGACCTTTGTAAACTTCAAGCTGATCACAAACACTATACTTTGACCAAGTCTGACAATTATTCATTTCCACGTACATTAACAAGATGTGGACTCTACCTGGCCACTAAACAGCTCTGGTTTGTGTAAGATTTACTTTTTTCCTTCTGGTCAATTTGATGGAATCTTCAGTTCTTTCTGAATAGCATGCATGAAAGACAGGAGCAATTTCAAAGTGAGTTAACTTCACTCCTACATGCTGCCATTATCATAATAATAAATGAACTTTGCAGTCTAAAGTAAGGTTTTGTCAGAAAACAAACAAACAAAATATAGTTTAGTTCCTTTCTCTTGTGCTAAATAATTCTAAAATGAGTCCCTGCTTGTTTCTGCTGGAGCACTGTATGGAAGGTAGCCTGATAAGATGCCCTAGCAAAAGATATTTTACTGTTATCATAAAAGAGGACTTTGGCTAACAAATCACTGGCAGATAAAAGTGCTGCACTTCTCACAGACCTAGAGGTTTCTGACAAATTTTATCCATTCAAATGCTGTCTCTGTGTATTTTACAAATGGTGGGGCTTTCAGGATATGTGAGTAGCCTCCAGTAAGCAAAATCACTTGTTCCATATGAATGAATGAACAAGAACCAGCTGTACAGATATTCTGAAGACGTATAAGTTTAGATGAATGTCTTAAGGAAACAGGATCACAGAATTGCAAAATAGCTGAGGGTAGAAGGGACCTTTGGAAGTCATCTTGTCCAGCTCCCTCTCTCAAAGCAGGGACACCTATAGCTTGTTGCCCAGAACCCTGTCCAAGTAACTTTTGAATACCTCTAAGGGTGGAGACTTTACAACATCTCTGGATAACCTGTTCCAGTGTTCAAGTACCCACACAGTAAAAATTTGTTGTGTTGTGTATTTTTTTTTTTTCTTCAAATGTCATTTCCTGTATTTCAGTTTGTGCCTCTTTCCTCTTGGCATGTCACTGGATACTACTGAAAAGAGTCTGCTTCCATCTACTTTACACTCTCTCATGAGGTATTTCTACTCACTGATAATTCCCAGGCTGAACAGTCTCAGCTCCTTCAGCTTCTCCTCTGATGCCAGATTCCCCAAGACCTCAAACATGTTCGTGGCCTTGCAGCACAGGAGGTTGTTGGCCTGTTTTGCTGTGATGCTGCATTGCTGACTCATGGTCAAAGCCCCACTGTTCAGGTATCTGCTAGTCCATCCTTGTCTTACAACTTTTTAATCCTTTGAAAAAATTCTATTTAAAGGAAGGGTAGGAGTCTACAAAACAATTATATTTCAGTACACACACAGTCCTGGACCACTCATTACCATTCCCTGTTGCTTGGTGAGGCAGATTTGGTATTACCACCTAGGAAGATATTTAAGGGTGATAGATCCATAAGAAATGAAACTTCTTTATTTCCTCTGTTAACAGAAAAAAAAATCTTGTTTATTTAAATTGCATGGGCTATAGGCATACTGAAGTCACACCTGACAGATAGCTCAAGTCTACAAACCAATAATGTATGAAAATAGACACTAAAACCAGATTGCTTCTGGAGAATTTAAATAGGATTATACGGAAACTATTAAATTATTCTACAATGAATACAAAAAAATAAATTTAATGAGCCCAAAACCCCACCTGCAAAAATATTTTTCAACTATAGAATTCTGACAGCCCATTATATAACTTTCTGTGTCTCTTCTCTTATGTATGACTTGTTTAGAAGTTCTTCTAGATAGCCATGTGATTAGTTTTTTAATGTGTATGTTTTGACAGACTTCTAGCCTCTTTTATGACAAGAGTCTATTTTATTTTATTTTCTTGCTTGTAACTTGTATATTGTCTGTGTTAATGTGGTTTGACTGGGTCTTTTTCTAAGCACTCAAATGTATTATTAATTTACATACTCTGAGACCAAGCTTTATAACAACAGTCTCTGGTGCTCTAACTCAAGCCTTAAAGAAGACTTTACTTTTTGAAAGATCATCTAAAAAGACAAGCTCTTTCATTGTTCTGCAATTACTTTTTACATGTTCAAGGCCCTACATGTGCCTGCCAGTTCATACATCTAAGACCTTGCAGAGCAGAGCTTGGGGTGATTTGTTCAAGGATAATAAAAAAAGTGAATGCTGAAATTCATCTCCTCAGAGACCTATTGCTTGGTAGAACTGAATGAATTTTAAAACTTGCTTTAAGATCTGGCAATCTGAACAACGTTGGCATATAATTTCTCAGCAAGATTAAATATGCATGTGGAAAAAGAAAGAAAAAACCAAGATACTTGCAGTGTAATCCATTTAACAATCTGTCTCTAATTTTAATGATGTATTTGTCATTTTATTACTCACGAAATGTCATTTATATGAAACTGTCACTATGGTATTAGAGAAGAACAGCTTGTGTTAAACTGTGTTATGTCTTTGCCAACTTTCAATGTTAGTTGCATTCTACCTCTTTCAAATTTCCCTTACGCTTTCAATTCAACTTGGATGCTTTACTGCACGTACCAAACTTTTGTACATAGCTCCTGTACAAAATGTATGCATTTGGTTAGGGAAGTCATTCTCTCCCTCTGCTCTGCCCTGGTGAGGCCACAGCTGGAATACTGCATCCAGTTCTGGGCTCCACAGCTCAAGAGAGACAGGGAGCTACTGCAGAGTCCAGAGAATGGCGACAAAGATGATAGAGGGATTGGAGCATCTCTCTTACGAAGAAAGGATGAAGGAGCTGGGACTTCTTAGCCCAGAGATGAGAAGGCTGAGGGAAGACCTTATCAATGTATACAAGTATCTAAAGGGTGGGTGCAAGAAAGTTGGAGACAGGCTCTTCTCAGTAGTTCCCAGTGTCAGAACTAGGGGTAATGGGTAGAAGTTGGATCATAGGAAGTTCCATTCAAATATGAGGAAAAACTTATTCACAGTGAGAGTGACAGATCACTGGAACAGGCTGCCCAAGGACGTTGTGGAGTCCCCAACTCTGGAGATATTCAAAACCTGCCTGGATACAGTCCTGTGTAAAGTGCTCTAGGTTATCCTACTTCAGTGGGAGAGTTAAACTACATGATCTCTAGAGGTCCCTTCCAATCTTAGCAATTCTGTGATTCATCATGGAGTGGATATAGCAACTATTGTTTTAAGTGAATTCAACAACATGGGATTTATTCTGAAAAGCCTTGTGTAAAATTAGACTGATGTGAAATTAAAATCATGCAGGATCCCGAAATACCTATCATAATTGGTAACATTAAAAATGAATATGTGGAGTTGTTGTCTCTTTCAAAGAGAAAAAAGAATTAAAAAAAACAGTGATAGCACATCTCTTTTTCTCTGAAAGGTGTGTAAAAGTATTATCTTCATGGCTGATAGTCACCGAGCTGGAGAAAAAGTAAGTTTCATTTCTTTTAATGCATTTATATCAGCAAATGTGATATACAGTTCATTACAGTTACTTGCAAAAAAATTCAAAAATTATCAATAACTCCCAAATTTATAAAATAATCTTCAGGAAATGCAGACAAACAAATACAAAGGCAAGGTTTATTGTGCTTTCACACATAGAAGAGATTTAGGCATCTTTACATTCTTACCTGCCTTCTTTGAAAACTGTATCACTTTTCAAATGTTTCCTGTTATAGTCATAAGTGTTACTGTAAGTAGCTCAGAGGAAAAAAAAAAAGAAAAAAAAAAAAAAGTCTAGACCTTAGAAGTACAGATTCGTTATTGTCTTCTCTCCTAAAATTAAGGTCGTACTTTCTAATTACCTCTCTATGGTCTCGTAAAGATCCAGGGGAAAGAAATAGCATTTTGAAGCACTAAACAGAGTTTTAACAAAGTTGTGTCAATTAACCCAATTCTCAAACCCAAAGAAGCATGTTGTTTTTTATTAGAATTAAATTATGGTTGAATTAAGATTAAAGATATTTATTAAAAGGGAAGCATTTCTAAAATGAAACCTATTTAGGAAGCTATAGGGATTTTTTTTTTTTTTTTTACTTTTTCCAATGAGTAATCTTTGATTTCCATTTTGAAACAAAGTCTGCCCATTGGAAATTAATGATTTTGAGTAGAAAAAGAAAGGGAAAAAAAAGGAATTTCAAGAGCTATATTACTGAACTGGGGAAAAAAAAAATAATTAAAAAAGTATTATAATTAGTTAAAACCAGAAAATCAATGTTATCACAGTGAGAGGAGTACAGGTAGTTCCCTGGGGCAGCCTGTCAGCCAGGGCCTGTCTCCCCCAGCCAGGGCAGGGCAGACCGGGGGCAGCCAAGGCAGGTCCAGCCCCAGGCACCAGGCACCTATCTGGGGATGCACACAGGCTGATGCTGGGAGGGGCCAGGACAGGTGGAGATGGTGTCCTATGGCCTCACCAGGAAAGGGATTGATGACCCTGCAGGGCTTGAATAGAGTTCTGGGCTGTGGGTAGAGCATGAGGAGCCTGAGAGATGGAAACCCTTGAGTGCACTCAGGTTCTCAACAGGCAGTCAAAGATAAAGTGACTTTTAATGAGTCAGAGGCAGAGACGAGAATCAAATAAAACTCCAGTAAATTGTAGTTTCATGATCTGTATTGTCAATTTAAAAAAAAAAAAAAGTTTAATACAATAAAGAATTGATAGATATATTCATTGCAAAGGACTATTGACGAATTTCTTCCCCTAGAAAGGAGCATATCCTCAGGTTTTTCCACATGAATCCTCACTTGTCACAAATGTTTATTTTGAATCCACAGATCTTTCATGCTAAGCTCAAAGCAATGGCTTTGTTTCTAGAGCTGTGAAATTGAGATTTGCTAAATTACTTAAGATAATTTTTCAAATATAATTCAATTGTCTTGATCAAATAATTAATGTGACTTAAGCGGTTGTAGTACACTTTTCAAGTGTACTTTTCGTGTTTTTTAATCTTCAGAATTTCTTCCAAGGATGGACCAGAGTTTGATTTATAGAAAGAAGTTTGGAAAGCCAAGATCTGGGGCATTTGCATATATACATGTATACCTTTAGTCTATAATGTAATCCTAAAGAAGTTTTGACCCTGCCACATGAGAATGTTTTGGGCTTCATTCTGATCTTAGATGAAACGCATATCAGATACGTTTATCATCATGCTATAAATGTATCTCTATATCCTATCAAATAAATGTCAGACCTCATATGCAATCTGTCATTTGTAATTCTGAATCCTAAGAGATGTGTCTAGACAAGTAATATAGATGCTGCAGAGATATACACTCTAAATTCAGCTCCAGAGCACAGGCCAGTGGTAGGTGCTCCCCACAGACTCTGAAGTAATTCGACTGAATGCCATTAAAATGTAACCATATTAAAAAGTTCCCTGCTTTACCTTTCAACTGTGCAAAGACATATAATAAGGCATAATAAGACTCTGAAGGCTAAACCACAACACCACATCTATTTTAACAGGAGTTACACAAACTGTGTAACAGGAGTTACACAAAATACAGTTAAAGCAGAAGTAAATTTGAATGTGTCCTCTCCCATATAGTTGCAGTTGTTGAGCCTTTGGAAGTCAATTTAAGCTGTTCTTTTTAAAAGAGTAGAGGAATGAAAGGGATTCATTAGCATTTTTTATGACCATTTTGGAAGTTGGTTTTATGTTTATGGTGTTCCCGGCTTAGGTACTGTATAAACAAGTCCTGTCTACCCATTGAATCCTTACCCATATTCAGCCGAAGTCACAATGCTTTATAAATTTCACTGGATTATTTGTTGCTTCAAAGACAGGCACTTGTCAATGGCACTTAAGTTCATGCTTGAAATTAAATATCCCTTTAATTATGGTCCCAAATGAGGACCTAAGTAGTTTGTCACAGCAGAGTCTATTAATGTTGATATTATGTTGCTAAGTATGTCAGAAGGTGGGTAGTCTACCTATTCTGGCTGAATTTCAATGGGTATATTCAATATTGCGGATGATGTCACAAAGTCTGTGTGTGAGGTTCTTTCTCCACACTTTGGATATTATAACAGAATTTGAAAAAGCATAAAAAACCACAACTTGATGATAGCATGTACAGATTTGTCTCTTGCTACATGTATGATGGTTCCTGCTGTGGAATTTTTAAATTGGACAAAGCTTTAAGCATTAATTATCTGGTTTTGCTATGTTGTCCACTATAAACTGACTGCTCTCTCTCTTGCAACATTCCCAAAAGCAGTTATGCTAAGATTCACATAAAAGATATCCTATTAGGAAAAGTACCCAACTTTGATTCTTGCCCTTTTCCAGATATGAAAGCTTTATGCAGCTAGCAGTCTATCGAACTACATCTTAATTCTTTTTATTTTCATGGTTTGACAGACTGCTCTGCATCTGCCCAGACAGAGGAATTAGTCAAATGAAATATCTTTGATAAGATTTGCCAGCTGGTTTTGACTGCTACATGGCAGTGTAAAGCTGCTGCAAATAAAGCAATTGAAGAAATTTATGGCAGCTCTGCCTCATCAGAGTAAAGCAGCAAAGAAAAAAATCAACTGCTGAGCCTGACCTTGGAATAGTTCAGATTATTTTTATTCTTCATATCATCATTTAACTGTTTCTTACAGAGATCCTAATTGTAAAGATCACATTTAATAGAACACTGGTAGTAGTCTCCATCCTATATGATTCAACTGACCTTGCATTTATTGGTGTTAGTCCTAGGTAACAGAATCTCCTGTAATCGGGTCCATTCCAGTTCATGTTTTTTATTTCTGTGGAATAAAAATTAATTTTGCAGGGAAAACCAAGCCTTGTGAGTCATACCTTTAAAAAGTCTGTCCATCTTTGCAGCTGTAGTTTTGTGCCAGATTAAAGGCAGGCAATTTTTATTATGCAAAAATAAATTAATTCACAATAATGTGAGGTACTGGACAAGATACTTAAGGCTGTAAAGGTGAAATGTTAGGTGCTTAAAGAGCTTTTTGGTTTCTATACTCTGTGAAATATTTTATTTTCTTAAGAGCTGATATTTTAGTTGTTTTGAATGTAAGACAAAACATTAGGAAAGGCCCGGAGGGAAGTCTAGCACACAAGTGAATAGTAACAGTCTAATCCCCCTCTACTATTGGAGGAAAATATGTTTTGGTTTCTTTCTTCTTAGTCAAGTAAACAGATAAATATATTTCCCCTGGCTTCCATTACAGCAAGTTGGCAGTTACAGAAGAATCCTTTCAGTTTTGATTTCCTGTCAGCTTTACTAACAAATGACCACAGAGTGCAATATTCTCTTGGTGTGGTTTTTATAAGCTCTGTGCCTTAAAACAAAGTGTTTCTGAATGAAATTGCTGTATGTTGGAGGGCTTGGTGTGCTTTCTGTATGCAGTACATTTCCCCATTTAATAAATGTTTGAAATTGGGAAAATGATAGGAAGGATGTGGCCCGAAAGAGAACATTTTGTAAAAAAACACATCTCTTCCTTTGAAGCTGGAGTCAAAAGACTGACTAACTTCAGATACAGACATAAACTGGTTCAGGCCACTTTTTCAATCTGTCCATATCAGGCAGAAAAAACAAACCAAACCAGCTCCATGGGCAAAGAACTGGTCTCACGGAAGTCAGTGGCATGCTGCTGAGTGATTTCAGTGGAGTTTGTTGAAATTTTTCCCTCAAAGTTGAATGTCTTCTCATAGGTTGATCTGCCATAAAAAAAGACCTGAGATGAACAGGAGTGGTCAAAAGCTGTGTAGTTCCTAAGCTCCTTGGTGGCCAGCCATGTGGGCTGGGACTTTATATTTATTCCCCTGCTTTCTCACACCTAAAATTCTATAATTCCCTAACCTTTTCATTTCTCTCTAGAGAACTTCTCTATTTCAAGCCAGACATCAATTCATTATCATGTGCAGGCAATAGCCCATCTTGTTGAGCAATCAAAACCTACTGTTTGACCAGCAGCCTTTCCTAACAATTTATCTCTTTTCCGCAGCAAGTCTTCTTTTTCCACTCTCTCACACAGCACAGAGCTGTCTTTACAGGCATGGTCTCTGGACAGAGTAAGGCAAACATTGTAGAAATGCCACTCCACTCAGTGCATTTGCTATATTTTATTATTCAGCACATATATGCCCAGGTAGCCCTTTGCTCTGTATTTTGCAGAAGAAAAATTCCTGCAGTGAAGTGCTCAGTACTGTTGCTGAATCTGTGCTGAGGGATGTAGACAGCCATGTGGGGTGGGGGAAGGGGGGAGAGTGACTTCATCACTTCCACCCTTACAGAGAAGATAATAAGGAAAGCACTTTCCAACTAGAGAAAGTGAAGTGTCTTCAGACAGCTAAGGAGGCCAAGAAAACTTCCAAGAGAGGAGTGAAGAGAAGAACATTCCAAAAAGCTGTCCTTAGCAGACCATAAATCTCACCCAGCGGACAGTTCAAACACATCACTTGCACCAGCCCTGCTCTTCCCTGTTTATTTTCTTCCTGTCAGCATTAGAAGAGAAGAATAAAGTACCAAACAAACAAACAAGACAAACAAGAAAATAAGTAGGAAAACCCAGTAGAGAAGAAGAAGAATTGGAGTCCTTGTTTGTCAGCAGTGTTGAGTCCCTTGGATTACACTATGCTGCAGCCTGTGCGAACACACTGCTCCCACCACGTCCGATCCAAGAAAAGAATTCACAACCTCTTCTTAAGTGTCTGAAATAACTATTCAGAGAAATACAGGAATGCCAAGACTATATTTAAATACTTAAAAGGGAAGTACATCCAAAACTTCTGTTTGAGGCCTAAGTGCAGTGTCTTGCTGTAAGTTTTGGCTGCCCATGCTCACATCAGCTTTACAGATTCCTTCCTTCATTTAATTAGAAACTGCTTTAAAGGTAAGGAGTATTTTGTGATCTTGAAGAATTTGTGATGGAAATAGGAAGAAAAGTCTGCCCTCCTCAGTGTGGAGTGGGAAAGATAGGAAACTCTGCTGCCAATTTTGAAATTGAATGTACAATCCATACCCAAATAGGCAGGGAAATACCTCCTTGATGAAGCTACAGAGAGCGGGAGCCTGGGGAGGTAAGTAAGCACGCTGGAGGGAAAACAAATGGTTTTCAGTTGGAAACCAGCCTGGTCTCTGTCAAACATACCAATAAAACTGACATGTTCCTGCAGACTGAGTTGGTAAGATCTGCATGTCATGATGGGAAAAAGTACCGATAAGAAAACTTACTGGGTAATTTAGTGGGTCTAATGCAAAGAGCATCTAAAGAAAACTGAAAAAAACTTTTTTTTTCTTTTCCTCCACTCTGCCTCCCTCCCCCCCTTTTTTTTTTTTTTCAAGCATGTGTACAAACCAGGTAGAAACGTAGGGCTAAATAAAAAATCTTCAGAAGAAGGTTAAATGAATTAATGCTCAGGAATTAGTGATAAGGAGTAGCACGAACTAAAAAGTTGTTAACCTTAAGTGGCATCAGAGGGGAATAAAGAACATCACACTTAAAAATACAGCCCATCCTCTTTGCTGAGATAAAGCCAGAATTCAAGCTGGAAAAACTTTGGTGATATCTAACAGAAGTAAAGTAGAATAAAAGGAAAAAAAAAAGCATCCAAAAGGGTCTCCAAAGGCCCATGCACCATTTCAATTAGCAGTATAGATGCATATTATTAGTATTGATTCCCTAGAGGGTTTAAGCATCTTAAGGGCCAAGGCTGGGCTTTTTAATTCCTAACTTTTGAGGTCTTCACATGCAGATTATAGTTATACTGATGAGTCCAAACAAGTACACAGCTGCCTAAACACAGATCAGGTTTACTAGCCTGCTTTCAGGACAATAAACACCAACACCAGAGCTTTTACATTGCTTCAAGCAGAGTGGATATATGCGTATACATTCACACACCCAAAGACATATGTAAACATGCTCTCACTGCAGAACTGATTGGATTGATTTGGATCAAGCAAGTCCGGAGTGTTGTCAAAGAAGCTGAGGCACATAAGACTTTTTTCCACAATTCAGGCTTACACTTAGTAAGTTTGCCATCAAATGTGCATATTCAGGGTGTGAAAAATTCACACCCCTGGCTGTCATCACTAAGCTTGCCTTGTTATTCTTGGTTACTGAGATAAGTATTCCTCGTAAGAAGACCTTTCTTCTCAGGTTGTCCTATTCCTATACAAAGACACTTCAGTTAGCCCAGCTCTGGGGGACAGGGAAAATCCCAGGTTATAACACTTTTCATGTAGTATCTGTGTAGACCAAAAGATCTGAATTAGTTAGATACCATAGTAAAGTTATCTGTGTGCATGTGTGGGTATGGTGTGCATTTGTTTGTGTGTCCATGTATAATTTTTGTGCTTTAGTGCTCAGTCACATCAAGCCTCTGGCTATATATGGGCAGTTTGGTAGAGAGAGAGAGGGCTGTGAGGCACTTTCCCAGGGGTAGCCAAGCTTCAGTGGTATGAGATGTGTAGAAGCCATCTAGCCCACAAGCATAATCATTTCCCTGTGTTAATGTATTGATAGCAAGCTAGGAATATCTGGATAGTTGAAAGCTGGTATCTGAATCTTTCAGGACTGCTATGAGTTTTCACCTCCTACAGGTATTCTTAGAGACATATTGAATAGTTCAACAGGAAAAAAATAAGGCTACATGGGGACTCTGCCAACAGAAATACAGGCTTCGAAGAACTCAAGGATCAGGCAACAGTTGGGACTCAGCAGCCTCATGAGGATGCACAGTAATGAAAAACAGAAGCTTTCAAACAAATGCTTAATGCAAACTCCAGCAACTTACACTACTGTGAACAGTAAAATTTCTGAGCTTTCATTAAATTAAGAAGAAAAAAAAAAAAAAAGGACAGAAGAAACATGGCAGTTTTGTAACTGCTATGTGAATTTACAGTACTGGTAAGCACAGGGCTGAACAGCAGATGGCATATTTACACCCAAGACATGAGACTCTTGTTGACACGATTTATAATAGCAATGTTGTTGTAAATGCATATTTGTTCAGCCTGTGTATAATGCTGACATTAATCCTCAAGGAAAGAAAACCACCTGGAAAATGTTCAATTAGTATAATTTGAACTGAATTTAATATTAATAAACTCGTATATTACTCAACATAAAAATTCTCTCAAGTGGAGAGAACTATACTCTTGTTTGTATTTTACACTAGCCTCGTCTAATCCAGCATGTACCTTTAACACCACATTTCCCACCTTTTTTGAAATAAATTGTTATGAAACTCACTCTCCTGTACATATTTTTTGTTCCCAGTAGAATATATCAAATAACCCAATTGGGAATATTAGCTTACATAGACACAACTTCAGATATCTCAAGCCAACACATCTTCAGGGCACTGGAACAGGCTGCCCAGGGAGGTTGTGGAGTCTCCTTCACTGGAGACATTCAAAACTAGCCTGGACACGTTCCTGTGTGATGTGCTCTAGGTGATCCTGCTCTGGGAGGGGGGTTGGACTGGATGATCTTTTGAGGTCCCTTCCAACCCCTAAGATTCTGTGGTTCTGTGATTCAGTTCTGAAGTGATGCAGGTTTTTGGTCTCATGGAGAGTTTTTCCCATAAATTTATTATCATGGGTATTAAAAATACATTTATAAAAAGTGCACCCATCATGATTTTTTAATAATTAATATTATTTTAATGAAAAATATTTTAATAGTAAACAAATCAATCAATTCTTGTATTCAGTTAGACTCTGAACAAAGTTGATGGTCTACACTGGAACTTTGATACCCAGGTTTATAGTAAAACATACACTTTTCTCCTCTGCTACTCAGTACCAGTCTGGAACACATCCTGAGTGCTTGACTAAGTGAGGATCTGAAACAGTCCCATGACAAGGTTCAAGGGATTCAGAAGGATTTAGGATCTACTCATTAGCCCTAGATGGACTTTGTCAACAGTGGTTTCAATGCAAGTTAAGATCGAGTCCTCAGACACAACTTGCACTGCATCCTCTGTGACTATATGGAGAAGTCACTGAACCTTCCCAAGTGTTCTGAGCCAAAGTGAAACAGGAAAGCTAAGGCTGTTAAGGTATTCTATTGCAGCTTTTCACACCATATATCCCATATTATAAACACTGAGGCAACATGATGAAAACAAACAAACAAACAAACAACAACAAAAAATGCCCCATCTGTTCATTTTAGGGCTTACTTTAGTATTAACCTTTTTACAGTTTGCTTTTTTCCTCCCAGATGTTTTCTTTCTTATTTATTGCACGTGGTTTTTATTGGAACATTGCTGTCCAGAAATCAGTGCTTTTGAAGCCAGAGTAGATACACAATTAAACTCTACTAAATGGTTGCTCTGTTTACACGAGGACTGATAAATAACAAAGAGCAGAAAGCAAGTGATGAGCATCAATGTGGGTTTTCATCATTTATCATCTGCAGATTATAGTGTTGTAACTACAAAAGATAAAGCCATAACAGAGAGCAATGTGAAGGCAATATCCCTTTATAGAGCCTTGTTGTGGAAACTCCTGTACAAGAAGTTAATTCTTATGACTCCCAGGAGGCATAAGGTCACCTGAACAACCTTAACACTTTTAATGTAAAACTATAGCAAGGTATGATTTTGACATATGGGATATTTCTAGATTTTTATAACTTTGGAAGCATTCCTGCATGGTTGAAGTTATTGGCAAATCTCCCATTGATTTCAGGAGTTCATAGAATCATATCTCCTAATAAAATCCTCAGATTTTATGAATCAATTAGGAAATCATTTTTGGACTATGAACAAAAACAAAATAATGTTTACCATGGAAAAGTCAGAGTCAGACTTCAAACACTCTGCACATTTTTTTTATTTGAAGAGTGATTCAGTGTTGATATAGCTGGAGTTGTTAGAAAATAGATGTTAAATCATCAAAATTTCAATATAATCAGAACTTCAAAATTTTGGCTGCATTAAAAATAAATAAATAAATATAATTTAACTGTCCCTTATTGAATGCAACAAACCAGAATGCCATTATGCTACAGGAACTAAACAGTACTCAGCTGAAAAGAGGCACTAATCTGGTGGGGAAAGGGTGCTGCTTGTTTCCTTTTTTGCTAGCTATGGCTTTCAGCTGGTCTTGATAGTAAGTGTAGCAGCACCCAGAATTGTGATCTCCTTTGCATCATCTTATGTACCATCAGTAGTATGAACTGACTCAGTAAGGAGAGTCTAAAATATAGATATTTTATATTTAATGTATATATAAAATAAATAATTGCGATATATTTGTGTTGATTTTTTTTTTCCTGAACTCTGATATATATTAAAAGAAATAACATTTCAAGCCTCTTGTGCTGAAATTCTAAGGAGACAAATACTTGTTTAGGTTAAACACACCCTTTCCATGGTAAATATACTCTCCATAATATGCTTAGGCCTTTCTCATTGCCAAATTCCAGTAGGATGCTGCTGGAGAGACTCAGTAGGTCCAGGGCATGGATTTGTCCGAGTCTCTCATTTTAAGTGTAATTCTGCTATTGCACACATGAAGATCTTTAAAGTATCAGTCCTCCTTACTCTGCACACTAAAATCCCTCACTGAAATTTGAATTGGGAGCCACTCATTTTCTTAAGGCTCTGCTTAACTATGGGATTCCAAACCTTCTTTAAATAACAAATAAAATGCTAATTAAGTTGTTGTTTGTTATAAAATACTTTATTAAGAATAATAAGAGTAAGCAAGGTTACAAAAATACCAACTTTATTAACTAATGAAGATGCTGTTAATTACAGAAGATTTGTAATACAAGTTATTACCACAGTGTTCCCTCTTTGTTAGGCATTCAGCTAGTTGTATTTAATGGGAGCATTATTTTCCCCACTTAAATATGAAAAAAATACTCTTATCATACACTGAATTCCACAGGCAGCTCCCTGAAGTTAGATTCCATGCAAGAAAATATCATAAATGCCCAAGGGTATGTTTAAAAAAGAACACTGTAATTTTTAGGGTGAAAAGCCATGTTAGTTCCTGCCAGCAGCCCCAACATTCATAAAACAATCATGTAGCAGTGCACATGAAGAAGGAAGAAAATAATTATAAGGAAACAAAGTCAAAGAACCAATCCAATAGGTTTTATAGAGGTTTTGCAGGGGTCAGCTCATTTGCAGCCAGCTTTCCAGAAGGATGGGGATAAAGCCTCACCTCCTGTTTCACTTGCTGTGGAGCTGAGAACCTGTGTGCTTTTCAGTCTACAAGGATGCACAGCCACAGGGAAAAGCACTGAGCAATTTTCAGCCCGTTTTTTGACAATCACATTCACTGATTCCAAGGGACATTTTGCCTGAGTAGACTTTGACCCTCAGGGATATATTTGGACCTCCATCTGAAAAGCTCTACTTCAAGTGTATAGCTCTGTCAAGTATATTGGCATTGCCTGCAGCAAGGGTTTGCAGAATGCCTCAGAGAATTTTAATCTTAAACTAGAGAAGAAGATTTCAGCAATAGCAGCAAAAATCTAGACCAGTACATTCCCAATGAGAGCTACAGTTTCTCTGAGGGTCAAGAGGTTTATGAGAGAAAAAGAGAGAGGGAAATAGTTTTTAAAGGGAAAAATATTTTTATTAATAAAAGGAAGAAGAGTCAGCCAGTTCCAATGCCCAAAGAAAAACCATAATTTTGTCAAACTAACTTCAGTAGTACAAAATGAACTCTTAGGTTTCAATTCCAAAATTTTGTATCCAGTTATTACACTTTTCAGAGATCAAGTATTAGTTCCAGCAAGGAGAATGAAGGTGAAATTCAACGTATTTTAAGAATGTTGTCAGATAATAATTTAGGTTCTGTACCCTTTAATTCTAACATGAACAAAATCACATCTAGAAAATAAAGTCCAAATCCCACTGAAGTTAGTAAGAGGTTTTCCAACAACTTAGATGGGCACTAGATTATGTTCCCTTGGTATTACAGAGAGAAAAATGTTATAACAGTTAAAAAATATCTACAGAGTGTCCTTTCTTAAGAGAATCCTGGAGTTATAACAGTTGCCTGGTACGGTACCATTGGTACCAACAAGAAATATTCACAGGAATAAATGAAGTACAAATTCATTACCACATATTCTTCTTCTTCTCTTCCCTTGCTCTTCAGAGTCTCACGAGCCCTCCATACTGAGATATAGGGAGAACAAGAGCACCTGATAAGCAAGTGCATACAAACATGTTAAGTTCTGGAGCATCAGCTCTGCACGATTTGTTTTACTGAGGTGCTGCCCAGAACAAACAGGTAAAAATCCTTACACATTGTCTAACAAAAAACAGTATTTTTATCATATATATATATAGGCGCGTATATATATATATAAAAATCACAGCCTTCTGCACAGCAGAAGCTTATAACTAAAATATTTTAGGATTTGATTTGTTTAGATAGACATAACAAAATGCCTGCAACTATAATACAGTGAGCACATAATAATTCTTAGAATACAAAGAGTGAACATGGAATTATATATTTTATCCACATTCTACTTGAGATTGAAAACAAAACCCACTTGGAGTTTTTAAAAGTCTCTCTTAAAAAGTTAATCCTTTCAATAAGATATAGTCGGTATATACTTAGCAAGAATACACACTTCACATACATGGCAATAATTAACTGTAAATGCAAAAGGCTAAATCCTGCCCCTTCTAGGCCTGCTAAGTAAGACAGGCCAAAAGAAGCATAAAGCCTTCAGAGGCAGCCAAAATAGATTGAGACAGACTATCTGCGTAGCATCCACAACCTCAGATCTGCTGTACAGAAAAGTCACATCTTGTCCAAAGAGACTATTTACATCAGGAGGAATTTCAGAAGCTCTGCTTACTGAAAGAATTCATCCTATGTGCCAGTAGAATCTGCTGGATGCTTGACACAGATCTCAGCAAGCCAAGCCGCTTAAGCATGGGCTGAAACTCATCCCAGTTCACCAGAAGATGTAATCATATTTGAGTCCCACTGAAGTCAAAGTGCGCTGCTGAAGAAAATTATTTGGTGAGTCAATATGAGGACTGTTGCCCAAGGCAGCTCCCCTGAAGCAGTTACTTTCTGCCAGGGCAGAATTCAACTCGGAGTCTTCTGAATGAAATGTCCTTCTATATGTCTACACCATGATGTCAGCTCAGCAGCTACGCAGTTAGATATGATACACATTCCGTACAATTTGCTACTGGAAACATTTACAATTACATAGTCACAAGTGAAGTAACAGTGCAGTTACTTATGCAATTACATGTACAGTAGTAAAACTAACCATAAGATATATGTTGTTTAAATTTTCCAGAAATTACAGGGTAATTGGTGCCACCTATAACAACATGTTTGCATAATACTTCCAGCCATACAACTAAATGCCTAAAGGAGAACAAGTGCTTTCCATAGATGTTTGTTCTCTTTCCCCATCAACATAAGGGAAAATGATGCTTCTACATAGAGGCAGAAAACACAAGCTGCTAAACTGTTGCTGATATTTTCCATTTTCCATACAAGGTCATCTCAATCTCTGCAGTATTTTTTTTACCCTGAAAGGAATTTAAAAAAGGATACAATTTCATCCAAATCTAGGTAAGGTTTTCTTAAAGATCTTAAGTGTCTGATAGACTATTAATGTATAACTTATTTTTCCCAGTATTCAGTCTCTCAGCCAGGTGCCAGATTCAACTGTTCTTTTTCCTGTTGTATATACAGAGTTAATTCCACGAAATAACTAGAATCAACTGAATTTTTAACACTTGTTAGTAAAGAAAGATTTGGGTGTATTTGATTGAAATTTATTTTAATGGCCAACGTCTGTCAGTAGCTAATCAGGATTAATTTTTCAAACTGTATTAAATACTTTCCTTAGCATTGTAAATTCACAGAGATTTCTGGGACTAACTTTAAAAAAATTACTGATAGCTTGCTAACCAATCAACTTATGTCTCTCCCCTCATCCAGAAGAGATTTTGACATACCTGTTGGGGACCACATACACACTGAAGGAATCAAGTGCAGTACTAGAGTCTATAAACACTGTGTAAAAGGAAGTGATATTGACTTCTCTGAGAATTCTGCTTATGGCAGGCTTGTCAAAGTCCATCAATAGTGAAAAGGTGAATTTCTTTTGTTTATTTGTAATGAAATATTGAAATCTTTGAACTCTTATAAGGGGGAAAGAGAAATATCATCATATATGCTCTTCTTGACAGATGCATATATCTCTCAGTAGGTCTTTGTCATATATGAAGAGAAATATATGGCTCATAGAAAGAATAAGATGTTTTAAATAAAATTATTATTTGTTTCTCCTTCTAAGATAATCTGAAGAGCAGCATAAAAGAGGTCATATGATCTATTTCTACAAAACCACTTATCATCCAGTAATAATATCTTTGCAAAATTGTTTACCCATTCAAGTATCTTCAGGAGATATGTCACCATACTTGCATACATTGTAAGTCATTACAACATTTATAAAACAACACTGATAGACAAAGACACCAAAAACATACATAAATATTAAAAGAAGCTCAACAAATTTGAGTATCAAGTAGTTAAAAAATTGTTGATCTTTACATAACACATTAATTACATGCTGTCCAAAACAGTTCTTGGAATTGAAGTTGTTGAGTTTTTCAGGGTTTTCTGTAGGTCATCATAATCTTGTGAATCCACCGGGAGTAATACGAGACCCGAACAAAAATCCCAGGACGATTCCGAATGGCACATCCACGGCCAGGAACAATGACACCAACTACTATCTTCAGCCTGTTTTGTTCACAAACCAAGGGACCACCATAATCTCTCTAGGAAAAAACAAACACAAAGAATGTGACTTCTCAGAATGCTTCAAGTCACAGCTCCCCCCTGTCTTCTACTGCATGGTTTCTTTCGAGAATGACTTAGCTCAATGAACAGGCAATAGAGTTATTCTTGTCATAGGATAAAAACCAACTTCCAGTATCTTTTTCACAAACAAAACTTATAACAAACTAATGACAAGGTTTACCTTTCACTCATGCAAATTAAACTCTCTGATCCATCTTTACATGGGATTCTAGTGACATCAGAATACCAGACCTTACTCTCCTCTTTCAGCTACTTGCAAGTAAATTATTTATTTACATGCATATAAACCATATGAGCAGAAAGTGAGTTGACTGATAAAAGATCTTTGTTGTGAACAGGCTTGGCAATAAGGACTACTGACAGAGCCAGTTTAATAACCTTCTGTCAGTCAATCATTTTGTAAGGACCTAGGTTGAGAATCTATGTGTAACAGGAGGGAAGGGTGGATCCCAAACATAATAAAAAGTAATATGTTGTAGACAGAATACCGAGACATAACTTTTTAAAATACTTTTTTGCATTATTCTGACTGAATGAGACATCTATGGACCAGTAGAGGCATTTAGTGAAAATTTGGAGTATGATCAGCTCAGACTCTGAACACTAAAATACACCCAGTTTAAATCAGATCAAACCAGTAGTTTAGATAATTCAGATAGACTTGGGACTTGAACACAGGCACTGCAGTTTTTACACAGGCAAAACATACACTGAATGCAGCAAACTAGCTACAAAATTAGACAGCAAATGTTCATATCAGTTAGAGAGACACTGTTTGAAAAAATTAAAGCTGGCAATTAGCACTGTATTCTCTCTGGATCATCAGAGAAACAACAATGCTTGACCTTTATTTGGTTTGGGATTTTTTTTTTGCTGACTGACTGCAGATTAGTTCCCACATAGATGTTGAACTCTGTCAGTACCATCAGAGGGGCTCATAAAACACTTCAGGAGTGGAGTTTCACCTGCCAATCTGATTTTGTTTCTCTGCCTGTTCACTGCTGAAGAAAGCACCTTCAAAGGGAACTCAGGGAGCAGGAAACCATGCAAAGATTAAGACTGATTGCTAGTATTAATTCGATCCATTTCTTCGTGTTGGGAAAAATAAAGTGCAGGATCCCCAACAGACTTCCCATGCAGATGTTTCATTTATAAGCCTTGACATGTCTAAGAGCTTTGGTTTTGAAGAAAATAATTCACTATAACAAAACGACCCTGTGTAATATCACTAATAAATAGGAGAGGCCTCAACGTGATGAAGACGTTGTTTCCCCATGGTTTGGTAGTACCCTTGGGCAGGGAAAATTTCCCTCCTTGCTTAACCTAATCAGTATTAGGAAGCCATCTATTCTACTCCAGATATTAAATGCATGATAATACTCACAACTACCACCCTTCTAGACTCTCCTTCTCATCAGGCAGATTTTCTACACAAAATATAGTAACTTCCTGTAGTAAATGACTTAGAGTATTTCTCACTTGTGTACAAGTTTAACATAGAGAGATTAATTATTATTAAAAAAAAAAATACTAGTAAATTGTTTCTGGAAAATAAATAGCCAGGCTGATGGCTCCTAAGAATGTATTAAGAAATGAAGTCTTTACCTCACAAGGCCCAGCACCAATGGTTTCAGCCACAGCACAGATTTCTGAATCATTCACAGTGATCTTCCCTTTGAGATACTGGTTGCATTTCTCATTGCCCAAAATAAACAGGTTTGCTACCCGGAGGAGGCCATCATAGTTCATTGCTAAGACCGAAAAGAGAATGAAAGTTTTATTCCATTTTGGGGGGGAAGTATAATTAAAGATGCAGTCTGGATAAACTTATCATGTAACTTCAGTTACTGTACTTTCTCTCCAATGTTCACATTTTTGTCTATCCTCAGTGTTATGATTCTATGATTCTATGAAATGACACTTATCTATCCAGTTCTCTGAGAATATCTGCAGAATATTTTAATTTTTTATTAGAAGAAAGGGCTGGCTGAGTGAACTCTACAGTTCACCACCAGCTTGCACTGTCAAGTCACAGAAACCAGAAAATGTGAGCCTGAGAATGTTGTCACTCTCATCAGCAGAGTAAGGATTGTGCTCCCTGCCTTAAGCATGAGTTAATGTCTAACAGTGCTTGCCATGGCCTAGGGATGGACGTGTAACTTGAAAAATACTGTAGCAGAGCAGAGTTCTTCTCATTCTGTGCTGGCTCAGCTGCACTGAACAACTTTGTGCCTGCAAGGGCAGAGACACAGCTTTGTGCAATCTCCATTCATCAGCGTGAAGGTCAGGAAGTAGGAGCCCTGTGGAGCTTGCTCTTGTTCTACATGTCAAAAGACAAGTCTGCACAAGCTGTGAAGATAAAGGGTCTGGACCTGCACATTCTCTGCAAAGCCATCAAAAGAAAATGCCAAGCTTCCCCTTCAACGACTTATCCTGTTTTCTTGAAAAAATGGCTGTAACACTTTTTCCTTCCCTGACTAGAATGCTGTGAGGATTATATTAAGTAGCGCATAAAATATAGTACAAAGTCCTTGGATGACAGATGTTATGTATTTACTGTATTACATAACTCCACAACATTGCAAATTCCTTATCAGTTCTCTTAAGCTAAGCTTTCCTATGATGCTGCACCATGCTCCAGCCCGGCTTCCCTGTCCCCCAGCCATTCCCCCCAGGGAATGGCTAATATGCCCATGCTGGGGACATCAAAGACAGTCATCTGGGACAGGGCTGGTACAGATTACTTGCCACCCACAAAGAAATGCAGAGTAATGGTTACAAGGAAGAGAGCCTCAGAGTTAAAGCCTAGTTTCTGCTCTGTTTCCAGGACAGCATGAGTTTGTTGCTGCTGCCTACTCAGGGTCTGTAGCAAAATGACATCTGAGCACAGTAACTATTAGAGTTAATTGTTGTCAACTGGCAGCTATTAACTTTATCATCAGCACATAATTAGGCAGATATAGTATTTACCAGACTAAATAAATGTCTGTTCTCCCACATATTTATATTAACTTCACACAAAAACTGTGTTTAATAAACACTAGTAAGGTTGCAAAGTCAAGTATGAAAAAGCTAGGAAATGCCAAAATTAGGGCTCCCTGTGCATTTTAATTCACTTTCTTTTTGTTTGTTAATTGTGTGTTTGATTACGTGATTCTGTACTAGTGTCCTCCATGGGGCAGTCTGCTTTGGGGTACAGAAAGAAACTGCTCAATTAGATCATAGAATCATAGAATGGTTAAGGTTGGAAGGGACCTTAAAGATCATCAAGTTCCAACCTCCCTGCTATAAGCAGGGACACCTCACACTAGACCAGGCTGCACAAAGCCTCATCCAACCTGGCCTTGAACACCTCCAGGGAGGGGGCCTCCACAACTTCCCTTGGCAGCTTATTCCAGCACCTCTACTACCTTCATGGTGAAGAATTTCTTCCTGATGTCTAACCTAAATCTCCTCTCTTTCAGTTTAAAACCATTACTCCTTTTCCTATCATTGCCTTCTCTGGTGAAAAGACCCTCCCCTGGGGGAGCTGGAATTTGTAAAAAAAGGGTTAGAACTCTGAAAAAAAATTCTGACATTTTTTTTCAAACGTGTAGAACAGTGTGTTTCTCCAGTTCATTCTTTAAAATGTTTGAATCATTTTGCCTATCATCAAAACAAATGAAAAAAAAAAAAAAAGGATGGACTCTTCATATTAAATAATTTTAGATAATATGCTCAAGGATTTACAAAGTCAGAAAAAAAACCACATTAAACCTCATTTTATAGCCAAACATTCTGGACAACTGTGGCATAAGGCAATGCCAGCAGCCTCACCTATAATGACAAGAGGAAGTAAGCTGTCAAGGTATTCATTTATTTTTTAAAAATAGGTTCTTACATCCAGTGTATCCCCATCCATAAACACTGCAACTGGTCTTCTCTGGAATGGTACATCCAGAAATGGGCAATCGGATTATTTCTACAAAATTTGTCAATATGGCAGGTCTGAAAAGAGGAAACAAATAATAGATATAATGGATTTTACTTAACCTTCTAAAAAGTATCTTAAAAAATATGTTAAATCTATTATAACAACAGCAATTGAAAACTGTGCCAATTCTTTTCCTTTCTTTTCCATCCTTGAAGAATATGATGGATTCTTCTACCTATGTTTTGTGCTATAGCTGCTACCTGTCAAAAGATTTCTTGAAACACTGTCATCACTTTTATGTCATTTAACTTGGGTTTTCATCTTAAAAGTAAGTAATGATGGCATTTCATTTGAATATATAGTTTTGCTAATATGAAGTTTGAAAGCTCATATATACACAAAGATCTCAGTTACAATCTGGTGTTTATTTTATAAATTAAAACTATATACTAGTCAACCTCCCAAAAAACCTGCATTTGGCAATCAGGAAAAAAAAAATGTAGGCACAATTTTTCAGAAGTAACATCTGTTTTCAGAGCAATGTAGATGAACCTGCATTTCTGCATATATCAAGTAAAAGTTCTTACAATTACATCTTTACTCCACAGAGACACGATCAGCAGTATGAGAGATAGTACAGAACTCAATTTGCAAAAATATTTAGGAAGATTCTCATTTATTAGTTGAAACTCCTGGAATCGGTAATAATAGCTACTAACCTGCTAAGTTTCAATAAGACCAAATCTGACCCTGCAGGGCCATATACCAACTGGGAGATATTCAGAACTTGTCTATGCTTCTCCTCTCCCTTTCCTTTGATATTATGGACTCCAAGCCAGGCTTTGTAGTCTTTCAAATCTTTGTACCTAAATGAGGCAAAGTTAGTTAGGATTTTGTTGAGTATATAGTAAAATAACTCAAAAAGCTCTGCTTAATAGGATTATGCTAGAAGATGTTAAGTAATACTCTTCACCAGAAATGGGTTTACGTTGCCAACTGCTATTCCAAAATCAACATGCTTGGATTGTAAGATTTGGTCTGAAGCCACTACATAATTTTGTCTTTAACTGTGACTAAAATCTAATTTTTGTTTCCTAATAGTATCCAAACATTTAGATGCTTGGACAGTATGAACCTTTGAACTTTTTGAGATTTGCCCAAGTTTTCTATTTCATTCTGTCCAGTTAAGCAGAAGCATAAGATTATTTTCATAAAGAGGCAATTGTCTAAGCATTACACTTGGAAAACATATTTATACTTCTAAGTAAAATAGCCAGAGCTCTTTTAGATTAACAACAATAATAACAGAAAATACCAAGGTCCCACAGGACTTTTACATCAGAAAAGTAGTGTTAGAGCCAAACAGGAGGGAAAACTGCTCCATTTAAGTTGAAGTGTTGTGCTGATAAGTTCCCAAAAATAGATGTATTTCAATATTGCAAAGCTACAGACTACTGTACCGAGAAGGGAAACACTGCCTTGCTGTTAGAACCCACTCTTCTTTTATCAGAGTTCCTCCACAGATATGCTTATTCCTGGAGAGGGAAAAAAGAAAAGGAGAATTCAAAAAAATAAAAAAAAGAAGTAATCCTGTTAGTTTCTGGACAGTCAAAACCTTTAAAGAGTACTTTTGCTCCCCACATAGTTTTGCTGCTGAAAGGTGGCTGACTGAGACCTGCAAAAACATGTGTATGTCCCTTTGCTCTACAATCTCACTACTTAAAGTAGTGACGAGTATGACTTTGCAGAGTTTTACACCCGTGTGTTTACAACAGGAGGAAAGAAAAATTAAGTTACTTGTTGATTTAGTGTTTCCAATGCTGAATTTATAATAATCAACTTCATTTAAAAAAAAAAAGGGAAAAAAAGGAAAAAAGAAAAGAAAAAAAGGCATAATATGAACTGGGCTGAAACATTCAAGCAAGTCCCCAAACTGCCACCAGATGTAAACAACATTTGGTCATTATTCATGTAGGTATTATTCAAAGCATTGACCTCGAGGTGGAGAGTTCCTATTTGATTACCAACCCTATGAGATTTTTGTCCCCACATACTTCAGTTGGAAACAATCTGCAACATATGACATCCTACATGTGATTACAGAAAACCTGCAACATAATATATCAAGTACATTTAAAGCAATTAAGCATGACAGTTCTTTCAAAAATAAAGATGTCTGTGGAATGCAGATTAATTAGCTTCCTTCTTTGTGCCTCCAAAATCACATTTATTTTCTGCAGCTCTTTGGAGAGTGAATAAGAATTGTCAGCAATTTGGGAAAAGCTTAAAATCTCACCATTTATAAATTCAAATCACACAAATGTTCAAAGCTTTGCAAAGAACTGCTGGAAGGAGCCCAGACTCTATATGGAGTTCAAAGACAGCAGAATAACACAGATGCTTCCCTTTCTCTCTCTTTCTCTCTCTCTCTTTTTTTTTTTTTTTTTTTTTTAATTGTAGGTTAGTTGAGGAACAAAATATCTGGAAATAAGTGGTCCAAATGCCTGAATTCTTTATAAAATATTGATTCTGCCCAGTTTCATGATTAAAATGTCACAATCAAGAGTATAAATGTGTTCTTGGAAATTTTGTGTGCATCATTAACTTTCAAAAGGAATTTACAAGACTGCATCTTCTGCTCTAGAAGCTTGACTGGTACACATAGAAAGGGTAAAGCTCTTATTTCAGTGTGGCACAAACCCAGAGCTGATTCCATGAAAGAGGTGAAATTCATCCAAATATCCTTAAATATACCAGATAAAATCTGGATCAGATATATAACAAATATGTCCTTGATTAATTTTACACTTAGTTGCCAAATATGAATCTAAGCTTCTAAGTACCACTGTTTGTACCATTCAGATGTGGCAATTCCATTTTGAGGTGTACAGTTAGTATTTTGCAGAAAGTCTTGAAGTCATTAAGTTTTCCTTTCAGATGACATTTATTTGCTTCCTTGGTAACAACACAAAATAAAACTGCATTTTTATGCCCACATGTAATATTCTTAAATATATATTTTGCTGCTGGAATATTTCAGGAATCCCTTTTTTCATAAAAGAATCTACAATCATTTAAACATTCATCTGCCTAATGGAATTTTGTTGCATAGCACAAAATCCAGGTTCAGCTATTTAAATGCTAGGCACCCAGATGCAATTCACCTTCCTATCTAAAAGTTCTTCGAACATCAAGGATGCTTTCAAAACAGCACAAAGGTGAATTTTTCTAGAGAGTGATTTTCCTCTAGAAATGTCCTTCTGGACTGTGCTAGACTTTCAAAAAGGCCTAGCTCTGTCTGGGGCTCATAATATGCAAAGATTATCAAGGATGGAAAGGACTCCCAGAATTTCTCCAGCAATGTAGAAAATAGAATATTTTTTTCTTTTTCCCTGATTTTTCATTTAAAAGCTATTTTACAACTTGCTTTTAAAACAGATAACAAATTACAAGCTAAGAGCAGTAAGTGTACTTTAATATGTATCAGCAGACAAAAAAGACACTTGTTTTATCTTTTTTTTTTTCTCATCAAAGAAGATACAGGGCTGTTGCATGAGATATATCTCCTGTTATAAATTAATGATTCACACTTCCAGCTGATGAGTTATAAACCACAGTCATGAGTGCAGGAATCAGTAATTCTGTGTTCTGTCTTTTACACAGTAGCAAATTAAGATCTGCCATAATGCAATACTCATTTCCAGCTGTACATGTTACGGTCTTTTTTTACAGAATTAAAAGGATTTCCTTCTAGCTTCTACTTTTTTTTTTTTTTTTCTTTTTTAATACAGCATACATTTCAATTGCATGCAATGATACCAGCAGAAAGCTAAATTCGACAAGGGTATAAAACCTGAATCCAACACTTCATAACTAAATGCATTGCTGTTAAAGTGAAAATACTGGTATGAAACTCAAATTTTGTATAACAGTCTCTAATATATACAGTTTACTGCTGGATGCTAAGCCAGTGTTATAAAAAGGTCTGCAGTAGCTAATCAAAAGAGCAAAACATTATGAAGGCTTTGCAAGATCATGTGTTAGTGATAATGAATATATAAATAAATAATCAACAAAGGGAATACTGTGGAATTGTCTGATGTTCCAGGAATGCTGGTTTTCTGCTTTTACAGGATTTAACTGCAGTCTAAAAGTATACTTATTACTTATTAGGGTCAACATTTTCTGCAGTTACAAACCAATTTTCTAGTAGATATATTGTCTTTCTAGCCAAAGTGATAGTTACCTGTAGGTCAAACTAACCACCCATCCTTCGTTAGTTTGTGTTGGGATTCCATTTACAACTCTCAAATGTTTTGTTGAGGCACAAGGAATGACAGTATCTGAAAGCAGGTCCAGAGATCACATTTTACTAAAAACAGCTGTAGGAAACCTGTACAGTCGCACATAAGGACCACAAGAAGGTCAATATTTATTACAGATTAACTTTCCTGTGCTAATGAAATGTATTTCTAGAGCATCAAAACTACTTCAGTGAATCTGGGTCAGTCGATATAAATATTCATAGGGAATATAAAATACATATATTTAAATAGGTTTATTACGGAGATTTACATAGTTATAAAGCTAACATTGAAAATCATTACCATATCTCACCACTGGCAAGACAGGACAGTGAGAAAAGATAAAGGAGTATAAAAAAGCTATTCTACATTTGCCTCTTGTAAAAGCAATTTTTCTCAAGCTGCATGGATTTTCTATCTTTAACTGATTTTACTTCCCAATCAGAAAGAAATGGCTTGTCTTAGAGGATACAATACATGCACTGCACAGTACATAGTCAAACTTACCATCCAAGCTGGTTGTAGTAGGAGTTGTATCACCTTCACCTAGACACATAAGAAGACATCCATAATACAAAATTAAAACAGATCTAAAGAATTAATAAAGTAAGAATAAAGAGCAAGTGACATACTCTTAATTTTAATAGCTCACAAAGTTTTAAACTTCAATGCTTTCTTTAATACTCTGCAAAAGCACAATTTGGTAAGGATTAATAAGAAGGCGGAATTTCATTTTAATAGAATGAAATAAGAATTAAACATTTTGCAGCAGGAGTTTCAAGTACCTTTTTCCTTGTCTAAATCCTGAATACATCAGACTGTCTGTCTTTTTCAATTTACATGTTTCATTCACACAAGAAAATGCTGAAACATGAAGCTGCGACTTTTCTATAAGCTTTAAGGAACTATAGGAGCTATGATTAAATCCAAATAAGAAATGAAAATTTCTTTAAAAACCTTTGAAACTTCAAAAGTCTTTTAATGTTGCTATCAGCAAAAAAAGCTTATCAAAATGTTTTCACCAAAATCTGGCTTGAGTCTTTCATCTTGTCCAAGTCAAAGATAGTCACCACAAGGTTGCTTAAACTTTGTTCAATATTCTTGCCTTCATTGAGGTCTGCAGAGTGACCCAGCATCATGAGCTAGAGGTACAGATGTAGCTACTGAAAATTTACACAGGCAAAATGTAGACAGGCTCATCCAACTAGATTTCCACCATCAAGGAATACAGAAATATTAAAAGTATAAAATTATATAAATAGTTAAATTTCCATGTGTATGTATAAACATATGCATATCTGTATGTGCATGTGTATGTATATCTGCATGTAGGTGTGTACATATAGAAACACATATACAGTGCAGTTTGAAGAGACCAGTTAAAGGCACCAAATACATTCGGGAACTTTGAACATTTTCTCTGTACTGGTTTTGCTGCTTATTAGTACCTGAGTGAGCTAGTAGTAGTTTAATACTAGTCCACGCAAGTTACAATTGTAAAATAGACATATTTCAGCTCTGCAGTTTGATTCCAGAAATCATAATACTTAGCATTGCCATATACCCTACAAACATTTGCTGTGAATATTTCCTTAGAAATTCACAGATCCAGATAATGAGGTCAGAGTGAGTGAAAAGTATTTCCACTTCTTCAGTCGTTGTTCTTTATCTACATTGACACAAGTAACCTTTTGCAGTTTGTTTACTGTTCAAATAGACATCAAAATATCACCTGAGACTTCCAGTATCCCCTCTTAGAGATGCTGCAGTTCAGACTATGAGGAAATGCAGCAGATTGTTTCTAGGAAGGAGTGTAACATTATTCTTAACCCCTAGAGATCACAGACAAGCATCCAAAAGCCTGTTTTACCATTTAAATGTTCTCCCAGGATATACAGCCCAGTGATTAACAGATAAAAATTGAAGAGAAAAATCTGAACATAAAAGTGAACTGCACATTTTTCGGCATAAATCTATCGTTATCCACTTAATGATTGCTTATTACTAAATTCCCTAGGATTGTTAATTATGTTTATTTAAGCTATTTAGATTTGATAGCTGAAAATGCAACTTTGGAGGAGTAGTGTTCCTAATTCTTGCCAGGAGTTAAATCATCCCGTAAACACCCAAAAGCAAAATCTAGTCTGTATAGCACATATACACTTCAGCTCATATATAGTGAGTTATCCTAACTTTACAAACAAATGCAGAACACACAAAGAGACTATGAAGCTTTTAGCACAAAAGATAACTGTCCCTGGGTTTCTTGAGGCCACAGCCAGAATTCTGACCACTAGACAATTCTTTGTCTCTGTCCAGCCCTGATTCAACAGTTAGATCTGTTGGAAAATGTTTGGCCATCTGTAATAGCCCTTTTATGCTCCTGCTGCACAAATAAGCCTTGAAATCTCCAGGCTGGTCAAGGAAAACAACCTCTTGTCCATATATTGCACAAGCAGCTTCTAGCTGTTCCTTCTCAGTCATACACAATTGATTCTTGATAGAATTATACATTCTCTGCTGCCACAAGTGACAACAGAAAGGTACTCATAAACATGTGACACCATGGATTCCCTGGGCCTGCACAGCTAACAATGCCTGAGGCAGACCAAGTACTCACATCGAGAAATAGGGCAGTAATCCCAGGGAACAAGAGGATCATCTGTATAACACCAGGGACCATGAAAATCATCATCTGGATTGCGGCAATAGTTTTTCTTCAGTTTACTAACATCTGGTTCTCTGAATATTTGTATATGCCTACAGGGAAAAAAAATTCAAAGTGCTGAAAAGCTTCATACTATAGCCCATCTTCTCAAAGGTTAAATGTTGCTTTGCTCTACGTTGTAATATTAGCTGATTGAGAAGCCTACAGGTCAGGGTTTAGAGCTGACTAAAATCAAAGGGAAGATGAGAGCCAAATATTTGCTGGATCTAGGTCCAAGTTTGCTCTAGTTCAGGAAAGCACAATGTTCACCAGACAGCTGGTAGGTTCCTACATCTCCCATTCAAGCTCAAATCCCTTGATAGTCTGAGGAGCAATCTTTACACTGATTAGAAAAGTGTCTGTATTGTCCTTGGCAAGTCTGCAAGCCTCTTTGGGAGCACAGGCAACTTCTCCATGCCGCGTTAGTAAGCTAAAAAAGCTGAATCTCAGGTAATGGAAAGACAAATGCAAGAAAGTTAGCAGAGCTGAGCAACAGGCAAGGAGAGGATGAATGGTTCAGACAAACTGCAGTGACAGGACAGCTAAATTGCAAACCTACACAAAGGCACTTTGAAGGTGAAATGTTAGGGTGACAATCTTAAGCAGTAAAAGCTGCTTATTTCTGGTTTGTTAGACAGAATCATAGAATCATAGAATGGTTAAGGTTGGAAGGGACTGTAAAGATCATCAGGTTCCAACCCCCCTGCTATGAGCAGGGACACCTCGCACTAGACCATGTTGCATAAAGCCTCATCCAACCTGGCCTTAAACACATGCACAATCTCCCTTGGCAACCTATTCCAGCACCTTCCTAGCCTCATGGGGAAGAATTTCTTCCTGAAGTCTAACCTAAATCTCCCCTCTTTCAGTTTAAAACCATTACCCCTTGTCCTAGCACTGCCCTCCTTGGTGAAAAGCCCCTCCCCAGCTTTCCTGTAGCCCCCTCAGGTACTGAAAGGCAGCTATAAGGTCTCCCCAGTCTTCTCTTCTCAAGACTGAACAGCCCCAGCTCCCTCTAAGTTGCAGCTGCACTGCTCTTTCAGCTCATAACCAACCATGCACTGCTGTGCAACCATGCACATGCTGCTTCTAGCAATCCCATAACCAGAGCAACTGTTGAAGTGAAACAGAGAACTCCCTAAGAAAGCTCCTAGGAAGAAAATTTGTGGGATTAAGAGTAGAAAGACTGATCTGTGATCAAGATGGTATGAATGCAATTGCATCAAGCACCCAGTAGGTTCAAGCTGTCTCCTTCAGAGCTAACTGAGCTCTCAAAAATCATTATCTTAAACCTGCCTCCCTTACACAGACAGCACACTGAAATATGTATGCTGTCTCTGACCTAGTGTGGAGAGAACAACATAAAGTCCAGTTGATGATTCTAGATGGTGCCACTGAAGTCTGCCTTTTGTAATGCAGGCTGAGTTACATGCCTTCACCTGGCTGACCACCAAGTCAGCAACAGGAGGCAAGGACAGATAAATTCCAGAGGGGAATGGCTAATTTGTTGGGCACTATGACTGTTGCACTAACTCAAGAACAAATATCATAAGTAATATAGACATATCAACTTCAGAAACTAAAGGAAAATTAGTTGTTTCCATCTAGGCCACTAAGGTGTGTAAGATCTCATACATAGCAAATTTATTATGAATCTCTGTCTTTGTGCAATACGTGGAAGTCATTGTTCTTGTCACTCCTGAGATTTATGAATCTACTGTTCTGAACCAACAGAGACAATACTGAGGATTCTGGCATGACTGAAAAAGTCTTGGAAACTTCTTGAAAACTCCTTTTGTAGCTACTGCTGATTAATTTTTATTTTAATAAATAAATTAAAGTAACTTGCCATTTTCCCTACTTGAATATGAAGCCAAAATGTTGATAAACAACAGAAACTGCAAGTTGTTTTAATGGCATTTGATGTCAGTGTCATCAGATAGTAGTCTCAAGATTAACTTTTAAGCTGCAAGGAACCTTAGGTGGTTTCAAGTCCAACTGCCTGCTTGAAGCAGAACGAGCTATGAAATCAGATTGATGAGATAACCATTTCCTGCTTTATTCCTGCTATTTTCTCATAGAACAAGACTTTCAAGGACAAAGGTCTGGTAAACCAGGCCAGTAAGCTAAACACTAAGAAACATCCCAAAGCCTGCAATTAGTGGTCAGCCTGAACAAAGACACGCGTAACATATTAAACACCGAGAGGAAAAAAAAAACAACAAACAACCAAAAAAACCAAACACAACATTAAAGCTCCAGGGCATAAGGGGCTATTTTAGAATCACTGCAGTAGAAAAAAAGATGCCATCTGGAGGCAGCATTTATTCAGGACTCACTGAACCATATCTTCCTGTTTCATGTGTACACACCTACGTAAGTCTTCGATGTTCTTGTCCCATGTGGAGCAAGTTAGCCCAAATCTCGTCTTGGACAGATTCCCCATGTAACTCTTGCCATTGCCACGATAACAATCTGAATAAGAATGTTGAGACAAAAGGAGGTGGAAGGTGATTGTGAAACATTGAGAAGAAAAGTTTTCCTTTCCATCAGTAACCAAGTAGGAAAAGATAAATGTTATATTTAGCAAACACTACAGAGTATAAGTCAGACAACTGTTTAAATCAAATTGGAAAGAAAATGGGAGTACATTTTCAAATTTATATATATAGTCTCCTGCTTGAGGCTTTCATTCTCAACACAGAAGCCTTTTAAATTTTGTTTGACTTAGATAAACCAGGAAATTTTTTCTCATAAATAGTTCATGGTTAATTTAGAAGGGTCACACAGAATATTCTAAAAGTTGTCAGGAGCTGTTTTATACAAAACAAAGCGAAAATGCTACCTTAATTCTCCCTCCTCAAAAAACAGGTGCTCTTAGCATATTTGAAACAACTTACCTTTGTGTTGATTCTGGATACTGGCAACTGTATATAATTCTAGACTTTAGTTCTACTTTGGCAAAATAAAAAAATCAACACGACTTTAATTTTAATGTAATTCAAAAACTTGCTTGTTCACTCCAGCAGGAGTCATGTTTGATTCATAAGTTTTTATCACAAGCCTCCTTGAGACTTTTCAAGAGGATCATTTAAAATAATCACTGCTATAAAGGCATCTTTATAAAGCATTTCATTTCATATTCATCAGTATTTTTACTTTTTTATAACTGATACTTTACAAAAAACAGAGATTGAAAGTCAAAATTTAGTCCTTTATCAAACCAAGGTCTTGCAACTGCAATTCTTTCAAACTTTAAGAGAAAAAAACTGCTAAAATTTAAAGATGGAGATCTTAATGCACCTTGATGTAGGGTTGTAAGTCTGAGGGTTTAGCCTCATTTTATGCAATGACTGACATCAGCTCTCAAGATGCAATAATAACTCCTTAGAGTCATACACAGATGTCATGGGAAAAATAACATTTGAATTAAAACTCAGAGTGGACTATAAAGGCAAAGGTAACAGCTTGAAGCTAAGAGGCTAAATGGAAAGTCACATTTTTTTCAGCTCAACTCCTTTTAGACAAGGGAGTATATGGAAAAAATAAATTTTAAAAATTGCCTTTGGTGGCCTAATATGCAATTATAAAAAGACTGTGAACGAAGGAAATAATCTGAGCTCTGGAAAAAGGCCTTTCATGCTAAGGGTAACACAGTAGACCTGATCTCCATTTAATATAAAATGTCACACAGATTCACCTCATCTAAAATCAGATCCAATAATAAATCTTTGCTGCTGGAATCGAAACATGAACTGGGAAGAGTCTCATTTACACCATGATGAATCCCAAGTATGCAAATAAAGCCAAAGTGGAAGTACACAGATGTAGTACAGATGTACTGAGACCAGCTTCTCCAGCTTTCCAGCCTGCTTATCTGTCTTTTGGAACAGTGCAGCATTCACTTAAAATCACGTTATCGGCCTTCCCTCTGTTACCTTGTTCACTTGATACGTCGCACTTAGGAATCTGGGAGCAATAACCAATACGGATGTTTGGGTCAGTGGTAAAACACCAGGGTGATTCAGATCCATCTGGATTTCGACAGTAGTTCTCTCTCAAATCCCTATAAAAATAAATACCTTAGCTCACAGCAAGGATAACCTCAAGCCACTGATGCATTCTATTGCTTTTTATTATGAATTAGCAATAATATAGGCTCCTTAAGCTCTGTCTCTCACTGATCAGTGTCAAGTGCAAAGAGATGAGAACCCATTATGAACACACTGTCCAGAAAAATGTAGTAATTGTAAAAAGAGTATGGTTATGGGAATTCATTTTCAATAGAGCTGTGTTTCGACTGGATATAAGATTTCAATTGAAGATTAACAATATTTTCAATATAGCTGATTTTTATTCAGCGTTCTTAATCAAAATTTGCATGCAAGTTGACATTGGATACACCTGTAATCCATTATAATGCTTTTAAACACAAACATTACCAAAGCACTTAAAATTCCCTATACTTTGAATGGTTCTGCTAAATTTAGAGAAACAGTCCTGCAGACTGTCGGTGATTCATTTAAGAAACTGAATCTTGGAATATATAAAAAAATGCATGTGGAAATTCTATGCAGCTGTTACCTTTAAAGTAAGTTAGTCACAAGGGAACATCTTTAAATGTCTCTTGCAGCTTGCATGAAATAGTCAAACTCTTAAATGTAAGTTTTATTTTCCCATTTCCTGACAATTTTTGCCGTGTTCTGTCCATCTCCATGTTTCACTGTGTTTTTCCATCTGCAGCACTTACTGATAATAAACTATGGAAAGAATGGGCCTAATACTCCAATTCTTACTCATGCAAGTTTTGAACAGTTGTACCAGCAGTTCTGTTGATTTTACTCAAGCTACTGGCCTGAATAACCAGTGCACTCTCAAGCATTAACCGAAGCTCAGATGGAAATTTTTTCTTTACCTTGAAAGATCCACACAATTAAATTTCAGCACAAGCTCAGATCAATAGTGATCAATAAAGACATTTAGTAGAAAACTAGACTTTGGGTCCATGCTGATCAGCTAGGTTACCTCTAATGCTCAGTGAAAAAAAGGACTGAAAGAACATGATTAATTGTCTAAAATAAGTAGATTATTCATGTTCTGAGAGTACATGAACTGTACAGAAAGGTTAGATAACCAGTGGCCCTTCTGGTAAAAGAAGTCCTATTCATGAAAGTAGATTTAGTAATGAGACAGAAAAAGAAAAGAAGTGCTGTCAAGTATTATAAATGTCAAGTATGGCCATGGTGATTATACTTAGGCAATGTTTAGAACATATTAAGTTAAAGTGAGCAACTAAACTGAAGAAGTACTTACCTCCATGAAAGAAACACAGTAGTAATGTACCAGCACTACTGGGATTCAGATCCCAGTCTGGAAAACATCCATTCACTTCTCAATCATTTAAATTGGTGAATACATGCTTGAAGAAAAAGTTCATAATAATCTCTACATTTTTACACAAGCTCATCTAGAACTAATATGTTGAGATTGGAAGAACTGATCTTCCCATGTTCAGAAGGTTTTGAGGATCAGCAAGTAGAGTGAATGGATCAGGTCGCAGAGCAGGGACAGCGATCCTACGATCTCCTTTGATGATATGAATTTCTAAACATTTGAAAACAAAGCTCTTTTCCCACTGCAGTAATACCCGCATGTCTCTACTCACTTGCACTTGAAGTTCTCAGGAGTGATGTTGTGTTGGTGAGGAAACTGGGAGTCCCACCGCTGGCACTGGATTCCACTCCATATGGTGTTGACCGTGCCACGGTAACCCTCACCCTGTCCCTGAATGCATGTTGTTGTCTCAGCTGCTGCCTCCGTGCTGTTCACGATGCTTTCATCTGCAGACCCAGAGAAGAAGTGCTGCTTCACTTTCTTAAGACTGAGCCTGATTCAGGATGTTTTTCAGGTTTGAACTTTACACTGCAGTTCAAATCTTGGTAATTGAAACACTTTGGTGTACTTGCTAATCTGATCTCTTTTTACAGAATTATTTTCTCCTCTTCACATGCAACATATTGTGAAATCAAAATAGTTGTTGGATCTTATGCTAGTTTATCCACTTGCAGGCAAAGAATCTACATTTAAGAGCTTTTGTTTAGTGAGACACCTGGTCTATGCTATGCCACTGAAGGTCAGTAGATATTCTTGGTTACACTTTTCAGTTCAGTAAATATTTTCTCCTTCACTTAGTTTTACAAAACTGAGTGACCACCCATGTGCACACTGTTAAACATGTTAATATGTGTTTTCAGGATTAAAATTCAATTGCTTTTCCCCAAATAATTCCCAGAATATTAAGTCAGAGGAAATAAAGAAGCAGATAAAAGAAAGAAAGAAAGAAAAAAAAAAAAGATAAATCCTATTATAAAGTAATGTGCTAAATCCTCCTTGAAGTCTCTCTTTTTATGCCTCATATAGTTAGAGGGAAAAAGAAAGAAAAAAAGACCAGCTTTTGGAAATCAAAGATCAGTATTCTCTACAGAGAGACAAATGTTTTAAAGACTAACAAATTCATCATACTCAAGATCTTTCACAGATGTTGATATACTCTGCATTCACCATGGTGTGGGTTGTCTTGAACTAAATTCAGAAAAACAGTGGTTTTTGAAATGACTCATTCACATAACTTGAAAGTCCCCTTTTTACTTCTTATGCAATTTTCATAATTACAAATTAATGGCACAGATATTGCATCAGATATATACAAAGTAGTACAAAACTAAATACACTACAGCAAAAGCAACACTTCTACAATGTCCCAAAAAGCTCCCAACATATTTTTTTTGTAAGTAACTGCCCATCTGTTGGCAATTGCTATTGTTCACAAAGCTAATTTTACTAATTACCTTAAAAGTATAAGTTGCCAGCAATAAGTCTTTTAATGAAGTTTTGAAATCAGTTTTCTTCAAATGATCCAGTGATTAGAACAGTATTTGTATGCTATCCATACTATAGTTCATTCCTGGTAACTTAAGCCAGTTCCGTGAACTTGTAGAGAATATGGATGGTAAGGAAACCAAATGTCATAACAGATGGGTTAGGCTGATTTGCTGTCTAATCTT
Source organism: Apus apus (assembly GCF_020740795.1). Taxonomy (NCBI): domain Eukaryota; kingdom Metazoa; phylum Chordata; class Aves; order Apodiformes; family Apodidae; genus Apus; species Apus apus. The sequence continues at coordinate 195,543,018 of NC_067282.1, forward strand.
CTACATTAAAGATCACTTCTCTGTCAGATGATAACATCAAGTTGTTCAGTTGAATAATACATTTCTCCATGCTGGAGAAAATTTTCCTTTTTCACTTCATCTGGTTGATGTTTTTACATCAGTGTTTCACAGTCAAATTATGTTTCTGTCCTACCTTCCCAAGACACTTTGGGAAGCTGTCTACAGAGTCACCCTGTTTCTGTGGGATTCTGAATTCCAAGCTTGTTCTAAAGTCAAAAGGACAAGAAGGCTCCTGCAGGCTGAAGATGCATCCTTTCTATTGGATTCATCAAACAGGCTTGCAGCTAGAAACTACAATTTTTAGTAATTATTATTCACTTTTTAAAATAACTAGACAACAAAAAGACAAATTTGTACATCTAATAGAAATACAGAGCTGCATATTTCAGTTTTCTATGATCACTAATACAAAAATAGAGATTGGAATTGTATTCTAAAATAGCTCCTAGCTTAGACTGAAGATTGCTGTGCCACATTCAAATACATACTAGTATTTTCAAAAAATATATGCAATGCTTTTATTAAAAATGAGAGAGATGTGGTGTATAGGTTGGAAAAAATATAAAGTTGCCTACTATTATAAATTTGAGCATACATATGGCATTCTGGCTGCATAATATTTCCTAAGTAAATAAATAAACAAACAACTATATAGCTGTAGCAAACAGTCTTCTTAAATAATAATAATCATGCATAAAAAGTCAGCCTAATACAAGCTATTGCAAAGAACTTATTTATACATAAGGAGTTACTATATAAACTGAAATGAACTACGTAGTACATTTATCCTGCACTCAGTCATAGTGTAACTAGGTTGGTGTTTATGTTGTGTGTGTTTGTTTTTTCTTTTAACTACATACCTGAAATGAAATAACTAATGCAACCATTGATTTAAGAAATCTAATTTTTAATTAATACATTTTAATGTAACTAATTTTACTTAATAAAACAATAATATAATTTGAAAAGGTCCACAGAATCTTCCACAGACTGCCCTATAAATATCTGTTTCCCAAACATGACAGATGAGTCTCCAAAACATTTCTGAAATTTAATTCTGAAATTCTGAGGGCTTCTGCACTCAGAAACAACCTCTCCCGTTCTGGCTCTTGAGCCTCAAAGAAATCTCAAAAATTATGAAAACAGGCTCAAGACATCCTTCATTCAGCTGGTGATTTCCACGATCAGGAAGGGAACACTCCCTGTTCACATTAATGAAAGGTGGGCTGGATGAACACTGAGACATGCAAAAAGCTTGAGATGCTCTGCAGACCATGAGGCAGTTTTCAGACTTTAAGAAGTGTCCACTTTGTCCAAGCGTAGATCTTAAATAGTCATCTCTATTCAGTACTGGTTTTGTTGATTCTTACTATGCAGGCTGGTACTTCAATTTCATATTAGAAGTACCCTTTTTTTTTTTCCTTTTTTTTTTTTTTTTTTTTTTAAATTCCAGTTCAGGTTTTAAAGTTCTCAACCGAGATAATAGTACTGTTAAAGGAAGATCAGAAAAAAAATCATCTTGCATAAAACTATTATTTATGATTTATTAATTAAATATGATTTCTTACTCCTGTATGAGACTTCATTATGAACAGAAGAATTTGGTATTTGTCTAGCAGTATTTTGTGACTTTTGGACTTTGTTGTAATATTCTGTGTTCTGGATGACTCAAATTAACCATGCAATTTAGAGAGCTACAGGATTTCCTGTCAGTAGCACTCGCATCTTCACATGTTCACTCTGAAGTCCGCAACCAAAGTGCAATCCTGCAAAGGTTTCCTTTTTTCCATAAACCCCTCTCTATTTTGATACTTCAAAATACATAACCTTATTAATAAAGGCCAGTTCATGTATTCATAGATGGTTAAGTAAAAAGATGAAACATTACCCAGAGTTTCATGTGTAAAGCCGCAGACAGTCTTCTCAGTTCTGGTTCTCACAGTAATGCCAGCATGAGGGAATCAGCAGGGGCCTTGAGTCATTCTACAGCTGAAGTAACCAGTTGAAGTACTATTTCTGTCTTTAATCCCAATGACCCAGAATAAAATTCAGCAAAAATTTTAGGTCAACGGTGAAACTCGTACTGACTTAAAAGGAGGTAGGGATTTTCCTGGAGTATTTGTGTTCTTTCATGGTAATACTATCTATGTATGTCACAGAAAAAAAGACAATTGGAAAAGAAGCACAGTCCTGAATTACTTAATCAGGAAAACAACTACTTTTGCTTATATCGCTGCAACTTCTTTCCTAATCTGTCAGTCAACAAAAGGAAAATGTGACTTGATTTGTAAACAAAATATTTTAAAAAGTAGATTTCAAAAGATGAATGGTGCCTAATCCAGTAAAGAAAGTGTTCTAAAGACGGCAAGGTCTTCAGTACACTTCTGCAAATGTCAGTAAGAAACTTGAGTGCAGTTAGGAGGAGAAGCTGCTCATGCTCAGTTACACTGCCCCCAAACATTCCTACCTCAAGGAATACAATCTACAGTTCTGGATAGTATGATAGGGGCAGATGCTTTCTTTCTACGTTTCTTTCAATGGACTATCTAAAAGTGCATGAAGCATGGAAACAAACAAACACAACCAAAAAACATAAACAAAAACAAAAAAGCAACCCAAACCACCACTGATTTCTAGTGTTTGGGGTTTATTTCATCAAAAACATATGAGAAAGTGAAGGAATAACATAGATCCAACCTCAAGAATCACAGTACTGAAAATCTCTTTGTCACCTAAAACCTGCACACCTACAGTTCATTTGTCCTTAAGCACAGAGGGATCTTTCAGGGTAGTTCTAATATCTACACGTAGGCTTTAAAGCCAAACATTGTTCAGTTTAAATCCATTAAAAAAAAATAATAATAAAAAATCTGGATCTCTCCAGATTAAAAATTAAAAATCCAGATCTCAGAAATGTTAAGTCTCACTTTTAAACCTATCATAGAAATGATGAAAAGGATCTGAGATTCTTTGAGGAAATATAGATTAGGCCATTGCATACATAATGATGCTTGAACCTGTGATGCCTCTGTGTGAAGTGAGATGGAAGGTAACGCTTCCTATCAACTACTGAACATAAGTCACTTTTCACTGCCTCCTTTCCATAAACATCTTTATCTTACATAAATATTAAGCTTAAATTGAGTGGTACTTTTATTTGCTTACATTCTATGATTCAACAAATAACTCTTTGATGAGAATTTCACATTCAAACAGGAAGTTGAAATCTTTTCTTCTAAACAATGAACAATCCTATATATGGTGACTCTGCCTTCTCAAAAGTTGTAGGCTCACTGCAATGGTTAATTTTTAGCTGTACAGCTCATCCACAGAAGTGCAGCTATCCTTTTGTCTTTTTTAATTTTTTTTTAAAGAGAGTATTAGATCCCCACTTCTGTCTTCCCTGTAGTCCATATCATCCTTCATGCCAAAGTAACAGTCATTTTCCTTTTTTCATATTTGCTGTCACTGCTTCCATTTCTTCATTTCATCCTACACGTCTTTATTGCTGTTATAGTTGTCCTTTTATCCTCTCTTCTAACTAAAAATTGTCTTAAGCCAAAACCACAGACACATATGTGAGCAACTTCAAACCAATCCTGGGGTCCCTGAAGTCTTAATACAGATCCAATTTTTGCAGTTTGAGCCATCTCTAATCCCTAATTGCTCCTGTCATCTCTTTCTCACAGCCCTGGCTGTAAGCCACAATGTTTTATGCTGCCTTCTGTGCTTGGAAATAAAGTTACAATGCCCTCCTGTCTCTTCAGTCTTAAAAACATATTTATTTTCTGAATGCTTCCTTCCACTGACTTTTTTGCCGAAAATTTTGTATATGAGCTGTTGTCAGCATTTTGGCTATAGAGCACACTAGCACTCATGACATGTAGCAAAAGCCACAAGCAGCATGCTGCCTTGTGGTCACTCCCCCAAAGAGAGGACACCTACGTTTCTGTATGCGCTCCAAGGACTTGGATTTGCAAAGCATTTTTTCTAATTAGTATTTCTTGTAAAAAATATAAACAGTCCTCAACAAAGGAATTAAAAACCTGTGTGAGAATCCAAACCACAAAGCTATAAAGACATATAACTCATGATGTTCTCTTTTTAGTGTACTGAGATCGCACACAGCCACAGCCTCAGAAGATGGAGCAGCCACTGAAGCTCAGCATGGCCTTGTGTTTTGGGCTCCCTGCTAGGAGGTGGGAAAACAGTTTTTCTATGTGCCTCAAGAAAGACAGCAAACTGAAAACAGGGCTTCGATATCTTGTTTTGGTATTCTGGTTACTGAGCTGGTGATACAACAGTAATGTCAGCAATAAATTCCCTCTCTGAATTTTAAAGAAAAGCAGTGAGCAGCAGCACATCTTATGTAGAGGGCAATGCCATATGCCTGTGTTAAACACATTTTGAAAATATCTGCTGGATTAGAAACTTTGAAGACCACTAGTTTCGTATTCTTCCTCATATAGACTGCTTCAGGAATTTCCGAAGATCTACAGTCTTCAGTGAAAATAGTTTTGCCTGGGAAATTACCACTGATCTTAATATACTTTCTAACTGAAGATGAGAGAAAGAATTTCTAGGTAATTCAGTCAACTTTTGTCTAGAAATGAGACAAAAGGCTTTCATCACAACATTAAAGTCATTGTGGGGCTTTCTACATTTAATTTTTATTATTACCTTGTCTTCAGGATTCTAATTGTGACTTGGGTAGACAGAGGCAACATTGCAGTAGTTTGCTAATCTCCCACCCAGTATTTTATAAAGCTTAGGCCAGACTGTAGATACTGAAAGTTGCATGGGCTGTAAGCTTACGTGACCAACAAAACCAGATGTGAATCCTCAGAACACTGACACATCAGCTCAGGAAATGCCAAAGGATAAAGGTTTATAAAAGTTGCATTTGTGAAACACTCAGCTGTAACTTAGGAATATTTTTTTTGTTTGTAATAAAAACACTTCTGCCAGGGGAAAATAACAGTTCTAGTATGCTAGATATGATTCACATATTATCTAATAACTAGAGAAATGTAAGAAGCACAGTTTAGCTTAAGAAAATAATAACAAAAAACTAACAAAAAACCCCACAAAACCCAGAAAAATAACCATCCCTAACTTCAAGAAATAACAAAAAAAAAATTGAAAGATTGTTCATTTATAGAGCTAAGCAAGATTGTGTTCATGACGGAGAAAGACTGAACTTTATTGTCAAAGATCACCAGTAACTTTGAATACAACTACATGAATTAGTACTGCAGTTCAGAGGCAAGACTTTCAACATGGGTGTGAGTTAATGGGTGGCTGACACAAAACAAGGAGTAGTCCTATGAAGCTCATTCTGTCTCTAGAGAACCTGAGTACAACCATTGCCTGAAGTAGAAAATTAAGCACACTTTTTTATAGCAGAATAGTTTTGCTAATTTCAAGTACCTTCTACTGGATTTACAATGACATATGATAGTGAAGCTCAATTACCGAGCATCAGTAGACTGAGAGTATTCATAGAACCATAGAATGGTTTGGGTTGGAAGGGACCTTGTCTAGTTCAAACGCCCCTGTCATAGGCAGGGACACCTCCCACTAGACCAGCCTGCACCAACACCCCCTTCAACCAGGCCTTGAACACTTCCAGGGATGGGGCTTCCACAACTTCCCCGGGCAACCTGTGTCAGTGTCTCACCACTCTCACACTAGAGAATTTCTTCCTAATGTCTAACCTAAATCTCCCCTCTCCCATTTTAAAGCCATCACCCCTTGTCCTATCACTACACACTCTGGTAAAAAGTCCCTTCCCAGCTTTTCGGTAGCCCCTTCAGGTACCAGAATGCTTCTATACGGTCTCCTCAGAGCCTTCTCTTCTCCAGGCCAATCAATCCCAAGTCACTCAGCCTGTCTTTATAGGACAGGTGCTTCAACACTCTGATTCCTACTTCACCTTTGGATTTCAAACAATTGACTAATAATTGATAAAAGTAACTGACACTCCAACACACTACACTGGCCTAATCCTAGAACATGCAAGGTCATAAAATTCTGAACTATTAGTGGAGGATGCTGAAAACATGTTATAATTTGTTTTGGTAAGAATCCCAAGATGGAGAATCCCATGTTTCCCTTTTTAGGTAGTAGCTGCTCCCACAAAAAGGTTCATTCCAGAACCATTCCCTGTTCATTCCCCTTCACTACCCACCCTGAGCATATATGTTAATATTATAAGAAAAATACAGAATTGCATTATGGAAACAGACTTTCTATAAAATACACTACTGTCTCCATTCTATCTGGATTTTAGATGCCGTGGTAATGGTTTATCTTGCTTCATTTAACAACAGCAACAACATACAGAGAGCCCTGAAAATTAAATAGACTTTTTATTATCCTTTTATGCTTATTATTATTTTTCTTGCTCCCCTCTTTTTTGAATTCTCACATAAATCCTATTATAAGTGGGATTTATTGTTCAATTTAATAGAATTTATTCTCTTCTATTCTTCTCCCAAGAAAGCCAAATAAATTTTACAATGACATAAGCCTACTGAAGTGACACTTAGAGCTAGATGAAAAGCACAAGTGTGGGGTTTCGAGGATTTTTTAAACACTTTCTTTTTGTCAAAATCGAAGCAGCACAACGAAGCAAACTGTAGTTTCCAAAACTGCAGATCTAAGAGAAACTGACTTTCTCATTAGCTAACATGACACTGAATTTCACTGAACAGCTTTAGAACCTTCTTTTTGCTCTACTTCATGGCAAATCCAAAAATACTGTTTTCTTTTTTCTGACTGTATGCCTGAGAGGTCTGCCACAGAACTGGGGTACATGATGTTGACAGACTTCTACAGAATGAATTAGTCAAAGTAATTCCTTTTTTTCAGAAATTGCCTTTATTCCCAAGATGTTATAAATAAAGAATCTGAGTAAAGAGAATAAAAAATCTGCCCAGGTATTATGAGACTGCCTTTAATATCATGCTTGTACACTGATTATTTCACGTGTTTGGCTCACTGAAGGCAAAAAAACAGAGCTCAGATCTGGCAATGAGAAGTATGGGAGATAAGAGAGGAGACTATCACCCGCAGATCTCACAAGCTGTCAATGAGACAAGGAGTTTAAGGGATGCAAATCTCGGTTTCCTGGATGATTGGTGAAAGTGGATCCTGGTCCGAGCCAGGATGGAACCAATTTTCTTTCTAGTAATTTACCTTTCAGTTAAGTTTATTCTAAGTAGCTGCACTTCCTGAAATGAACAGTATATTTTCAGTCACTGCTTCTAGGACTGATAATGCTTTATGTTTTAGTTACAGCTTAGAGGATGGTAAGCGGAGCCAAGGCCACCACCTGGATCTGAGAAAACATCTTACGCCATTCACTTAATTGCCGATTCAACATTAATCCATGAAAAGGTGATTTACAAATTAAATCTATATTCATCTTTGGAGGAATGGTACAAAATTAACAGATCCTTTAAAGTGGGATGCAGCTAATGTGCAAGGAAGTGTACCGCGGTAATTCCCCAGCTGACTCTAGTTGTTAGCAACATCAAGAAAGCTTGGACACCTGCACAGAGGGTAGAGTGGAGACACCACGGCGAAGGTCTTTGGTAAACATGAGGACGTGAAGGTACCATGGGACTAATAAGCTGCACATTTGGAGAAAATATGGCTGGACTTTTTAATAACATGGGGATCCGAAGGTCTCCCAGAACTGATAAGTCTCATATTTTATATCCTTCACCAAAAATCTGCCACTTTTCTGACAAATGACCATCCTTAGTGAACATTGCTCATTATAATATTATTTTAATAGTACAAAAGCTACCAAAAGCTATCCGCCTCCTGGGAGGAGACCACCCCTCAATGAGCATGAGCCCTGAATTTTCTCTAGTTTATACCTTTAAAAGCAAAGCAAGAGAATTTACACCAATCATGACAAAGGTAGGCATGACTAGAGTCCCTCAAGCTCCACCTGTAAGATAATAACCCTATAAAAAGGGCCAAAGAGGCGAAGAATATTAGGGAACATGTCATCAACATCAGAGAAGGTACAATCGCCCGGCCTTTGGCAAGATTACCCTTGACTTCTGGGATCAGTCAATGGGCTGAGCCTCTCTTCCTCCCATAGGGACACCTTTGGGTAAGATTCAAACACTTAGTTATGCCAACTGTACCCCAAGAAACTTAGAAACCTCCTTAGAACTTCCTCTTTTTTTTACCCTTTATCTTTCCTTTTTTTTTTTTTTTTTTTTCCTTTTCTTTCCTTTTCTCCTTCATTCTTATTAACTAATGCATTAGTAGCCAGGCTGTATTATTCATATTCTTGGTATTTGCACCTGCTTTGTAGTCAGCTAATTTATCACTGGCAATCCAGATAACTTATGTATCAATTGCTTCAATAAATCATACTATTCTTTGACTTCACCAAGTGTGTCATCCCTGAATACGGACCAAAGGTATGGTCCCTTTGAGTGTGGCTGTGCTGGTTCAGGTGGTGTGCAGCTAGGCAGGTGGTGTGATGATAGCAGTGCATCTGGACCAGTGGTACTCCAACATAGGTGTTGGGCACAACTGGACAAGTAATATTGATTTGGGCATCACTCAGAAACTAAGCCCTGCCATCTCCAGTCCCTCTGATATCTGAGGATCGGCTGTAATGCAAGGGGGTTTAATTTCTGCCAAATTATTTTAGCCCTTTTGTAACGTGACAAATACATCCTAACAAAACTAAATTCTAGCATCTGCCTCAGCCCCAGCATCACCAACAAGTCTAGAACAATTACTTTACACAAGTTTTCAAAGTAGGTTTGATAGTTTTACCTTCCTCATTTCCCTCTACTGCTTATTTAAAAAATCTTATTGTCAGTAGAACAGAGCTGTCAGAGCTACCACCAAACATAGAAGGATCTGGGCTTTGAAGATAGTTCATACCACAGAATGCTGTAAAGCATTCTGAACTAAAGCATCTCAAAGTAGGCATCTAGTATTTGTATATCCTAATGCTACTTTGATTCAATTCCTTGCCTGCGAAGTGAGGATAACAAAAGCCACCATCTTGAAGTTGATAGATGAAAATCAATTAATTGCCTGTGGAGTGCTTTGATACTGGAGTGCTGGATATCACTGAAAAACCCATGAGGAAATTAATAATTCTGTCTTCAGCACAAGGCTGATTATTGAGCAGGAATCGTGGTCTAGAACTGCACAATGTGCAAAAGGAAAACAAAGCAATGAAGAGTTGTTGACAGAGAGCACTGAGTAGGGAAGGTGTGCATACACCTACTCCCAAGCTGTAATGCAGATACCCAGCACAGGCAAATTAAAACTGTACATGAGACCTTCATGGTGATGTTTCCTCATTTTTTTCAGTTCTTGATTTTCCTACATTTTAATGCAATTTTCTGTATGTAAGATATACATGTATTCCAGTGGTAGGCAAGAAACAATTCTCCTATTTCCTGTCCAGATTAAATATAATATCTTTATAGGAGATCCTCTTTGAAAGCTATGTTTTTAAATTCAGGGAAGCGCAATGAATGAACTAGCTGTGGTCCTATACTACTTGAACTATATGTGTCCAGATTTTGGAAAGGAAAAGGAAGTAATAAATTTTACTTAAACTCACCACACGTTTTAATTGCACAGAACTCCCAAGGGGTGTTAGGGTCAAGAGTGTAGCACCATGGTCTCAGCTTGCCATCAGGATTGCGGCAGTAATTATCATCAAAGCCCTTGTCAGGATATCTGCAAACCACAACGAGAAACGTGTCAGGGAAGTCTTCTTGGCAACACCGCACAGGCTTGAACAAGGTACTTAAAGGACAGTCTTCAACAGAGGGAAACAAGAAGCAGTTCCCATTAACGTTGGGTCCCATCCTGTGAGTTGGATGCAGATTCTCTTTAACACTCTTAGGACCTTAATAACATAAAATTTCTTTCCAAATATGCAGCAGAATCAGACCTCCATTGAGGGGATTCCCTGCTGTGCTAACTCACAAGATACCGGATGGGGTAACTGCTAATTGCTAAATTCTTGCCCTTGTGTCTGTCAACTGATGACCAGATGCTAAAGCCACTCTTTTTTTGAAACAGCCCAATTAAGTGTGGATTATATAAACACTGCCTGGCATGCTGGACTCATTAAGAAAACAGGTTCTTCGGTGCAACAGCCCTGGGTTCAAACTGAAAGCTATTTTGAATAGCTATGTTACTAATGATAGCTCCATTTTTGTAATAGAGCTCATTCTAGGTCATGCCCTTATTTCAAGCATTGGGAGAAGAAAAAGAGAAAAGTAAGGATTTAACTTCCGTCTCACTTTATCTCATTATGATTTCAAACTATTGTGCCATTTAATTGTTTCCACACTCCTACTGCCACTGTCAAATGGTCAGGTAAATATTCAAAATACAGAAGTTCTTTTTGTATAAATGTGTCATATGAATTCTATAAAGCTAAGGAGATACATGCTTTTTTAATATTATTTTTTTTTTTTCCCTGCAGTGAATACAAATTGTCTTGGTTTTCCAGAAAGTAGATTTACTCCTAAGGGAAACATGAAAAGTATGTAAGACAACAAAGTTATCTAGCTGAGAACCTGAATGCATTTACAACTGCAAGCAGATGTATTTCGCACAAGCAGAGGAAGTATAATTTAAAAGTGTGCATTTCTGCTAGGATGCTTTTTGTGTCAAACAACCATTCTAATTTTGACTCATGCATTTGAAACTTGATCTCACATTCACTGGGAAAAATCAGGCTCCTTCATCTATACAAGGGACAGTATCTAAGTAGAATTAAAAAAAAACCCAACACAATAAACAACCAACACATGAAACAAACAACAAAACCTCACAAAACTGGGAATTCAAAGGCAGTCAAGAATGAGGTATTTTCAGATCTTGCAGCAGTACTGTGTTTTATGCTAGCTAGAAGAAAAACTGTAAAGGAATCAATTGTGTCCAGGGTTTTCATTAAAACACAGTTAATGAGCTAACAATACGGCAGAAAATGGGATGGTATGTGCAGCTTTAACATTGGCAGCACATGCTCTATGTTATGTACCAACAGTGAGTCCATAGCACTACACAGGAACAAAGATGAGTTCAAGAATCGCAGGGTATCTGCAGTCATAGCTCCCAAAAGTCATTCAAAATAACTGGGGATGTAAGGAATCCACTTTCTAGATGGAAAGTTTCATAGCACTAATGCTCTGCCCTTCCTAATATTGTATGATTCAGTCTCATGGTATGTCAAAAGTGTGTTATTTACAACCTAAAACTTAAGTAGAACTGTAGCAGTTTTTCCAGGATCAAGCTTTGAATGTCTTTGTTAGATAGAATAGTGTCCCTGAACTATAGCCTTCTACCTACTGTATCTACGTGCTTTTTTCTAGAACAGCAACAGTCTTCCTAGTCACTGGCTCTTCCCACAATGTCCAGGCACTTCTGCCGTCACATCCAACACAGAACAGTTCCTCAGTTCCTATAGAAAGGCCAGCTAATGCCTTTGAGACACAAATATTAGGGATAAGATAAATAACAGGACTTCAAACTGTTGCAAACAATTCAATAGTGAGAGTGTGGAAGATTTCCCGAGAGCTCACTCCTTTGCTCTTCACACTCCTCTCTCAGGCTCACTTGGGCACAGACTTCTTGCTTGGATCCAAAAGGCCACCTGAGGTTTCCAAGACCTTTCAGAACCCTATATACTTAATTTTTTCCCTTTGAAACCAGCTTCTCTATGTTGCTCTATGCCTATCTAAGTCATTATGCTCAATGGTCTTCCTTCCATACGGAGGCACAGTTCTGCCTGTGAGAAGTACACAAAAGAGCTGGAGTTTCATAAATGCAGTTCTGCATCCACTAATACCTAAAACCAGGTCATGCAGGTGTTGTTTGGGAGGGTATCTCCTGTTAGCTCCCATGACAGCTAAGTAAAAAAATATTACCAGTTCTCTACAGCAAGTGACCTCTGAAGGGAATAAATGTAGAACAATTTTTTGAGGTGACAAAAAGGAAAAAGTGAAATGTATTCACTCTGAGCTGAAGGTATGTTCCAACATCAGGCAGACTGAAACATTTGAAAAGATTACCAGTTTTACCTCTCTTTCTTTGTCATTGCAAAGGATGAATCAAGAAATGAAAAAAATGTAAATCTGTAAAGCCAGTCCTTCCTGGTTTCCAGGTTATTCACATTACTCCTCTATGGTATATTATAACATCTCTAGAGATTGCTCTTTTTTTTAAAGGGTCATTTTTTCCAGACCTCCTCTCTTATTTTCAACTGAAATGACTATTTAAAAAACCCAAAGAAACTAAAGAAACCAAAGCCCAATTTATTTTTTTTTTTTAAAGTTAGTATGATCAAACTATATTGTTACTACCTTTAGTGACCATTCCATGAGTTAATTAAGATTAGTGTACTAGAAATGTTCAGGGCCCCAGTTACACTTCTGAAAACACATAAAGATCAGCTCAATCTGGATGGGTTGCTCTTTAATAAATAAAAAAACCCCACATTTTTATTACAGTCTGAAAATGCTCGAGATGTTTTCTAAAGGAAATCTTGCAAGGAGTAAGACAGTCATTCGCAAGACTGTAGTTAGTTTGAAAAGTCATTTTGCAAACAATCCAAAATTAGTGGAAGAAGAAATTTCCTCCTGACAGCAGAATTATTATTGTTTATACCCAAAAGTTCTATAAATGTTTCACTCCCACGGAGCAAAACTCTATCTATGACTTATTCTAGAATGCACAGCAAGTGCATGGCAAAACTCAGAAACAGATTATCTTCAGTCCCAATCTGCTAATACAAAATATTTCCTGTAGCAGAACTATGGGAAAGCCTGGTATTTTTCATGAAACAGATCATCTGAGACAAAAGGAAAAAGTGGTTATATCACACACACTCCAAAACTTCAGATCTGTAATGTTTTGCTGAATAACCACACTTTTCTAAAATCTACCAGTACCCAAATTTCTGTGCATAAAAATGATGCTTTACTTAGTGGAACTCTTCAACATATATAAAGATACTTTCTGTGAAAGTTCTCAGTCTTTCTGAGGTTGTTGATTCTTGGAGTCTTCCTCTGATACTTTAAGATTATTCATCTACTTTATCAATGCAACTAATCCAAAATCCAGAGTAAAACGAAATTTAAACTAGTCCAGTTTAAGAGAAACACAGAGCCCCTCCTGTGTGGCCTAAGTCCCCATACAAAATCCTTCTATCTATACTTAAATTAAGGAAAAAAAAAAAGAAAAAAGAAAAAAAAACACACAAAAAAGTCTAAAATATTGATCCATGTGCATAAAATGCTAAACAGAATCATGAACTCCTTTGCCAGATTGAAAAGAACCCCACATAGTAGGCAAATATTTTGGTCAAACCAGTTGGATACTTAAACCTGATTACAACAGAAAAGCATCTACAACTTCAAAGCTGTTCAATATTTCAAAAAAGGAGCATACTGTGACTTGACAATGTTGGAAGTTTATATTCACTAATTGTGTTAAGAAGTCTAACAAAATTGTATTACTTTTAATCATTATTTACTTTGTGTTTGCTTTTAGGAATTTTTAAGCCAACTGAAGATTCATAACACCATACAGAAAAACACTACAGCTAGGGGAGAAATTTGAATCAATCATTACAGTACATGTATAACTACACTACATACCCATGGGATGTAGCCACAAATGCACAAAACAGTTTGTAGTCCCCATCTTGCATCTCCATCATGACAGTAGCCAGCCTGCATACGCTGTGGGCCAGAAGCCCAAGCAACTAAAACGGGTGAACTCCATAAATTTCAGTTCAGCTAATGCTGATTTTGCCCAACTGCTTCCAGAATGCATGTAATTTCCAAATTATAACCACATGGATTTACTTGAGGGGGAGGAGAGGTTACCTCTCTGGACGAAATTTGTGCTTGTGTGGTCTCTGAAGATCCCAGCGCTGACACTCCTTGCCTGACTCGGTGTGATCCATCGGCCCTCTGTAGCTCTCTCCATTGCAGGTCATGCATTCAACTAGGGGGGGAAAAAAAAAGTACTAGTCATTTATTATGCTGGTGACTTGTAGCAAAATAAACAAACAAAAAAAATCATATCCCTGCTGTTCTAAATTGAAATCAACCTAGACAGGTATAAAAAAAGTTGTATCTTTTAGTTAGGTTGGTATGGGAAATTAGACCTATCTACATGCTTAACTTTGGAATCACTTTAGAAGACATGGCTTCAAAGCAGATAGGTGTGAGATGCTAGAAGCATACATGTTCCTAGCAGAGTTTTTAACTTTACATACAGTTAGTAACAGATAGAGACACACATCTAAGGAAGGAGTGATTTTTTGAGGCAATTCTTTTCTAATTAACAGTCATTATTCTAAATCATTCTAAGTCATAGTATATAATAACAGCATGTTTAAGTACAGAATAATGGCTGAATCACCATTTCAATGCAGCTCAATCTGTCTCTTTAAATTCCCACCACTTTCGACTACATATGACACTGTTTCTTTTTGATACTAATTCTTTTTGGCAGCTTAAACTGTGATACATTTTCAGCCCTGCATTTGAAAAAAGGGGGTGAAGGGAGAGTGGGCAAAAGCTACCAAAGGGATTTGAAATAACTGTTGAACAAAATATGCTTCATAATTTAAAATGAGATGCTTAAAATATAAAATAAATTCCCCATAATTAACTGTAGACATACTTCTCAAGTGCCCCCTAATTAGAGTAATTGTAACAAAGGATCACTTAGTAAATACTAATATATGCAATTACAGATCTCACTCTTTGGTCAAAAGAACTGCTACCAAAGTCTCAATCCTGCAGTGAGCTCCAGGTCTTGTCCTATTTGAAGCTCACTTAGATTGATCTTTAAATGTTAGTTTTTAGTAGATTTTTGAGCTACTTATTAATCATGCTTTTCTTCCCTCTCTTCTTCCCTCCCTCCCTCTCCCTTTTCTTCCCCCACCACTATATAACTATTTCACATGACATGTTAACAGGATAATTGAAGGCATCCAATCTTGAGAATTTAAATGAGTTGATTGACTGGAACTGAATTGTCTGATTAGCAAGATATACAAGCTTAGTTTGGAGGTTAACAGAATTTAAAAGTCAACAAATGCAATGGAGCACATGAGTGTCTTGAATTCTGACTTTGAAAGTTGAACAGGATTTGATTTCTAAAAAGTTTTACCTGTATATAGTATTCATTTTAAAAACAAATGCATGCTTAGCTTGAGCTTTCATCCTGTAATACCGTATCTGTATTTTCATCAAAAAGAAGTAGAAAAGTTGACATTACCATGGAGTGGTAATAGATGATTTTATCACATAGTAATACTGAAATTGTTAATGGATTCTGTATGGAATAGACAAGTGAAAAAAAGGGTCACATTTGTGCGATCAGCACAATTTCATTACTCCAGCTCCTCTGTGACCTGAAAAAAAGCTGCTAAACCTGAAAGCTTGTTCAAGTTTTCCAGGCTACTGGAACATAGCAAGATCTCCTCTTACTCTAATTGCTTTTCTTGCTGCCTAAGCTATTCTTGCTGAGAAATCACCTGTTCTTTCTCCAAAGTCCATGACCAAGTCTCACTGAAACTACTGTTAGTCTTGTGTACCTGTTGGCAGCAGAGAAAAAGTAACTTTCCACGTGAGCTGTGCCAGGTTACCTTGTGAGCAGAGAGGGATGTCACAGACTTCATGGCGTGTCTCCGGACTGGTGGTGAAACACCATGGCCCTCCCTCTTCTCCTCGGGGGTTTCGACAGTAGTTTTCCCGCAGGTCTTTACCCCGATAGCTCGAAGGTAAAAAGCTAGTTTTAAAATGACAATCATTACAGTATAAGAGCATGCAAGCTTTGGTGTTAATCATACTATTTTTTACAGTTAGAAACCACATTGCTTCCTTCTCCCTCCACCCTGCCTACACAAATGCACACACCCAAATATCTGTCCATACACAAATACACATCTTCAGTCAGGGTTACTCAATCAATGGCCTAAATCTGGGACAATATGTCTAGCCCATCACTTGCTCTAGCGAGTTTTACTCCCGTCCCTCGGGCATCTGAAGCCAACTATCTGAGCTGCAGAGGCAGTGGCAGCAGCACACTCCCTGCCAGCCCTAACCCTGGTCTCCTGGCCCTGGACAAGTCTCCTGGACAAGAGGGGAAATGTACTAGGCACATAGGGAAAAAATTCATTAGATCTCAAATTCTGAGAGTTCTAAAACTTGTTCCAGATTTTTTTCTTCAGTAGATTTAAAATGTTGTGGAAATATCATAAGGACAGGACACCTTCTCTTCTGAAAATGTCCAGTACTTTATCTTGAGTGTTTGTTTGTTTGTTGCTGGGTTTTATTTGCTTGTTTGTTTGGTTTTGTTTGTTGTGTTTGTTTGTTGGGATTTTTAATAGCCAAGGGAATTCAAATGTATCTATATTCTAGAGGGAAAAAAAAAAAGGAATAAAATTTCATGTAGCTTATTTTAGAAGATGGTAGACAATTGAAATTTAGCAAAAGAAACTAAGTCCTTTGGACAGTCTATACATGGACACTGATTCAATTTAAATAGCACAGTAGAAGAGAACTGTATTGTTCCTGTAGTCCTTGGCAAATTCTATGTTACAAATGATTTTTTTTTATTTTTTTTTTAAGAGAGAGAAAGAAAGACAGAGAAACAAAAAGAAAATTCTGACATGTGACATTTTGATGATATTTTATTCCCATCAATGAAATCTTTGAACTAACTGAAGTGGAAAATACCTTTGTTAATTGCATTGTGGTTCCAGTCAAGGCAATGTGGAAGCATTACTTAAAAGTGTTTTTCTTATTTTTGGTGCTTGAAGAGAATAATTTTTATGTCATTACTGCTGCCTATAAAATTGTTGCTTGTGTTTTTCCTCTGTAGTCTTGTAATCCAAACCTCTTAATTTTTTTTAGTTAAAGACAGCCTTGAGCAAACTTTTCTGATGGGACGTTGCAACCTGTATATGTGTTAATGTAATATGTCAGTGCATATTAGAATGGTTTATTTAATTTTCCTGCTGGAAAATCTTTTTGCTCAGAAGCTATAGACTTTGAAAATATAGGGAAAAGGAATTTCAAATTATGTCGGATAATCTGTTATAACTTTTTTAATTAAAAAATTATAATGAATAGCATTAGAAACTCAAGATTGGTCTGATATGCAAATGGCTTCAACAGGTACTGAAGCAATATTCTTGAGGAAGGAAAGATGAGATCCAGTAAAGACCCACCCAGAAATGGAAGAAAGAGTCACTCCTAAAACTGTGCGCTAATTTAGTTTAGCCAAAAACTGCAGCCAGTAAGAGTAATGGTAAAACAGATTCAACTATAGCAAAAGTCATGGAAACTAGCAAAAATTCTGGAAATCCTGGTCTAATCTTTGATAATTTCTCTTTGAACCCTTTTTACATTGGCTTTCTCCATTTAGATGAAAAAATCTGAAGAGGAAAATAAAAGATAGTCTTGCAATCTGTGCTAGGATGGAGATGAAAATAATGGAATCCTGATTGCAGATGGGAGTCTCCAGGTTCTATTGAAATAAAAATAAATACAAATATAGTTTGTTAAATCCAAGCACAAGTTTAAAGTCTGAAGTTATTTCAGTTCTTGCTAGAGAGATAATGAAAAATCAGTAAAGTACATTTCTCTCTTGAATATAAAAAGGGATTTATTTCCTATGGTACTTTGTGGTAATCAGATGTTGAGAAGAACTGACCTAAAAATCTAAGCTTTTCATACTAATAAGTTCCAAGCACACCACTACTGTCTGCTTCTTCCCATCTTCCTCATCTCTCTGATGATGAAATCATATTTTCTAATGTTGAAAAACAAAATTAGCATGCAGCCACCTCATTTACCAAGTGACCTTTTAAAAATTAAACTTGTTGCACAAGGCAGGAAAAAAGTCAGTCTCATAAAATTCATCATAGAAGAGTGGCTGTCCAAATGTATTAGATAAAGCTGTGTATGCTGGATATTAAAATGCAATTTAGTGATAGTATATACTATCCAGACACTTTTCTTTATTCAAATATATAAAGTCGCATGTTCATTATATAGAATAAATGCTCTTTCTTGCATTGGCTGTAATTATTGAGAATTTTTTCACTTCTAAAAGATGAAGATTGTATACTTTGAAGTGTTGAGTCTCAAGAGACCATTGCTGTAGGAGCTGATGGCATTTATCATACATTCACAGTCAAGAGTGGGTCGGGTCCCACATTGAAAATCAGACACATAACCAGCTATATTGTAAGCAGCCAAGTCCAGTCAAGTTCAAGCCTGAGGCTCAGCTTTGTAACACATCATAAAAGGGGAGAATTCAAGTATCTTTTGCCTTTTAATGTTGTTCCAAGATATCATCTTGCACACTGGATAGATTTGGTCATGACAGGACTGAGAAGTGCAGAGCCCAGTTCCTCATGAGCAGTCACCAGCTCAGCTCGCTCCTAAGCAAAGTGCTGATGCTGAGAGTCCAGAGCAAAAGGCAGCAATCTGGATAGGGCTTATGGCTGAGAGCACACTTTGGTTTTGGCTTTTAAGGCTTTATAATATAAATGGCTAAAGCCCACACAAAAAGGTTCAAAGATAAATGGTCAAGGAGTAGAACAGTACTTTGTAGTCCTTTTGCCAGTATCTAGCGATGTTTGTTGTGGTTGAATCTGTTTTTATAATTACTCTTATTTGCTTCAGGTTTTGGCTTTCTTCTCTTTTTCCTTGGCCAATATAGTTGAACTAAGTCTACTATCGAGATGTAGATATGGCCCCAGGTCCTCAGTGTATCAGGTCTTAAACCTGAAAGTTAAGTTCCCCACCTGCTGCATCAATCTTTAGTTATTGTCCATATCTGAGGGAAAGGATTTCAATAATCTGTTTAGTCCTTTCCATGTGTTTGTTGCCTGGTCTAAGTCCATAGTCATAGAGTTCAAAATCTTCTACAAATAATAGAGAATAGTAACTGTGCAGATATAGTAATAATAATTTTATACTGATCAAATAGTTGGGCTAAAATCCCTAATATCTCTTGCTAATAATTTATTTTTTTTAAATTATTCATTTCCTGGGAGTCAATTAGACAACAGTGATAAACTTCCAGACCCCAGGCTGAAATTATGCAGATGTTTTCATTCTGCCAGTAGCTAACAGATCAAAAGGATACAAGCAGCTAAAAAAACTGACACAGGAAAGGAAGGGATCCAGACACACAGGATGGTATTAAGAGACCTCTTTGGAGAAAGCCCAAGAAGGTAAGGATTTTCTGGGATCTGGAGAACAACATCTCTTGGGGAAAGGCAAGAGAGTACACCTAAGAGATTTTGTTGTCTAAGGTCAGATTTCTCATAAATTCTTTGTCTGTTAATAAGTCAAACCATGCTTTATGGAAGCTGTCTGAGCATTATTCTCATTGTCTCTGCTCATGAACTCTTACCTGTGCTCATGGGGGATCATTGAATTCCAGGCTTGACACTGGATACCACTTTTTGTAACAGATATTCTTCCTTTGTAGTCTGCTCCCTTTCCAATGATACAATTCCTGACGTAGTCTATTGGAAGAAGTGAGAAGAAAATCAGGGGTTTGGTTAATGTATTTAAAATTACAGATCATAATCAATTTTCATATAAAAATAATATATTTTATAACATTCTAATACTTAATTATTCAAAACACTGTTGAATTGTCCAAATGCATTTTTTTTCACTAATATCCCAAAGAAAGCTGCTGAAAATGTTTCCAAACTGTCTGATTGAACAAAATTCCATGTCTCAGGACTTAAATCCCTTAATGGTATATTAGTTAAATAAAAGCAATATTAAACTAATAACTGATAAAAATGAGCTTCTAAGTAGTAAACTGAAGTAGCAATTCAGACTATTACATACAATGGTAGGCAAATATGGAAAACTGTGCAAGAGTAAGTATGTAGATCAACTTGCATGACAGTAAAACCAGGATATTTCTGAATAAAATTGTAGAATCCAGCTCTCAGAATGCATAAAACCATCCTAAGCCCAGGATGCTCCTACAGCCAAAAAGTCACTAACTGACCTCAGCTTTTTTTCTCCCTCTATAGCTGGAAAAACAAAATCAGTAAATAAATCAGTTACCCTTTTTTTCATACAGATCAAACGCATGGTCTTGCTTCTTTCTCACACCATTTGTCAAGCTGTTGAAGGATAACCAATGGCACCGTTTTGTAACTCTGTCATAAGCAAAGGCCCTGCAAAGAAAATCTGGATGAGAAAAAATTCTCTGTGTGGTTTATAATAATGACACATGGTTTGCCAAGGAGCATGCAATGACATCAGATTTATTTTTACTGGGAAAGTCAGAGAAACAGTCCAAATTACTATTTAAACCCACAACTGTGCTGACAAGAACAAAGAAACAAAGAAATTAAATTGATGTGACTACTACATTAAATACCATCTTGGTTGTTCACACCAATCTGAAAGTTGCCTTGTCATTAAAGATCTTTCTTTTAAAAGTGAGAAAAATTTGACTGAGACATCATTTGTGTCCCCAGTTTTGTTGCTTTCCAGGGGAAAAAAAAATAAAATAAAAAATATAAGGAAGACTCTAAAACACTTTGTATGTTGTGCTTAGAATATGTCTCTGAAATAGTTAAGTATCTCATACTAATGACTTGAGGAAAGGAGTCTGTTTCTTGCCTAGAACAACAGAGCTGTTTAAAAACAAGATTATTTTTATTTCTGTGAGTAATCTAAACTGTGATAGTGTACCTACAGCTTGTCCTTGCCTTGCTTTTGGTTTGTTTTGTGTTGTTTTTTTCTCTTATTTTTAACTGCTTTCAAGGATAGAGTACAACGTGTGCTGAATTGAGTGGATTTAGGGGGAGAGAAGAAAGGCAAGCAGAAATCAGAAGAGTAAAACCACTTATTTTCAATATTTGAAATTAAATGTGCAGACCTTTTTTCCTTACTTCATTTTGAAAGGAAATTCCTTAAGTGTACCTAAAATAGGATTTTAAAAATAAAGTTGACTACCTGGGTGGGAGCAACAGTTACTCCAATGAGAAAAACAAACAAACAAACAAACAAACAAAACCCACCAAAAATTATCTTTTTCTTAATTTCATTAGAACCAAAACAGAAATCACTGAAATGATATTATCTCTAGCCCACCACAAAGTCTGCATTTCTATCAGTCATTCCAAAACTACTGAGATATATTATTCTGAGCTGAGATGGAATTTTTACAGTACTTGATAATACCCAAAAGGCACACAGATTTCCTGCTCTTCATCCATACATTGGTCATGCCATATTCCTGAACATTGCATCCATCAACTCAAGTCTTCATTTAAGCTGCCACACAAGTTTTTCTGTGTGAGATCTTGCTGGCTTCATTTAAAATTATTACAAGATCCTATTCAGTCTCCCCACTCTTCTCTCTTTCAGACATCCCCTTCATTATCAATTCCATCACCAAACAGATTTTTCATCCAACTGCTCTCTCTACTCTGTTGACTCCAAATGTTTCCAACCTGCTAACCTTCATCCTTCTGCCCTTGTTCAGCCTTCTGTTCTCTCCTGGCTGGTTCTCAAATATGAGCATATCCAAGTGCCTCTAACTTCATCTTCACAAAAATATCCCTGACCTTTCCTGTCTTTCCAATTACATTCTCCTTTCCCCTCCCCCCCCTAAAGTGGGAATGCAGAATGCACTGTTTACAAACATTTCTTTCAGTTTTTGCCTTTCAGTTGCCTCTTGGTTCCTTTCCAATTTGGCTTCAGCCACTTCTGCACATAAAAGTTTCTAACAATCTTTACTTGGACACAAATATGGAGGGATTTTACACTTCCAAAGTCAACATATTTAAGCAATTTCTTGGACTTTCTTCTACTGATACTGCCGATCACAATAATTTTTTTTTGTTGCTATTTGTACTGAGATAGTTGGTAGATTTTCTGATCAGATACTGAAATCCTGTGGTCTATACGGGAGTCCCTGTTCTGTGTAAATACAAAGACATTCCAGAAATGAAGCAGATAACAAAGGATAACCCAGGAACAGCTTTGTAGGTAAGGAAGTAAATTTGCTTATAAAAGTCATCTGCATAGCCAATAAAATATTAACTACATTATCTTTTTCTCATCCGTAAGAAATGTAGTAGGAAAATTGCAAGGATGACTGAAGGAAAAAAGTGGGAGTAATGGACAGCAGATGATGGGGAAACAAAGGAAGCAAACCCTAGCAGCAGGTTAATAAAGCTGATAGCAAAGACAGAATATGATGCACAGAGAATTATGAAGTCAAGAAGACAAGTGAATGTAAGGGGTTCTTTAATGGGCGATCTTAGGAATAGTTTTATGAAGAAGAAACAAGTCTAGATAAGGAACCTGTAACTCAGTTGGAAAAGATCAAGATCCATGAAAGTATGATAGAAAGGGAAAAGAGGAAAGGACCATTCTTGAATGGGAATATACTAGTTGTAACAAAAAGGTGTCAGAGCTAACACCAGCAAGGATCAATAATTATCAAATATTATATTCACTATTTACTGCAAGTTATACAGAAACTTATCATAAATAAATCAGAAGCGGTTTGTTTGTTGTTTGTTTTTTTTTTTAAAAAAAAAAAAAAAAGTGGCTGATCCTTTATAAGTCTGTAGTATCTGGCTTCTACTATTTTACCACTTTCTGGAAGAAAAGAAACCAAATACTCTTCCTGCTTGTGTACCTCAGAGGGCACAGACCAAGGGGTTGCTGCTCCCAGTGCTGCTGTCACAATTATGTTCCCAACTTTTTCTATTTTATTTGATCTTAACTCTTGGAGAAATTAAGTTTGCATCCAGAAAATAAAACATCAGTGTTGTGACCAAAGTGGTGGAGAACTACTGTATGGACATGGAGCATTAGGATCAATGCATGAAAATATCATAGGAAAATCAAATAAAGGAAAACCCACAGGTTGTATTTCAAGTATTTAAATGCCATTTTATGTTACTTCTCTTCTTATTTTAGAATGCTCCCAAAGCAACCAGAAAACTAATTGGTTTTAATTTAAGTTGGCAACAAGTTTCACCTTGTAGTAACCATATGCTGATATGAAGTTAAACACTGGGGATCCTAGGGATAAAAAGGAACCATTAGTAAATAGTTTTTAAAATATTTTCTTTAAAAGGGACAACATATCAAGTATGTGTTTACAGTAGCATCAAAGAACTACGCACACTACAACAGGACTCATCTGGGGACAAATAAGAAACCACAAGAATCTTCCCAGATACAGAAATGCTCTGCTGCATACTGGTAGCACAAGCAAGACTTAATCACTTCAGCTGCTAGCCTTCCTGGTTAAAAGTGTGTCAGGGAAAATGGGAAATTCTGAGTATGAATAGTCGGAGTTGTAATTATTTCTCATCTTCATTGAAGAATAATTACATGACTGATTGCAATTCTGTTATCTGTGAGTAAGACTCTTCCAAGCTGCGTTCCTAAAGTCCCTCTTGCCTCCTCTGTTACTTTATTGAATGATTATGGTAGGAAGAATTTGCCCCTTAATGAATCCATCAGAAAACATCTCAATAAAATAAAATTTTTAAAAAAAGAAAGTTTTAAAAATTCAGAGATATTCTAAATTATTTGTGTAAAATAGAATCAACAAATATATTGACTTAATTTTTATTTTCAGAACACAGAACATATCAGCCTGTAGTTGCTACCAAGGCAGCTACAGCTATCTTGAGATAATTTTCCTAAGTAGATGTTGGAACACAGAATTGTTGTTTGCTTGGCATCACTCAGAATATTTCTGTACTATGGAACCTAATATATAATATTCCTCACTGCTGACCATTAGAACTCAAGGATCTCTTGCTGTATTGAATACAACCTGATCCACTTGGCAAGGATACCAGTGGAAGCTCTGCCAATAGGCAAAGGAGTGGTTTGTACCATGTGAAAAATATTAGTGACTGGAAAATATTTTCTAACCAAAATAAGTTACTCTGCTCATTGTTTGCATCTTGCAATACTTGAATTAAAACCTTAAAGAAGGATTAAATTACAGTAAAAGACCGTTTCTGACATGGAAGGGCTTTTGTTATCACATTTAATCTAGCTTCCATTTCTAGCAATTGTCAAATTTTATGTTTCAAGGTTAGGCTCAGTTTTAGCCCAGAACTCACCAGTACAGAAGTCATCCATTTTCTCCATGATTCCCCTACATTTGTGTCCTTTCATTTGCTGCTAATGGTCTAGACTAAGAGAGGCCAGGGGGATAATTAAGTCTAATACATGGGAAAAAATAATAGTCATTTGTTCAAAATAGTAGTGAATATGTACAAAGCAGACAAGCAATAAGCCATATGATGTGTTTCTAAGAGGCAGCAGATGCAGAAGAACATCTATCATATACTTGTAATGACTGTGCAGCCCAGAAGGTCCGATTCCATTGTATCAGATGTGCAGTACTTGCCAGTGAACTTCAGCAGTGCATTTATCTGTGCTCCATGTGTGAGGTTCACATTGATTTCAGCAGGAGTAATGTGCAAAGAATGAAGACAGAATATGGTCTGAAGTGGTGCTGAAATACTGCAGCTGTGATGTGTGACAATAACCATTTTATAAGAGACATAAAAATCTCAGAAATGTTCACTAAACACTACAGTGTAGCATAAGTCATCCACATCTTAACATGAGTACATTTTTTCAGCTGTGTTATGAAAAAGATCACAGATTAAACAAGCTAAGTAGAGAGAACAACTCAGATAAAGCTTCAGAAAAGACTGTCATTCTATGGACATGTAGAAAAATACCATGGAAATCAAAACACACACTCAGTAAAAGCTACCACTGATGACAACTGCAGAGAGGCTTCTGGTCAAAGGGTGTTCTATAGGTTCCATTTGGAAAAAAAACAAAGCAAACCAATAAAAATAATAAAGATACATAACTCACTTGCATGTGAATGAAAGGCCTTTGTTCCTGCTGCATCTCTTGGCACATTGCTCAGTGGTATTTAACAGCTTGGTTTTTACTTCCAGTGTTTTGTTTACTTTAATGAGCATCAATTCTCCTGTTTTTTTGTAGTCATGAAGAGGATTTCTCCTTTTTCCTTTACCTTCTAAGAAAGAAGCAAAAAAGAAAGAGAGGAACAAAACCAGAAAAAAAACCCACCACAAACACTATAAAGAAGAGTGCTGAAATCAAATATGGCATTAGATAGGAATAATATTTATTTGGAATTATAGGAGCAATGGTACCTGAAGCTTAGAAAGAATCACAAAAATAAGGTACAAACAAATATTAGAGAATAACTTATTATTTTAGATGGTGGTCTCCATTCTTAAAACCAGAAATTGTAGGAATGACAGCAAAATTATTTTCAAATAAAGACTTAATGCTAGAAAAGGGTAAGAGGAAAGATTTTCGCAGTTTTAAAATTTTTTTCAGAACCCCTAAAATATGCCTGATAAGAATGATCTGAGATCTTATAAACATTCCCATGAAAAACTCCAGGTCTTCTTTTGAAGGACAGAGTTACAATCAGAAAGAAAAGATATAAATATTACAGGTAGAATCATTATCGTAATGTGATAAACTGTTCTTAAAATAGTTAACTTTTTATCACAAATTGTGAAAAGAAGTGGAGCCTAGAAGTAATATAAAATAATAATGTCTTCCCCCTCTTCCAGTGAAGATTCAGTGTGAGTGTTGTGTCCAGCTTATGTGTGACTGAATTAGAGTTGTTCACTCACAAAGAAGACAATGAGGGGAGGCAGGGGCCACAGCATGGAAGCAGTGTGCACTGACGCAAAGACTTCTGCACTGATCTGGTTTCCATGTCTCTGTTGAAAGGCCCAGAGAAAGGGATGAAAAATGAAGCACGGAAGACTGGCTAGAGGTGTTTGGCTAAAGTGCAAGAGGAAAAGTCTTTGATATTTGCAAGAAAACCTCTTAATTTTCCCAATATGTAAAGCTTGTTGGATTGTTTTTTTTGTTGTTGTTCCATAGAAACCTGTCTGGCAGCACAGGCTCCTCCATCTTCAGTGAAGGCAGATGAGTACCTCTGTAGAGTGATTCTCCCTATTCTGACAGATGAGTAACATAGGGAGGATAAATTCCCCTTTGGATCTGTTTCTCCTATTTCACTCACTGATCCCAGATGATCTTTTTGGATTAGATGGTCAATCCAGGTAAGGTTAGGTGAATGAATCCCTCCTTAATTTACAAAGTAGGTAATACTGTTTTTCATAAATTCTTTCCATATAACGGTTTTCACAGCTGCCCTTTCATTTTTTTCTCTACAGATTCTGCTACAATAATAGAACATGAATTCCAAGGATAAATGCATTAACTTTTGCCCCAACCTTTCAAATACATGAAACCTCAGCCTAGTGTTTTGTTATCCCAAATAGATAATTCCTTGTGCAAGTGCAGAGTACACTTAGGTTAGTTAACTTTTCCTTGGCACACTCTGCACCAAAGCTCAGAAAAGCTCTGTAAATTGCAAAAACTGAAGATCTGAAGGAGTTACTAAGGAATCCAACTATTGTAAAGCCAAAGAGGGCTTAAGGGTGTTCCCTTTGTTCCCGATCATTAAGTGAGCTCGCATATTCACTGGATTCAGCTAAAACACACCTCTCAGTGGTGAGTTGTCCCTAAGACACCTAAAAATACACAAAGGACATTTAAATTAGATTTAGTCATGCTTCAGCCTTAAAAAAAAAGTAAATCAAAAGAATAGAATATCCCTGCTGCAATTTCTCTATAAAATAATCCTCACCTCATCCTATTCTTATTTTTTGAACTGTCGAAGATGAACTAGTCTATTCCCCTGCAAATTAATCACTCACAGTTCTAATTTCAACTATAAATATTAAAATAATTACAATAAAATGCATTTACCTCCAAATTCATGTTATTATTACATAAAGAAGCTTTTTATTAAAAGACCACACATTAATAGTTTTGATGCTGTGTTAGGGAGTCACATCAGTTCTCTTAAGGATTTTCTCCCTTCGAGTTTGTGCAGTGCCCATTCACCCAAAAGGAATCACTGTGTTTAGGAAAATGCTGTGAGGAGACTCTTGCCTTAAGTATCACACCCAGTTACTGGAAGTTGTTGTGTCTACACTGAAGCTGCTTTATTTTTTGCTGTACCTGTGCTAGAGCCAAAGTGCTGCAAAAAGGATTATATTTGCTCTTAAACACAAACACAGAAAAACAAGTCTTCTATAAAGCTTTTGTGGTAAATTTCTCAATCTATTATCTGACAAGACATATTTGTGAGTTCTGTGTTGTCTCAGCCAATACTTTTATGCCAAATGGAGGTAAGAATCTGTGCAGAAATATCCAAGTATTTTTCTTTTAGTTCTTGGTGCTAACATTTCCCATCTACTGATAAATGCCATTATCTTAATTCCCAGTGATAACAGTTTCTTAAACTCACCAGCTAGCATGCAACACTATGATTTAAAAAATCAAGAAATTCTGTTCTGCCTGAAAAACACGGTTCATAGTTCTGTTGTTTTTTTTCCCTTCTTTTCCTAACAGTTGTCCAAAGAGGATTATGGGTTTGATCTTGCATTTAGCAATTCATAACAGTCTGATTTACTTTAGCTTTCAAACAACAACATTCTACGACTTGCCTATAATCCAAAAGGCAAGGGGCCAAATGCATCTGTGGTGTGACTGTTAGAACTATCAGAGTAACAGAAAGCATTACTTTTACAACTCTAATAATTGAGCTTTTTTACTTCAAATTAAGTGCTTTTATTATTAAAATCATAAATCAAAGAGTGCCCTAGAAATGTTCTAGATTGAAGGTTATAATGCAATATGCTGTAACTAATGCTCCTGATTTGTGATTGCCATTCATTTAATTTTCCTAAACGTTGATTAATCAGGACTTCTATTTATTTTGTGGGCCATATCCTCTGATGTTTCTTGTAGTTGAATACCATATTACTATGGAAGTCTGACATTCCACTTAAATTTGAAAATAATAACAGCTGATTCAAATACAAGGCATAGAGTCAAGTATGAAGCAACATTTTTTTCTTTAATAGAAACAACTACTAACTAAAAGTATTTCTTCAGAGGACACATAAAATTCCTCAAAAAGGTGAGGATGGTGCCTCTTTCTAGTTCTTAACATGACAGCAACTTTGGTTGAACATTAAGAGCTCAGCCATTGTCCAAAGAAATGAGAATTATCACATTTGCTCTAGTAGGATGCAACACTGGGCAAGTACTCTATGGTCTCATTTGGGATTTCCACAATGTCCCTGCTGGAGCTCCTCCATTTTCATAAAATATTTTAAATATTTACCAAAGAGCAAAGGTTCCTCACAGTGAAAGGTATTTATCTGGGAGCTGTAAGAACCTAACCTTGGCTTCCCTTATGGACTTTATATGGGGTTTCTCCATAGTCTCCTCAGATATCAAGCACTAACTAAGACTACCCAAACTATAGACCATTTGGGGAAAAAGATTTTCAATAATACCTTTTCTTAAAGTAGTTTCAGTCTATGCAAAATCAATAATCAGAGATAAATAAAATAATCATTCTGCAGCATTTTGGTGAGAAAATTTACTAGGAGGTTGTAGTACCTCTATTCTAGAACTGACTTAACTGCAATTTTAATTATATTTATTCAAAACAGAACCAGTAAACCAGCAAGTACTGAGAGTAACGAACACGATATTATTCAGTATCATAGAAATTAAGACGCTTTCTTGATTAACAAGAGAAATGGGTTTGAATCAGCAAAGATCTTTGTATTTTGATCTCTCCTGTTCAGGTATTTTCTAACCCTTGGGCTAATGGGAAAATGGCAGAAAAGTAGCTTCCTTTTTACCTTCTGGTTCTGTGTCCCACACCAAAAAGGGCTTTGGGCTCCCAGTTTATGTTCTATATCTCAATTAAAAATTCATACCTTGTAGAAAAAAAATAGGTCTGATACTAAGCTAAACAGGAGTCAAGAAATTAAGTCTAAATCTAGTTTCAGGACATTTTGAGATCAAATACCTAAGCAAGTCAAGTTTAAGATTTTCAGGTCTCAGTCTGACCACAAAAAGGTGTTTTTTTTTTTTCTATTAGCTGTTAAGTAGTAAAAAACTAATATAGCCGATATGATACTATTGTTCCGGAAATCAAAACAGTATCCAGGATATCAATAGGCTTAAAATCCTTTGCCCATTATAATGAGACCAAAAGACTACTTGCAATGTCTACAGCAAGATTTTGCAATTAAATTATGTGACTTTATCTACTTCATTGGTAATCCCTTTCTCCTTCCTCAGCCAGTCCAATTTTTTCTAATGCAAATGTACATTTGGGCTTAGGAGTTCCAGCCTTACAAAGTACAACTGGAGCATACTGGCTGTCTCCCCTAGAAAAATCTCCCTTTCTATGGGCTTGTCATGGATTTTGTAAAACAGGAGTTATGATGCATTCAGCATGTCAGCTTCCAAGGTTTCCAAGTTTCACCCTAGTCTATGCACTAGTTAGTGCTTTCTTAAAGAAACACATTGTGAACTCTTGTGATAATGTGAGAAGTCTCATTCCTTTCATTTCTAATTTTTCATCCCACATTACTAAGCAGAACATTGAAACTCAATAAAGTATTTTCAAAATTTAATTAGAGAAATTTATTTACATTTAAGGTTTATATTTAAATCAAGATTCTTAATGAAATCTTGATGGTTTGGTATGGAGTTCTATTTCCTTATTCTGTTTGTTTACACTTGCAGAACTTCAACATTTTACTAAGTTGTTACTTGCTTTGTTATGCTAAACTTTCAACTGTCTAAAGTAAGGATATGGTTTTTCTATTACGACAGGTACATGTATGTAAGTTGGACACGGGTCTTTACATTGTGGATGGCAAAAAGACATTTTACAATTTTCAGTATTGAAAAAAATATGGACAGTCACAGAACAGCACCTCTGTTCCATTATGTTTGTTGTAGGTCAGGGAAAAACTAAATGTTTTGGGAAAAAATAATATCAAGAAAATGAAGATACCTAAATTGCTTAGACTGATAGACACTGTCAGAAAACTGGAAGAATCAACCGTAGTCTTTCCAAATAGTGCAATAAAATACAAAATACGATGGCACTGGGGGTGAAATTAAAAGAAGGAAACTGTCTACACACTGTATAGGAAGCTCAGAGAAGCTGAAGATTCAAAATATGTTCCAGTAAAGAAAAAAGGTCATATAAAGTGATACAGTTATTTCAGAAATCTAGAAAAGACATAGTTCCTTTCTTTAGTATCAATTGACATTTTAGATTTCTGTTTAATGTTTTGCATAATGTTTTTAATTAAATTAAGTCACTTGACCTTGAGCAGTTAACAGATGGACTAATTAGAGACTGAATTATTTGTTTTATAACTGATAACCAGGTCAGAATGTCAAAATGAGATTAGCTATTAACTTAATTTTGCAAACAATCATCACCGCAAGACAAAGTATACTGGATTTCCCCAATGAGCTAGAAAAAAAAAAAAAGAAAAATATGAGAGCTAAATTTCATGTGACTTTAAGCTTAGAGGAAAAAAAATATTCAGAAATCTACTATCATGTGAAAGACCTTCCAAAAAAAAAGACAGAAAAAATATCCCAACCCTGAATACATCTGAAATAAATAACGTAGGCAGAATGGTTCCCATACAATAAATGTAGCAAACATTTTATCTGGGAACATCATAGTCAACAACATTTTCATGTCAACACCAAAATGAAGATACTCACAAGTATGTAACTGAATGGAAAAAAAACAGAAATAAGCAAATGTTAGATCTCAATAAAATGTACAAAGCAAAAATCCCCAGAACTGTGGATTATCACAGTGTCAGGAAACATTTTTCATTAGAGATATCAAAGCTAAATGCTTATCTCAGTATAAATAGTGACAATTTAAAATGAAAATAAAAAATAAAGTAGGCTTAATTCTATGTGTAAAATTGCATTTGGAAAAGCTTGTCTAAGAAGAAAAGTCGCTGAGTAGGATTTATAAAGCAACAGTCCTCAGCATACTTGGGCTGAGAAGCAGTACGTAAATGTAGTGAGGTGTTTAACTTGTCTATAAAACATGGTTCAAGGGATAGTTTAATTACATTCAATGATGTATATCCAAGACACTGATTTTCAAAGGATATAAAAAATCAAGGGTAAATTACTTATTGGTGAAGGCCCCAGTATGACAGCATAAATATACTGGCTTCATTAAGCAAAAAAAAACACAACACAACTTGACCAGATGATGAAAGTAGATGTTGCTAAATGGTTTCAGACACCATATGCTTAAGTTAACAGCATGGTCACAGCTCTAATAGAAATTATGAAAAAGGCAAATCCTGAGATTAAAATAATGAAGAGAGTCATCAAAGTACTGTGATCTATGAGAATAGTTAGGAAGCAATTTTTTTAAAAAATAGGCAGTTTCCCTCTTAAAGCAAGTCCAACAAAGCCACTTTGATTAAAAAAATAATTAACACTCATCACTTTTAACTTACTTTCATTTACTTGATTTCTCCTTATGTCTGTTTCAGTATCAGAAATGTCCAGATTCCTGGCTAGAATGCAAAAAAGTGAATACCTTTTCCAAATTACTTCTCATTTGGAAAAAAAAAAAAAAAAAAAGGCAAAAACAACAACAAAAAACCCCACAACAAAACAAAACACAAAAACAACAGGAAGAAACAAAGGAAAACATAATGAGAAACTGAAACAATTCTGAAATGAGCCCAATAAAAGAACTTTGTAGATTTAATAGACTTAAATGCTAGATTAAGTTTAATTCAGTTTTTTTGTGTAAGACAATAATTTGGTGTGAAAGAAGTTTACCCACAAAAACTACAGTCAGCTGTGTAGATGGAAAGCCACCAAAACAAAACCAGCTGTCCAAGGAGGAATCACTGTCTTGTCACAATGGAACCATTCCTCAGAAAGGTATCTGGAGGATGATGTGATTTTTTAATATCTAAATTTATTTTTTTGGCAAAGGAGCCATTATGGAAAAAAATCTAGGATTTTTAGAAATTAGTTTGAAATGTAGGTATATAATATAGAGATATTTTTTGCTTTATTTTTACATTGGCTTTCAGTCTAGTTGTTGAGCAGATTTAGGAAATGCAAAAAGAGATTTCTTTTTCACTTTACATTACATATTACCACTGGCACACACCCATGCACACATATCCGATTAGCAGCTACAAATGTTGCCATACTTGGAACCCAACTTCATGTTTATTCTAAGTTTTGCTTTTGTAACCCTCTTCTATAGTCAGTGTGAAAGCTCAAGAAGCTAAGGATAATGCTAACAACTGATAGTATATTATAGAATTGGAGGGTAGATGCAAAAGGACAGCTCTTTTTCTTCCAATAAAAGGTTATCTGCTCAGCAGGATGCTGGGACCCATTGGCAGAAAGAAATGTTCTGCAGTTTGTTCTCTGACTTGCTGTGTCTAACCTCTGGCTAAATTACTGAGAGGATATTCCCTTTTAAGATTTGTCTTATGCATTTTGCACAAGAATTAAACCCCCACCATTTCTCATTGCATTCCACAATCTTTACAAGCATTTGGTGTCTCCTTTGACACACCAAGCACATTGTGCTCTTCTTTTGTGATGGGATCTCAGCTGCTACTATGGACATCTTGGCATGGAGTGGGGGGTAAAGAGAAAAGCAGAGGCAGGCAGGTCAGGGATTTGGGCAAAACAAAGAATGTTGGACTGCTGAGGGCAGCAAAACAGCCCCTGTGAGGAGTGATGGAGAGCCTTGCTGTATGTTGTGTACATAAAAACAGTGCTGCTGGCCAAGGCTGGGACTTGCAAGAAGAGCTGGAGCTGAGGGGAGACGGAGAAAGCAGCCAGTCCCCAGCTGGGCCAGCAGCACCAAGGACTGCCAGGCATAGCCAGGCTCATCAGACAGAACATGGGTGGAGGCCCACAAGCCATTGAAAACTCCTGCAGCTAGATTTTGCCAACACATCTGACTAATCTGGAGCATGTTCCCAGCTCTGCTTCACCACAGCGTTGCTTAACACGTAGGTACTAACCACATTTGGGAACAGCTCTACCGTCCTCTAAGGGCACTGCAAAAAAAATCCTACAAAAAAAAAAAAGACAGGGTAACAGCAAGGATATCCTCATCCCTTCCCTGCTCTTTGCAGTTGCCATACTTCCCCACTGGAAGGTACAAACATTGCTTACTTACATCATGCCAATTCTCCTACTGTTCATGCTTCCCAACCAAGCATGGAGATCAAGCCTTTCTCATTTCCATGAACAATCCTTTCTCACCTTCCTGCTGCCTTGTAGCCTCTGCCCTTCCACTCCTCACCTGAAAGCTGATGGGGAGAAATTCCAACACTCATGCAGTACAAGTAACCACAAAATGTTCAGGGCAACCCTCTCCTCTCCACATAAAGCTTTTACCCATCAAGAGGCCCTGTTATCCCACTTTCAAATCTCTTTGGAAAAGTTTGAGATCCTTATGTCACAAACTAATGTTCAGTGTAAAGATCCAAAGGGCAGATACTACACTCTCTGAGGGAGCCTGCACATTTCCCTTCCAACCCTGGCCTCAGTTGAAGTATTACAATAATGACAGATGAGCTTCTCCAATAAGAGGCTTTCCTTTTCTTTACTTCAGCGTACAGTTTTCCAGAGTTTTATGCAACATTTTAATCCCACATCTTTCAACTCTATATTCTCCTGCTATGTTGCTTATGAAAATGGCATTAATAGAAACAGAAAATCTGTTAAGCAGGGTAAGTGCTGTATTACATGTGAGAGCAAAACAAGCAGCCCCTGGCACTGAGCACCGAAAGGATTCCATTAAACAGAAGGAATACAGTCTTCCAACTGGCAGAGTATCATTTTGCTTTGTTGACAGTATATAGTATAATGATTATCTACAGCTGGGATGGGGAAGAATAAATCATGCTAAATTTTTAAAATATACTTAGCTATGCAGACCACAGGAATACACAACATTCATACATCGATTATGGCTATGGAATTTTATTTAATTTTTTTCTAAGCAATAGCTATTTATAGGAACCAAGTGCAACTCCCACATCCTTATTAGCAAGTGCTTCAGAGCATCCAAACTACACAAAGTGCTGTGAAATTTGAATAAACACACTTGGCTGACAGTCTTTTTATGGAAAAAGAAATCTTTAATTTAGATTTTTTGCTTTGATTAAGAAGTCTTTTTTAGTTTCACTAGATTAATATTTTTAAGGAGATACTGTCTAAGAATACTGAATATGTGAAAAAGGAAGAAAATTCCCTGATAAAGTTATTAGCTGCAGATTAATTTATTTGTGCAAGTGACACACTTACAGAATATTGATAATGACTAGACAAGCAGGCTATAGGAACCTTGCACATTTATCTTTCACCAATCACTGTCTTATCTTTTATATACTAAAAAGGAACTCAGAAACTGATAGTGTGGACAGGTTGCTGACATGAAAATTTCTCAGTGTTTTCTTCACCCTCCTTTTTCTTTACCCATTAATATAATGCCACATTTATTAGCAAGCTTGGCAACTCAGGACTTTGTCTTCACACGGAACTTAGGACATGGGATTCTAAACCTAAAAGCTGCATTCACAGAAGAAACACACTCATCATCAGGTACATTTTAAATCAGCTCTGACAAAACTGTAATAGAAAAAGTATGGACATGCATTAGCAAAAGACTTATTTTCCTCCTATTTTTTTAAGTTCTGCTTTCATCACTTGTTTCTCATATATAAAAATAATAAATATGTAGCTAAATATCAATATTGCTTAAAAACATCCCAGTAAAATATTTCAACATCATGTGCAAAGACAACATACATGTGTAGAAAGAAATCAAGATATTTTCATAAAGGAATGGCATAACTTCCCCTTGCCTACATTGTAAAAATCCAAACAGTATTAAGATCATATATTTTTAAAAAGCAAGGTAAGCACAACCACAGCATGTGGTAAGAGTCCCCTTTCTTGCCCATAAGGCAAACAATAGGTTTGATTAATATTAAGGCAAGTGGGTGAGGAAAGTTAAGAAAGGGAGAGCTGCCAAGAAACTGTCACTATGAAAGCTGGCCAGAAAACAAGTTCTACTCTGTGAAAAATTCTGAAGGTTCAAAAATCTAATTTTCCTCCACATCAGGATGAACCATCCGCTCCTAAACTGGAGAACCCATTGGTTAGGGCTCAAACCTAACAGTCTACTGGCAGAACTGAGGCTCTCGATCTCTCCTGTTGGAATATTAGCTAGATTAAATATTCAGTGAGCTTGGTAAACTACAGACCAGCACTAAGCCTACAGTCAGGGAGAAAAAGGATTTTTTCTCATTCAAGGAGTGACTGACTACCAAGAGAGTAAGCATGACCTAGCTTCTTATGAACCTGGCTATAGACCAGTTTCTGTGTCTTTGACCCATGAAATAAAGTTGGAAGTGCAAACTAGCCCATCACTTGATGAGTTTCTGTCACAGGTGAGAGTTTCTTAACAGCAGGTATCACAAGCTATTGTGAATGTCTCCTGGAGCAAATTTCTCTTTCATGTGATTTGGGGGAACCAAGCCAAAGAAAGTTTCTGCTTAGAATGAGTTATTTTTGTGAAAAGTTTTGATGGGTCAGCATTTTCCAGAAAAAAACCCCAACCCAACATTTCCTCAGAAAATTCCTAACCACCTCTAGTCATCCCTTTTCAGAGAGGTTACATGTCCATAAAATGAAAATTGCAATATACATGAGAAAAGAGTTCAGAAAAGTGTAGTAGCAGTAGCATAGTGCTTGTATCTCTGTGTCACCTGCTAAGAACGCCCACAAAAACAAGATCATCATTGAGGAGACTGAGCATAGAAGCTCTGGTGAGATTTTCAGCATCCTACAGAACTACAGTCTTACTGTAGGGGAAAAAAGACAGATTTTACTGCATGTGATGCTGACAGTCTTTTTTTTTTTTTTTTTTTTTTTTTACTTGTCAAACAACAAAAAAACAGCAACTAAAAAACGTAGTTTTGTCTTGGCAGCCATTAACATCACTTGCCATACACATCGCCTGATGCCCTCAGACCTTGCCCCAGGACTCAAAGGCTGCGTGCGCTCTCCCCACTCCTGGAGGATTCTTTCCCTGAATCGTGGCTCTCTTTTGTTTCTGTCTGTGCAAAGGTCTGACCCTAACAATGTTGGCGGAAGGAAGGAAGGAAAGGTTTGTAGAAACCTTTGCAAACTTTTTTCCCCTTAAAGGTCTCCCCGGGGGGCCAATAGAAACATAGAGTTAGCTCTTCAGATATCCAGTCCAAGGGGGACACTTCAGGAAATAAATTCAGCTAGAGAGTTTCCAGCACTTGATTACTTATTGTTTGTTTCTTCCCCCCCCCGCCTCCCGGTTTTCATCGGGAACATCTAATGAAATTACAAGTATTCCAGTCTGGAAATAGCATGCTCATGCTGCTGAACTTCAGCAAGGATATTCCCCCTCAGCAACCTACTATCCTGTGTTTTGTGTATTCCTTGGTATTTAACATTTATTCTACGACTTGGAAATTAAGGACGCGTGTTTCCTCATGTCCTGAAAACAGCTGGGAACACGTATGGGCAACGATGAGATTTCCTACTCCCTTACCCAGTGTCTCCAGGGCTCCCCGTCTCGGGAGCGCCCCGAGTGCCCCCTCATCCGAGGGAGGAGGTGGCGGGAAGCACCAACCTTCCCGTAAGCCACTAAAACGTCCAGTGTCCTCCCGCTCTCCGCGGATACCCTGCGGCAGGCGGAGCGCGCCTTGTCCCGACCCGCCGCGCGGCCCCCCGCACGCTCCGCTCCGCATCCCTCCTCGCGCGCGGAAGGCGCTGGGCGGGCACCGGCTGCTGCCGCACTTCAGTCCCCGCCCGACCTCCGGCTGCAGGGCGAGGTGCCTGCCCCGCCGGGCAGGTGGGAACTGGCGGGGCGCTGGACGTGGCGAGGGTCTCCCCGCCTGCCCCACCTGCCCCACCTGCGGAGAGAGCGGGGGGAGAACGCAGTGCGGCGCCCTGAGCACCCACCCCGGCCACGGCGGGGAGAGGGAGACGGAAAATGATGCAGTTGTGAGGTGGAAGGGGCGGGAGGGGGGGGGGTCACTAGAGAAGTGATAGAAAAACTAACCTGCCACAGGGATGGTGATGGGAAGCAGCAGCAGCTGATGGAGCAGCAAGGCGGGCAGGAGTTGGGTAGCCCACATGGTGCTGGCAGCCCCCCCGGCGGCTGGCGGGGAGGAGAAGAGGAGATGGCTCCTCGGAGGGACCCTGTGCACAGCCGGTCACTAGAGGAGGCAGAGTGAACCGAGCTGCTTTTTATTGCGATGATCTAAGTTTGTTGTGTGATTAACTGGAAAGATCTGGGTCCCAACTCCCTCTTACGGTAAGAAACTGTTTAACAACATCCCCTCTCTGCCTCCTCTCCTCCCCTTCTCCTCTCCCTAGGAGCTGCCTCCCCTCCGCCCCGCCGCCAGCCCAGGGACGGGGCTCCCACCGCTTCATCCCTCCCTCCATCCTTCCCTCCCTCCTTCCCCCCTGCCTCCCCTCCTCTATCCCTTAGGGGCTCAGGAGGAGCAGCCGGGCCGGGCACGGCTCTCCAGCTCTTGCCCCGGGACCAGTGTGTGCTGCTGCTTGCCCCCGGGACCTCCCACCAGCCCCCTCTAACCGCAGAACACCCTTTGTCTTCTCACCTGTAGCCAGCACAAACCTGTACCTCCCTGCAGACTTTCACAACCTCCCTCTTTCTCCACCTGCTCCTTGGCACCTTCCCCAGGCAGCACTCACATCCATATCTCTTTCAGCAGGACTCCCCCTCCCCATGGCCAGGAGCAAAGAAAGACCAGTAAAGAAACACCTTTCCTCTGACCTGCCAATGACTGCCCCTGGTCACCAGCCTGGCATTCCCATTGCCCTCTGGCCATCTGACAAATGCCACTTCCCCAAAATTGTGGCAACTCTGAGGAATCTAAAGGTCAAATCTCAGCTGTCTGGCGTTGCTCCATGGAGACAAGTCTCAGTCCAAAAGCGAAGCCTGACCTTCCTTCTGTCACAGGCCAAGGGGTCCTAATTCTTCTATTGCACTTCATTTTAACCTCATGGAAGCAATGACATTGGATTTTGTTTAAAGTCATGAAACTGGCCTTTGTGACACATGAGTGTTCAAAAATAAACACTTCAGGAAAAGTTCTGCCTTAATTTAAACTGTTCCTCTCTCCCATGCACCCACCTACGGTTTATAGCACGAGTGTGTGACAACGCAGGAAACTGTTTCCCTCCATTTTCTACAAATAAACCAGAGACCCACATATGGCCCCATGCCATATGAGTCAGAAAATAGGTCTCCTTCTCCAGCCAAGACTTCTTTGCCCAGACGTACTATCCATACTGCTGATAAACACCTTTGAATGAAACAGCTTTTCTTAAAAATGGGTTGTTTCCCAAGAAACACATTATTAGCTTTTAATCAGATGTTCCTATATTACTTAAGCAAATTTTTGTCAGTCGATTTATGCCCAATGATAAAACATAAAATTTTGGGAATTACTGCCTTGGTAGTAAAAGAAAGGGGACAGAAAGGAGTTGAGAGAAAGTCTGTGAAGACAATATTTTGAACATTTGGCATTTCAGGAAAAACACATTTATGTGAGAAAAAAAAATACTTTCTGAAATCTGCAGAATGAAAATTATTTCTATTAATTATTTTCTGCTTGTTTTTCTCTACTTCCTTGCTTCTGAATTTTAATTTACAGGAGTTCCTTAGAGATGTACAACCTGAGAACCGAGAAAATGTTTTCCATTGGTCAATGACATTGTGTGAAACACTTTTCCATTGCACTTGATAGAACATGGGTATCTCAGTTTCTGTTTTCTGTTTTTCTCCCTGTGCTTAAAGACATATATAAACAATAAGCAACAAAAATAGTCATAGCACCATGCTGAGCCCAAAATAGCTACATTCTGTTAACCAGATGTATTTGACTTGTTGTCCATGCATGTCATGAGTGACCTTTTTTTGTACAAAGCACAAAATCATGCACCATTAAAGTCAACTAAAAATTTTTTGCCACTGACTTCCCTGAGGGAAGCGGTTGGCCTGTAGTCAGATTTCTATTGAATTTCAGAAAGATTTGTGCTGCATCTCTTGAGGACTAGGGTGCTCCCTAATGGAGAAATTATTTTGCTATATGGATTCCCATTACTAATGTATAGTCCTGTGTATTATTCATTATGTGTCTGCACTTCTGCTTGAGAGCTCAAGTCATGGGCATAAGCTTTAGCTGCATATATTATAATGGGCAGGTGCAACTCCATAGTCCTTGTTCTCCATTTGTCCAATTTTGGGGACCTGCAGGAGGGCATCTCTGCCTTTCACATAATGCCCACATATTTCCCTCAGTCGAAACTAGGAGGACCTGTGGAGGACCAGGGACAGAAAGATTAGAAAGGGAAAGAGCCTACAGATGCTATAATCAGATGCTCTATTTGTAGGCAGTCAAGACAGAAGTTTGCATCTGGATCTGGGAACTGAAAATGCTCTCTGGTCCTGCTTCATAAACTTCAAAATGCAGCATGATCTCTTTTTTCTGTGCCTTCTTGCCCCATGTATTTTACAACTGAAGCATAGTATTTTAGTTCAGTTCAGTCAAATTTTACCTTTCAATGAAATTCAATATGAAGGAAGACTGTAAAGATTCCATTTTATGCTTAGGTTTTTCAAAAAGAATTCCATGTTAAGTGTCAGCCTTACACATAGAGAAACAAAAGATCTCAGTCTGATAATCAAAACTTGTAGGTTTTATGCAAGAATATTCTGCTATGGTTTCTGACCTTTTGAAGGCATGTTTTCTGACCTGTAAATGATCTTTTTCTGGTTTGCAGGCTTAGCTGAGCGTGGGGATGTTTTTTTTCTTTTTTTTTTTTTCTTCTATTTTTTTTGGCAGGTTTGCAAACTTGCCCTGATAACCTGACTCTCAAATCTGTGTAGTTTTGTATTAGGAAAGTAGCATAACATTTCTGTATAAGATACCTAAAAAGAAAAGAGTTACTGCACTCTTTACCGAAGATGTATTTGCTCTGGATTGCCTACATGAGTAAAAAAAGTTT
Organism: Apus apus; assembly: GCF_020740795.1. NCBI lineage: Eukaryota > Metazoa > Chordata > Aves > Apodiformes > Apodidae > Apus > Apus apus. The sequence goes on from NC_067282.1 coordinate 195,583,172, forward strand.
GAAAAGCCTTATTTTGGTTGGAAAAGTAAGCAGACATGACCAAATACATAGAAACTGCTCCTTTTATATTCTCTTTTCTGATCATAACCACAGTTGGATTTCTTTTTCAGATGTAACTTGCTATTCAAAACTGCTAGAAGTTCACAGTTTTGGCAGGAATCTTCACACACATGCAGAGTAATACCACGTCACAATTAGCTTTAAAGGAAAGTTTTTCTAAATGAAACAGCATCTCTCACATGAATCACCTCTTGTGTTTGAAATAAACATTTTTACTTCTTGATGTGTGTGGCATAAGTATCGCTCTGTTAAGGTCCTATTTATTGGTTAATAAAGTCAATAAAATGCACAAGCAAATGCGTGTAATAATTACTATTCAACACTGTGTTGACTGATAAAAATCTGAGGCTGCCTGAGAAGTTTAAACTAAGCTATTGTACTTCACTTTTTAAGTAGAATCAATTTTTACTGTCTTTTTTTGTAGAAAGTAAGCTTGAGACTAGGAAGGGAAAAGACTGAGGTGTGGACTTGGAGATTCAACACTGCTCAGAAAGGCAGAGTTTAAGCAGACCTATAGCACAGTTCTGGTGTCAGTCTTTGCTGAGCCACAGCAACCAGAGCCCCAGCTGGACACGTGGCACCTTCAGCTCAATCCCCAAGTTTTCTTCATGAAGGAAGGAAAAAAACAACAAAAGGCAAATAGGCTGGAAGGCTGAAAGGAAGAGGGAGAAAGGGATAACAAAATCCAAGCACAGGGTTTAATGTTGAAAAGCAGAAGCTTGGAATCTCTCCTGAGTCCACTGTTTTAAATCCAGCCAAAAGATTTTTGGATGTCATCATACCAAATGCTGAAGATCCAAACTGCTGGTCCCAGAGGGCAAGCTCACCACACCACTGAAGTTCTTAGAGTCCTATGCAGTGTACCAGGAGAGTGTGGTATTTTGGATGCTGCTTCTTGTTGATCAATCAGCAGAGAAACCCAAGGATGAAGCCAAGAGCCACACCTCCCTCTGCAATGTAGACGTTAACCTGCAGTTCTAAGGTAATCACCTCTGCAAACATGGCATTCTCAGGTAAAATCCCAAGTGTATTTAATAACTTTAACTGTTTAGCTTTAAAAAGTTTCTTAATCTTTCAGCCCATGTCAGAGTTAATAAATAAAAATTACTCAGGGGCTATTACCTGGCTTTGTAGGCATAAGGCATGGTATCACTTGGCTTGAAACTGTACAGTTGCACTTTCTGCACTTTCCTCTACCCCCAAACAGACACGTGCAAGTAGTTTCACACTTGGACCAAGTACTTCCAAGGCAAAACCATGCAAAATAATGCAAGACACTTGCAAAATACTAAATAGCTTAGGTTACAATTTTATAACTAGATGCACGCCTCTGAAGAATAAAAAGTACAAAGTCCTTGAGATTAAAAAGGACCATGAGCTAGCAAGTGACTTGTTTGTGTTTGGTTCCACCCACTATAATTCACATTTTTTCATAAAATTAAAAAAATAGATGTAATTCACAATTTCCCCCACATCCAGACTCCCAGGTGCTCAGATCTGAGTCCTAAACCCTAGTCAGGTAATCCAGTGTTCATCTCTGCAGTCAGTTAATAACATAAACCCTTTACTGTTTTCCTGCGTAAGACATGTTGTAACTGTTTTTTAGATATATGCTAAGTAAGAATAATTAAGATGAATAACAAAACAGTTTTTAAGTTCAGGAAGAAAGCCATTTCAACCATTTATGACATGGTGCCCAATGGTAGCTGATGGTATTACAGCCCTTCAAGATCAGTTTGGAAATTACCGTTTCCAGTATTTGGGGAAAAAATAATAAAAGAAAAAAGATAGGAATCTATATATAGCATAGTGCTATTGGTAGAAAACACCTGATCAAATTCTAGATATTTCCACTCCTAAAACCTTTATCTACAAGAAGATAAATTTTACCAAAAAAAAAAAAAATTGCATGTAAAAATGGTTATTTTCATAAAAGCTCTTGGTAAAATCCCCTTGAAGTTTCTAGGAATGTGCTGCATTGTGGGTATACATTCTGTGTGGCAAAAAAACACTCTCTCTACTCAGAAGAATCATTCTTTGTAGGTACTCAGAGTTTATGTATATTGACTGAGTATGTTAAGGTTTTTGTTTAAATTTGTTTCTTTGTTTTTTCTTCTATCAGTCTTTGCAGTGCCAAGAAAGTCTAGAAAGTATAAACGTCATTGGCCATACTGTTCAAATAAATTCTAATGTATCTTGCTTGTATTACTCAAGGCCTAATGTGATCTGCAAAACCTTTACAATAGACTTATTTCATTTTATTTGTGCAAGAATGTAAGAAAAAAAAAAAACACTTCTCTTTGACCTTAATCTACAGAAATCAGGTTATGGTACTGGCCACTGAAAAAGCAAACAGGAGCTGAATGCATTTGATATGAAGCAACAGCCCCAGAAGTCCTCCATTTACAAGCCATAGTTACTGAGTTACTTCTCTAATGATAGGTATTCTCTGTACAATTGAACCATTCAAATATGCCTGCATTTGTGCTTCTCCACAAGTGTTTCCTTTTTAGCAAATAAAGAAGTGTGCTTATTATAATATCATTCTCTAGGACAAAGTACTCTAAAAGCCAGAGGTTTGACCTAATCAATCTATCGTTACAATCCAGTCTTCAGATCTTCCATTTTGTAGCAGTCACACTTTTTTTTTTAATTCAGAAAGCCTCAATTCCTTTGCAAAATTTATGTAAGTTAAAAAGCTCAATCATGAGTTTTTATATATATATACATTTGTATATATATATTTATTGCATTTCTAGTCTTTCTTATTGTTGAAAAGCTTCAAGAGCCCAAAATATTCAACCACTACAAAGATGGCCTGTCATGGATTTTAAAATCTCCTACTTTTAAAACCAACTTTATTATTTTGGTGCCTGATCTAGTGTAAAAATCTGATTTTTACAATACAATAATGCTTACTCTGAAACTTTAATATGTTCAGACAATTATACCTCCTTCCTCTGCATTTTTTAAGTTAGTGAAAACCAAGAGTGTACTTAAGTAGAGCCACAGAACATATGTGGCTGAATTTTCTTTCATGCAACTGGCTAAACCATAAAGGGTAGATTTTCTAAGACCTTTTTATGTGTGAAACCACAAACTGGAGAACAATCTTGGGATTTCCTAGAACATTTTTTATTTTCAGTAATTGCTGTTACTTTAAAAATAAAATAAACTACTGAAAGATTTAAAATTAGAACATTTTTACTATGCTGAGAATACCCTACTGAAACTGATGCAGAAAAAACAGCTTAAATAAATCAGTGTTCAGAATTTATTAAGAAATGAGGCATTACTATAAAAATGGTATCAGTATCTCTCAGACAGGTAGACATTTAAAAATGTATTTTCAATATGTCTAAAGTAACAAAGATTAAAATTAAGCTGGACTTTTGATTGTGAATTATACAGTATGGAATAACTTCAGCAATTTGCAAATCCAGAGACAAAAGCATTAAACTTTTGAATTCCAAAGAATGAAGAGTTCCAGAACTTGCTTGTCAAGAGTAAATTCTCTAGGATTTCTTATCAAAGACAAGAATTTCTACCTGGAGTGCTGTTAAAGATTTTAGAAAGAAACCTACATGGGGATTCATCAGTTTCCTAGTAATCCCTCATACATGAGGATATATTAATAACAGCTCAGAGAACATACAAACAACAAAAAAGAACTCACAATTTGTAGCCATAAAGCACTGATCTTCCCTGGTTTAAGGTTTGTAAGCCCAGAGACAGAAAGCTTGCCAAGACATCAGAAAATATGTTATCAGAGGAGGAATCTCAGCTTGAATTCTTTTCAAGAACAAGCTTTGGGTACTTCATTTGAATCAAAGTCTCCTTGTTTGGGATATGAGCTTTGCAATGCAGCTACTGGAAAACAGTCAAGTAGAGAGAAGAGACGCGTGGCTGCAGAATCAGGACGGGAACTCTCAAAGGAAGACTAGGGCAAACTGTTCAATTTCTTAGCTGTTTCTATTTCTTTATATACTAAATAAAAACCTTTTTCAGTACAGTTTTGTCCCTTAAAGATTTTACAACAGAAATTGCAAAATGATACTGAGGGCACTGAAATGATGCTGATAACAGTGTAATTGCTCTACATTTGCTATGCCAATAAAAGATTTTTTTTTCTCTAGGCTATTTTAAGTATTCCATACTGCAAAGGTATCTTACCTGCTTTCAAGAAGTACCTAATCCCCACTTTTCTCAGAAATTGATTGTTGCCAAGCTTTTTTCTTACTGGTGAAATCTAAGCATGGATGATTAGGCTTCACTGCACATTAAACAGTGTCAGAGTATGTTCTTGCCTTAGCATATTCTTCTGCTGAACTTCCAATTTCCACAGCAAAAATAAGATTGGAGCACAATTTAATTGTCTGTGGTCTGAAGTAACAATCCTAAAGCTGTCTGCTTGTTCACATGTATCAGCTTTGCTCAACTTTCCCAAAGTCTTGTTCCCATTCTTCACACCCAAAGTGAAACTTTTCAATTAAAGAGTATTTTAGATTGGAACACTACTGCTAAGTAAATTGGCACCATGGCCTATTTCAATATTCTTTATCAGATTACTAAATAAAATTATATTCTTAAGACAATCATGTTGATACAAATAGACATAAAGCGACAAATGCATTTAAAACAGAGGCACAGAAAAAACTTTATGGAAAAGCATTTTTTGCTTCTTCTGAATAATCGTTTTGGTCTATTCTAATCTGAAACACATTACTTCTGACTCTGTATTATTACTGCAAGTTTTTTGGAAGTCTTCCTTAAAATAGCGATATACAGATTACTGCTCTTTGTATATTTAAGTCCCCAGATCAGTAACACTGTTTTTTAATTTAAGAATCTGAAGTTTGGGTTGAATGACAAGTCCACGCAGACAAGAAATTTAATCTGAGAGTAATCAATGAAGGTTGTCTAGGGAAAAGTCTAAATACAGAGCAGGTTTGCAGTATACTTCCTTAGAATGTTTTCCAACCTGCCCACATTTGATGCTCATCCATTTTTTTCAGTTATATGAAATTAATTATCTTCATGGTGATTTATGACTTTTTTTTCTCTTTTTGTGTAACCTACCAAGGTTTTCATGTGAACAGCTACAAAAAAACAAACAAACAAAAAAAAAGAGGTAAGTCAGCTGGGCAAGAAGTTTTTGAAGTTTTTTGAATGTGAGTTGCTTTTTTCTTCTGGTACAAAATGTTTCACATGTAAAACACTGAAAAATAATAGCTTTTTAATATACTATGAAACAATAAAAGTTCAGTGTTGCCATTTTATTACTTTTCCTTAAGAAAAAAAAAAAAAAAAGCAAAACCCAAGAACCCTTGTGTCCTCTACTGTTCATGTAAACACTTGAATAAATATTTTCAATAAGAAAATAAATCCATCAGTTCTCAAAATACGTAGATCTACATTTAACATATTTGGCTAGCTATATTTCACCATTCCAATTTATTTCTTCATTTATTCCCAGTAGATTAAAAAATGTGGTTCCAATTCACATATTAAAGACCAATGGCAACAAACTGTCTTTATTTTTGCCTGAGATTGTTTTATGCATATGTCCTTCAGCTTTAGAAGCACTACAAATAAACCACTGAGAATGTGCATTGAGCACCCACAGGAAGTAGAGGGCTATGTTACTCAGCTTGAAATGAACAACATTTAAACTACTTTTCTTATAGTTTCTCCAGGAAAAAAAAAAAAATAAAATAAAATCTGGTATTGGTTTCCCAAGATTAATCTGTATTTTATGACAAGGATGTCTAATACAGTCCCATTGAAAGGACTGGTATAACAAGCTGCCTCTATCTGGAAATAATCTTCCATTTTTTAACAGACGGCATAATTAACCAAAATTTTGAACACTGTATATCACAGTAAAAACCAAACAAGCAAACAAAACCCAACAAACAAAAGAACAAACCCCAAAACAATTTAGAGCAGTAATTTCTCCAGTAAATCACTTATATGCTAAATTGTCATTGTATATAGAATTGAGTATTTTTCTTCCTTTTATTTCTTTTTCATTCTTATTCTCTCTTTATTTTTCTTTCACTTTATTTCTCTTTCTTTCACTTCCTTTCTATTTCTCTTTCTTCCCTTTTCTTCCTCCTCTTTTTATTTTTTTCTGTCTCTCTCCTATTTCTATTTCTTTTTCTTTTTCTCCTTTTTTTCTCTCTCTCCATCAGCCTCTTTCTTTAACTTTCTGCCATTCTGCCTTTCTTTTTCCTTACTCCGCCTCTTTCATCTAAAAGTTTTGTTAAAACCTCACAAAATCAAAGAAATCCTCCTACCTGTTGTAAATTTAAAAATATGGTTATAAAGGCTAAGGTTTATGAATTAATTTTTGGTCTATGAAACATTAGAAGAAAAATTTACAAAGTATCATGAATCTGCGCCTACAGCTCCAGCTAGTAGGTATTTTAGGTGGCATTCCAAGATATGCTACCTACCATTCTGTTAATTGACTTTGCAGACACCAGAGTGACTGTTGAAATATGAAGTTACAACAAAACCAGAGAAAAGACTTCTTCAAAGTCCAGTACACTTTCAAATAAACTTTTTAAGGAGGTAAAGGAATAATAACGCTTGCAATGTTCTGTCACCTACATCAGTGTATCCAACCAGTACAAATAAAGTGCTGGCACAATAAATAGCAGCTTATTAAATCTTTATTTCCTGTAATAAAGGATCTCCTGTTACAGGGAAGTTAAAAGATGGAGTTTAGCAGAAGAGACCAGCTTCTATACTAATCACAAAATCATATCTGAAGGTGATACAGAGGAAGACATCAGGAATAAGCCCCCCAGTCAGTGTTATTGTATAAACTTTGTAGCACTCTGCATGCCAAAAAAGCAGAATGTGTTGTAAAAATATTTCTAATTATTTCTTATAGACCTTCTTTCTTTTACACAGAAGATTATCTTCAGAAAAGCATGTGAAAGTCTGTGTGATGTCCTAATTCTCATGAATGGTCGTTCCATTACATCTTTAAAAAGGTATAATACAAGTGAAGTTTAGGTTTGCCCTAAAGTTTATTCCTCATTGTGAATATTGTATCCTACTTGTTCTGTGTAACACCCTTAAAGAGGTAATAAAACATACTAACAAATCTAAATCCTTGGTTGTCTCCATTTATATCTATGGGACTACTCATGGTTTTAGGCATGTATTCAAAATATCTTTCTTGGGTCTAGGTGCATGGGACTATTTTTATGAAAATGGAGAAAGAACTTCAAAGGACTTTGACTTCAAAATAGCTTACAAACTGCTGATCAAAAATTCATAGTGAAGTGGAAAATCCTTTTAATTTTTCCTGAGCCAAGACACAGCAAAGCTAATTAAATAGAAATCTTAGTCTTGTAAAATCAAGTCTGAATGAACAGCTAGCTTTTGTGATGTAATTCAAAGAAGAGGATGTCAGGACAGGAAAATACAAATTCAAATTGAGAATCATAGGTCATGTGGTCAGCAAAAATTCCAGTGAAGTAGCAACCATGGTAAAATGAGTATTTAGTCAAATATGCCATAACAGCAACAGGAAGGAAGAGCATTTTTCAGGAGTGCATCATACTGTTTAAGCCAAGCTGATCACATTCTTGATGAGCAAGTAGGCAATGAAGCAAACTTCTGTGTAGGTAAAATCTCTGCAGGCTAGAAATGTATGGAACAACAGTGGCAGTGAAGGGATAAAGATTTTTGTTTATTCATCTTTTTTAACTAGGTAATAAAGCAAAAATGTTCTATTTTAAATAAAAGAGTCACTGTATCATATCCAAATTTAATAAGTCAGAAAGAACAAAGTAGAATTACAATATGTTGTAAAAAAGGGAATGTTTCCCTTAGCATGTCTAAATAATAAATGCAGATGTACCATCTGTGTTTGGAATGGAAGGTTGCCTACCCACCAATCCATTTTAAAAGCCATTTTTATATACACATCAGGGAACCAAAAGTGAAAATAAGAACCATAAGAAAACTTTCATATATATATTTTAGAGTCCAGGAAGTCTGTAAAAATATTACAAAAAGGCAGGCAAATCATCAACACCTACAATTCTATCATAAATAGATGGAAAATAATATATTTCTTCCAGACTTGTACTGTATTTCTGCCTTGTTATACCCTGTATTTCCTATGTATTTCTGTCTTTTAGTTGTCAAGCCTAACCAAAGGAAGTGCAGCTTCCTGAGTGCATATGCACCTGGGGGCACTAGACGAGCAACAAACAGGAGGAGCTGGAAGCCACTGTGCAGCAGGAAAACTGTGGTAAGTTGCCATACCAGAAACACGATGGGATGACTCACACAACTGAAGTCCTGCCAATGGGTGGCTATAAACTCTTCAGACTGGGTAGACAAGGAAAGAGAGGTGGTGGGGTGGTCCTGTATGTTACGGAGTGTTTTGATTGTCTGGAACTTAATGATGGCAACAATACAGTTGAGTGTTTATGGGTAAGAATCAACAGAAAGGCCAAGAGGGCAGATATTATGGTGGGAGTCTGTTATAGAACACCCAACCAGGATGAAGAGGTAGACAAAATATTGTAAAAGCAGCTGGGAGAAGCCTCACAATCGATAGCCCTCATTCCCCAGGGGGACTTAAACTTACCAGATGTGTGCTGGAAATACAATATAGCAGAGAGGAAACAGTCTAGGAGTGTGGAAGTTCTTGGAGTGCATGGAAGATAACATCTTGGACACAGGTGGTAAGTGAGCTACCTAGGGAAGGCACCCTGCTTGACCTGTTACTCACAAATGGAGGAACTTGTGGGTGATATGACAGTCGGAGGCTGTCTTTGGCATAGTGATCAGTAAATGATAGGTTTCCATTCTTGGAGAAGCAAGGAAGGGGTCAGCAGAACTGCTACCTTTGGCCTGTTGCAGAGACTAGTTGACAGAATCCTTTGGGAGGTAGTCCTAAAGGGCAAAGGAGTCCAGGAATGCAAGACATTCTTCAAGAAGAAAAACTTAGAGGTGCAGGAGCAGGTCATGCCCATATGCTTAAAGACAAGCCAGTGATGAAGACCAGCTTGGCTGAACAGAGAGCTTTGGCTGGAACTCTGGAAAAAAGGAAAGTGACCTTTGGAAGAAGGGGCAGGCAACTTAGAAGTACAAGGATGCCCTGAGGTTATGCAGGGAGGAAATTAGAAGGGCCAAAACATAACTAAAACTTTATCTGGCTACAGCAGTAAAAGTTATCTACCTGCTACACCACTTAGACACACACAGGTCTATCGGGCTAGTTGGAATCCACCCAAAGGTACTGAGGGAGCTGGCAGAAGTGCTCACCAAGCCACTTTCCATCATTTATGAGCAGCCCTGGCTAACCATGGAGGTCCTAGTTTACTGGAAACTGGCAAATGTGACACCTATCTACAAGAAGGGATGAAAGGAGAATCCAGGGAATTACTGGCCTATCAGTTTGACCTCAGTGCCAGGGAAGGTTATGGAGCAGATCATCTTGAGTGCCATCATGAGGCACATACAGGACAACCAGGTGATCAGGTCAGTCAGCATGAGTTTATGAAAGGCAGGTCCTGCTACACTAACTTTATGTCATTCTGTGACAAAGTGACTCTATTTAGTGGATGAGGGAAAGGCTGTGGATGTTGTCCGCCTAGACTTTATTAAAGCCTTTGACAATGTTTCCCACAGTATTCTTCAAGAGAAGCTAGTTGGTCACAGCTGGGATGGGTGTACACTTCACTGAGCAAAACACTGGCTGGATGGCCAGACCAAAATTGTTGTGGTGAATGGTGGTAAATACAGTTAATGGTCACAACTGGTGTTACCCAGGGCTCAGCTTTGGGGCCAGTTCTCTTTAATATCTTTATCAATTATCTGGATGAGGGGACTGAGTGCACACTCAGTAAATTTGCAGAAAACATCAAGTTGGGTGGGAGGGTTCATCTGCCTGAGAGTAGGAAGGTTTACAGAGGGATCTGGACAGGCTGAATTGATGGGCCAAGGCCAATTGTATGAGATCCAAAAAGACTAAGCACTGCGTCCTGTACTTGGGTAGCTGCTTGGCTGAAAAGGACCTGAGAGAATTGGTTGAAAGCCAGCTGATGAGGCACTGGTGAGACTGCACCTCAAATGATGTATTCAGTTTTGGGACTCTCACTAAAGAAGGACATTGAGGTGCTGGAGCGACTCCAGAAAAGCTGGTGAAGGGTCTAGAGAACAGTCTTGTGAGAAGAGGCTGAGGCAAATGGGGTTGTTTAGTCTGGAGGCTAAGGGAAGACCTAGTTGCTCTCTTCAACTACCTGAATTGAGATTGTGGCCAGGTGGATATAAGTTTCTTCTCCCAAGTAAGAAGTGATAGGACAAGAGGAAATTGGCCTGAAGTTGGTCCAGGTTTAGATTGAATATTAGGAACAGTAGGGGAAAAAAGTGCTAAAAATCAAGGAAATACATCCAATGTAGTAGTAGGTAAAGGGCAGAAATTACCTTGTTCTGCTTCACCAGAAGTGTTCTGATGAATTAGAAAACCATCCTCAAATCAGTGGACTCACATGAAAATGCCATGTTCGTATGTTTATGATGTGAAAAAGAATCCTCAGGAATTTGTAGAAAATTTACTGGAGAATTTATATTTTGGTGTGAAAGACGGATGACACAATGGCTCAGTACAGCACTCAGGCTTGAGCCCAGCCTGTAACTCAGCAAGCTGAAATGAAGATTTCTTAAGTCTTTAAATTGTCAGTAACAATTTTAGGGGTCAATGAATCTTTAACTCTCATTTCTGAGTGTTCTGTGCACACCGCAGCAAAAGAAAAGGACCCTAGCTGCAGCATTTCAGTATTTGTTTTAAATGTGTATTGTTTCATCTAAGGGTTTTAATTCCCTGACACTGAAAAGAAACCATGGAGCAAGAATTTAACTTCAGAGAAAAATGGATTAATTCCCATACTTAAACTTTTCAGTTTGCCTCCTGGTTTAGCATCCAGGTTCAATATAGTTTTACTACACATGCAAAGATATTTCCAACATTACATTTGTCTGTTTCTAGAATCAGAAATAGGAAAGGCACAGCATTTCTGTGTTGGATTTGAGCTAATTAAACATTCTGAGACTAAGTTAAGACTGTTAGGCATAGCACCATGTTAGCATGCATATACTCTGGAGTCAAGGCAGAATCTCTGAATTGTCCTACTCTGTTATGTGAATGTACCAATGTGATCAAAGGTAGATAAGGGAATATTCACTATTTTGACTATGACGCAACTTTTAAAATTTGTCTAAGTGATTTGTACGTCTAACTCCGGGTTATGGATTCCTTTTAGGGGACTAGTTTCCTAGTTAAAAAAAAACAAACAAAAAAAAAAAAACAAACAAAAAACACAACAAAACATAACAAAACAAAAACTACAGTCCTTGCTTTTTACATTTTTTTATGAATTTATCACAACTGATGATGACAGAGGTGAATGGAGCTCCAAAGAATCTATTAGGAGGTTTGAAACACTTATATGGTTAACTGAGAAAGTTATTTTGAATGCATTAAACTTACAGAACACGATCAGTAAAGAAAGTATCTCAATTGCTTGTACAAATAATGTACATAGAAGTTACATCAAACTATTTACAGAATCCTGTATATTAACTAAAACTGACTAGTAATTTGCAGGTCAGATATTTTAAAATAAGAATGGAATGAAAACCCACACTAAAGGGGTGCATTCTTACAGCTCTATCATATTTTTAAAGGAGCTCTGACATAAAAAAATAGCTGAACTTTTGGAAAGATATCAGAATTTAAAATTATATTTTCCAGTTTGAAAAAGTTTCTAGGTATTTTAAATTAAAATCAGAATGAATGTGTAGCATTCTATAAAATAGTATAGAATTAAAATTAAAAGAACCATTTTAATTGTTGCAATTCAATACATTTTTAATATTAGTTCTCCAAAATATCAGATACTGACATTTCATCAAAGAGAGGAAAGGCCTAGGAAAGTAAAAAATAAAATAAAATAATTAAAAAAAATTCTTATGATAATAAAAAGTAATTTCCTGTGTAGCTGTGGTTCTGATTAAATAAGTCATGAGTCAAGAGCTCAAGAGGTCAATGAAACCAGTGTTCTGATCAGGACAGCACACTGAAGTTATAAATGAATCCACAACTATGTATTACTCAATTTTTTGATAATTTTTATCTCTATGATCTTCTGTGATTTGTATTCTTAGTGTAGGAATCCATATGGGAACTTGTGAACATAATATGTAAATCTGCATAGGCATTATGTCTGTGAATAAATTACTTATCTCACTTTCTTTAGTTACTGGTTGCAACAATTGTTACCCATAATATCCAGGTGTTCTGAGGCTCTGTTCATTCATTAAAAGCATGAAATCTGCTGTGATAGGCTTGCATGAGTAGAGCTAGAATTCTATTTACTAAAAAAAAATCATTATATGTTCATAGATTTATAACCCACATCGAGAAAGGTTATTTCTTCTTTATATTTGCATAATGTTTTTTAATAGACTTAAACCATAATTAGGTAAATCAGGAACTCCCTTGTTAACATTTTAAAGTGTTAAAGGAGAAGAACCACTAGGAAAAATTAAAAAAGAAAAAAAAAGGAAAAGAAAACTGTGATTTAAAATAAACACTCCTCAGCTGAACCGCTCTCAGTGGAGGAGCAAAATCCTCCCTTAAACATTGAGATATATGGCTGGACATGAAAATCAGATAGGAAAATCAGATGGGCATGAGGAAATTATTCTGTTTGCCAAATGCAGTTTTGATCCATATGGCAAACATCTGCTGTTCAGATGAGCAAATTTCAGAGTAGCTAATTTGTTAAATTGAAACAGAGGGTCTTGATGTCAAACGTAAATACATCATACACCTTGCAGGTTTTATTTGCTGTTGGCACCATTGATAATGCATAGTGTCTTAGGACACGCTGCTTCTTTCTTTGAGAGTAACTTGCAAGGCAAGAGATAACAAATACACAAAGTATAGGATCTGAGTGGTTGCCATTGCTGAAATCTGTGGAAAATGGGAACACGATTCCTTTCAGTCATAGCAAATTACCACAGACATTTTCAGGAATGTGTGATGATCCAGGGCTAGCACAGAGAGCCATTCCAGAATTTATTTTTTTTTTTATGATGTTACCACTTCTATTCGGCACTAACCCATTTCTGCCTCAGTCATAAAATTCAGTTGGAAGGGATCCACAGTGATCGTCTAGTCCAACTGCTGACCAATTCAGGGCTGACCAAAAGTTAACTGAGAAACTGTTCTATGCAAATCCAATGTTTACAAAGTCTATCTCTCTATATATCTATGTTGTTGAGGACAGTAAAAAGCAGAATCCTGAGACAAGACATGCAGTCTGCTCACCTGGAGCCATGGTTTCAGAAGTGACTGGGAGGTATTTCAGTGTAGAACTCAAAGCCTCCTGCTTCAGGGAGACTCTCAACTTAAAATGTTGCTGGGCTGGCCCAGACACATCTTCCATGAGGCAGCTTTGTGGATGGAAAGAAATGTAGCATGCTACTCCCATGGAGAGGAAGCACTCTTTAAGAAATTTGCAAACATTGCTTTAGACTCAGAAAGAAATTTGGGATTTCAAACAAAGGGATGGACCTCACCTCACTTAGACATGCTAAATTGTTAAAGGTGGAATTTCTAATAGCCCTTTAAACTCTGGAAAGCGGCCTGGCTCTGTCTTCTTCCTCCTCATATTTATATAGATCTCCCATGAGCCTTCCCTCCTGCAGGCTAAACAATCCAAACTCTCCCAGTCTTTCCTCATATGAGAGATACTCCAGTCCTTTAATCATCATTGTGTCCCTTTTTTGGACTCTCTACAGTACATCCATGTCTGTCTTGTGCTGAAGAACCCAGAACGAGACAAATATTTCAGATGTAGACTCACCAATGCTGAGTAGAGGGGAAGGATCACTCTTCTTAAACTGCTGGCAATACTCTTCTTAATGCAGCCCTGGATACCATTTGCCATTTTTGCCACAAGGACCCGTTGCTGGCTTATGTTCATCTAGGTGACCAGCAGGATATCCAGGTCTTTTTTTTTGCAAAGCTGCTTTCCAAGCTGGGCAGAGTGGGATTTCAATTCAGATTTAGACAATCTATGACATTTAGACACCTGAAGCTTTGTGTCTATTTATACGTATCTACATACAACTGAAGTCATTATAATCTTTGCAGATGTAGGGAATAAATTACATAATGTTTATAAATACAGGAAGATGCCAACATTAAAAATTACTCTATAAAAGATGTATTTATTTATTTTCAAATGCATACTATAAGAATATTTTAGAAATTAAAAATAGACACAACGTTCCTCATGCGTTTTTTTAATGAAATGGAAAATACAACACCCAGACAATTAATAAAACTGGTTGCTGCTCAAATAATAAAACATTTCTTCCATGAGTTCAATTAGCATTCATTCAGTGGCAGGTACAAATCACATTCCCTTCTTCCCTCAGCTCCTGGTTTGCAGACAATAACACACGGGGAATTGGATCAGATCAGAGCAACTGTCCAGCCCTGCTCCCTGAATTACAAGGAATCAAGATTTCTACTCACATTGCATTCACCCTGCAGATCTTTTTAGACAGAACCAGTGAAACTGCTGTAACCATTCACTGTAAACCTGTAACCTGCCAATACTTTTAAGAGAAGACAGAGGGGAGAAGAAATTAGTTATAAATGCTAGTCATCAAGACATGGCACAGAAAAGCTCTGCTAGCTCATGAAAGATCAGCATACCTATGTTCTGGTTTGGTGGGTTTTTTGGTAGTGGTGGAAGAGCCCCAGGGGTGGCTCCCAAGAAGCTGAGAAGTTCCCCCTGCTCCTAACCCAGCAAAGGAGCCATTAGAAGGACAATAGATGTGCCTCAGTGATTAACATATGAAAGAACTGCTATAACACCTGAGCAGAGCTAAGAGAGGGGGAGAAGAGCTGTGCAGGAGGAGGAGAATGGTGCTGTGGAAGGAAAGCCGTGCTGGTGGTTGGTGAGGCAGAAGGGGAAGAAGGTGCCCTAGCAGAAGTTTCCCTGCAACCCATGGCAAGAAGGCAGGCTGTCCCCCTGTACTCGTGGAAGAATGTGGTGGAACATTCCCTGAAGTCACCAGGAGGGGTGAACTTGGCCAGTGGACTTGGATGTTGTGGCCAGAGGATTTGCTGCCAGGGGACTCTGATTACGCAGCTTTGGAAGACCCCGGCACCAGAGGAGTTTGTTCCCAAAGCACCCATGACTCTGAGAAGCCCACGCTGGAGCAGCTCCTGATCTTGTGGGAAGGACTCATGAAGGAGAAGTTTGTGGAGGACTCTCTCCTATGGGAGGGACCCCATGGGGAAGCAGGGAAGGACTGTAAGGAATCCTTCCTGAGGATGATGGCGTAGCAGGAACCACCAGCCTGTGAAGTGACTCTAAACCCCATCCCCCTGTGCCACTGGGGGGAAGGATGGAGAGAAAACTGGAACAAAGTGATTTGGGCCCGGGAAGAGTGGAGGGGTGGGGTAACATATGCAAGCCCTGGTCTTTGTGTTGTCTGTGTCCTGTGTGTGTTTGATTAGTGTGATTTTTTTTTTTTTTTTCCTCAAGTTGAGTCTGTTTTGCCTGGGACCTTAATGGGTGAAGAACCCTCCTTGTCCTTTGTCTCAACCCATGAGCTTTGTCCTCCTCATCCCAGAGTGTGTGTGTGTGGGGAGGGGAAGTTGAATGAGTGGCCATGTGGCTGTTCCTTTGTTGTCGTGTTGGGCCCAAACCACCACAACCTAATATTGGTAGGTCTTTCTCAGGAGAACAGGAAGCATAACATAAAACAGAAAAGCAAAATGTGGCTTTCAGATTTGTATTACTAGTATTAGGGTGAATCAGGTGTTAAGATACTCGGCTACATATTCCCTCACAGTTGGGCTTATAAGAAAGTATAGAGGCCTTGGGCACCTCTCCTATGAAGACAGGTTGAGACAGTTGGGATTGTTCAGCCTGGAGAAGAGAAGGTTCCAGGGAGACTTTATGTGACCTTCCAATACTTGAAGGGGGCCTACAAGAAAGCTGGGGTAATGGTTTTTAAAACTGAAATGGGGTAGATTTAGATTAGATATTGGGAAGAAAACTTTTACCTTAAGGCTTACCCAGGTTGGCCAGGGAAGTTGTGGATACACCCTTCCTGGAAGTGTTCAAGTTCAGGTTGGATGGACCTTTGTGCAACCTGGTCTAGTGGGAGGTGTCCCTGCCTATGGCAGGGGCATTGGAACTAGGTGATCTTTAAGGTCCTTTCCAACCCAAAACATTCTATGATTCTATGAGTCTTGGTATCTATTTAGTATAATGTGACACACAGTCTAAATTAGCCCATCATCTCCTCGCTTTAATCTGTAGCCACTAATTAGAAATACTAAACAAAATTAGCTTCAAAGAATTGCACTGTATGTACCCTGATAGTGATCTTCATCATCCTCTATTGTTTTCTTGCCTTCCCAAATTAATAATTCAATTAATTGTAGTAAAATGAATGGTTCCCTATGTTACATAATATCAAATGCTCTTTGGATATATGCATTGTCCAAAAAACACTTAGATTAAAATGTTTCTGCTGGCATGGAAAGATTAACTTTGATAAACTCATTGTGTATTATGTAATTTTCTGTTTATTATGAAACCTTCAAATAGTCTTTCCTCCAGGTGTTCCATATTACAAAGGTTAAACAATTGTTCCTCAGCCACCCAAGATCTCATTTTTCTCCTTTTAAATACAAATTCCACATTGTATAACTTCTAGCTATAAAAGACAATCTTCAGCTAGACAATTTTGTTATTATTTCTTGCTACATTTCATGGGTCAGTTTTCTTAAAGGTCTGAAATGATGCTTACCATCCCGCCCAAATTCAGCATATGACTACACAACACTTGAACACAGGCACCACCCAAAGACCTCCTGCTCGTCAATGGAGAGTCAAAGATTTTCAGACACTAATTTAGATCTTAGGGAGTTTGAATTGCTGTTTATAGAGGCTTTTTTCCATTGATTTTAAAGAAGCGTGGGAAAACCAAGCTTCTGATTGCTTTGCTTAAGTGCTAAACACTGAGGAAACTCTGCCAAGACCCAGTGCACTCAGTGGCCCTAATGTTCCTGCCTGCCCCTGGGGCTCCCCTTGCCCTGCCCACAGCCCAGAACCCCATTTCAGGCCCCGGGGCCACCAATGCCTGCCCCAGAGAGGCTGTAGGACACTGTCTCCAGCCCTGCCACAGCCCTGTCCTGCCTGTCCTTGGGCCCTTCTGGTCTGGGCCCACCCCAGTGACTGATGTCGCAGCCTGGCCTTGGCCCATCCCTGTCCCCACAGTGCTGGCTGGCCATCCCAGACTGGATCTGATCCTGGTTCCCCTCATTGGCCTGGATCCTGACCCCCATTCCTAGCCAAAGTCCTGGCTCAGGCTGGGCCTGTTTCCATACCCAGGGAGATGACCAAAGCCTGGGGCTGCCTCAATGGCCACCCCGCCTGCCATGCCCTTGTTGTGAGGAACTATGCCTAGCTGCCAGGCCCTGTACGGTTCCCTGAGGAGACCCTGACACCCCCAGCCCCAGGGAAGCACCAGCACTGTCCCACACAGTGCCCTGACCAACTCTGGATCCATTGGAGATGTGACACTTTTTTTTCTTATCTCCCCCTTCATTCCAACAGTTACTCTGTTGAATGTTGGGGCTTGATGTCACATCAGATTGTCTTTTATCTCTACCCTTTACTGAACAGGAGTCAGACTTCCAAGTTATAGACATTAGTAGAAGAGTCTTTTCCTCACTTGTTTTGTTTTCCTCTGTAAAGGCAAAGCCAGTCTGACTTTTGAAAATTGTCACTTCATGCTTGCAATTTTTGACCTTTTAAGTATAGCTTCATTTAATGATCAGTCCTTTTCCCATTGCAGACAGGCTCCCTGTTTGCTTCTTATATCCTTTTTATGAGATGGTTGTTTATCCAGCTAGGTCTTTAAAAGCTTTCTTCAAAGTTTTTTTCTCTTTGTATGAGATGTGACTCCCAGATAATTTTTGTACGTTTGACTTAGATAAATTCCAGTCTTGTTCCCTGTTGAAGTTTTTGAGCTATTTAGTCCAGTTAACTTCATTAATTAATTTTCTTAATTGTCAAAGTTTGTACTTTGGAAACAAAAGCAAAACAAATCCTTAGCTGCTGACCCATCCTGCTGAAGTCATTTAGAGGCAAATGAGCCCAGGATGGTAATTCTTCCCCCTGTTTGCACAATGTATTTGCAAAGTGATTTATACTAGTTCAGTCAAAATGCAGGCACTTCTGTTGATATTGAGTTTAATTGGGCATAGTAATGACTAAAGGCTTTTAAAGGTCACTGCATCCAGATGTTCAGCTATTAGTCACCATCACCCAACAAACTTTCTATAATAAATAAAGATAAAATAAAGAAAAACTGCAACCTTTAACAAAATTAGTATGTGGGACTGGTAGGATTATATACTTCTGCTTTCTGTTCAGCTATGCTCAATTCCCCCAGATCACAAAATCTTACTAAAAATAAATTTTACCCTATAAGGAAGAACCACCCTTTGCTTTATTCAGGCAAGTAGGCTTTACTTTCATGAGTAGCACAATTACAGTTTGAAACTTACAGTCTTTATAACAATTCTGATGTTTTGCACACCAAATAATGTCTTTCTTTTTGGTCTCTGCTATGCATGTAATCTTTTGCCTCTGAAAGTTTAAGAAACTCACAGCAGCCTCCTCTGTGCAGTTTAGGAACTAACATGGAAGATTTTTCTTTTTAGGTTTCGAAAATAAATTCTACTGGAATCAAGGTTCATGTTCATTATTCTTGGCTTATTAATAGCTAATTTCTTGATATTTTAAAATATTTTTTACAGAAACTTAATAATTAATTTCCAGAAAGCAGTTTTTTATAAACTGACTGTATTTGATAATATTTCATACTGTTACATACTATTTTCATATGTTAATCTAAAATATTTTTCAACTTTCCTAAATATGCATATAGGCCTTTTAGATTTCTGTAAGAGCTCTATGTTTCAGCTTCTGATTTTACTCAGAATTACAATAAATGCCAATAAGGTTTTACCGCTTAGAAAGTAGTGCAGGAGTTAGTTCTGGTATCTGAGAAATAGAAAAAAAATCATTTAAGTTG
Organism: Apus apus; assembly: GCF_020740795.1. Classification (NCBI taxonomy): domain Eukaryota; kingdom Metazoa; phylum Chordata; class Aves; order Apodiformes; family Apodidae; genus Apus; species Apus apus. The sequence goes on from NC_067282.1 coordinate 195,602,405, forward strand.
TTTTAATTTTAAGAGATTTTAAAACAAAACTATTTAAAATGTCAGTGCTCAACCTCCGTTTGTAGACATAAGTTGGTGGAATTTATTAATTCAGAATGAATGGAAACATAACTAGGAGTTGAAGCTACTACTGAACAGCCATTCATCTTTGAATTCTAAAATCTCTACTTTTAATCAGATATATACCGTGGAAAATGCCTATACTGAAGAAGGAAAGCAATGCTATTGAATCTTCTTTTCAATCCATCTCTACCGTATTCTGTCCAACAGGCTCTGCTCCTTATTTATCAGCACTCCACTTCCCCAGTGAGATAAACAGCATTCTTTAAAAGATATGTTGCCAGACTTTACAGTAGAATTCATTTGCTGGAGTGATAAATCTAGAGCTAAACCAGAATACACTCTCATTTAATCTGAGAACATTGTCACAATTTATGTAATAGGCTACTCTAAAGGTTAACAAGAAAACATACTATCTCTTTTTTCAAATGTCAGCCAAATATTTTATAGATTTCCCTCCATACCCTCTTGTAGCCCCTTTAGTTAAATTAGTGCAGCTGTCTGAGAGATCAGATTTAAGGCCTTTCATGTTCCCTTGATCTGAGAACAGATGCCTCAAGAGTTTTTCCTGGAAAAAGGTAAAGTGTACCAGTGTAACATATTTTCTAAGTGCATAATATACACAGAATAGATGGGTGTGTAGGGAAAGATACACTCTGTCTATTAAGAGAATTTTTAAATTCTGGGAAAAAAAATTACAGTGTCCAAAAGCAGATCCAGCTAAAATACATTGGGCCAGCGCCCTTCTTTAGTCATAGAAACATTATATAGAATTTTGGTTTGTTAAAAATCCAGCAAAAAATTAGTTTAAGAGGATGACTCAAATTCAGCATTGCTATTTAATGGATGGCAGTGAGCGTACTTTACAAAAGAGCAGTTTGAGACTACGAACTTACATGAAAATGTGACCTCTGGGCACGCTGCAAGGAAATTATTTTTTCCATATTCATTGTATTTTACCTTTGCTGTTTACTGAAGGCACATTTTCTAAATTACTCTTGCTGTCTAAAATAGAATCCAGTGTTGTGCTTCAGACATGATGATTGGAGGATATCTGTCTTCCACACCTCTGCCAATGAAACCCTTCAGTCATAGAAGTCTTCACCAACCCCTTTGAAAACAAGCAGCCGCTGAAATGAAGCAGCAGAAATTTTATTTCCTGGTGCTTCATTCCCATGTAGTAGACGCCCCAGCCCTGGAAAAATTAAAGATCAGTTTGGATGGGGCTCTGAGCAACCAGATCTAGTTGAAGGTGTCCATGCTCAGTGTAGGGGGATTGGACTAGATGACCTGGAGAAGGCCCTTCTAATCCAAACCACTCTATGATTCTGTGAAAGGGCAGCTGTATTCTAGGTAGGCTGCTTGGCTTAGAGGACTCATCACCTGAGTAGGAAATAAGCCCTTTGACTGTCCAGCCACTGATGTTTAATCTACCAAGTGAAATTAAAAATCTGTAATGTGAGCATTGCTAACACCACCTCCCACAGTGCAAAAGGGACATCTGTCCTCGAATTTTTGACCATTAGACAGAGGATGAGCAGCATAATTTTCAAACAAAAGAATAATCCTTAGCCTGCTCCTCCAAAGAACAGCTGTTGAACTGTAATTTTTCTCATGGACATCTTCCATACAAGGACACCCTATATATGGATCAGCAGTGTTGTTGGTTCTGCTCTAGTCCCTAAAGGGACTACTCACAGAATCATAAGATAAATTTCCTTTCTGGATCTAATCTTACTATGGAAAATAAGTCAACATAGATGGAACATGTACACATACATATAAAATAAGGGGTCACATTTTGTATTTTAATAAACCTTATAATGGCCAATTCTTGTCTTCCATTAAATATGAAGATAAAGGCTAGTGGAAAGACTGGAATAGCTAAACCATGCATTTAGAATTTGAACTGACAGCACCATGAAATTTTTGAATATGTCATAGCTGTAGAACAGAGAAATATTTAAATCCTACTGGGGATTTCATAGGTTCTAAGGTTTATTTAACACATTGCCCATTTTCACCTAACCAGAGTGACTCAAGAACTAGCAGACTGCTAGTGCCAGTGCTCTGTCAGTCTCACAGTAAAAAATTTTTTTCTGATATTCACCTTAAACCTCCTATGCTCCAATTTGTATCCATTACTCCTTGTCCTATCACTGGGCATCACTGAAAAAAGCTTAACTCCATCTTCTTGACACTCACCCTTTACGTATTTGTAAACATTGATGAGGTCACCCCTCAGTCTCCTTTTCTCCAAACTAAAGAGACCCAGCTCTCTCAGCCTTTCCTCATAAGGGAGATGTTCCACTCCCTTAATCATTGTGGCTCTGCGTTGGACTCTTACAAGCAGTTCCCTGTCCTTCTTGAACTGAGGGGCCCAGAACTGGACACAATACTCCAGATGCGGCCTCACCAATGCAGAACACAGGGGGAGGAGAACCTCTCTTGACCTACTAACCACACCCTTTCTAATGCACCCCAGGATGCCATTGGCCTTCTTAGCCACAAGCGCACACTGCTGGCTCATGGTCATCCTCCTGTCTACTAGGACCCCCAGGTCCCTTTCACCTACACTGCTCTCCAGCAGGTCAGCCCCCAACCTGTACTGGTGCATGGCATTTTTTTCCCCAAATGCAAAACTCTACACTTGCCCTGTTGAACTTCATCAGGTTTTTCCCCGCCCAAGTCTCCAGCCTGTCTAGGTCTCTCTGAATGGCAGCACAGCCTTCTGGTGTGTCAGCCACTCCTCCTAGCTTGGTGTCATCAGCAAACTTGCTGAGGGTACATTCTGTACCCTCATCCAGGTCGTTGATGAAGATGTTGAACAACACCGGTCCCAGTACCGACCCCTGAGGGACTCCACTAGTCACAGGCCTCCAACTAGATTCTGCCCCATTGACTACAACTCTCTGACTTCTTCCTTTCAACCAGTTCTTGATCCACCTCACTGCCTGATCATCAAACCCATACTTGATCAACTTATCTACAAGGATGCTGTGGGAGACAGTGTCAAATGCTTTACTGAAATCAAGATAGACCACATCCACCGCTCTACCATCATCTATCCACCTAGTAATTTCCTCACAGAAGGCTATAAGGTTAGTCAAACATGACTTACCCTTGGTAAAACCATGTTGACTGCTCTTGATGACCCCCATCTCCTTGATATGTCTAGAGATAGTGCCAAGGACAAGTTGTTCCACCACCTTTCCAGGGATGGAGGTGAGGCTGACCGGTCTATAGTTACCCAGGTCCTCCTTCTTGCCCTTCTTGTAGACTGGAGTGACATTTGCTATCCTCCAGTCCTCAGGCACCTCTCCTGTTACCCATGACTTACCGAAGATGATGGAGAGTGGCCTAGCAATGACCTCCGCCAGCTCCCTCAGCACCCTTGGGTGCATTCCATCCAGACCCATTGATTTATGGATGTCCAGATTACTCAAATGATCCCTAACCCAATCCTCATCTACCTGGGCAAACTCCTCCTTTATCTTGACTTCTGGGGCTATATGAAACTGGGGCTCATGGGGAAAGCCTGCAGGAGTAAAGACAGAGGCAAAGAAGGCATTCAGAACCTCTGCCTTCTTTAAATCCTCTGTCACCAGGGCACCCACCTCATTCAGCAGTGGGCCTATATTGCCTCTGGTATTAGTTTTGTTGGCTATGTATTTGAAAAAGCCCTTTCTATTATCCTTAATGCAACTTGCAAGGTTAAGTTCCAAGGAGGCCTTAGCTTTCCTAGTTGCCTCCCTACATTCTCTGACAACAGTCCTATATTCCTCCCAAGAAACCAGCCCCTCCTTCCATGATCTATAGATTTTCCTTTTCCACTTGAGTTTGCCCAGCAGTTCCTTTTTTAACCATGCTGGTCTCCTAGCTCCCTTACTAGATTTTCTACCCATTGGGACACACTGATCCTGTGCTTGCAAGAAGTGGTCCTTGAATGTTGTCCAGCTATCTTGAGCCCCTTTACCTTCCAGCACCCTGTCCCATGGGACTTCCCTTAACAATTGATTGAGGAGGCCAAAGTTTGCTCTGTGGAAGTCCAGGGTTCTGGTCCTGCTGGGTATTCTGTTCCTCCCACACAGGATCCTGAACTCCACCATCTCATGGTCAATGCAGCCAAGGCTGCCATTGACCACCACTGCTTCAACAAGGCCCTCCTTGTTGGTGAGCACAAGATCCAGCAGTGCTCCTCTTCTAGTCACCTTTAAGGGTGAAAAACAGTAAAAGTATTTTATAAATTATTGTCATAGTGTGGTCAATTATAGGCACAGAAATGTGTTTTGTACAAACATAAGACGTTTATGAACATGAGATGATCAACCTAAGTGACTGTGAAAAGGACAATATCATGCAGCTGGAGTAGAGACATGGTGGATCTTCCAGGCATATATTGAAGCACGTGAAATGTGCTCAAGATAGAAGTGTTATCCTATAGTACTGCCATTGGCATCTGCCAAAATAAATGGAACCTACTTTACTAGAAATTGTCATCAGTTTCTCATTTTTGCTGTAAAATTAACAACTCTAGCATTGTTGGAAACAGGGAGGAAAAAACACACTACATTTTGAAGTTTTCTGAGCTTTAAAAATGTTTTTTCAAACACTTGGTGTTTTACTACATTAGCTTAAGCATTGTGAAACATCCCATCCGCCCTTGTAATTAAGCTACTGTTTATTTGTTTTTATGGAGTTTAAATTAAAACCATGATTTTTCCTACCTAAAGGGAAGCCAGGGTTGAGCAAACATCAAGAAAATCATAAAAGAGAAACTTCAGTATGATGTTGCTTGTTTTTTCCTATAAAATATAAAGGGTGAAATCCTAGCCTATTGAAGTCATTGGGATATTTGTAATTGACTTTGAAGGGCCGAGATTTCACCCTTAAGAAACAAGGCTAAATTTTCCAAAAAGCAGTCTCTGATTTGGAGTTGCCTGTATGTGCCTGCTTGATTCTTTGGCTGTGCTGAGCTTTAAAGCTCTAGAACTCAAGAGTTGATGATGTTCAGCACCTCTAAAATAGGCTCTCACTTGTCTCAGTTTAGATGCTTAAATCATCACTGCACCAAGAATTAAAAGCTGCCTTTGGAAATTTTTAGCCTATTTCTTTTAAAAGGCTTTCAAAATAAAGCACTGTGCATATCTAAAACTTTGTTACTGTTATTAAAATAAGCTCTGTGGAATAAATTAAGAGCAGAAGTAAAAACTGGCAAGAGATACAATCATGAAAATAGCATTTTTTCACAGTTGCCCTGGTTTTTGTAACCCTGCTTCATTGGACACATTGAAAAAGGGGGAAAGAGCTAGTGAGATACTTCCATCAGACTCTAGTAAGAGATAAGACGAGTCCGAATCTACAGAAAGCAGAAGTGACACATTTACAGGACTCACAAAGGAAAGTTAGAGAGTGGATTAATTTAAAGGGCACATTTAAATTTAGATCGGCAGTTACATACCACTCAAACAATTTCTTCATGACAAACTGTTGTTTTTTCTACTTGAACTCATGTGCTTACCATGTTGCTACAAATTGCAGCAATAGAAACCTGTCAGAAGAATTATACACAATTGGAAATAAAAAAACCTTAGACAGTATAGGTTGAATTATTGAAAGCATTACACAAAAAGTACAAAATTATTTCTGATTTGCAGTCTCCAGCAGGTGCTGGGAGTTTTTTCTCACGCTTCGTCCTTTGTTGCATGGCAGAGGAGAAAAAAGGGGAGAAATTTCTAAGAAGGAATAAAAGAGAAAGAAAGTTCACAGTCCAAATGACTTCTTACTGGGATTCATTTAAGTACAGAAGTTTATCATATCTCCATATATCTCCATAGTGGAAAAAGAAGAATTCCAGAGCTGTTCAAGTATGTTTTTCTTCCCCTGCATGTGTGGAAACCAAGAAGTAGCTAGTGTGGCTCCTCTTTATATTGCACTGTATCAAATACCTACAAAGAAATTGGAAACACTTGTGGGGATGTTGTACCCTTTATCCAAAATCCAACTCCTTCTTTTTTGCAACATCAAAAAGAAGGCAAAAGCCATAGCAGGACAGGTGGCCTACCAGGCCAAGATTCTTAATCAGGTACGAGATCCTACATCCATGAGAAAACAAATATTGATGTGGTTAGCATCACCTTTGGCTTCTTCCCAGTAACCTTATACAGTGGAGGTGTAAGTGCAAGTTCAGAGCAAAGCTTAAACTCATGTCTTTAGCACCTTAGCAGATGAAACTGCTAACTCTGCCACCAGACCTTTGCCCTAACACCAGTTCAACACTCTAAACGCAAGGAAAGGATGTTTCTGGGAAAACAAACAAACAAAAAAACACAAAAAAACATGCCACCATCTGGTGGCATGTCAGACACAAAACATTTCTAGGAGGCAAAATACACATATTGGGGACAATCTGACTCTATGGATGATTCTTCTGATGTGTTAGATAAGTAGATCAGAAGTATTGTTCGGGGGGTGGAGGGGTGGGGAAGGAGGAAGGGCAGAATGCTCAAGCTGATGTCTACTTTCTTTTCTTAAACACACTGTATCATTTCCCACTTCCTACACTATAAATGCTCTGAGCTCCAAAAGGCAAGATTTTACGGTCAGTACAAGTGAGGTCTTGAATAGAATGAAATGGAATGAAATAGAATGAAATGCATATACACACCATTTTCCCTCCTGTATTAAAAAATTGAAAAAGGTCAATGCAAGAATTAGCAGAGGGTTAAAAGCTTCAACATGTCATGAAAGTAGCTGACACTGTACTGCAGTGTACAATCTTGTACCAGATAAAACCAGATACATGATTTGACAATTGCCTGATGAGGACTCCTAGGACTGAGGTTCTCTTTTTTTTTTCAAAATTTTTTTTTTTTTTTTTTTTTCCAGTTAACTTGTTTAGCACTTTATTATGTTTCCAGTTAATTTCACACAGTTTTCAATACACTTGAGCAGAATGAAATTAAACTGGGAGGTAATAAACTGGTGTGCTTTTAGCAATTATTTTAAGCAAAGGAACTAAGTAATTATATTAATTCTAATGTAATTAATCATTAAGATTTATATTTTAGTAATACATATACTATGAACATACATACTATTGACGTTTTTTTATCAGATAATGGCCATTTTTACACACTATAATGAGGACAAAAACGGTTTGAAATGTGCTTATCTTAAAAATCTTTCTTATCTGTTGTGTAAAACTATAGTTTCTAAAAGTAAATATTAACTTATTTTCCCCTGAAAATATGTACACTTAAAAAAAAATGTAATATTTTAGAGGAAGAACATTCCAAAAAGAACTTGCAATAATGAATACTGCAAAACATTTACCAGTGTGTAATACAGGCAAATGTAGACCTTGTATATGTTTTGAAAATCTGTAAAGATCATAACCTGAACAGTCAAATACACGCATTTAGTACCTGATCTTATGCTTAAAGAGAAATGCTGTGTAGGATCATTAAAATCATCTGCAAATGGAAATTCAACCAAATTGGACTTAACTGCATTACACACTCTTAACTATTGATGTCAGAAAGACCAAAACTTCTACAATCCATCCTCCATATTACTGGAAATGGGTGATGAAAATTAAATTAGAGAAAGAACACAAAACTAAACAAGTAACAAAATACTCTGCATATATATAAGAAACATTAAAAGCAAAAAAATTCTGTTACACTAGAGGAATTTTCAATACCAAATCAAAACATGAACTTGCAAGGCAGCTGTCAAAGAAAGTATTCCATTTAATTACATATGATCTATGTTCCAATTGTTGTAGATGTATGTCTGTATCTACACTTTACCATGGAATTTTCAAAAGAGCAAAAGGAAAATAGGTAATAATATTCAAATAACACTGACTTTTCCTTTGACTCCTTTGAAAACCCAAAGGAAAATGTGCAGTCTGCTACCCTCATTAACCTGCTAATTAGTCTTCTTGAAGACAGACAGGAATGCTAAGTTGCACTAGTTTTCCATAAAGATATGAGAAGATGACATATTTGTGACTAATTTCACATTACCAGAAAGTGGTTTTCCAACTCAGTTATTACACTGATTTGCCAAAAAAAAAGTGTGTCAGCAGTTTGTGTCCCAAAAGAGACATGTTGTTAAGGCTGAAATTTTTTAACAGCTTAATTCAAAAATCTGAACAACTGGACCAAATTCTGGATTCCATCATACGGTGGAACATTTAACAAAGGAAAGCAGTTCATTCAACAAGGCATTCTCAAGCAGATTATAGACCATAAAAAACATCTTTACTAATTAATATATACACACATGTTGAATAAGGACAACTATGATAATTTTAAGGAAGAATAACATTCCCATATGGATAAACAAAGTGGCAATAAAATCCATACCAACACTGAGCAAGAGTAGACAAAAGCACAATTAAGATTTTTTCCCTAGCTGGAGGTAGCTGGAACTGGAAAATGAGTTGTTTTGGAGGTAGAATATGAACAGTGTTTTACTGATATCTTATTCTCATATTTATTAAAACATTATTCTCATATTTATTAAAACAGGGAGATATTCTCCTGACACTACCACATATGCCATTAACAATATTATTAACTGGATTATAAAAAATAAAATAATTTACCATGTCAGTAATCACTGAATAGGAAGATTGCACTTTTTTCACTGATCTCCCTTTTCAACATTAGGGCCTAGATTCATGTTCTCATAGCATCAGACAATCAAAATTAACAAAACCAGGTGATCAGTAAAGTAAACAACATGTAAACATAGATTAAAATGACAGTAAAAAAAGCCATTCTTACTCTTGGCATGCTATGCAAATCTGTTTATGTCTGTTAAAAAAAAAAATCAAAATTCTAGGCCTATATTCACAGTCAGTTATGTAGAAATGATGATGCCTCTCATACTTTTAAGGACACTATTTCACTACATTTAAGAAAACTTTTTTTTTTTTCTGCAATGGGGTAAAAAAGAAGTCTATGATTAAAAATATTAATTTTTACAGACACTGTACATATATTCTGAACAGCATAGAGTGTATCTTTTTCTTGAAAGCTGAGTATTCTTATTAATCATCGTATTCTAGCCTGTCAGTAAATTTCCACTCTCAACTTTGTTCCATAACACGAAAATTATTCTATAGGAAAATATTTTCTTAAACACAAATGTATATTCTATGGTTTGATCTAAAATTAGCTACAGCCATGTGTTACAATGGCTGTGGCAATGTGGCACATTGGCTGTTTGTGCTCTGTTCATAGGGGATATTGGTCAAGTTTGACATCATTCTTCACTCTTCCAGGAGAGCCATGGCTGTAATATTTCAGAGTGAAACTGAAATAGTAGCTGTTCTGACTACTTTTCCCTTTTCAGTGATTGTGCCACTACTTTATTGTAAGAGCACAAAGCCTAGAAGAAATTAAGACAGAGACCTAGTAAAAGGCCATCCATTTTAAAAAAAAGGAACAACAAAACCCAAATCAACAGAGAAATAAAGATAATAGGCTTCAGAGTGCTCTTATAATCTTTGGCATGTCATGAATCATCTCTTTAAAGGACACTGTTGATGTCACACAAGAACATTAAGGCACTTCTTTATTGAGGGGCAAGAAAATAAAAGGATCACATGTCTAATGTTTAAATTTGGAAAGTACTTCAGAGCTGATCCAAACAAAGCAATAAAGGGGTACAACAAACCACCAATCCAAGTACAGTCTTCATAGGAAAAAAAGTGCCAAAGGAAAACTGTTCTTATTTCCCTTGCTGGCATTTTTCTATCCTTTTTTATACACACTATGAGATAATTATTCTTGAAATTTAATTGTATTAGAAATATTTTATACCAAATTGATGATTAAAAGGTGAATAAAAGAGTAAAACAATCAAAAAGAGGCCTAACGCAGTTATTAAAATATTTGCCTAATTTTTAAGCATGTGAGCAGTTCCATCAAAATTTACTCAGGTTCCTTGTTGAATAATATGAATAACTGGGAGAGAGAAGTCAGGCACTGACTGAACTGCCATCATTCTCTGACAGAAGCACACTTGTCAAAATTATAATGTTCTACAGAGACCTCAGACAAAGTCAGGCAACATTGTCCTACAGACAGTACAAACACAGAGTGTCTGTACCTTTTTTCATAAGGTGTGCACTCTGTATTCATGAAAGAAAGGAGGCAGAGATTACACAGCTGGTGGTAAAAATAACACACCAAGAATAGCAACTAGTTTTGTGAGCAGCAGGTGAATGCCATTTTAACTATTTTGTTTTACTCTTGTTTAGCTGCTACACTGTAGAAGCTGCAAGCTTATTTTCATGTAATAATACCATCAAACTCCAAATATGAAACTCTGGACATTAATTAAAAGTTTCTACTAACATCATTTAGCCCTCATCCCGTGTTCCACGTTTTCATATAAACTTAAGTTCTATAAAAAAACAATAACATGATCATTAACGGAAACAACTACTCTGTACTCCTTCACTAATCTTCAGCCTCTTCACTGCAAATAACAATTGCTGTACTAATGCTTGTTGAAGATTAAAATAGTACCACTAAATATATAAGTTTTTCTCCTCTGGGTTCTTTCTCTGTGTGTCTTTTAAAATTCATTTTTTTGTTTCTGTTTCCTAGCATAAAGCACATAGGGCACCAGTATTTTTAGACTGAGTTGCCATTCCAAGAAACCCTTTCAAGAATTTTCAAATCCAAAAGGAAGAAGTAATTTAAAATCTCTTAGGCCTAGGAGAGAGTTCCACACGATTCAATATTAAATGTAGACAAAGTCCAGAGACACATCAAAACTGACACTAAAACTAAAAACAGCTTTTTTTTTGCGAAAAAAAATGTTCATCCAAGATCTTCAGGTACCCTTTCTTTGTGCCCAGAGTTCTCTAGGGTCCTAACATTATGGAAGCAAATTACTTACCTGGTAGTGAATGAATGCCAGAAGCACCTAACTCTACATGTGCTAAAAATTAACTCACATAAAGGCTTTTAAAGTTAGGTGAGGTCAAGACCACATATTGGTCCTTGACTTGTAAGACTAGCAAATGAAATAGCAGAAAAAAAATTATTAAAAAGACCCTTCTAATTCTACTTCTTTCACTCTTTTAAGGACAATTTGAACAACGTCGTTTTCTCTTTTCCAGAAGGCTATCAATTTCTTCTTCAGTAGGTATCTTTCTGGCCTGTCAGGTACACTCTTGGTTTTCTGATAAAAACTATAAAGAAAATAAGGCTTCACTTTCTCTGTATCAAGTTTGTATCTTTTTAATTGTCTCATTTTTCCTTTCCCAGAGTGTTCTCTTTAATGGGTCTTTAAGAGCCTCATAGAATCACCAGAAGTGTGGTGCTCTCACTTTTCCATCTGCTGAACCAGCTGCCTTATTCTTCCTTCACATTCTGTTTTTGGTTTTATTTTGTTGTTGTTGTCACAATCCCGGAGTGACTATTCTTGTTATGCCTCTTTACTATATTAATTCCTTTTGCTTTTCACTTACTTTCTAGAACAAATGGACTTAGTAACAGAAAATAGCTCCGTATCCTAGACAGTTGAAGAGAAACATATAACTTCCTGAAGACCATCAAGCAGATCAATAGCAAAATTAAAACACATACTCGAACCATTGTGGTAAATTAGTCTGAGATTTGGATTCTTTATTTTCAACAAAGATGGATAATCATAAGAGACAACAGAGGAATGCTTATAGCTTTCAACCACTGACCTGTTGTTGTCTTGGTGGTGGCATTATCCTGTAAAAAGATCCTGGTTCAAGGTCTGTTTTAAAATTTGCAAATTGCTGTTCTCTAGCTAATTTAAGAGTCTCAAGCTTATCATTACTTGTAAATTTACAGCTGTTCCATCCATCATCAACTCACTAATAGGCAGTTGTGCAACTCTCAGGAGCCTGCCATAAGAAATAAGAGCAGTAGGTAGCTGCTACAGCTGGAATCCCATTCCACCTCAGGAGCTTCTTAACAACATTCTCAGATGTGTAAATGATCCATTAGTAACCCGAGGGAACTGCTACAAGCATAAAAAGCTACCATCACGGAATGAGATGAACCTTTCACATTGTGATGAGAAACTGCTGGAACAGAGAATCTCTGTGCACCAAATCTGTAGTGCACAGATCAGGAGAAGAAAATCTACAAACAAATATCAAAGATAATTACAAAAACCCACTGAAATTTGTGGAAGGTCTTTTTTCCTGTATAAGAAGTTTAATGAGATCTCTATCTGTTCTTCTAAATCTTAAAGTGCTTGTAACGTCTCAATTGTTGCTTTTGCTGCAGAATAGTAATTCAATTCAGCACATGAGCCAGGGCAACTTCCCCCTGACTTTTTTTCTCTGGCCTGGCTCAAAGCCTATTTGATCTTCCTGTTGTCCTTAGTGCATTTAGTCATTTCCCTTCTTCTTGGTAGCCAGTTTCTCCCTGGCCCCCATAACTGTTCTTCACTGCTCATTTCTCTACTGCTCTGTCAGCAGCACTGCTGGTAGCTCAGTTTCCTCAGCTGTTATTTCAGGAATCCCCTTTTTCCATGTTTACTTGCTTATTTATTTATATGGATTTTTGTCTTCCGTGCCTACCCTAGATACTTACAATATACACTTCTATGCTCCAGAGCTTTTAGAGCTAGGATCTCACTCATACTTCTCTCACCTAGAACATCTCCTCTAGAATAACTTCTCAGTTAAATCCAATATAATCCAGGCAAGCTGTCTATGCTACTTCCTTTAATAATCACAGCTAAGCATGCCCTTCTGTTTCTTGACCCCCATATAACTGTAGCTTAAAATAATTTAATACCTTTTTTCCTAAATCCACTGTCATTCATGTTGGAGCAAATGCAGCCCTTTCTTTTCTCCACAGCACTCTTACCCATTCTTTTCCTGCTATCTACATGCATTTTAATGTGTAACTTTTAGGTTTAATAAGCTCCTCAGAGTTCCTGCAGTACCTATTTCCTCTGCTGACATATCCTTCATGTCACTCCAGCATCTCTTCCTGTTTTCCAGTCCATAGATCACACAGCCATTGCCAGCCTCTCTTTAAAAGGGTACCTTCTTTGTTGATTTCTTATATTTTAAGTCTTTATATTTTTTCACCCCTATTCACTGTCCCCATGTTTGTTCCTTGAGTTCATAAACGTATTTTTGGCAAGCCAGACTAACTGCTTGGTTTCATGCAATCACTTTGAAAATTCTCACCTATAAAGAAAAAATCTGAAACAAACACAAAAAACAATGAAAGAAGAAAGAAGATAATAAATTGGGGGGGGGGTGAATAAATAAATAAATAAATAAATAAATAAATAAAATAGATAGATAAATGAGGAAAAACTAGGACCATTTTAGTAAGTCTTGCTTCTGGATAATTGTATGATCTCATCGTCATGCTTTCCTCTCCCCTCATGAGTTTATGGCTTGTGACACACAGAGTATAAATGACATATTCTTAGAATAATTTTTTGTGAGAATCCTAGCTATTCCTGGCCAGAGAACAGATTAAAATAATAAAGGCAATTTTTGTGTTTTTAGCATTAAAAGACAAAATTATTTTTAAAGATTCGAGTGAAAGTTCAGAATAAATTGGCAGAATTGTTGGCTGAGGTTGCAACTATGTAGTGTGAATACCTTCACAGATCCATCTTAACATCTTAAACAGCCATAAATTCTTATGGACAATCAAGATAGGGAGAAAAGAAAAAAAAAAAAAAGAAAAAAACACCCACTCTTTTTTTGAAAAGACACAGACATAATCAGATCATATCACTTGATCTTGTCTGGTTGTTATTCTGGATGGCTGCAATACTCAAGACTGCACTTTCACTTCCTAAACATTCTTCAAGGGACAGAATGCTGTTGATGACTCAACATCACCTTCAGAAACTACAAGTATTGTTCTCTGAGGAGCTTAGTTCCTTTTCTTTTTCTTTGGTTAGGTAATTGTATTGTGGTTTTTATTCTCTATGTCTAACTGATCCAACAGCAATGTTAGCAAACACTGCTTTTCAAGCACGAAGAGTAAAGATCTTAGATAAAATAAGGAAATTCTGCTATCTAGACTGTTTAAAGTGCCACTGGTTTATGTGCATCCACTTATTTTGTTGCTTCTCTCTTTCTTATTAATGGAGTGCATAAATTACAGAGGCTTCTGTACCACAGAGTAAAACTAAAAGGTATTAAGATATCTAAGTTAGGCTAATTGTTGATGGCTGCATCTAAACTTGATATCAAGGCCCCTGTCACAGTCAGTGGAAAGTAGCAGTAGTGTCAGTCTTTGTTCATTTCATCGTAAGTCAGATATCTAAAATAGATCAGAGAAACATGCCCTTTTTCCTGACTTTATGAAAGAAGCATGGGGTGATCATTTCTGATATATATAGCAGCACTGTACACAGTAACATGTACTGATAAAAATCTTATCTTTAAAATGTAACACCTTGTTGGCATTGTGAACCTAACTGCTCACTAGCAGCAGCTATACATATATAGATAGATAACTGTTGCTGCCTCCAAGGTCTTATTTTCTGAATAAAGACCTTTCAAGAAACCAAATGACTGATCAAGTAAAAGAAAGCCAGCCATGGTTTACCTTCTCTTTGCAACCAATTCACTTGGTAATTATGACACGAAATGTAACCAAATTGTTCAGGGCTGTCCAAAAGCCACTGACAAGCAGACACAGGGAAACTACTGAATCAGAGGACTGAGGTAGACCCAAGTGTTCCTATTTTCCTTTCTTTAACAAAAACTGCCTTTCTGTTTCACAACCTAGTATCACTACTGACTCAGATCTCAGAAACACATGCTTATCCAGGAAGGAGGACTTTTCTTTCTCCTCTCACATCTGTAAGTAATTGCCAAAGATTAATTCCCAATAGCCATGTAAGTATGAATCATAAGTGATTCTGTCCATTCCTGATGGGCTATACTCTATATGTTCACCCAAACCCCAGGATAGCTCTGAGAATGGGGAAAAAAAAAATATTAAAAATTGCTTGTGGAAGATGACAGAACACATTCTTGTGGTAGGTCTTACTTTTCCTTAGAAAGCCAGTATTGGCTGGAGGATAAGGCAGACTTTATTCTTCTGTGACCATGGAAAGTTCACATATTATAGATGCCAAAAGGTGGCAATTACCAGAAAAAAATTTCTAAAGGTGATTTGCTAATGCACATGCTTAAATCCCTTACCTTTAAATCCCTAAAATGCCTACATATTCTGATTTTCTTCCCATCTCTATATTGACCTTGACATCACATATATTGGTGATTTAATGTAGTTTTAATTTGAGTTGAAAATGCATTAAATCATGGCACTGCTCTGAAGCTTCTTCAATAAAGCATGTCTGTTCCACAGACATAGGGATTTTTAAAAGGATCTGACAGGAACTTCTTCTTTACCATCTTTTATTTCACTCAGCTTACCAGAGCAGTGGGACTAATGATGTCTTCCTGAAATGGGGAACAGATGGAGATAGACTACCCATGCCAATTGGCCAAAAAAAAACCCCAAACAAAACCCAAAATAGGATTTTAAATTATAAAGGTAAGGAGCATAATTTACCTCCTCTGGTACAAGGAAGATACTGAGCACTATCCATCTGCAGGAAGAAGACGTGAAAGAGGAATGCAAGTCTTAAGTGCTTAAGAGTGAATTACAGAACACCCAAGTTGATGTTTGTGGTGAAAAAATAAAAACATATGAACTTTATTGAGAAACTACTTATTTCTAAAAAGAACTTCTGTTCAGCATTTCTTCATTCTCATGTTATTACCTGCAAACTTGAAGGATTTGCAAATCTGTCTCTTATGTGTTTCTTTTTTGTTCCATTGTCTTAGTTTGATCAGTATTTTCTCATATGGATCCCTCCTCCCCAGATAGACTAATTGCAGATATGAATGAAAACCAAACCAAAAGGTTTCATTTTAATTAGTATGAATTAGGAGTTGGGGAGGGAAAAAAGAAGAGAGGCTTTTGCAGCTGGTCTATCTGTATTGGAGCAACCAGCTTCACAAATGATTCCTCTGCTTGATGATTTAAGTGTAAGAAAGCTGATCAATTCCATCAATGCAACAGAAAACAGAAGATGATTTTGAGTGAAAACCAATGAGAGGTATCATATGGCCCCAAACTGAAGGCTTTACATTAATATTAAGTAATTCTGGTCATGATGTTAAGGACCTTGCTACTCAGAGTTCAGAGGTATAGAATGAATGCTCTTCTTTTGAAAGTCTACTTATCAAGTAATACCGTGTTACTGATGCCACAATGTTAAAAGCTTGACCTTCTGAAAAGCAACTTGAATAAATTCCTAAATATGAGGGTGAGTCCTCGTCACAGGAAAGGCATGGAGCTGTTGGAGAGGGTCCAGAGAAGGCCCACTAAGATTATCAGAGGACTGGAGCATCTCTGCTATGAAGACAGGCTGAGGGAGTTGGGGTCATTCTGTCTGAAGAATAGAAGGCTCCAGGAGAACCTTATAGCAGCCTTCCAGTACCTGAAGGGGGCCTACCGAAAAGCTGGGGAGGGACTTGTTACGAGGGCTTGTAGTGATAGGACAAGGGGTAATGGTATTAAACTGAAAGAGGGGAGATTTAGGTTAGACATCAGAAAGAAATTTTTCACCATGAGGGTAGTAAGGTGCTGGGGAAGTCTCATCCCTGGAGGTGTTTAAGGCTGGGTTGGATGAGAATTTGTACAGCCTGGTCTAGTGTGAGGTGTCCCTACTCACAGCAGAGAGGTTGGAACCTGATGGTCTTTCAGATTCCTTCCAACCTTAACCATTCTATGATTCTGTGAATCTAGGAATCTAGTTCTAGCCATCTGGTTTTAAAAATATTGGTTCAAAAGTTTCACACTTGTTGATTGGTGTCTAACTCAGAGGGAGATTTATTTGTCAACACAACACACATTCTCTGAACTTCCTGTACAGTTTTCAAACAGCAAAACATGTTTTCAAAATTATCTTTGTAATTGGGCATGTAATTTCCATTAAAATGAATAGGAATGGTGTGTCCAAACAATGGGGCATGGAGCTGCAAGGCACTTGCCTCCGTGATCATCAAGTCCAGAGCTTTTTTTATTACAAACAATACCATACAATTCTTTCCATCAACATATTAAAAATAGGCACGTTTCATGCCACCACAATCTTACTAAAGTTATTGTAAAATGTTACAGTTGAAAACTGTCTTTTCATGTCTGGCCTAACTGTTTCATATTCACCTATTCTATGTTCTGTTCCCCTCTCTTTACAGCACATCTTTGCCTTCCTAATGTGCTTAAATAAGAATATGCATTTAGACATACTTAGACAAATGTTTCCAAATTTTAAAAATTGGATCCAAAGTGCTAGTTTTAGGAGTCTGAATTTTTGGTTGGAAACACTGTAATTGTGGCATCTGAGAGCTTCAGACTTTTTCCAGGAAACGAGTGTGAGTGAAGTCTTACAAAAAAATGTCAGTTCTTTTGATCAAAAGTCAATTTGCTCTCCTCTAACAGCACAGTGTTCTCAGGTAGTAAAAAATAAGTCTTTCTTCAGTCACCACCTATACTACTAACAATTCTGCACATTAGGCAACATCTGTGGTGGGGTTGGGTTTTTTTGTCATTATCAGGTCTAGTTCGTATTCCTAAAGCAAACAAGAAAACTTGATTCTTGAAAACACTCATTTCAAGAGTCATAATATCTCAGGTCACACTTAAGACCATCCACAGCTAAATAATACGTGTGTATGCAAGAGGGAGAATGAGAGCTGGAGAAATTCAGAATTTTATGACACATTTTGTATGCCTTTTGGAAAACATCTGAAGTTAAGGATTTACAGCATTATGACTGATGTAAGATTATTTATTTAGTAATTCTGATTACCATAAGAAAGGAGATTTTTGCAAGCAGGTAATCTATTAATCTGTCTGTCTGGTAAATACTAAACACTATCCAATCCCAAATATATTATCTAGTTTCTATCATGAAAAAGGGTAAAAGATTCATAAATAATTGCATTTCTGGAAGTTTTGTGAAAATTTAGAGCACCTTAGGAAGGAGAATGACAGACTGCCTGTGCAGGAAAGGCAGAAGTTAGCTGTTACCCACTCCCTCTGTAAGTAGCTGTATGCCCAGTCATGCAGAGTATGATCCAGCTGGGCTGCTCAAACATGCACGTCTGTAGGTCAGGACTAACCTCTCTAGCTATGCAAGTCTGGTACCTTCTATGTTAGGTGTGGACTAACCCCCATCACATGTGCCTCTTGGCTGACGGTGGGTTTCATATTCCATACGAATGGCACCATCCCTATCTTGGGGGATCGGTCTACTGCTTATAGAGCAATAAAAGAATCCTGCTGTGAGGTCTGAAATGCATTAATCACTCCTACTCATGTGCAAGACTAAGACATTAGATGGACTAGATGATCTAATGGTATTTCCCAGACTTAAGTAATAGGTTTACAATTAAGCAATTGTACAGAGCTGGGTTGGCCACTGGTGATACCATTAACCAGAGAGGACAAAACAAATGTCTCAAGGCTTCAGGTCATTCTTAATTTTAATTACTCAGCATTATAGATAAATTCTTTGGTTATAAGTGGCAGCTGAGGATCCCAAATTACCTCCAGAGTTTGTCACATATAGGCTCTCCAAAACTAAGCCTGGGTTTTCCACTTTCAGGTGTTTCCAGAATCATTGTTATATAGTCAGGTGAAAGATCCTCTACACATAAATATTGAACCTTCATTGATGATCCCAGGACACTTGCTTCCTTGTGGCCTTCTCAGAGGCTAACACGTTGTAAATAGCTAAGAAAAAGTAGCCATAGTTCCTAATGATGATAACATCCTGAAGGGATGTTTTGCAAATACAGAACCAAAAGATCGCTAATCTGCACTTTAGTGACAGCAGCAGTGGCTGCTCTAAGTTATTCTCTCACAAGATGTTTCATACAGTGATGGAGACTGAAAACTGCACATTTAAATCATTGCCAGAAATCTTTTAGGAAAATATTACCTGCTTAGAAAACTCATATAGCTACTGCTGCCAGTTTAGTTTTTGAAAAATAGAGGGAGATTTGAAAGCACACCTCTGCCTCAACTTTCAAGTGGCCCCAGGTTTCTAAGTTTCACGTTCTACAGTAAGGGACAATATCCCAGCTGTACCCACCATACCTGTATCTCATCCCAACAAAGACTCTTAGGATATAAGGATAACCAAACTTAACGAGTTTGAATTTGACTCACATTATAACTATTGTGCATATTTTAAATTTGCCCTTTCACACCATTGTGTAGTACAAAGAAAAGAAAGCAAATTAGTCTACATTGGGCTGAGTTATCATACAGATAAAACACTAAGGAAATTCACCGGAAGCATTTTTGTGTGTGGTTACATCATTGACGTCAATTCAGAAGTTCTGTGTATCTCAAGAACAGATGTCAGTTTTCAAATGTTTTGTATTATGAATAAATTGGCTTTTGACCTGAGTAATGAGATAGCTGTACTTTAACTGTAAATACAATTACTTATGGCTAAACTGCAAATTTCCAGCTCTGAGATGTGCTGACTTATGGAAAAGTATGACCAAGAAAAGAAAGGCAGAGACAAAAAGTGTTCTGAGCAAGATAAAATGCAGTAATTCAGCCTCTGTTACTGAGAATAAGAGTAAATAGGTTTAAATAATCCTTTTTATTCAACATAGTGAGTAGAAGCATGAATGAAGATATGCTAAGATATAATAAGAGAAATCATACCGATTTCTCATTTTACTTTACATTTTTTGACTCTTTGGAGTCTTACCAGCAGTATAAGAAAAAATAAATTTAAAAAAAAAAATCAACAAACAAATCCAAGCCAAACAAAACTCCAGCATTTCAAACCTGAAATGTAGTGATTCATTCTAGAAATACTGTTCTCTAACAAAACTCCCTCGTTGTCTTGTGAACTAAGGCAATGCTGAATTGCTGCCACATATTTAGGTGAATTCTTCTTTTTAAACAGATGTCACAGGAGTATTTATGTGGCACAGAAAGCTTCAGTTGCCAAATAAAAGGATCAGTTCAGTCAAGGGCTCAGGATCAAGTCCACAAAACCTCACTCCAGATTTGCAAGGCAAAATTTCGTTTAAAGTGAGAGACAAAGTCCAAAACTGATGCAAAGCAAGCCAGCACTTATTTGGTGCCCAAATTTGAATGGGATCAAAATTGTCCTAACTCCATGCCCACCATCTCAAAAACAAGTGATACAGAAAACTATTGCTATAAAGTTATTTTAAGGGGTGATGTTAACATCTCACTACTGTCTGCCAGTAGAGCAACCTGTTTAGACCTTACAGAGCAGATTGTCTGACTGAAAAACTGAAACAGATAAATAAAACAAAAAATGCTCCTTAGGAACAGGAAAACATTTGTACATCTGCCTAAAATGTGGAGTTGGAGTTTTTTAGTTAGATATGACATTTTTTAAAAAAAATAAGGCATTTTCAGCATTGACTTTTTTTCTTCAAAATTGCATTTTAATACCTGTTCCCAAATATCTCTCCATTATGGATTTCAGTCGTCTGCAGTAGTAGCTATTCAAAAAAAGTGAAAGCAAGCTCAGCAAATCTATTTTGGTACAGGTTTTGAGATATTTTCTGTCTCTTTCTTGTCCTGGACACAACTAGCTTCTCTTTGCTTCTGTTCCGCTGAAGTGCAGAGATTCCTAAACTCCAGTAAGTAGTGATAGGAATTCTAGTTTGAGGACTGCAGCAGGCCTACTTAATACTATGATTTGCTAAGAATTGATTTTTACTGGATATCTCAGTCCAAAATATAAATACAAAACCATCATCCACTGATGATTATTTACTATGATTATTCCTCGAAAGCTGAAGCTCTTGAGGCCTTGAGAACCCAGCTTAACTCCAAAGTATCCTGAACACCTTATGCTACACTCTTGTTAGGGTCTGTGCCAGACTAGGTGACAGACCAATACTTGATGGAGGCACAGAGACTGCTCTTACACTATTCCATACCTAGGCAGAAAGCAGTTTAAAATGCATCACACATTCTGGCTCTGCACATAAGGATCACAGAATCACAGAATGTCCCTGGCTGTAAGAAACCTCTAAGATCATCCAGTCCAGCCCTAGACCTAACAGTGCAAGCTCGCCTCTAGACCATGTCCCTAGACACGAGGTCCACATGCCATTTAAGTGCATCCAGAGATGGCAACTGCACCACTTCCCTGGGTAATTTATTCCAATGCCTGACAACCCTTTTGGTGAAAAAATGCTTCCTAATATCTAAACTAAATCTCCCCTGGCACAGCTTGCATCCATTCCCTCTGGTTCTATCACCACAGAAAGAGAAAACCACCTTAGTACGAAACTGCTTGTGAAGAGTACTAAAGAAATGGAGCACAGGAGATCTTTGCCTGAACAAATGTTACACAATTTTAGCTTGCAGAGGTTTGAGTATCTCAGTATAATGTTCCATCCCACAGAGTGAAGTTCATATACATATATAAAAGTATATATTTATAGATAGATATCCATGGGTCCCTGCTCACATAGAACAGAAAGGTTTATAAACTATGAGGCATTTGTCAGCAGCTCCATTAGTGGTACTTTTTATAACCTAATAAAAAAAAACTTAGGGAAAGTTCAGAATTCATTGGTTTTGTTTGAAAGTTTTGGGTTGTTTTTTGAAATTCTACAGCCTAGTCTTCATAAACTCTTATTAAAAATGCTAGAAAACTTAAGGGGAAGCAAGTATTAGATAAACATAAGCTTGGAGTGCCAACTGGACCTTAGAAACATTATCTTATTTCTATAGAGAAAAAATTAATAATGGCAATGCATAATATATTTTAACCCTTGGAAAATCCCTTTGCAGTTTATGCAGAACTGACATAGATTACAGCAGAAATCCCACATGTGTTTTTGTCCTGTTCTAAATTATTCAGTTCCTGGCAAGACAATGCTTCATGCACATCCAAAAAAAAAATAAATCTTCGACAAACCAATGGGTTTTTGAATGTTGTATTTTGAAGAAGGAAGAGAGAAATTGTATGTCCATCCACAAAAATTAGGAAAATTAATTTATTGTTGGCTGGGAGAAGATTTGTTCCTTTCTGGAATACAGAAGGATTTGCTTTGTTATCTTAATACATTCCAAACATTTGGAAACATCAGAACCACAGAGGGCTGCACTCTGTTTTGTTTGGGTTTTTTTTAATCTATTTTATCTTTCCTGCCTGGACTACCTTTACAGAATTCAATAATTCATGTTTTAAGCACTTGCTTATTTCCAGTGAGGAAGGATAAAGATCATTAGGAGACAGACACTAGGTAGACCTAAAGGTATTTACCATAAAACTAGACTAATATTTATTTCTTTGATTACAAAACTGCACAACAAGCACTTTGCCAATAGCTGTTCCCTCACCTTCTTTTGTACAACATATTCCTTTGCTTTTTCTCGTTGTTTTAACTGTGAGTCATTCTCAGCACTTCACTTCTTCAAGATATTTTTAAAAATATTAATGAACCAATAGTGTAACTTTACAAATTACTGCAATCAGTGCAACACTTCCTTGCTCCAAATAGGATTGTGACTCCACATAATGGAAGACAACCATCTGCCCTGGCCAACCTCCAGTGCAATAGAGAGGTCAGGCAGAGGGTAGCACTACAATTTTGTGATGAATGAATGGTTTACGTGTGAGGAATGGATGCGGAATGAAGAGGTGTTTTGCCAAAGATCCCACAGGATATCTGTGGCTGAACCAGGCATACTGCATGGGGTTAGTCTGACCACACAGTGAAGCTTACAATGTGGTAGTGTATACCTGTCTCTTATCATTAGTAGACACAAATAGGCATTGGTAGCCTGAATGTAATCTAATTCTGTAATGAAACATCTAAACTTAAGATAGAAGGTCTCTAAAACCACCTCTTTGATTCATTAGAGACAGACCCACAAGTATTGATCTCAGTAGCAGGTATCTAATGTTTCTCAAGGTTTTCCTTCACTTAGCTTTTTATTAAGTAAATGAAGAATAAACATGAAAAAACACATTTTCCAATGGGCATTCAATTTTGGAAGAGACCCTAGAATAAATTTTTTCTTAAAAAATATTAAAATTCAATAGAAACTTACACTGTTCCTGGCAGAGAAATAATATTCAGAGCTAAGCTTTACTTACAACTCAAATCAAACCAAATTCTTGGCCTTTCTAACTTCCAGAAAACCTTGGCTAAGTTTCTCTTATGTGCCTCAATTTTGCCAAAGAAGTAGATACCTAAATATATTTAACTACAGATATTTTTCTGAGGCAACAGAAGCCAAAGGTCTGTCCATTTATTGTAGCTGAACATCATCCAACTTACCTTTCCTAGCTTCATACTATTTACAGGTTAGAAGTGGCTGTAAACTAGACTGTGTGTATCTAAGCACTGGTTTATTGAATTTACATTTTAAAAGACCACGGACAATTTGAATTCAAAATATGCAATAAAGAAATAATATTATTCTTTTAGCTTTCTTTGTCTCTGTCAGAAATCTACACATACAGGAAAACCAATGGCTTAGCACTAAAAACAGATTATTTTTTTCCAGAGTTTATAGGAAGTTTCAATGGCTTTACAGCCTGGTAATATGAAATAAGAAAGCCAAGAGCACTGAGCTGCTGCTTCAAAATCAAATGAATGAGTCATTACTCCTGATGCAGCTAACCATGCGCAGAGATTGATACCAAGAGGGTTTTTTTTTCCTGGATCATTGTCAGATAAGCTGTCAAATCCTTTTTTCTTTCCTTTCCTATGTATACTTCTTCCCTTTTGTACTCTCTGGCTTTAACTGCCAATCCTCAGAATTCTCAGGGCACTGTTTTGTTGTGAGGGCTAGTTTCCCCTTCTAATTCCTGCCTCTGCCTGTCTTGGTGCAAGTGCCATGCTGACACTGCTGGAGGATTAAAGCAGAAATTGTTCAGGGGGATTTAACATATTAACAACTTTCTGGGTTTCCAATAACAGCAAAGTACTTCAAGCAAATTAGATATCACTCAAAATTTTGTGGCATTCAGGAGTGCAGCCTCCAGCAGCTAAGTTGCTAAGCTGCTGGTTTTCAAATTCTGCCTTTTGGCAATTCATATCAGTGACTGGCAATAACACAAACATGCCTTTGAGGCTGCAACCACTGTCTCTCTGAGTTGTGGTGGGTCTGCTCATGTGGCATCCCATCCTGTACCAGTCACAGCAGCCTTGCTCACTGTGCTCCTGCTTTCACCATGCACACAACCATGAAAGGATTTCTTGGACCTCTCTACCTGACCAAGGTGTTGGTACAGCTCCTGCCTGAGAGACAATTGTCTCATCTCTGAACAGAAGAATGAATGTGAATACTGCTCATCCATTTTTTCTGCTTCTGTACTTCCCAGGGCAAACTGCTTTGGCTGAAGTTTGGGCGAAGTGTGGAGGCTGGATAGCTTCTAATCAGGATTCTTAGGAGGTGAAAATAACAGTCACAGCTCCATATCTGTATGGACAAGTACGACCTTGTCCACTTATATTAAATAAAATATTTAATGCAGTCCTACATACTCAGCTCTCATAAAGTCACACTACAATTTGCTTGAAGCCAACAACACATCAGTATGGATGTCATACCACAAGTATTTATTCCTACCATACACATCTGAAGTGACTTAGCTGAGCTGCCTGCTTAGCCTTTTCCATTCATGAAACCTGGGGGAAATGAATGGACTTGGTCCACGACACAACATTTTATCATCTCCCAGCTCTTCTTGCTAAGTCTTTGAGGCAGTCTCTAAGTTCGGCCTCAGGCCCAAACAGTGCTGTTATGAAGACTTCTGTGAGTGTAGTTTGCAATTTCTGTACATATTGTCAGCACAAAGATAAAGTCAGGGGCATTGTGCCTCCCATCAGTTAGATGGAAGCAGGGAAGCCCTGTGGTCAGGGAGTTCACTTTTTCAATGTGAAACTGGAGATAAGTTACACTCCTATGTGAACTGTGAGAAAATAAAAGTTATTAATTAACCATGTGGAAATGCCAGCAAATTCTCAGAAATGCATTTTATTCCAGATCGGTTGTGAATATGAAGTAAGTGTGTGACCTGTACATTTTAAAGCCAGATAGTGTATTACAGTCTTTCGGGCCAGCCACCTGCATTACATTGGTTGCACATATGCAACATGGTCACGTGTATTCACATGGCTGGGGTATGGCTTGGTTTTGACAGGGTGTTTCTGTTTTCTTCCCTGAGGCTGATTGTAATTAGAGATGGGATCAAGGCTGTACAGAGTTACATCTAATGTACCTCCATCCAAGGGGCTTTGCAATTAGTATTTGCAGCTGAATCCATTCACAAACCTAATTTTAAAATTCATTCTATCTTTGAAAAGTAACTAGAGAATCGTCCCACATTAGGAATTTGGCTGGTGCTGCATGGCTAATGGAACAGCTTTATCCATGCAGTCCCACTGTAGAGGTGAATCTTTAGCCAAGGCTGTAGCCTGTGGTGAGCCATAGCTAATGGCTTGTGGAAATTTGCCTCTAATATAAGACATTATTTGTTTTATTATTTATTTTACTGTGTAAACCTTTTGCCTGAACTGGGCTCACCACTGAATTTCTACTTCCCATTAACCACAATTAAGAGTAAAATACTTGTGGTTGTGAGCCCCAGACTAACTGCTTCTGACCTACTGTAGCCCTGCAGTGATTTGGGATATACTAGGAGAATGCTGAAGTGACTGAGACCTCCTCTGCTGCTCTACACAGATGAAATTTTGGTTACAGATGGGATGTGACTCTCAGGTAGGAGAATTTTCACCCTTTCTAAACTGCATAAAGCAGTTATCTTCTGATACACCCTATGGCAAACACTCCAGTCACAACTGTAACTACAAATGCTGTTTGTATGAGACTGCAGAAGTTATTGATAAGGACATGAGCAGCATCTAACAAACACTGAATTGTTGGTAATAGCTCATGAGAGCTCAGCTATTCACACCCATCATATCCAAGTCCTACACCAGTACTTTTCCACTGCTAGGAGCAGTTGGCTGTACTGTTACAGTTGGGAAAACATAATAGCGATGTCATAAACCTGTCAGCATAGATATAAAAAAGGAAGGAGATAAAGACTTAATCCAAAACTGAAGAGAAAAAGTAACATTTCCATTCTGCACGAGTTGGATTAAAAAATAAGTATTACATTGAAAAAGCATTCAAAGGACTAAGCTAGTGCAAGGATAATAAAAACTTTTTGTTACATACACAGGTGTGTTTTTTTCTTCTGTCAACAGGAGGAATTCTCAGGATAGGACTGGAAGGGCAAGTGAAGGTCCTGCACAACACTTAAGTTGCAGCCTGGCTTGGGAAGACAAGAAGTGAGGTAAAAGTATGAACAAACCCCACAAGAGATAGGTTGCTTCTGTCAGGACCACCATCTACATATTAGTAATAACTGTCCTGATTAAAGGATGCTCAGGGAAGTGATTACAGACTTGTAATTCTGTTGTCAAAGTCCTTTCTGGCTTAAATAACATAATATCATGTTGGCTTTCTGTTTGTTTGTTTGTTGTTTTTTTTTGGTTTGGTTTGGTTTTTTTTTGGGGGGGGCTTCAGTTTTCTGTTTTTTTTGTTGTTGTTTTTTAAGAGAGGATGACCCTTCTCTGCTGTATGGTGGAAACAGTGAGAAGCAAAGCTCATCCTGATCTTCGGTGACTTCTCTAAGAAGAAAAGACACACTGAAGTTCCCATGTTGAGTATGAACATTTTTACCCTGTTATTTTACCATAAGCTGAATCATCAACAGAATTATGCTTAAAACACTACATCTGCAAACTGATGAGATACTCAATGCCACATTTTACCTAGCTCTGGCATTTACAAGAAAATGCAGAGGAATAGCTATCAAAAGAATGATAAAATGCAGGTACCTGAACTTGGAGCACAGATCTTGCAAGTGTACATTATTATTACTATTATCTCAGTGCATGAACTTTTAAGAAGGGGGAATGCCCTGACCTTAAGTCCAAGCTCAATTCCACTTATGCAAGAACATGCATTCCTCAAAGAGAAAGAAGCAAATTATGTACTTAAAGCTATTTCTGTGTCTGATGCAAGAATCCTTGTTTAGATAATTCAACAAGTAACACAGGCTTTCCACTGAAGTCAGCAGGACAGCTCACACGAGATGCTCATGTGCCCTAAGTCTGTGAAATACTGATTTCATATATTCATTACTTATTTATGTATAGTTATGACATTCTTGTTTCCATCTCAAATCTGTATCTTCCTTGCACTTTAAACAAAGCCTCTGTCCACTTTACGGCTGTGATTTTGTACAGAGAGCAAGGCAGGTTTTGAGTTTCAGCATGGACTAGAGTAAGAAAAATCTGCAATTAATCCATTTTCATGGGTCTCACAGTAATAAAAAAAAGTCAGTGATAGAAAAAGAAAGTCACATATGTCTTACATTACCCACCATTCATCTTTCTAGCACTGATTTAAAATGCTGCTCTGTGGTTATGAAATACATTAATTTATTTACAAGGAAAGTGTTCTGAGAAACTTAATGACTCATCAAATATCTTATAGTTTCTTGTGATTGTTGGGGCATATGTTTTTGAGACAAGCAACACTTACACTACCAAACACAGATGTTTAAAAATCTGTAAAATGTGCAGGTGCATGAAGGACAGAAAAGAAAAAAAGACAAAAAGACAAAAAAAGAAAAGAAGCACCACCCTCACTCACCCGCCACTCCCCCTTGCTTTCTGAAGCATCTTTGCCAATGTTTTTACTTTTTTTACCAGGATTCTCTCAATATTCCTCAACTTTAAAAACCTGCACCTTGGGTTTGAGAATCTTAGGTTTCTTTCAACAAAAAAAGAAAAAAAAAACCAACAAAACTTTACTTCATAGAAAAACAGGGAAAAAATGGAAACCAAGGTACTTACCAACAGGAAAATTCAAATGTACCTGATTTTTTAAATAAAAAATATTTTGCTTCTATTCCATTACAGTACTGCAAACAGCACTCAGTGTGAGAATGGATTTACCCTAGATAACTGGACCTACCAATTTTCATACACAATAGACAATAAAGATCCAAATATGTTTTCAAGTTTTATATATGAGTATTTCTCTGCAGATTAGCTGCCATTTAAAACAATTGGGTCTTGCATTAGTCTGCAGGGATTCTGTCCAACATGGTTTAACAACCTAAATAGTTTATTTATTTTTGTGATGATAGTTTACATTTCAGAAGCAGAATTGTCTTCTCTGGTATGGAGGTAGGGGTTAGACCCACATTTTAGGACATGACATGGAATAACTCTGATACTATGATCAGAAGAAGGTCTGCTGATGCTCTCAAACAAAATACTCCACATCTTACAAGAGAGCTAAGGGACTACAGATAATTCTGGTTGTTATTTCACACTACCTGATTGAGTTCTAAGCTTCATGGATTATTAGATTTCTCAGATATTTACCTTCTGTGCAGGTGTACAAAAATCAAAAGTAAGTCTTTACTCTGGGGCTTTTGATAATTGGAAATAAAACTGGAGAATGTGAGAGATCAGTTTTCCTTCTCCCCATGAGCACTGCTTACTCTTTTTTAGGGAAGTGAACTCTTAATACTGAACATGATGCTGTCTAATGGAAATACTGACTTCTTTCCTATCTCCCAAAATATAGAGATCAGCTCATGTAATGGGGAAATACCCTTTAGAAAATACTTCAACCACTTTTGTAGAAATGGAAACCAGTTATGAATCATCGATGCAGCTACAATATTCCATAAAGCCTGGGTGTCCCACACACAGCTCATTCAGTGCCCATAGACATGGCTGAGCTGTCAAGACTGAGGAATGGGACCAACACCTCTGCTCATCCAAGGCTTTTCTCAACAGTACAACATGTCGAGAGGGCAGGATCTGAGTATGCACACCCAGAAGGTTCACTTTGAGTGGAAGAGACCTTTACTTGTGGATTAACTTCACAGGCTTTATTGTTTCTGAAATGTGCAGGTGCATAACAGCCCCTTTTCTAACAACAACCAAACAAACCAAGAGTTATTTCATAGTCTTTACCTAGTAATACACAAATATGACTGAGCTCTTTGGAAAGAACCTGTTTTCACAGTGGAGATGATAGATCATCATCAGCTTTCCTTATGCTGCTTTCTAGCTTCACAAATTATTTATGGATTTATGGATTACATAGGACCTCTTTACTTCATACAAACTGAAATACATTTATTCCCTCAGAAGTACTACAGACAAATGCTTTGCTTTGTACAGAGCTAGAAATATGACTGGGGTATTTTCTTTACGCTCTTTGTAATAGGTGTGTGGAATTGTTACAAAGAACAAAGCTCACAATGTTTCAGCATGCTTTTAGTAGTTATTTCATTTCCTTGTGAAGGTCTGATGTGTCCCTGTCACATAAGTCCTGAGATGCCATGGTGATTCAAATAAGAGTTTACTGATAATTTTGCCATTTGCTGAAATAACTACAAAAATTCTCACAGAGAATAGGATTTTTCCTTTTTTTTTCCTTTTTTTTTTTTTTTTTTTTTTAATGAGGGTAATTGCAATAGCTGATTTTAAGAGTTTAAGGTATCATTCTGAAAAATTAGGGTTTTATTTATTTATTTATTTATTTAAGTATGAATGTATGCAACTCCCACAAAATTGGCAGTGGTACCTCAAGCATAATGTAGCTTTAAAAAGGCACATAACAGAATTCCCACTGTAGACATCAATGTATTAGCTGTTAAATACTTTTATTCAGTGAGAGTACAGAAACACATACTTGGCTTTATGCATGTGCAATGTTCCCCCCAGCAATTCAGTGAAACAAGTGCTAAATTTAACACAAGTGCTTCTGTTCTATGGTTTTCAAACAAGTAACTGCAACAATTGTTTGGTGGAGCAACCAGATGGTACTACTAGAAACCTCAGATAGCTTTTCTATAAATACAATTTCTATTTTCAGAACAAGTATTTACTGAATTTCCAAAACCATAAATGAAGATGGGGCTTGTGTCCTTTAATTGCTATAACGTACTATTAGTAATACAAAAGAGGTAGAGAGAGAGGCTGCTGCATATATTCTACCTCTATCAATCACAATTCCTGAGTCAAAAGGAAAATCAGTTGTTAATCCACCCTGCATGGTGCTATAATCTACAGCAGTATAATTAAAAGACAAGAATTCTCCAACTTTTTTCTTCTTGGGGGAAAAAAAAAAGTGCAACACAAAAAAACCCCACAAAAAATGTCTTCTAATATCCATAATTTATAACTGCACCAACTTTAATTAATATTTTACTAATTTAAATATGTAAAAATATTATATTCAGCAAATGTTATTTCTTCTCAAGCTCTGTTGTGTTTTCTTAAGGTTAGGTCAACAACAGTGGATCCCAAGATGAAAGATAAATCACCTTTAAAAATATTAATCATGAATCATACTAAAACATGAGAAAAAATATCAGTGATGTCACTCAAAAAATATTCAGATGATTTTATAGCCTGGTTCCCAGCAGCTGCATCTGGTTCTATTTCATGTAAATGCAAGTTGGACATCTATAACCTCTGGCTTCTTAACAGATGTTGTCATGAAGTTGAACATAAGCAAAAGCTAAACAAATTTGTTTCAGGCCACCCAATGTTTCCAAAAGGCAATTGCCTGGCACTACCAAAGATTGTATTACTCCATGCAAAAATATATCCAGACACTCAGGACATACTTTTCAAATTTTATTACTTGTGGCTTTAATTATTAATTTAATCTGTCAGGTTTTCCTCAGACCAATGATGAGTAATGCCATCAAGTACAGAGACTGAGGCCAGTTCTGTTGTGTGTTTGTGTGCAGAAGTGTCTGAAGATGCCTGCAGTGCTGCAAGTAGCACCACCACAGTAGTTGCACTGCTGAGCACATGGGCTGAAGCCTGCTAGCAACCTACGCGGGCTGGGAAGGACAAATCAGTCAGATATACAAGTGGCAAGGAACAATCATCAGAAAATACCCCACAGAGCAGAAAGGTACTAACATGAAGCAGTGAAAAATACTGTGTTTCTGAATGTCAGTCTGTTTAATAATACTTCGTTTTTAATATACTTTTTTAAAGGATTTATAATCCCGGGCTTTTGTTTGGTTCATTCATGGGTTGGTTGGTTTGGTTTAGTGGAAAAACAAACAAACAAACAAAACCTATTCCACTGTTGCCATTGTCACCATCATCTGCACCGTTTTGGACTTTAATTCTGGGATCCTCTGGACTGTGTAAATCAGCTGAATTATAAATTGACAGCAAAAATGTTAGCTATGGTGAAGGCAGTCCAGGGTCCTACTTACAGCAGGGTGAAAACAGCTGAGCTATAAAATATTCTGCACTTTTTAAATTACTTTTTAATCTATTAAAAATAAAAATAAAAATCCACCAAAACTCCATACAAAACAAAACAAAACAAAAAAACCCACAACACACACACACCAAAAAAACCACCAACCCCCCCCCCTAAAAAAAAATAATCCCAAGAATTCTCTAGTAACAGAATATCCCTTTACATAAGACAACTTCTGGAAACAATAGAAGTGCCTGTCTGTGTAATGCCCAGGATAGGTTTTCATTCAGAAGGCCAGTTTCTATTTAAGACATTTCACTCAACTAGAAATTCTAAAAAAAAACAGTATCAGGCTGCAGGTTCTCCTTCACGCTCTGCCAAGGAGGCCTGCCACACAGCCTGCTTTGGAGCTCGGCTTTATGCATGTCATCTGCCACAGCAAAGCACAGTGTGGCTGTTTGACCTTCTGGAAGCCAAGCATGCCAGAGGCTTGTTAGAAATCTGTGGGCAGCATCTAGAAGTCATAAAAAAAAAATTCTGTCCACATGCATACTTCCCAAAAAACTCCTGATATGTCAAAATCATAGCTTAACACCTACATTCCCCACAAGGTGTGGAAGCAATTAAAAGCTATTATCTCTGACTCAATTATGATTTTTCTCAGTGAAATTGTAGGCATCTGAAAACTCAGATACAGTGTAGCTCATGGAATTTCCTGCTCTTAACAGAGGAAGAAAGGGAGATAGAGACACCCATTTGCTTCATTTAGGCCTGCAGTTCTTCCCATTGCTCCCAGAGGATCACCAGGCAGTACTGGCATTGCCCAGTGGTACACCTGAGAGACAGCAGCAGGGACTTCTGTAGTGCCAAACATGCCCTCTCTGCAAGCTGCTGTAACTGCAAATTACTCTCCTATCTCCTTTCCTCTTGGCCATGTTACTCCCTGTCGTGGTTTGGAAGAACACTACAACAAAATGAACAGCCCCATGGCTCATTTGACTCCCCCCCCCACACACACACACTCTGGGATGAGGAGGACAAAGCTCATGGGTTGAAACAAAAAGGACAAGGAGGGTTCTTCACCGATTAAGGTCCCAGGCAAAACAGACTCAACTTGAGGAAAAAAAAAATATTTTTCACACTAATCAAACACACACAGGACACAGCACAAAGAGCAGGGCTTGCATATGTTACTCCACCCCTCCCTTCTTCCCAGGCCCAAATCACTTTGTTCCAGGTTTCTCTCCCTCCCTCCCCCCAGCGGCACAGGGGGATGGGGCTTAGTGTCAGTTCACAGGCTGGTGGTTCCTGCCGTGCCATCCTCCTAGGAAGAAGGATTCCTTACAGTCCTTCCCTGCTTCCCCAAAGGGTCTTAGATTTAAGATTTAAGGTCTAAGATTTAAGGCTTAGATTTAAGCACAACTGCTTTCCTTGTAGATGGGGACACTTTTCATTGATTGAAAATTAAGGATGTATTTTAAAGCTTGACACTCTGTGACTTACTAGATTTGAAATGGCCATAAATATAAAAAATTATCCAAAGGAAAACTCAAGTGATTAATGGTACAAATACAAGACTCAGAAAAGTCCCAGCCCAAATCATAACACCTAAGAACTAAAATGTGACTTAGTTAAAATCTGGGTGTCCAAACACAGTAACCTCTGATGCTGAATATCCTGCACACCACAGCCTGCATACCACTTCTACATAGGTAGAAAAACCTAACATTTATAGTACTCTCTAGGTCTTCAAGTTCTGCTTGACTCTTTATTTCTTCTTACACCATAATGAAGTGACAACAATTTCTTAGAAAAACCCAACCAACCAAAACAATCAAACAAAAAAGTAAAAATGTAAAGCTGTTTGCTTTTCTGCTTATTGTAGGTCTTTCTTCAATAGTCTGATAGCAAGACAGTTCACAGCAGCCATCTATATTGTAGGCTAAATTTCATTGCTGCTTCTCTTTGTAAGTGCTCAGATTCCCTCTCCCATAGATATCCACAGATTAGAACCAGATTTTACACTTTTGAGACAAGTACAACAAGTGGAAGCACAGGATTCAAAAGATGAGTAACAGCCATTTCACCATCACCACCACCTCCCTTCCACTTTGGAAGGAAATCAGTGATGGCCCAGACTATGCTCCCACGACAGCCACCAAAACAAACGTTTTCTCAGGAATCTGAGTTTGGCATGTCCACTGTGTCTACATAGCAATGGCTGTTAAACCATATGTGTGTATCATTCACAAGTAGCTAAGAGTCTAAACTGCACATCTGTCTTCCCTTAGGTGGAATTTACTGAGCTCAGACCTTGATCCTAAGAACTAGCTTAGTCCGTCAAAACAGAAGAATCAAGTTTTGAATTAATATATCTCCATTGCTTGTCTGTCTTCCTGTGGATCTAGCATCCTCCTGTCCTAGTTTCAGTAAAAAGGCTGTGTGTGCAACTACAATCAAACCCCAGTGGCTGGTCATCTGAATAGTTCTCAATGTGACTATATTGCATGGATCTCCACTGATCAGCCTGAGGACACAGACACTTAGTGAATCATCCAATGCTCACCTAGTGAATCCCACTGCATATGATTTAGCCCTAGGTTCTCAAAGTTTTAATTCCCATCTTGGAATTCCCAGAAATTGTCAAAAGTATGTCCTGACATTATAGTCTCTGCAACTTTCCAGGCAGAGCTGAACCTCAGCTGCCTGCAATTTTCTCTTAGAGCTAATTGATTCCTGAAGACATAAGAGCTTATATAGCAAAATGACTAACCCTAACCATAGTGAGTACTAATTGCTTGGACTCTCAAAGTAGCTTACAAGAATAATCCATGCTAACCACACATAGGAAAACATAGCACTACTCATCAGTGTTCCAAGAATATTAATTATCTTTCCATTGTGTGTATGTGTATTACTCTGCTCCAAAAAATTATTTTTTAAATAACCAAGTAGCAGACAGAGGCTGAGATCACAAGAGTCTGGGTTACAAGAAGAGTCTAAGTGAAAGCAACAAAAATTAAAATGGAAATTCTGAGATAGTTTCTATTGCAATTCCACGCATTTTATTATTTGTATGAAATAACTGAGGGACTGAAAAAATAATTTATTTTCTTGAGAAGGAAGAGTGAATACCACTGAAGTCCTATATTTCATATTTCCTTTCTTAAAACAGCTTTGAGAAACTAGCAGTACTAAAAGCCTGTAAAAAACCAAACATGAAAGTAATGGATAAAATAGCAGATGCTGCTACTAGTTAAACAGCAGCAGAACATTCTTTTTTAAGAATCCATCATCTGATCATTAAGGCAGACAGTCAAAGCCTGGGCAGAACCACTGGCTGGCATAGCAAGCTCCTAAAATCTTTTGACTGCAGAGGGAATTCATGACTAATTGCAGAAAACTGCAGTTTGGTGAGACAAATGATAATCATGTTTACCATTTCCCCAGGGGAAACACTTACTACCAAGTTCAAATATCTGTTCTACAAAACTTGGGATGTACATTGGAGAGCTAGTAAAGGAAATGCTTGTGAGATTCAAAGGAAAAGAGGCTCAAGCCCCAAAAGGGGCAGGTGTTCTATTAAAAGGGGAGCTTTTAATAAAAGGCTTCTGGGTTTGTGAACAAGGTTTCAAAAGGGACAGTCAGCTTCTGGGAATGTGATATTCTCAACCAGCATAATTAAGAAATATATATATAAAACATTTATAAGAAATGCAGCTAGAATCAAGATAAAATAATACTC
The DNA here is from genome assembly GCF_020740795.1 of Apus apus. NCBI lineage: Eukaryota > Metazoa > Chordata > Aves > Apodiformes > Apodidae > Apus > Apus apus. The sequence goes on from NC_067282.1 coordinate 195,637,586, forward strand.
CTGATGAAGTCTCGTTTTCCTCCCCCATACACACTTTGGCTAAAAAAAGCTCCAAATAGCCCATGGGAAAGGGAAACACTGTTTTCAATGTCTTTTGCAACAGGCAGAGAAAATATTGTACAATTTAGGGTGTGCATTTTGTTCAGTCAGGCACTACAAGGAGCACTGGGCATTTAGTAGATGTGACAGTGATAGTTTTTATAACATCAGTGTTATATAGCCTCCTGACTTTGGTAGATGGTTAGCAGCAACAGTGGTCAATGTGAAGTCGTCTCGCAACATAATATGAGGGACAGGCCAAGTGTATTCTGGCTTGATTTGTACCAGGGACTAGTATAGAACATCTCACTGCAGTGCAGCCATTTACAAATTGAACTGATGAAGTCAAAGATGCTTGTAAGTTGCAAAAGCGGGAGAAGAAACTTGGTGTTTTCCAAGTGCTGGCTCCTGCTACTTAACGAATAGCATGTTCTGTAACACAGAATTTAAATTAATCGTGTACCAGGAAGGTATTTTGGGGATTGATTTATTTATTTATACATCTCAGTGGCAGTCAGCATACAGAAAACATGATACAATGAGATCAGCATGTGGGGGTAATCATGTAGTTAGGCAGCAATGTTAAATGTAGTTGAGGCCAGTTATCTCTGGATGTTGATGTGAAGTGTCATGTGTTGCCTTTTAACATTTCCACACGGGTGATCTGTTACTTTGCAGCATTAGAATCTGCATTTGATTTCTTACTCTCTTATCTGACTCCTCGGGGATTCGGTAAATCCAGCAGTACTTTACAACGGCCATTCTTTTTGGCCTTTGACACATAGGCCGTCCAGGATTACAATCAGGCTTCTAAATAGTTACCACTTGCAGCATCTGCCCTGCCCTTCTGACAGAGGCTGCCAGTGCCACCCCTGTACGTCTGAAAACACAGCAAAGCTCCGTAACATCTCAAGCCAGTTTATTAAGGTGCATAGATCCACTTTGAATTTAATGCTCAGCTGAGAATGGCAGTAGTAGAGAAGCTGTTTCATAAATCATGCAGTAATCTTTGGCAGAGGCTGGGCAACAACTTGGGGAGCAACCATCTGAGCCATCTGATTTTATTCTGCTTCTTCATGTGAATGAACCCTTGGACTTCAATGTTTACAAGTTAGTAAATTACAAGCCTTCCAAAAGCTTGCTTACAATTTTTTTAAGCTTTTTTGAAAGCACTGAAGCAGAAAAGAGGGTTTGCTACATATCCTCCTTTGAACCCAAATAAGAACAGTCTTAAGTTACTACCTCCCCAATGGAAAATCTTCCTCTTTCAGAAACTTGGGTGCAATTACACAGTAAACTCAGAAGTGTTATATAGCAAATGATGTAGGCTCTTAATTACATATTTTTACATGTTAAAGAGTGAACAATCAAATTAATTGCTGATTTTAAATGATAAACCTTTATTCTGAATATACTGTTTTTGCACAAGAATTAACACAACAGTTCTAGGATTATAAACTTTTTATAACATTATTATACAAATTTTTACAAAAAAAATATTTTTCCAGGCTTGTCAAGTTCCACAAAAGTGTCAAGAGAACACAAGAAAAGGGAGAAAGACCTGCTTGCCTTGTAAGAGCAATCAAGCCTTTTTTTGCAGTAATACACACTGAGCATTTCAATAAAAATATCCCAGAAAGCATGATCCAGACATTCCATACAACACAAGAAGAGAAGACAGCTTTGTCAGACCACAATCTCAATTTCATGGCATCTGAACAAGACAGTATCCCTTTAGCCTCAGTGAAATTATTTCTTCAAGATGATGTTTTTCTTTTAAACCATAAACAGGACAGATGCAAGTAGCTGGGAAGAGGGTGAGGCTAACTTTGCAAAACTCTTGAATCATTTTCAGACACTTTGTTTTCATCTTTTTACAGTAGTGTACAATGAGTATTAACAATATTAACATTGTGGTATGCAAAAATAATAATAAATCTTGCCTTTAAAGGTTTGGGTGTCTGATGTAAGATTTTTCCTAAGGAAGGAGTTATTAAGAGTTCACCTTCAGCTGACATTCCAAAAGCACCCAAGTACATTGCAGTGCCTTGTAGGCATTAGCATACTTCCTAATAACCAGTGTGCTAGCATCTGAATTTTTAGGATCAGTGGGACTGAAGTTGTGTTTTGAAAGTAAGACATAATAAGCACATTTTTTGAACGTAGGTGTTAATGGGAACAAAAGGTCTTAACATCTCTTCAGTGATACTGAAAAACTCTCAACCACAGCAAGTAACACTTGGGTTGCAAAGGTCACTTAAAAGGGATACTGCCTATTTGAACCCAGTAAGGCCAGTTTTTAAGTTAGTAAAAGGAATATTATAGGAAAACTTACAAATGGCAGCAACACTGTTTTTTTGTTGTTTTTTTTTTGTCAAGTTAAGCAGTAAAGCCTTAAGCATTAGAAACATGAAAAAGATCATACTAAAATCTTAAAGGTACAGGACCTAAAAATCTTGTCAATCAAACCTGCTATGTCATGTTAAAAACCTGTTACAAATATGGACCACGGTCAGTGTTTTGGCAGTAATGCTGGTTGTTTAAATGAAAACCTAGAAAGAAACCTTTCATGCTAAGTCCTCAGATCATGTTTTGCACAGCACCATGCTGTAACAACTTTAGTGGTGGTTATGTGTCAGATTTACAATAGGCTGCATGACTTCTGTGTAAACATAAACAGTCCCAACAGTTTCCTTAGTACTATTTAACAGATCTGAGCAAATATCAACACAGCTTTTCCTGGCTTTAAAAAAAACCACACCTTTTTATAACATATAGGAGTTTGAAAATGTCTCAATTTAAAGCCTAGGATTAAGTTTCTTACTCTCTCAGACCAGAGAAAATTACTATTATGCATTATGTGAAAATAAGGATACTCTTTTGCATGAGAATATGTATTTATTCATGAGGGTTGTTTCTTAAAGACTGGTACTCAAATTCTGAGATAGCTAAACTTCACATTGCATTTTCTATCTGTGTTTTGCAATTTGCAGCTATCTAGGTAGTGCATTTTAAACAATCTTGACTATCACTTTGATTTAAGCAAAACATATATTGCTCTCTGCAAAAAGAAGCCAAAATTTTGGTTTTTTCCTGTTTAAAGTATTGAATTCCATGGGTACAGTACTAAGGCCTTCTGGAAGGGTCAGATCCTGAGTTTTCTATTAGACAGGTATAATGGCTGGAGGGGTAAGTGTTTATGCAGAAACATGCTTCTTCAGGTCATACAGAGGGGCAAAGAGGAACAAATAATATTTCCCTCTTTGGTTAACCCAAGAAGGTGAATGCACCTGTATGACACGGGCTTCTCCCTCCTTTTGTATTTGAGCACTCTAAGGGAAGTGGGATGACAGTAGAAGCCACAGTTGCTTTCTGTGGCAGCACAGCTTTGTGCCACCTTCCTTTCTGCCTACAGACTCTAATTAAGTGTTAAGTAACTCAGAATACGGCCTCCCAGCATAACCTGGTTTTGTTCTGAAATGTTAAGAAATGTAACTTTTCCATGAAGGGTTTCTTTTGGGAAAGTATACGGAAACCATAGAGAGCTTAATATACCTACAATATTTGAAGAAATTAAAAGAGCAAAATGTGAACTAACATGAGTGCAGTAAGTGCTGGCCTAATCCTACAACACTTATTCCTCCCATAAAATTTCAGTTGACCATATTATGGAAAAATAAAGGACAGAGTCTCAGTATTAGAAAAACTTAAACCAATTTTTTATCAGGTGGTAACTGGTGATAGGGTGAAGAGAAGTGCAGTAAGAGAAGAGCTCCAAGACTATATTCACCCATACGATCAAAATTAGTTTACCTTCCCTGAGCAGGACCTGAAGTCATCCAGCACAGTCAACTGTAGTTTAAACCCCACGACTTTACTAGAGATATTTTTTAATAAGCTAAATCTGATCACTGAGCAAAAGGTCAGGTTTTATTTTTTTACTCACTGTATTCCCAAACATGAGAAAATATGTTGCTGGAGCCAAGAACAACGAACCAGCCATGTGTACAAGTACAGTAGACATCTGATCTTTTAAGCCATGCCATGGCTTTGAGTAGCTTCTTAACTTTTCATAGGATATTAATGCATGCCCAATTACTTCTTTAAGCTTCTGGCATGATCAAAAAAACATCAATCGATCACCAGCATATGCATATCAATGCTTTGCATTTGATTACTTTTTTAAAAGAGCTAGTGTATTGTGCCATATTCATATTTGCACATCGCAGTTGTTAGCAGGTTTGTACAATACCAGCAGAGTTGCACATTCATTGGTTTAGCTGTCTTGCAATACTGTTTAGTTCTGAAAACTAGGAAAAAAAGCGCAAATCATATTTTGCATCAACACTATGCTACACTGTAATATTGTAAGTTACTGCACCAATCTGTATCACCAATGAGGTTGTATAAAAAAAACTTTTAAAATTATTATTCACAATCAAGTATCAATGTGCATACATACAGATTCAAGGCTCCCCATTTGTTTAGATTTTTTTTATAATCTTAGCAACCAGGACATTTAAGTATGTTATTTTCTATAATAAATAGCTATAGCAGAAGTTTTAATATTAGAGGTGTTTTCATATAAATGAAGCAAAGGGGGAACCTGATATGAACCTTAGAGAACATATACTTCCAAAAATAAATGTGTTAAATCTGATTTTTTATATACTTAAAATATCTGTACACAGGTTTTCACGTGAGATCGCTATTCTGTAAAAAATCCAACTCAAGTGTTTTGATACAATAGCTAAATTTACCGTATTTTCTCAGCTTCTTCATTGCACAGTATATTCAGAGCTCTGTTTCATAATATAACTTAATATTATTTGATTGCAACACATTGCAATGTTCAGTTTCTCACACAATAAAAGAATCACTCAGTTACCTTTTCAATGGACTATACTCTACCATCAAAGAAAGCAAACTGGAAAACAATAACATAGCATCATCATCATGCAAAATACCCTTGGAAACCAACGTTCAGATATCACAAATACATTTTTTATTCACAAGCATTTTTGTTTGAGCCTTTGAAGGATTCTACTAGCTTTATATATAAACTGCATTGTGAAAAGGAAGTGAATCTTGCTTTGAAATTAACATTTTTCTGATGGAAGATTACACCAAATTTAAGATGAGAATCACTTTTGTGTTAAACTCCCAAGTACCTTTATATTTTTAAGGACATAAGTTTCTTTCCTTTCCATCCTTCTTTTCTCACCCCTCTTCCTTCCTTCCTTCCTTCCTTCCTTCCTTCCTTCCTTCCTTCCTTCCTTCCTTCCTTCCTTCCTTCCTTCCTTCCTTCCTTCCTTCCTTCCTTCCTTCCTTCCTTCCTTCCTTCCTTCCTTCCTTCCTTCCTTCCTTCCTTCCTTCCTTCCTTCCTTCCTTCCTTCCTTCCTTCCTTCCTTCCTTCCTTCCTTCCTTCCTTCCTTCCTTCCTTCCTTCCTTCCAAAACTTTGCTGCCACATTATTAATTGTAAAAAAATAAACCACTCATCATAAAGCATTTCAATAATGCTGAACTTCTGGTGAAGACTAGCAAATATCTTCATTTTACTCAACCACTTTAGACAAAATTCAGTTCAAGGCAGCCATCATGGTGCTAATAATGTGTATCGGGGACTACATTTTCTTTTTTCTTTTCCTTTTTTTTTTTTTTTTAATAAATGTTCATGTAAAAGAATATAAATCTTCAAGATATCCAAAGCTTAAAAGAAATCAAAATCACATACATAAGCTATTGTCAGGGGAGCCCTTTCACATGAAGTAATCAAGATTACAACAACAAACAAGCAAACAAACAAAAATAAAATAATCTTAGATTCCCCAGTGAAGCAGGTACAGAATTCTGGTTGGATGGCATAGATGATGCAGCATTCACACACGTTTAAGGATCCGACACTCCAACATGCAGCCACCGTGGGTGCCTTGATGAGTCTCACAACGAGCGGTAACCAGACACGAGCGCTGCTGTTCTGCTGCTGTCTGAACAACTGACCCTTTTGGAGATGAGACGGAGGCTGTCGTTTTGTCTGGGTCTTGATTAAGTTATGCAGGTTTTGGTTTAGCAAGGTCATAACTGGCAGTGTCTGCTGCCAGATAGCAGCCAGAGGAGGACCAGCTGAATTCCTACCACAGACCACAGTGATGGACTCAGACCAGAGGCACCACCACAGTCAGTCGAATCTTCCTGTTGACAAGAAGAAAATAAGTTATTTAACACTAGTTAAAATTACATATCCTGAATAGTTTTAGATTTAAATGTTTTGAACTATTCTTGAGGCACCCTTTTTGGTGTCATATATGTTATTTTGCCTAAAATGACAGCAAAATAATTCCTGGAAGTTTTTTCTGATTTTTTTACTCCATTAAGTGTACACATGGGAGGATTAAATACTTACAAGGCTTATTGCAGCTACTTATGAGCTAGACAGGATACTTACACAATCACACAAGAAATGGGATATAACTGGGGGCTGCAGTAAACCACACTTATATTCCTTGAAATTACATCAGTTTGGAGATTTTGAGTACCATTTTATTGTGAGGAAAGATGGCAGAACAGATAACTTTTCAAGATTAGCAAACAAACACCACAATATGTTCATGTCCATTTCATCAACATGATTGAACATTAAATATGCTCTGCCCTTGAAGAGATGATCAAAGACAATGAAAATCCTTTATCTGTCTCTGACGCTGTATTCAAGTATGAGAACCAGATTTTCTACTGGCTTTCTGCACAGATTTGATGCAGCCTGTAGAGAAGACACCCTTCAGTTTAAGGACTTGCTCTAAGCTGCACTGCTCTGTCATGCATCAGTGGACCTAACTATTCATTACATCACACAGCAATCACATCTCCTTTCCTCATTCCTCTTTACCACTAATTGCTGTTATTTGGTCTCACTTTGCCTATAATGCCTAATATCTTTCACATTGTGGACTTATTCATCAGTCTGGCCGAAGTACATTCCATACCTGCTCCGGAGTCTTTACACCTTCTTGTTTCTCAGGACTGATACAATCTATGTTTAGCTGCCTAAAACACCAGAACAATGTTCCAGCCATCCCCTGCACTGCTCTTTCCATTGAGTCCGAGATTTATGGGCAGCTCTGAACAATGGAAAAATTTGGTCTTCTTGTTTTCACTGCATTCTGTACCCATAGTATTAAAAGACACTGCATTTTCCAAGAGATCCCAAGCCTCCAAGAACAAAACAACAGTGTAGGTGGGAAGGGACTTCTGTATATCAGGAACAGGGGGAAATTCTTGAACAGGAGGAATATGTGCAGGGAAGGACAGGTTGCACCTTAATAGTAACATAGCCTGGCTTCTGGTACAGATATTAAAAGGAGTTTAGAACAGAAAGCAGAGGAAAGCCAACAAGCATGGAACAGCTCCTGGTTCAGACTAACATGCCACTGAGACATATGTAACTGATACTCTATGTGCCTCAGAAGAGGCTGGGGGTTAGGGAGGATAAAAAAGAACAATCAGGATAAATAAGGAAGGTTTAATAAAACACCTTTAATTTACTAGCACATCCTTAAAGAAAACTTGCAAGTGCTTTCACACCAAGGTTAGGAATGTAAAATTAAGATGGGGGAACGAACCATCCCAAAATACTACACATATCAGAAACCTGGTTGAAAGGAAATACTCACTAGTACGGAGCATTGTCAGGCAACCGACTTTGTAAGAGTGGCAGTGTAGGACAGAGAACAGAAGGGCAGTGTGTAAAGTATAATACAAAGTGTAATAGCATAAAAGTATTACATGGAAAAGAAAGTATGATGGCATCTTTGTGGGTAAGAAATTTCAGAGTTTAACAATAAAAAAGTAATACTAGGATTGCACTGCTGACCTCCTGATCGAAGTGACAGTATCAGTAATGCAATGTTATGTGAGATTATAGAAGTCACATGTAGAAAGGATTGATGCCTTATCAAAAAGTGATTTAGAGATCACATTTTTGGATATGATAAGTGCCTTTTGAAACAGTCATTTAGCCTTTAGTGATGCCTGGGGCCCTCTTCAAAATTATCAGTAGAGAACTGCTCTGTATAGCCTGAGTATAGCTCTAGTAGCTCTGTAAACCACAATACAACAGGATTGAGCTTTGTTGTGTGAGAGACTGGGACAAACAAATGCAAACCAAAATATATCAATTTGTAGAAAGGGAACTATATGAAAATTACAAAAAACATTTAAAACCCCCTCACAAAATACAACTCCAAAACCAAGAAAACACAAAGAACCCAGAACCTTAAACACACAGACACACACACTGACAGAAAGCACTAACAGAAGCAGCATCTCAAAAAGCCAGTCTCTTGCAAGGATCCAGAAGAATACTAAGAAATATTGTATTATATAACCAGGTAAAATGAATGTCACAATTAGAATAACCATCGTCCTATTCCCCATCCCCCCCTTCTCCCAAAAACCCAGTCCCAAAATGAATGAAGAAACACCAAACTCCTCCTCCACTGAAAAGAAAAACAGACAAAGAAACAAAACCCAAACCCACAAAAAAACACCACTACATGAAACAGCAAGGAAATTAAGCACACTGTCATAGGGAAAAAGTCAGAATTTAAGAAATTAAGTTTACTCAAATAGGCAAGAAAAGGAAAGCACATAAAAATGGCAGATTAGATATAATCTGGAATTTAGGAGGGCTAATCAAGAATTTTTGATGACCTCCCAGCAAAATATACTAAAAAACATAGTAAAAAGTTTTGAATAAATAAAAAGCCCAAAGTCAAATGGAGTTAGGGCAACTGCTTGATAACAGAGGTGTAAAGAAGGAACTTGGGGATTTCAGGGCATAGCAAAGGACTTTAATGAGTTCTTTGCCTCACTTTCAAGGGGTGGAGACTTTGATGAGAATCCCACCACATGCAATGTATTTTTTAAAGCAGAGTGGTTAGAGGAATCAGAATCAGTTTGGAATATATATACAGAAAATTACAAAATTTATTTTGTAATAATTAAAGACAAATTAGACTCAATATATCAGGAGGAATTATAGCATTCATCAACAGTCTCCTTCAGAAACTTGGATGTAAACCTAGCTCCCCTCAAACAAGATTCAAGTTCTCCAGAAGAACAAAAGAAAAAATATTCATTCTGTCCCAAAGCAAATAGCTCACATTAGCTGCCATTCTTTATCAACAGTAGCCATTTGCAGACATGTCTCTGTCATCTGTTACCTTTATAATTTAGTTCTATAATTTTGGCTTAGGTTTTATTTTTAGGTGATTGCACTCCAAAAGTTCAAAAGTCCTAAGGTTTGGGTTCAACAATTAAGTCAAAAGTGAACTCTACTGCACCTGATCTGGAGTAGGATGCTAGGGTTTGAATATGCACTGAATTTTCTGGTTTATTTAATTTGGCTCTGTCAGTTTTTGCATCTACGTTGTGTCTTGTCATGTAGCTTTACTTCTACTCCAGGCACCTAAAAATAACCCTGCTGCTTTTTCCTCACAGTCAGGACCATCAGGAATAGAATTATCAGTAATATTTTTTCTCACGTGAATTGAACAGTACTCAGTGTTACTCTTGGCATTTAAGATTCTTATCACTGAAACCAGTTAGAAGAGTAGTCTTTGAAGAAATAGTCTGAAATATGAGGTTTAAAATTTTCCAACAGAGGGCATATGTTTGTAGAATAAGTAAGAAGTCAACTGGAGGTCTAAACAAAATTGTGCGTAACAGGAAGGGGCAACGACTATGGATTCAAAGCAGATGGACCTCCACATATAGAGCCATACAGCAGTCACCTTGCATGTCATTTCTGCATTAGACCAAAGATTGGGTAAAATTATTTTGATCAGTTAATCCTCCTACTATATGTACTTGAAAAATGTCCATTCTGTTGCCGATTCTATTTGCTTTTGTCACAATTTATGGGCACTGCTTTAACATTCAGCAGTTACAATATGTAATATTCTTGTTGGATTGAAAAGAAATATTTCAGCATTTTTTGCTCTCTACCTAAGACTACACAGAGTTGTTTTTAACAGATTCACAACTTCACAACAGTGGACAATGTCTTGGAAGCCTCATGTAAGAGAGGCATCTTATATATTACAGAGTTAAACTGTACTAGACAAAAGTATACCAGGTTTATACACAAATGTCAAGGCTGATGAGATTTTAACCCCATATTGATCAAAGTCACATTAAATTTCTGAGGTTTGTAGACAAATTTACAGTGGTAAACCGGCAGTTTTGCCAAGAAAAATTTCTAAATATTATTTCTGGAATCAGTTACTTCTTTGTGTCCTAAGCCAAGACAAAAATAATAGTGGCAAAGAAGGTACAGTAAATCCTATCTAAATTACTTTTTCCTCCCCAGCATTGCATATTGTAATTTTCTTGTGTGCTTTAACTCTTGTGTAAATAACAAGAATTTTTTTTAAAAAAAGAAGAAAAAAAAATACAAGTGTGATTACATGCTCATTTACATAAATTCATAATACACTTCTATGGAAATTAGCAGAATCCCACCATTAATTTGGAAGCAGATTGCGTAAAACGTCATTTTTGAATGATCTTCAAAATGTTTTTGAAAACGCTTCCCTACTCCTGAGGTTTAAGAAAACTTCTCAACTATTTCCTCTAATGTTATTTTTGATATTTCTTGTGAAATTTCATTTAACAAACTACATAGCATCATTTTATCTTATATTTACCTCTGCCAGTGCAATTAGACATTGAACTAATATACCAAGCAACTTCACTGAAATTTTCCAGCCCGTTACATTTTTCACTACTACTTTAGTCACACAGAAACCCCAAAAAACCAACAGATCAGTTGGGGATGTCCTCTCTTTGTTGTCTTCAAAATAACATCCTGTATATTATTTCTTTTTGAAGAGAGAAAGAATTGGAAAATAAATTGGAAAGAATCCTCATCAGCCAGTTTCATTTCATCAGAAGTGTATCAGAAATTGCTTGCATTAATAAGTCACATGTCAAATTTCCTTTCATGCTTGAGGTAGAGAAGCATCCAATTAAAGTGTCATCTCCTTCATGTTATGCCTTACTATGATAACTCCAGAGAGGGTTATTTTACAACATCAAACACTGTGAAAATTATTCAGCACTTGCAGAATGGAAATTAGTGCTTTTATAAAACCATATATTCCTTGTCAAGCATCAAACCCACATACTCATTGCTATGTATCAACATTTCCTTGAAGGCAGTGCCAGTTCACAATTTAAAGATACACATGGATATATAAATATATATATATATATACACACACAGACACAAACATATCTAAGTCTTTAAACATACTTGTTGCTCCTTTAGTCTTACACTATAACTATTTAATTTAAGAAAACTTTGTCTCAAAACCATAATAATTTATCAGAACTCATTGTGCTACACTGACTATAAATAGGTAAAACAGCATTATCTGCCAAGAAGCTTCTGATCTGTTCTTTGATGTCAGCTGGTTATGTCAAAGTTTTACCTTTTGTAAGCTTGTTGTAAATGCTTCATAGTGCATGGAGAATACCTTTGCTTTTACTCAAGGGTCATTTCAAGTTCCCATGCCTCCTCTTTTATAAATTTTGTGTTACCCTTCTTTGTCTGGACTAGCACAAAACTGTCAAAGCTGGACACCTACCCACACATAGATCAGGGGTACAAGCCCATCCCATCAAAATGTAAACATTTGTCTGGGCTGCTAATTACCCACAAAGCTCCCCATGACATCCGTGGAAGCAGATGGAAAAAGGACACCCCCGGAAGGAGCTAAAAAGTTGTAGAATTCCTCTCTTTTTTATCAGGCATGGTAAACAAAAACAATGTGTTCGTACAAAGTAAAAGCAAGCTTTTCAAGGGTGTGATAAAGACTGTTTTGTTATCCTTGAAAAAAACCCAGCTTCTGTTAACTGAACCTGATCAGCTGGTTTGTATCTGTGTTGGCTTCAGTGATTTTAATAAAACTACGCAGATAAATGTCCAGTTAGAAGCCATTTTCAAAATCACAAAGTTATTAAGCACAGAATGGATGAAAAAAATTACATTTATAACTTTCTGTTGCCAAAAGTCTATCAGTTAAAATTATATTTCATAGGTTTCCAATTATTTTGGTTTGCCTTCTTGAGTAGAAAGACCACTTTGGACATAAAGAATTCAGCTCAAGGTGAGTCTCTGCTGCTTTATGTACATTGGACAGTAGATTTTTAATTAAAATAAGGTTACTCACAGAGCAAATTGCATGAGTAAGAACATGAGATGTTAATCTTCTAGATTTTAATGTGAAATACCACTGCCTTGGGGGAAGGGACTTTCACCCTTCCTTACAACCTTCAGCCATGGCTGTGCAAGTTTCTAGGTTCACTAGAAATTAGATAATTTAAATACAGAATAGGAAACTGTTACACAGGATTTGAAGCTTTTCTTTGCTGATGTTCAAGTAATATTTCTTGAACCTTTCTCGAAGTGTAAAGAGAATAGAAATTATTGAGAAAATGAGTTTTCTAAACTGTTACAATTTTCAATATTTTTCCACACTTAGTCCAAAAAATGACCTCGAAGTTTCCACTTCTGCCTCTCAATTGGCTGTACTTTGATAGATATGTTAGTATCTCCCTCTAGTGGTTTTCAGAGTAATAGTATTGATCAGAAACCCCTCCAGAGTACAAGGTCTTAAGTTTGATTTTCTTTAGATCAGCAGTTCTCTTGCATACATATCACGAGCACAGCAGTGCACACTCCCACACCATTAAATGCAACACAGTCGAAAATGCCAAGGCTTTTGTTATGAACCCCAGAGTCTGCACTAGGTCAACAGGCCAGACTTCATGTATCCATGTATCTCATTAGAAGGAGAAAAAGCACCTTCTGCTCTAATTAGGCAATGCATATGCTTAGGTTGCAAAATATTTAAAAAGTAAAATTATTAATTTACTGAATTCATAGTTATATCAAATTGATGCACACTATTACATTCCATCTAGCATTTGTGTTAATTTGAATGCAGTCAAAACTCCTTACTCTTCTCAATATCAACACTTACTCTTACACAGAGCACTCATCTTCACTATCCCTAAGTACAGATTCATTTTCATAGGTTTTCATAATCTCTCCTTATTTGTAACCTCTTCTTACTACTTTGTACCTTTGTTTGTTGCAGAAAACTTTATTCTTCTGTTTCATTTTAACAGGGACAAGGGAAAAACGTTTTGAAGGGAATGACACTGACTCAGCTGGTACGTGTGCAATCGCAAAGAGCCGGCCACATAAACCCAACAGGTTCCAGTGTCTTTGTATTTGCTATGGGAGAGGCCCTTCTGTTCTGTAATTGTGATTTATAAGGCTCCAAACAGGGTTTTTTCATATTTAATTTCCTTTAATATTGCAATAGTAATTTGCTCCAGATTGTTGCTTTTGGGACTCACTTCATTCTGTTTTCTCTTGTATACTAAGTAAGTAAAAAAGTCTGCTAATTTTTAAAGCCAAGAACAAACCAAAAAATTAGAGAAAGTAACTGACCATCCACACCACATGAAAACTTGCAGAAAAATGAAGATAGGAGCGGACATCATGGCAGAGGCACGACTCGTTGTGCATATAGGCTGATCCTATTAATAACGGGCAAAGTAGCAAGTAGAGGAAAGGAAAGAAAACACAGAAGAAAAAGACATACAAGATGAGATATCATGCAGATTGCTGGCAGTTAGCAGAGTTAATGTGAAAGCATTCACCCAAGAGCAAGAGATTCACAGTAAATTTTGCAAATAAACTTAACCAAAACAATCCACTGTTACGAAAGACATGATTTACACACTGATTAGCACATCAGGCTAGTGAGCGAGAGTTGTACTTTCACACACAATCATATCAGGATAATTTGGAATATCTACAATGGCCAAAAAGATTTCAGGTGATTTTTCAACTTTGTTTAACCTTTGTTGTCCAGTAAGACTTCCCTTTTAAAATAAAATTTGGTTACAAGAAAAATGCATTTCATGCCAGATATCTGGGCTTTTTTAACACTGCAGTAATTGTGGCTCATTAAAGAAGAGCAAAGAATATACTGTAAGAAAACCTGGTATACAATGGTTAAAGCCAATTAACTGCACTAGTTTTAGAAAATCTTTCCTTTGCAGAAATAGGATGAAGCATTGCAAATGCATTTAAAAAATATTTCTTTTATATAATTGCAGGTACTTCCCTGTTCATTACTTTTTTGTCTTGAAATTTAGTATGAAGAATTTGAATTCAACATATTCTCTTTCATGCAGTATTTTGAAAGGTAAGACATGGAATATATTCAAAATGGTACAGTTATAATTTTTCTCCTTCTAAACTGTAATGTATACAATACAGGGTGTATGAGACAGCATAATTTTGCTGATTTCATTAAGGCAATGCACCTTTATACCTATTGAGAATGTGACCTAACATGAATACGCATTTGCAGAATTTCTAAGAGGAACAACATACTAAACCAGATATAAATAAGATTAAATAATATTTGGAAACACTAATACAAAAATCCTACTTCTAAGCTAGGATCATCATCTAGTTGTGGAAGCCATGGAAGAACTGAATTTCACAGCAACATCAGTTTTATGCTCAATGCTGGGCATTTTTTTTAGAGGGAGGCGTGTGTGAAAGTGCAATGGTTACAGGAAAAGCAGGTAAGAAAGCAGCTGCTAATTCTATGTTGACCATGGGATACTTGAAATAAAGTGGCTATGGTCTAGAGTGGACAGTAAGTTTAATGATAGATAGGTTGCCAGGTACCAAGGTATATCTAAACACTCTTCTTAAACAGTTCTACAATTGTTTTTAAACATAGTCCTAAAGTCTTACAAGTTCAATCTTACCTGCTTGGCTTCATCGAAACAGACATCAGGACCCTTTCTATATCTTGGTTGTTTGACCATTTCACAAGGATTTGGCCCTTCATCTGTTTCTCCGGTTAAGGAGCATGGCTGTTCTTTGCGCATATCACATTCTGCTTTTACATTTGTGGGAGAAGTTTTATACTAATTCAGAAAGCACTGAAATAAGCAATAGTCACAGCTTCTTGTTTAAATTGAAGAAAACCAAATCAACCCTCTAGGTAAATAAAAATCGAGTACTCCTTTTTTATACACTGCCTGAATCTAGAAAACAAACATTTTAAATAGTGCCGATTGGTTATAGCATATGTTACCATTGAGTTATTCTGCTAAAATGAAGATACACAATAATAGTGAGAAAGCCTGTTTGGAAAAATAATGCTTTATACAGGCTGAAAATTGCAGTGAAGGCCTATAAGAACTACTGGGTTTATTTTGTGTCCAAATATATTACCTCAAATATCATAGACAACATCATCCCATTGTAGGCTTTGATAGTAGATGACAGAAAACCTAATCATATCTCATCAGCATTTCAGTGGTGAAGGGAGACAGAGAAAATGCTGTCCAGACTAACAGCAGAACAGCAGGATAGAAAAGAGAGCAGTGACATGCTATTAATTAGCTAACTCTAAACATAAGGTAATGCTTTAGCTTATGTCTCTGAAGACTGTAACTACTGATGTTTAAGTGTAAAGACTGTATTTCACATTTGCCACAGGCTAATGAGGGACACAAGTCTTTGCAGCACAGGTATGATAAAGGGCAAAACTGTCTTCTGTAGAAACCTGCTCACACTGCCATTCAGCATGTTAAGCTTTTTTTTTTATTATTCCACTGTTGGTAATACTCACATTAAAGCTAAGCTAGAATGTTTTAAAGAACTCAAGCACCAAAACTTTACTTATCTTAGAAGCTTTAAGTTATACTTGAAGCATTCCTATTCATGCACAAGTGTAGAGAACTATGGCAGCTTTGTTGCAATGAGTGGAGATGCCCAATGAGAAGGTAAAATGGAATTATTTCTACACATCTACATCTGTCTTCATTCAGATGTTATCAAACTCGCCTCTCCTTTCTTCTGCCGAGGCCCAGCTGAAAGGGAAGTTGAAACATAGAAATATTCTAAAAGATCATGTGCACAAGCAAAGCTGTACCAGCCAGAAGGAAGCAGGGTCTAATAATAACCATCTGAATAACACCCAAAGGTCATTCTGTCTGCTTGTGCGATGTTACGCTACATCTGCATTTCACAGTGTACCTTAGTTATAGGGAAGAGAGAGTAGCTTAGTACTGCATAGTTGGAACAAAAATAAAATAGTCCATTTAGTCAATATAAGCCCACCCAGTGGCTCTGGCTGCCATTTGAGGTCATTTGCTGCTTTCTAGAAGGCCTGAGCCCCTTGGGGCAATGCAAATCATGTGCCTATTTCCCATCAAATGGTCTTCATCTTCTCTAGCAAGTGCTGTCTATACATTCAAACAGAGGCAACAGTTAATCAAACTGTCATGGACTGGAGCCAATTAGAATATTAGGCTGTGTTTACATAGTCCTCTGATGACATGGATATTGCTTCCACCCCAATGTAACTTCCTTTTCAGCCCAAGCATAGATGGAATTCCAGTTTTATTAATGTGGCAATGAATGCATTGCTTGTGCCAAAGAAACATAGTCATATCCACCACCATCTGATTTTATTTCAGGAATGGGAGAGACTGTCTCCACTAGCTTCCTGACATAGACAAAGGTATTACACATTGTTTTCCATATTCTGTCATAATAACCCAATATGATTTCATTTACCACCTCTGGCATGCTGTCCTCAAGAGTATATAGCAGAGAAAAGCTGAGGTGAATTTCTCCTGGCCTAGAATACGTATATGTTGGTTTCATGTATTTCCATCACCATCACCTATAGCGAACATCTACTGCAGTGAACAGGCTAAAGGCACAGAGATTGGCATGAGGATAGCTGTAAATTCAAACCTTTTACATGCTTTTATTTTAATGCACGTGTTGCAAGGACTCTGCTTAGCATTTATACCAATTATATCTCCAGCTAGCTTTGAAGAATTCCAGTGCTGGCAGCTGGATAAACTCTAGCCTTTGATGGTTAAAGCAGTTTCCATAAGAAGTAAGCTGTTGGCACTGAGCACACACTAAAGTGCTTCCATGACTTCATCTTAGTTTTTCAGGCATCACGACAGCATCCCAACTTTTCATGACCAAACACTCTTATCTTGGTGTTGCCCTTTTTTTTGTTATTTCTCTAGACAGTCATATCTTTGTCTTTCTCAAAAGCTGGACAAACCCAAGACTCTCAGGCTGTCCTTGCCTGTCTTGTGCTCCAGATGCCAACCACCTTGGTGGCCCTTCACTGGGGTTCCTCCACTATGTCTGTGTGGTACCGGGGTCTCCAAACTGTACACAGCACTCACTAGTGGTCTCACTAGTGCTGAAGGGATAGGATGGATCAACTATCCCAACCTGCTGACTACATTCTTGCTAATATAGCCCAGGATACAACTGGTTCTCTTTATTCCAAGGCACAGTGCCCACTGATGTTCAACTTCTCGTCCATCATGATCCTCAAGTCTATTTTTGCAAAACTGTTTCTAGCAACTCTGCCTCCAGCCTATCCAGCTGCATGTCATTATTCTGTCCTGGATCCAAGACCTTGCATCTGTCTTTGGGAAACTTCATTAAGTTCCTGTGAGCCCATTTCTGTTTAGGTCCTCACAAATAACAACTTTGCTCTCTACCTCAATGACTGCTGTCTCAGATGGTAAGTGATATCATCCACAAATCTCTGCTCCTTAAAGTACTCCAATGGCAACCACTCTAATAATATGTACATAAACAAGAGATTTTTTTTCCCAAATATATTCCAGTAGATCATAGCCAAAAATCAATCCACACTACTAAATTATTTGAATTTAAAGGATACCCGGCTTCTCTGCTTGCATCAGCGGCTTTGGGTCACAGGAGCGGCACAGCAGTTGGCTGTCACTAATAATGAATACTAGATTGGTGTTTGAAATCTTCTCTGCATGATAAAGTCTGGGGGAAAAAAACCCAACAAAATCCTATGTTTAAATGAAGCAAGGAAATCCATATTTGAGAAGGAAACACAGTATTGGAATAAAAGTAATCTAAATTCACGTATTCAGTCTGCCTGCTACTGTTGATCTTTTCCATTAACAAACAGCAAGAAACATTTCTAATAAATTTTATCTTTTAAACATTTCCATGGTTCCTCCTTTCAACTAGACTTATTAGTGGAAAAAAATGGAAAAGGCCATGAAATTACTTCAACTGAGTTAACAGCTAGCTTGGTACTGCTACAACAGTAGCTGTACTGAGAAATAAAATCAGTTCAGCATCGATTCTTTACCTAACAACACTGGAAATCCCCCCAAACACAAAAGAAACAAAAACCAAAATGCAACACATAAATCTGTCTGTAAGAAGGATGAAAAAAGATTTTTAATGTATGTATGCTGTGTATTGGTTGTATAATAGTATTTTTATGCACATACCATTCCAAAAAAAGGCCTTTACATTAGTAGGGTCATTTTCATTTTATAAATAATTGAATGGAAAGTGGTATATTTTTAAGCTACAGATACTACACTTAATGCCTGAGATAATAAAGGTAAGGATATTTCTGGTTGTTTTAACCAGCATAAATTGTCCTTTCATACTAATTTCCACACTGTGGCACTATTTTTGAAATAATGATGCATTATGATTTCATTAGTCTTTCAAAAAAAACAAAGAACTCTTCTGAAAACTTTCCAAATTAAAACAAGCCAACAACCCACAATCAAAAAAACAAACCGAAACACCCAGCTTAACAAGTTCTCTGCACAACCAGGTACCTCACAAACACATACCAGCAACATGGAGGTGGAAGTATAGAAGTGGGAAAAAAAAATGGCTATGTGTTTTGGTTGTGTTAATAATTTTCTAGTGTCCTCTGTCTTTCTGTTCTGGCTTGACGTATTGTCTTAAGGAGTTTGTAATCTGACTGTTCATTTTAATTTCAGACATTTTCAGAAATTCCTAATCTTAAAGGTCTTCTCCAACCAAAATAATTCTACGATTCTATGTATGAAAACTTTCAATTTAGCAGGCTTCTGTATGAAACAGAGAATTAGGTTTAAGTTGCTGTTTCTGAAGTATTCAGTTTTTGTAACATAACATTAAACATCATGTCAAATAGGCTCATGGCCCCTGAAGAGTAATTAATTTAATCACAAAACAACATAGTTTGCTTAATAAGAACCACAGCTCTTAAACCATAAGCACTACTGACTAGAAGGTAAATTTTAAGATAGATTCAATTATCTTCTTGGCCATCAAAAATTCTAATAAATAACCAGAACAGAGAAGAAAAAAACAACTCTTCTAGACACTGCAGAAAGCCTTTAAATTAATGTAATCAATTAGAAGAAAACAAATTGTAACAGAGAAAGAAAACAAAACAATTTTGATGGAGATTTACAGACTATAAAATAAAAAATTGACTAAAATATTTCTATAATTCTCCAGTTATTACAATAAAAATTCGTTCTAAACAAATACAAAGAAAATGCAACTTATAATTTTACTGCCTTTATACTTTTTTTTGTTTGCTTTGTAGGTTTAGTGTAATTAATCCAAAACATTTTTTTATTCTTATAATAGTGTCTTTTGTAAAATAAATACATATAAAAAGGTTATTATTGATATTGAAGAAAATTTACCTGGAGCAGTTTATACAGTCTACAATCCCACCAAAGGATTTATCATCATTTTCAAAGAAATACTGAGTCTGCTCAGTGATACAACTTGTTTTAGACAGGGCAGCACTGAAATCTTCATCTTCCATATCAGCTGACAGAAAGAAGAAAACAAGTAAGTAAACAATGACATTTTTAAGTCACAGGTGCAATGGGGAGATCCAAATATGGCCCCCAGCCTAGATTCTTACCTTCTACTTCACTCAAAGTTGACTCTTTTAACATTCTCTTGACTTACCTGCCTCAAGGAAACGTGGAAAAGTCAAGCTCAAAAACAGCTGCTGTAAGATAGACCTGAACACAGAAAGACAACATATATTTGTGAAAGGCTTTTGGTCATCTTTGTATTTTACTGGGTCCTTAAACACTACCCAAATCAAACTAAGTAACAACAGAATCATCATGGCTAATTAAGATTTTGCCAGTTATTAAACCCAGATTTCTTTAAATCCTACAGTTTGACTCTGGTTTTAATTTCACACTTTCTCACAGGTATTGTTTCATATTAATATTTTATTCTACTGCTGAGATTTCCTATAATTTGTGCCCAAGACTCACATAATGGAAATGTTATTCCGCCATTCAGGTCCCCCAGATTATACCTCTGTGAGAGACGGAAGAGGCATGTTGATATTCCTCTAACACTTAAACCAACCACAAATCCCTTTGAAAATGCTCCTGAATTGGATACTTTACACTGATAAAGGCTCATTATATTGCTGAGAAGATGAACACTGTAATATTTACAAGTATATTATAAAAATTATTACTCTAGTGGTTGCCTTTTACATCATCTCTATTGCTGCTCTTCAAGTATGGAACATATTTTTCTCCTGGATACTTCCAAAGCACTCAGGCTTAAAGAGCTCCATTTATTTAATTATTTTTTTTTTTCCCACTCATGATCATATTTTTTTCCTTTTTATATACTTAAAACAAGTATCAGCTTGCCACATACACAAACCCCTTCTCCTCTACCTACTTGTCAAAACAGGAATTGCAACAGTTAGGTTCCTTGACTCTCTCATATGCGTCAACCTTCTCAAATTACAGTTTCCTGACATAATGTTTTAGGTTTGCTTTTACCTACAAATAGGGCCTGATCTCTTCTCATCTCGATCTGCACTAACTCCTGCTATGCAGAGAGAAGGGATTGTATAATTTCATTCAACTTCTAGGATTCCATCTTTTTTTTCTCCTTATCCAACACGATCCATGTGTAAAGAAACTGAATCTGCCTGTCTCCTTTCCAGTGGAGGCATTGCCTGTAGGAGCTCAGGATCCAAAACCACAGCTTTGTGCCTTGAATCATTAGATGGACAGTGCACCAACCATCATGGATGAATGCCATTCAGCAGTGATGCAATTTGCTGACAGAAAATAGTAATCTTTCATGAGAATTCAATAGAATTTACAGAGAACTGAGTGAAAAAAAGAAGCCTGGGAAAACTAAAATCTTCTGCATTAAAAGAGCATGAAGGAGAAACCATACGTACCCTCTTAACTAAATGCTGATGTATCCCATATAAATTTTGAATATTATCTCTCAGGTCTTTATCCCACATTGTAGCCTGAAACACTATAGTTTTCCTTAGTAACATGATTTCCCTTCTGTCTCTGCATTTGCTTTCACCAGGTGCCTCACTGAATCCATTTTTGGTCAGCCCTTTTCTCTCCGCTTGCTTAATGGCTTTCTTTGCCTGCTTCTGACCTAGATTCCATTAAAAAACATGTCCACAGAAAGTACTTTCATGTGGTGCTTTCAAGTTAAACATCACACAAAATAAACCTCAGGTCTAAATTGAGTCCAGACCACTGAGTCTGATTTGAACACTGATAAACTAGAGTTTCTCTGTCTGAGATGATCTCAAGTTTCTCTTCTGGATTATTGCCCATCTCCAGTTTTTGAGGTTTGTTGTTGTCCAAGAAAACTGAAATTTTAGCTGTAGCTGTTAACAAAATGTAACCAACAATAAAAAACAACATACAATATTCTTAGTGCTATCCATGGGAAAATTATTATATGTTTGTTCAGCTGCTGTATATTTTAACTCTTAGCTTCATAAAGTCAGCAATTTATTCCAGTGTGATACTTATTGTAAAAAATCATAATGAAACTTCAGAAAAAGGAACAGACAGTCTTCCTATACTTATCCCAATGTAGTGCTGATGTAGGGGTGTAGCAGCTGGTAATTCAGTAGCTGCTAGGGGTGTCTATCTACATGGCTCTGAACTAGGTAAAATTATTTCTCTGGCTATTATAAATAATGCACAAATCAACATAAAATTTAAAAAAAGCTTCTAAATTGATTCTTAGTTTTAAAATATTTCCAGTCTTGTGATTGTGAAAGATACACCTAATTACTAGTGCAGTCCTACCTATCTCAAGGTCAACCCCAAAACTACACAACCGCTCAAATATACCAACTTTTCCTCAGCTATAGAAAATTCTAGAACACATGACTATAAAATTATCCAAATGGCTTTATTTTATTTATATTTTATTCTTTGAAATAGTTCAGTAGTGCTTTTCACAAAGACCTAA
This sequence comes from Apus apus, assembly GCF_020740795.1. NCBI lineage: Eukaryota > Metazoa > Chordata > Aves > Apodiformes > Apodidae > Apus > Apus apus. Next base: position 195,659,836 of record NC_067282.1, read on the forward strand.
AAAATAATTATCATGAGAACCTTTAGCAGTTCAGTAACATTAGGTAACATACTGGCTATCCTAAAATCTGAAGCAAGACTTCTTTACATTTTTTTTTAATAGAGAAACTTCTTGGTTTTTTGTAAAATGATTCACTGAAGAGCAAAAATTGATTTTCTTAAGATATCTTGTTAAAAAAATGGGTGGATGATCTTCTGAAATAGTGAATAAAGTGATCAATAATTCTAAATGTAATAATTTAATCTGAACCTTTACACCTGCCAATCAGACGCAGATCATTAATCCAACTCTTCTTCCTGAAGCTGAATTTGTAGAGTCAAAACACACAATCACAAAACCTGGCAAGAGTAGTTTGGCATTCCACTATTGACAGAACACTGAATTTTCCAAGGAGTTTGGAACTAAGAATTCTGGCCAATAAGAAAATGCCGGTTTGGAGCAGTTTAGAGGGGTGGGAAGAGACCAATACAGTCTCAAACTACTGAACATTTGTATTTTGAATATAGTGATGTCTGACACACTTGCACTTACCAGGCAGCTGCCGAAGCCCACCATCCTAGATGCAAAATATCTGTTATCGTAGGCTGGGAAAAAAAGAAGAGCGATTATGCTATTTCTATAAAAACCTGCACAGGTTTAAGACAATGTTAGTCACTGCACAAGGGGCTACTGACCACATAAGCAGAACGAAGTCCAGCTCCTTGCTTTGGTTCTTCTTCAGGATCACAGACTGATTGATAGTCATACGACTTGTTAAAGGCATATAGGGACATGTTAATCAGGTTTCGCATCAGGCCAGGATCAATTTCACCAAAAAATCTTCCAATCTGATGAGGGAGAATATATGGAGATTAGTAAAGTATTTCCAAATGTTTTTCTCATTCCAAAAATAAACAGTTAAAATAATTTTTTTTCTCCACTACTTTTTCCTCTACACAACTCAGCTGGTTGTGCTGCTAACATATTTATTTATTTGTTTGACTTATTTCTCTCCCAAAAGGTTGGGTGGAGGAGTCCAGTTAGACAGTAACCATTAAATGCTCTATTGAATGAGACCATCCTGCCTGGGGAAGAGCAAGAGGTATAGGGGAAAGAAGGTGTGTGGATTCCATAGTACTTGCTCTCAACATCGTAGGTCCAACAGCAGCCTACCTGCCTAAGGGTGGAGCACAAAGAACCCAACTTGGTAGTTGGTATCTTGTACCAAAAAAAGACCATGAAAAAGACGAATAAAATAACTTGGATTTCTAATACAGCTAAATTTTTGAGATTTGGAAATGCTATTCTTAGGATAAATTGAAAGCAAAATGTTTGTTGTTTTTTTGTTGTTTGTTTGTTTTCCTAGAACTTCTTCCCATTGTGTTTCATGTTCTGTCCTTAAGAATATACATACCTGCTGTGTATATTCATCCCGATTTGACATCAAAAGAAATCCACCATCGTCAAGGATAACACAGTCCACATGCTATGATAAGAAAGTAAAATATGTTTTGCAAAAAGCATTTCTCAAGAGAACACTTTGTAAGAAGCTATTTTTTATTCAACACTTCAGAAGGATCTTCAGATCTGTGTGGCTCAGGCTCAATCACAACCCCATAGCCAAGGGCCAATGTTAAACTATAATAAGTAGCATTATCAGTATTATAAAAGTTTGTGCAGATGAAAGGCTTATTTGTGGCTTAATTTCATAAAAGTTGTTTTGTAAATCCTATTTGCTCAATACTTTGTTAGCTCTAAGAGTGCTATATCATTATTAAATCTGATTATAACTGAATCTCAACTCATAATAAGGGGCTACAACTTCACGTGCTTCAGCCATGCTTAAAGTCCTTTTCCATTTGTAGCTTTTAAAGGTTGAAGTCTCAAGGACAGGCTCTCAGCTTGCTAGTCACACTTGTTTTCACTAGCCAAGGACTGTAGTGGGTTTCTTCCAGGTGTCAGGTGCAGGAATGGGAAGCCTACTGGTTCCCTATGCTTTGCACTTCATAAAAGATCCTCACAATCAGAGATTGGAAAGATAGAAGTGAGGCCAAATAGATAACCTCCCAGGGTACGCTTTTTGCTCTAACTCCTGCATTTAATCACATTCACACTCCACAAAACAGCTCAAGAAAGACCAGAGCAAAGAAAGCTTTTAAGCACATGGCAGAATCTGATACTGTGATTACCCCTGAAGCTGGGCTCCCCTGATTGCTGGCAGAGCTATGGGATCCCCAAAGCCTGAATTAGCTGGAAACAGAGGAAAGGACGATGACTAATGACTGTTGGAAGGGTACATCACATATTCTGGTGCTTTTCAGTTTGCAATTACCCTTCCCTAAGGTACTTCTTCTAGTGTTCTTTGTTACTTTTTTTTTTTTTTTATTATTGCCTTTTCTCAGGAAAAGTATAATAGATATTCTGAGGATAATTCCTCAGAACAAAAGGAACCTCTTGCTCTGAAAATTGCTATTAAATTTTTATCACATTTTTCTTCACATCATTGTCTTATTGCTCTTACTCTATTTTTTTTTTCCTCTACTTCTCAAAATCTCATTGCAACAATTCTTGTAACAACTACTTCACTTGACTTTTATACACTCTTTCACCCCCTCCCTTCCTAATCTTTCTCAAGTCACAAATTACTGTTTTCTGCAAAATTAACCCTCAAATAATAATAATAATAATAATAATAATAATAATAATAATAATAATAATAATAATAGATTGCCTTAGATAAACCTAGAAAGAATGAGTGAATTTTCATAATCTATGAGATATTAATAAATTGAACATATTCTTACCATACTGTTTCTCTCACAGCCACAGATTTCACTGTTGCACTAAAAACCAGAAATACAGTAGTCTTCACAGAAGTGTTTAAAAAACTCTGTATTTTTCAATTATATTAAACAATCATGACAAGGACAAGTGATTTAATATTCCATTTCTGTACATCAATCAAAATTAATTTTCAGTGTATGCTGGTTATTACAAGGATCTCTGTGAACAACCTGTATTCACTAATTAACAACAGCTCTACTGTCTTTCATAAAGACTCTGATACATCTCCCTTTTTAAGAATACTCAATATATTAAGAGATAAATAGTTTAGAGGACATGTCAGAATGTTAGTACTGGGACTATAGAGTAAAACAGAAAGAATACATACACTGCCCTGTGTTTGGGGTATGGAAAGAAAACCCAGAAAACACACTGCCAAGCAGCTCTTTTGATCATGAAATGCTTCACCAGTCTCAAAGCATGGGTATTCCCATATGATCAAGGAAACCACCACCTCCAGTTAGTTTTCATGGCTTTGACTACTAACACACTTCTCTTTTTTTCTTGCAACGTATACAGACACATATAACTGTCTCTCTCCTTGCATTGTGCCACGATGTTTAAAAACTAATGGGTAATTCTGCAATATAAATCCTTACCATTCACTCTTACCCATCCTGCACAGTAAATAAAAATAGATTCAACTTTTTTCTGTTTGTGTGTGTGTGTGTGTGTTTGTTTGTTTAAAAAACAATTATTTTGCAGATTTTATCAATTGCTACAGCATAATCTTAGGAGGGAGCCTACTGGCTGGAAGATGTCCTTTGTCTTTATCCATGTTCTATAATTATGAAAGCAAGACACATACAAAACACTGCCTGTTTCAACATAGATTCATTTTGTGCATTTGGGTGATTTAAATACCACAACTACTTGGCAACTACACATCAGTGTGACTCTGGCACACAGAGCTATTAGACCTATTTGCATCTGAAGCTTTGAGAAATGCAAATAAAGTTCAAAAAAGACTTGGTCAATTGCTTACCAGGCTCTTGATTGTGGTTTTTGTGAAATTTTCCATCCAGCCGGTTGCGTCAATTTTTATTCCAACAACTAACAAGAAATACATGAAAGTATTTTTTAGTAAAATGAAAAAAAAAAAAAAAAAAAAGGTAACTGCAGAATCCTTAAAAAAAGGGGAAAACTATAATAACATCTAAATTATTAAACTGGAAAAGGATAAAAATATGAGCTTTGCTCAGTTGTCTGACCACCAACATCCTTCATGAGACTAATAAATTAGGCACTCTTACTCAAACACAGCCAGATCCTTGGCTAGATTTCTACTAGCAAGATTAAAACTGTCTCAGAGAAAAGAATGTTATATAAAGTTAAGTTCCTTTGAAATCTCAATTAAATTTCTAATTCTTTGTTGAGTAACAAACAAATAACTAAAGCATTTCAAGTTTCAGCACCACTCTATCTTACCTGCTGGTTTCAGAAGCTTCCCATTAATTGTTATTTCCACAGCCTTGCTTACCATAATACCTGTTTCATAGCTATTGGCACCACTTTCTGAATGCCAAGATGAGGGGAAATGAAGAAAAAAAAGAAATTAGGGCAATATAAAAGCCTCTTCCTCTGAAACAAGCAATGATTATTCAAATACCCAGAATGATTTTTTAAAAATCTTCATTCAAAAGCTGTACCATGCATTTGTCACCTGTAATAGCTCAGATCACCAACATCTGGATGACTAAGGAATACTTATGTTTACTTTTCTTCTTCATTCACTTTTTGTACACAGTTTCACTGCTTCATAAAGTTACTGTAGCCTTTTTTTTTTTTTTTTTTTTTTCTTTTCTGCAAACAGAGCCATGAATAGCTTAACACATGTGAGCAGCTCTGTAAAAACCAGGATCAGAGCCAAAGATTTTATCCTGCTGTCATCTGTGTATTTTTCAGTGCAGGGTATACTGACACCACTCACTAACCAACAATTACTTCTGTGATGGACTTCAGCTTGTTTTCAACACTGCTTAGTATGAAAAAGCAAGTTAAAGTACATTCCCTGGAGCTCTTTAAGGAACAACAAAGGCTTCAGGGAATGTAGTTAATTACCTTGTTAATATTTTATTGAGAAAAGATGCAATAAATAAGTATGAAATAACAGCAATAAAAGATCCCATATGTTCAAGAGAGGAGCATGTCATTTGTGGTAGCATCTGCTTTCAGATGAGTTTTGCAAGGCTAATCCTGGTCACATCAGTCATGAGCACTTACTATTGTGCATATATAGTTTTTAAATACCACAGTATTTCAGACAAACTGTTTTTGGTGAATAATAGCATTTTGTGATAGAATTCAAAAGCAAAGCTTAAACTAAGCAGCAGTGGAGTGGACACAGTGGAGTGGACACTTATACCTGCTCCCCCAAGTCAGGTTTGGTGCTGAAGTATATAGAACTCAGCTCAAATACGGCTTTTTAGGTGCTGTTATTGTCCCTGGGTGCAATTTTCTCTTGCTTCCTTTTAAAATAATTTTGCCAAAGCATCTCTGTTCAACAGTGTTTCAGTATAATAAATGAACACCAGTACTCTGCATGTTTTCAGATTTGCTCATTGTGAACATACACAGGGCCACCAGAGTCAATGACAAATTATGCTGTCCCTTGTTTAGTGCCCTCATAGCTACCTTTTCCTGAATAATGGGTGACATCCTAATTTTTTTTTTTTTCCTTAAGAAGTGTCCTACTTGCATCCTTTGTCAGTGACCTCAACTGGTATTAGAAACTTCCACAAGTATACTTACATTGGACTAGCTAGCTCTGACATTTCAAAATGGTGATGACTTACTGTTGTAGTATGGAGCTGTGAAAATATAGTTGTCATTATCTAAACTCCGTTTATAGAAGCTGACTTCATATGTTTCAGCATTTTCCATCCAATCTTCTCCTGCCCTAATCATAAAAAAATAGTGATTAAAAAAAGATAGTTAGAGTCTCGTTAAAGCTATGCTGCAGGATTTTTCCTTAATGTTTCACAGCTGGAAATATTATGAGATTCATTCATATAGTCCTCAGACTTCGTCAGCTTCCACTAGTTAACTGCCAGATGTAATTATTTAAAAAATCTTTGGGGAAAAAAAAATAACAAAAAAATAGCATTCTTGGAACAACACAAACCATATATAATATTTTTTAGATATATTGAGACAAATAGTTACAACAAAATATAAATAAACCTTTATAAAACATGCTGTCTCTTGAGAAATCATCCTGAAAGACTTTCACAGAATCACACAGCATCACTCTGATTGGAAAAGACCTTTTAAGATCATCGAGTCCAACCATTAACCTAACTCTACTAAGTTCAGTGCTTAAACCATGTTCCTAAGCCCCACATGTGTATGTCTCTTAAACACCTCCAGGGATAGAGACTCAACCACCTCCCTGAGCAGCCTATTCTAGTGCTTAATTACCCTTTCAATTACGAAATTGTTCCCAATAGCCCATGTAAATATCCCCTGGCACAACTTGAGCCCATTTCCTCTTGTTCTGTCACTTACTTGGGAGAAGAGACCAACTCCCACCTTGCTACAGCCAACTTCCCGGTAGTTGTAGAGAGTGAGGTCTCCTCTCCTTACAGAGGTAATTCCTTTATCTCTCCCTCCCCCAAACCTATGACCTAACACCACCCCATAGGTTAGGCGATGGCACTAAGTGCCACTTCCAGTCTTTCCTTAAACACTTCCAGGATGGTGACTCCACCACTTCCCTGGGCAGTCCATTCTATTCCAATGTCTGATCATTCATAACACCAAAACAAAACAGAAACTGATTTTAGGAGTGAAAATCATAGGCATTTTCCCATCTTGGAGAAACACTGAAGAATCTAAGCAAACAGATTGATTTGCCATTTGCCAGTATATCTGTACTGATGCCCCCATTATTCTCAGTCACTGATGGGGGTACCTAGTTTATTACATGATCACTTCCATGTTCCCTTTTTCCACTCTAGTAATGATACATTTTTCTCTTGAAGTCCATGGACCATTTGGTCTGCTCTTAGTCATCTAAAAAAGAAATCACCTACTGCTTTACAGTATTTGCAACCTGCCAGCCTGCCAAAGAAACAAGTACTTGGGAGTAATTAGGGATTAGAATGGCCCCACTACTACTGCAAGGGTAGAAGACATCCCATTAATTTCATATCTATCAGTACAGATTAAACTATAGAAGTTGTTTTCATTCAATACATCCATTAGGTACCATTCTACACTTTCCAGTTTCAAAATGGTCATATTCTACTATTTTAGAATAATCTTACCTTTTTGGGAACACTCTAGTAATTCCACCATCAGTAACAACAAATTGCGCAACAACACCATCACTGTAAACAAAAATAAGATTCAAAATTGACTGAAATTCTCACAGGTTCCTATGTCACGGGTTGCTACTTCAGTGCATAAATGAATTAAATACCTATCCTGTGTAAACATTAATATATCTGTATATATACACACGTATATTATTTTGTTATCAAACTTTGAAAAACGACAGCCAAGAAAAAGCATACTTACAGAGACAGCTTACTCCAATAATTTTGGGCAAGTTCATTTGTAAATCCTGCATCCAGCAAAACTCTAATGACCATATCTGTATTACCTACCAAAAAGAGTTAAGACAGTAATCTGAAACCACATGACATGGGGTTTCATTAAGTAGCTAAAATGAAATTCTAAGTTACCAAGATGCTGCAGCCCCAAAATTTCTATCAGACATAGTGTCTAACTCAAAATTACATCAAGTACTTACTGTTAAATAGACTTCTCTGAAACTGTTGATTTCATTTAAGCTGTTTCTTCACTGCATTCTAAAAAACCTTTGTGTCATAGGAATAAGCAAGGTGACGAAGGTAAAGGTCCCAGCTTTGCAAAGTCCCCATGTTAAATTTGGATATTAAACTATTTTTCAAGCATGCTTTCATTTAAATACTTTTTATCTCAGGTGATGCAATGAAACAACACAATGCTTAGTTATGCTTGCTCTTACATACTACAAAAATGGAGAGGATTCAACTTCAATATAATATATTTTTATGTCCTAGTCTCTCAAAAAAACTGTATTTGCTAACTGAAAATGGGTACAGGGAACTAAACTAATTTGGAATTAGTATCTTAGGTGGATATGCCATTTTAAAATATCTTTGAAAAGATGGTTTGAAGTCAGGTTATCTCAAGCATCTTTATCGGCACCAATTTGCAAGAGAAAGTTCTACAAATGATCAACAGCAAGCATATAGTTTAATGCAGATTTACTATGGAAAGTAAAACAAGGCTAAATTGGAGCTGAATAATGTAAAGGGAAAATCTGGCTCTTGGTATTCAATGACACACAATTAATCAATGTAAGAACCATGACCAGAACCTGCACCTCTGAATTCTGCCAAATCCCATTTGATCAGCCTTGCTGAGGAGTCTAAAAACTCCTTCTGGGGAAAAGTAAACCCCCCAACTTTTCTTCACTTTTGCTTAGAGAGCCATGACTAGCTCTGTGCTTTCCCCTAAGGCTTGTATTCCAGAAAAATCATAGTAACCTTTTTTTTAAAAAAAAAATGTCCTAATTCAACCTGTTTTTACAAAACAGATCAACAGGGACATGTATTGGGGTGCTGAAAAGCTTAACAAGCTTTAGAAAAAAGGCTTTTTCATAAAATCACTGAAGCCTGAATGTGTGAGAATGCTATGCCCAGAGCCAGCAGCTCTGATTCACCAGCAAGAAGCACTGTTCTCATACAATCTTAATACAGTAATTTCATTCTCATTAGATATATTTACATGGCTTCACTAGATAAACCTGTCAAACTGCCTCAAATGACACAGACTCACCATCCCTGTTTTCATGATTTGCATGCCTGCTGCCATGGTACAGTATCTAATATAAGTTAGGGTAGTGTTTTAAAAATATTTCTTCATCTGGAAGTAATGACAAAATCTCACATGATGAAATTCGGATGGACTTGCTGCATATCCATTTTTCTAGAAATTCAATTGATCTTCTATCTGAATGTAAATATCAAAATGTGTCTCTCAGAGTGATATTTATCTCTGCTGATATAGACTCCTAATATTTTAATGGATGCATTTTTAATTTAGGATCCCCTTGTACTGCATGCACCTCCACAAAGTGAGACTCACTCAACTTCGATAAAGCAGATGTTAAGGATAAGTAGGCTATTACTGTCTAGTAAGTAACTGCTCTTACTGTCCCCTTAGTAGTGACAGAGGCAGTTGGTGTCTCCCTGGCTAACTTCAAAAAGTTTAAAGTTGGATGGGGTGGATAAAAATAGAACAGAACTAAAACTTATAGTATATACATTATTTAGATTTGGGGATTTTATTAGTTATTCATTTTTAAAAGCATTTTTAGCTGAGATAATGTCCATTCCCACTGTTTCCTCTAGTCAACATACTTCACTTATTCAGGAGACAATTTTTAAGGTACTTCATTATTAGCAAAAAAAAGAAGGAATAAAGTGAATTTTGTTGTGGATTTCAAAATGAAATCTAGCAATAATTTTGGCATACTTACTAAGCCCCAGTGCATACTACAGTATCACAAAATGTATCCTCAATACTAGCTTATGTAACTAGTGAATATTAAGCTAGAATTTGCATTTATTAACTGGTTTAAGGAATGCTTTCATGTCCAAGATTGAGTCAAGGGACCAAATAAAATATCAGTCAGTCAATGACGTGTCAATGGGAAAGATCACCCTATTAAACTCAACAACAAATACCCACACATGCACAAAAAATAGCCTTTTGTCAGAAGGTCTCTCATCTAAGTGCACCCTCCTTTAGTTACATGGTCTAGCAGAGAGATTCTTATTGATCTGCAGTGCCTGCCAACAGCATAGTAAAAAGACTTGAGGAATGCAAGACAATTTTTATTCCAACTGCTTATAAATTATTCATAATACTAAACAGACTTGTACACATAAACAAATAAATCCAAACACTGAATTTTTCATGAGAACTAGACTTTAATACATTACTGATAGTTCATTCAGACAAATAACTGCCCATTTATTGTGGAAGGAGTTTAAGGCTCAGTTTCAACAAGTGAGCACCTTCCCAAAGCCCAGTGCTCACCACTGCAGCAGTCACATGAATCTGGAGTCTTAAGCAACTAAAGCCCAAGGGAGATCTCTTTAACAAATTTGTGAATCAGCTACAGAAATTCCTTATCTTTTATTCTGGTTATTGATTATATTGGTTCTCAGCTCCTTTACTTCACTTGCTTAGAAAAGCTGACAAGAAAGCAGCCTGACGATTGCATTACAAGATTTTGAAGTTTATTTGAGACTTACTTTGGTTCAGTGTACTAAAAAACCCTGGTACTTGTTTGCTGCTAGAACATGATGCTGAAGGGAAACATGGAAAACACTGGATACATAATGCCCTGTAAACATTCTCAAATGAACCCAAAAAAATGCAAGCTAATTTTACAATGTCTACCTTGGGTTGCAAAATCCAACACTAGATGCATTTCTACAGAAAAAAAAAAAAAATCAGTGAAAACAAAACAAGACAAAACACCAATTGTGCATGAAAGCTGTCCTTTGATAATTTCCCATTTATGAGTAAATATTTTCCTAAAGAACAATGTCAGTGATTTGAGAAGAATACTTACAGGATGGACTGTTTGGAGTATTTCTGTCAATAAATTCATTGAAATTTAATAGAAATTCAGTATTGTTTTCTGATTTTTTTACATCATTACAGTATTCCCTGGAAAACAAGAAAACATTGCTCTTCTCAGGTATGCTTTCTATGCTACTAATGCAAACAAATATGGCTTAGCAATTTTGAAGTCCAACCAACTGTGCAACTACAATGAGGTTGCTGGCAATAGTATATCAACTGACTACCATGGTCAATACAGAATGTTAAGCATATTGAATAAATAGTTCAGGCATCTACAGGAAACAAAGTGCCTGCTTAAATCTGAATGATAAGAAAACTGCATGTATGAGACAGGGCACAGATTCTCAGGAAAAGCACTCAGGATGAGGAGATCATAGAGTCTGTAAACTAAACAAGAAAATGCCCAGTGAATTTAGACTGCTCCTGGGTTAAACTGAACTGGAAAGTACATGGACTGCTGTTTAAAACATAGCCACTCAATTAAGGCCAGTTTTATGGGATGAGATCCTATCCTCTGAGAAGTATTAAAGGTAATTTTAATAAGGTACACAGCACATATACATATGAACACTCTCTGTTCTGACATATGCAAAACAGATAAAGAGTAAACTACTGTCCTTTACATAATATAATGAAATAAAGCAATTTATCATTGGGCAACTCATGGAATACAAGCAGGCATAATAAAAGTTACTGGGCATTTTGAAGGCAAATATTAGATGGTGACTGACATTAAACAACTTTAATTAAAATTAGAGAGTATTCAGCAGTAAAGCAGGGAGCTCTCTTTTTAAATAAGCTTTTTATATTAGATTAATTTTACGAACAAATTAAGTCTGCTCAAGTATTTCACATGAATAAGCTACCTTATTACCCCTTCTGTACTTTACCATGATCTTGAAAGACTACAGGCAGAATTTGCCTTATTATACCTACATTCAAATTCAAGAGAGCTCCATATCAAATAGACTTTGTTCATGTACATCAGTCTAACAACTAGGGGCTTGCTGGAAACTGCTAATTGGTACAATTGATTACCAATAGCTTCAGCCCTTTAGAAAAATTAATTAAACAGTTAAGCAGTAAATACATTTAAAGACTGAAGACTATGTTTTACATACAAATCAATCTCAAACAGTGTAAATTTCAAAGGATACAGAAATTTATTGGCTAAATAAGAAGTGCAACAATTCTTAACCCATCTTGATGGTAGAGTATTTCCTTAATTTATCATAACTAGCTTTTAAAGGAACTTAAGTTTAAGAACTATTTATCATACCATGTTTCCCTTGCAAACATACATTTACAAGGGCAACAAGGGCTATGCAATTTCACATGAAAAGGCTTAACGAATTTTCAATGACTCAGTGATTTTCTGTGTTTAGTGAACAAAAAAAATTAATTCATGCTTAAGTGACAGACAACTTTGAAACACTATCTTGAAGTTGGACACTTCAAGAAATTGGTGCCAATTTTACAAATAAGAAGTTAAGGTACACCACTGTAAAATCTTAAAAGACACATCACAAGAAATGAACAGACATTTAAGATTTCAATTGAAAACATCAATAAATGATGACATCTCAGATTATACAGCTCTCTTCAATTAATATAAAAAAGAATCAGAGCCTGAAGATGCTATTTACACTCTAGCAAGTAGAAAAGACTGATCTTGTAAAATATGCATTTAATAACTGCTCTTTCACTTAACATTTTTTACTAGACTTAAATGTATTGGTCAAGTCTGTATTTTGCAAATGTCATTAATCTGATCAGATGCCTATTTACTGCTGAAATAATATTGTAATACTTTAATTTAATAATTTAATAAATAATTACTGGGAAATTAACTAACCTTGGTGCTATAAAGGTATAGCCAGCTTCATCAAAATGATCAGGCTTCAGGGTTTCTGAATCTACAAAGATGAAGAGTAAATATCAAGTAAGGAAACTAGGCTTTTTGCCGTCATTTTTCTTTCAAAAATATTTTACTATCTTTCTCATGCATCCATGAATTTAGAAATAAATTTTTCTTTTTATACACTTTCCTCCTAAAATGCAGTATACTAGTCAGTATTTCTCAGTATAGGAAGAAAATACTTTATTATATACAACATACACCTGGCAACAATAATATATCTAACTAACTTAGAGAAGACATTTCATTAGCATGAAAACACATGAAATGCTTTCAGTAAAATTACAATCTGATACAAATAAATATTTGGGATACTGGGTTGCTAGAATATGAAGGAAAACGTTTCTATTATTTTTCTGGAATATAGTTTAAAAACTCATCCATATAAGAACCACTTTAAGTGCTGTTGAAAATAATGGCTTTAAAAGCTGGTGTCACTGAACACCAGTAGGACCAGACAAAGAAGGATTAAGAGACTAGCAAGTTATTGAAATGTGCATGTAAACAGAAAAACACGTTTTTTTTCTTTTTTTCTTTTTTTTTTTTTTATTGCTATGGTACAAAATGATAATGGGAAAAATCCTGAGATGAGGGATACAGAGGAGAATATCCAGTAGGAACAGAAATATAAGTGAAAAATATCAACTGCAGTAAACAGAAGGAAATCAAGCAACAAGAATATACTTGCCCTTTTTGATTGCCACTATCCATCAGAAAGAGAAAGCAGGGAAACAGAAAAAAACAGGGTAAAGCAAAAGGGGTCACAAACCAATATTTTATTCAAACAGCCCCTTGAATAAAAATATTGTGCATAGATAGATCAAAGGTTCAATTTACATACAGCTGTAGTCTGGAAAAAAGACACCTTTCAAGACTGAAGAATATGTCCTTGTCAATTACTTCTCAAGTACCTTCTAACTACTGTGTCTATTTCAGGGGTCTGTTTGGCAGGTTATATTGATATAAGTGCAAAACCAGATGATCTAATCCATCAAGAGAACCATATCAACTCACTAAAACTTTAATTTTAAGCTATTACTACTTGACAAGTTACAAATTACATCACTGATTATTAAAACCATGCCATATTCTGCTTCACAGGCAGCAGGCAATGGCAGACAACAGTGCTTTTCTCTAAACTAGCAGCACCTATGCCTGTCAGAGAGATTCACAGGGTTTTTTCTAACTTTTTGTTTAACTGCATATTTGTTCGAGTTTATTGTAACACTTGGATAAATTTAAAAGTCTGTGACAGGTTCTGTTTTGTCTACAGTAAAGCTACACCTAATCAGCAAAAAGTTTTTGAATACTCACAAGTATAATTTCCAACTATCTCTTCAGAATCTGTAAATGGCTTGAAATTAGTCTAATTCAAAAAATATATTCCAAACATCCACTAAAACTATTTTTAAAGTGTAAAATAAGCTGCAAGCCAAACCAAACAGTGCTTTTGCATTATTCTATTTCTACCGGCAGTAGAGGCAACTTGTTAAATTTGACACTGTACCTACTGTAAAAATAACAAAAATTTGCTTTACCACTTGGTCTGTTTCATTACATTTAGCTATTAGAATGAAGGAATTAGTATCCAGACCCTTAAAATGACAGCAACAGAGGATACACAAAGCAATGATTCTACATGTACAGAGCAAAGGGGTAAGGGATTGTCAGTGGAACTGGGGGACCTGCACATATTCTATCTTTATAGAATATTTCTTGTACCTGGGATGTTTTAATGGGTTAGAATCATTGCTTCAGATTCTGGGTACATAATGATAACATCAGTGAATTCCACAAAATTTATGAATATTAAACATTGCTTTTTTAAGTGAATCTGAGACTTGGCAATACTAGACAAAGCCAGGGAACCTCCACAGTACTTACATCTGGCTTGAGTTATTGGTTCTTCTATTTTAGCTTTAATGTAATAAAAGCTGTATGATGGTAACACCAATGCCAAACTGCAACAGAAAAAAGACAAGTAAAGCAATTAAGTTATTTGTAGCAGCCCTCCAGTTTCAGCTTTTATCTGTTTTGAAAGCAATTAACAAGTTTGGAAGTTGGATTATCACAAGACAAGATATTCATATAGTGACATCCCAGGCTCACACTTTCTAATAGATACAAGAAGGCTCATGCTGGTCTTGAAGTTCCCTTGTTTTATTTTCATTCTTATTTAAACATTTCACCATAAATGCACTTCTTAATGGATAAAAAAGGGATTTCCAAACAATTGCAAATAATAAAATATATTATTTCTTATATCTAACAAATTTAGCATCCCAATGCAACATATGTCAAAGTGATCAGTGACAGTAAATAAAACACATATAGTAAGTACTGCATTGACTTGCAGGCGTCATATAATGACAGACTCTCCTTTTACTAACAACTACCATTATTTCTTAGGGAATGTATCTGGCAGTACTTGAACTCACATCACGTTCAACATGCAAAATATGTTCTTGAATCATGCAGTCACAACTAGAAGAAATTTGAACATGATTATGTAATAAAATTTTAAGATTTGCAAAGCATTTGCAATGTGCTTTTTTTTAGATTATACTTATTTTTGTTCAATAAAAAAGAAAGTCTTTTTTTGCCACTAAATTCAATCCCTGTGTAGAAGAGTTCAGTTATCAAAAGGCATATAAAAGACAGAAGGAATGAGTAATCATTACATAGGTATCATCTCCTGCTTCACATTCTTAATATTTGCTCTCAGATTTCATGACTGTGGAACTGCAACAATTCCTAACGGGTAGCCACAAAAAGTAACATTAAAAAGTTGTACAATTGAGCCATAAGTGAGATGACCTTTAATGATACATTTGCCATTTAAACAGAATGTGAGGGAGGTTGCTGAATATTTTGTGATAGCCACCTACCAGTTCTCCTCTAGGGAAATGAGTAGCAGTTTACCTGCCATTAACAGTTACTGCTAGCAGAAATTGCTAATTAAAATCTATAATTTTATGCTTAATAGGTTTTCTGCAATGTGACTCCATGGATTTATTGCTGTATCTCATGCCAGGTACGTCAGTAAGAATTAAGAAGTCATATAAATCAAATTTATTACTTTACTGATTGTTAGACAGCATAGTCTGATAAAAAAAAAAAAAAATTCCTTACAGAATATAAAGATAGAGGTTGTTGAACAGAAAAACGTGATGCTGAATAAAAGATAAACATTTACATTCTCTTGTTAAAACTGAGTTGCTTGGTTTTGCATACAAATTCATGTTTGCATTCTCCTTGGCTGTACTCCTGTGCAGAACGTAACAGAAAATGGGAACCAGTTTGGCTGAGGATTACTGTAACTCACCACAATAAAAATATTGTTTTGATAAAAATTTCACCTGATACTTGTACCATCTACTTTTAACCAGAGTACTGTAACTCTTCTGGGACTTGATAAACCTTAACTCATTTTGGATAATGTCAAGTTTCTACATTCCTTCTGATGTAATAGAGCTGTGTGCTGTAATGAGCTTGAAATAACATACACACCAACTTGCATTCAAAGGGAAATGTGCTTTTACGCATTACTTCATTATTCCTGCTGCTATTCACCATATTATTTTCATATTCAATGTAGTATCAGTGTTAATTCATTAAAACATGTCAAAATAGACAGGGATTTCGGAGATGATCAGTAGCATGGTTCCTGCCTTTAAGATCTGACACGAAGGCTAGCAAAGTAATGATCTCTCAGTAACTGTGGCTGAAAAAGATATGCACCTAACATGCAACATTTTTTTATTAGAATAAAATACAGCAACTTCCTTTTTAATCTGCATATCAAAACAAGAACATGGAGACAATGCAAAGAAAATATGAAATAAGGGGAGGAATCTAAGAGGAAGTGTGCAGTAAGAAACAAAGTATGGTGTGATACACGGAGTAGGAGAAAAAGTATTATTATTAACATAAATCATAACATGCCTTTTTTCATTCACAACAAAATACACTAGTGATAAATCTGAACAGTTGGATGGAAGACTGAGGTTCTTGTTCTTAAACAGAGCAAAAATTTGGAGTTGTAAAGCAACTCTGCAAATCCCAAATACTTGGACACAAAATGATCTGGTCTTGACTTAGCTAGTGTAGAAAATGTAACACTAAGATATTAACCAAAGGGAAAAAAATGGGCATTTAACTACACAAAAGAAACCAGGGAACAGAAATGAGTTACCTGTAATCAGTGCCATTCACAGCAGTCCATGTATAGGTTCTGTTTCCTTTATCAATATATCTCTACAAGGAGATATTGGTGAAAAAATAAATTATTAACTTTGAAGCTTCAATAAATGTGCCTTTTTTGTGAGGAATAAAGTGTACAATCAAGTGCAAATATGTTTGAATTCTATTAATTATTTTGCTAAAAGCATTAACTGAGCTACAACTCCTTTCTCAAACATTTTCCAAACTTATATTACACAAAAGAATCACCTGTATCCCTTTTATTGAACATTAATGCAATGTAAATTTAAGTAAAATCATACAAGTATGACCAAACATTTTCCATTTTAAATTCATTAGCCAGGCAAATGTAAACATTTTTCTTTGTGATTTAAATTTGATAAAAGATGTTATCTTCTTCATGGACTATTTTGCAATTAAATTTTGAAAACAAAATCTCTAATTTATACAAAGACTTTATAGGCAACTCTTTAACAACAAAAACACAGTGCCTATGCTTTCAGGTCACATTATCATTGAATAAATGCAGTTAAATTTAAGTCGTATCTACAGACACAGCCACGTAGTCCTGACTGTATAAGTACTCTGTGCTAAACTTATATGTGTTTCTAATCTCAGTAGGAGGTTTTTGAAGTTGTGAAAAATTTAACACAGAAGTAAATTACTGGTTTTAAATAACACATTAGAATAAGCTTTACCATTAATTTTCTTTTGGTATGAAAAATGATGTGATAGACACAGTCTCACAGTTCCCCATTGATTTAATAATTTTGTGTACCTGGCTGAAATAACTTCTTTCTCAGTTTTCCACTTTGAAAACTTCAAGTTTATGCCAGCTACAATGTATTATTATTTTACAGTCAGGCATTTGTAACTATGCCAGCAATGAAGTCTGTGCAGTTGTTGCACTGCAACATCCGTGGTATGTGGTATGTGTCTACCTGTGGTACCTGGGACCCCCATTCTTTCTTTCTCTGTGGTAAAACAGAAACGTGAAAATGAATGTGGTTATGCAAATGAGGTGTCTTTGTTGACATTTATAATTTGAAACCTTCTCATTATCAGCATTTTGAGGGCCTTCTGATCTGTGCTCAGGGGAATCTGCTCAATGTGAAGCTCCAAATTCACTCTGCAATATTCCAGGCAGTGGTCAAATTAATCTACCCCCAGCTGCCACAGACTGAGAGATGGGAAAAAATCATCAAGCATTCTAATAATAAATATTAAATAAGGACAACAGCAAAGCCACAAGGAGAAGCTGAGTCTGCATTAATGACAATTAGCTCTGATAAACTTAATATTCATACCTAAAATAGCTTTTAATAACACCACTCATCAATACAGATTAGGGGTTAGCCTGCTAGAATGCAGCTCCATGGAGAAGAACCTTTGAGTCCTGGTGGACAAGTTATCCATGGGACAGCAATATGCCCTTCCATCCAAGAAGGCCAAAGGTATCCTTGGGTGCATTAAGAAGAGTGTGTTCAGCAGGTCATCCTCCCCCTCTACTCTGCCCTAGTGAGACCACATCTGAATTATTGTGTCCAGTTCTGGGCTCTGCAGTTCAAGAGGGACAGGGATTTACTTGAGAAAGTCCAACTGAGAGCTATGAGGATGATTAACAGACTGGAACATCTGTCTTATGAGGAAAGGCTGAGACACCTGGGTCTGTTTAGTCTAGAGCAGACTGAGAAGGGATCTTTTTAAAGTTTACAAATATCTGAAGGGTGGGTATCAAGAAGAGTGGGTCAGTCTCTTTTAAGCGGTGCCCTGTGATGGGACAAGGGGAAACAGCATCAAGTTAGCACACAGGAAGTTCCAATTCAACATGAGGAAAAACTTCTTTACTCTGGGGGTGACAGAGCACTGGAGCAGGCTGCCCAGAGAGGTTGTGGAGTCTCCTTCTCTGGAGACTTTCAAGACCTGTCTGGATGCATTTCTGTGTGACCTGCCCTAGGTGATCATGCTCTGGCACGGGATGTTGGACTTGATGATCTCCAGAGGTCCCTTCCAACCCTTAAGATTCTTTGATTCTATGATTCTGTGTTTATCTGGCTGCTGCTTTTCAGCACGACATGACTGTAAATAATTTAACAGTAATTTTGAAAATAAAATTAAAAAAAAATATATCATAAATGCATGTTTCAGTGCATAATGGCCTGATACAGTTTATGTTTAAGTTAAGGAGATAACTGATGAGATTCCTATCCAAGCCTATTTATAGTTAATAATGTTCCTATGCTATTCAGCTCAAGAATAAGCCAGCAGTTGAGCCTAGTACTGGAAGCCCCTCCAAATCAGGCGCCGTGCCATGTGTTGCACACCATCTACATTGGCAACAGAAACCAGTGCCCAAGGGGGGAGGGAAGGAAGAGAAGAACTGGGCTCTTATTGTATCCTGTTGCTACCAGCACTGTGAACGTGCTTGAAAGCAAATGGGATGAAATCTGCCTTCAGAGATAATCCAGGAGATCACAAGTCCTCATACATCTGCTCCCATTTACCTTTGCCTACTTCATTACTGAGTGCTCTGAGACCATTTTTTCCCAGCTGGTCACTGCCGAAGAACCTACACACATTATTGCAGTTTTTGTGACCGTTCAGTTGTCACTACTGCCCACCCCAGCCACCCGAATGTGGCAATGCTTTTGTTCCTATGGCATCTTCTCTGTTAGCTGGAAAGCCCCTGAGGCCTTGGGAGACTCCAGCACACCCCACCCAAGCTTGCTAGGAGTCCAGTCTCTATGCCATAGTATGAGGTCATTTCCCCAGACACTGCTGGGGCCAGCTGCAATACAAAAGGAAAGCAATGCGAACTTCAACCAAAAAGCAAAACAAAAAGAACATCAATTTTAAGCCTCGAGACTGCAACTGTCAGTTCAGAGCAACTGACCACATCAGCCCTTTTTACAAGAAAATATATGAAGCTATTAAGTCCTAAGTGATGCATGGCTCATGCATGGCCCATGGTCTGAAGCAGCTTTATTCTGGCTTTAGCAGCCTGGAGCTGGGAGGGTGCAATGGCTTGAAGCAGTCACCATTGCCAGCCATCTCTGGCTGCTTCCTTCTTCTCTCTGACAGATCCAAGAAGAGGAAGAAATCTTAGGCCATGATGCAAGGGGAAGGTGAGGGAAACTAATTTCATTGGGCAATTGAAGTATCTGGGACCAAAAGGCTTGGGATATTAAAATAAAGATTGTGGTCTCGGGTGTTTATAACTCATGCACTCAGGGACACCAAACCCCCCCCCCACACTCCTCCCTCCCACCTCCCACTCCTCCCACCCCCTCCCCCCCTCCTCGGATGCTGCAGCTGACTCCAGCATTTACAAGTGTAAATGCTTCCCCTCCCTCCTTCTCTGGGCAAACAGTTGCATGACCAACAGTTTCATGTCTGTTTTACCACACAGCCTTAGAAATGTATGCACAGTCTGAGATCTCTTTAACAACTTTGCCATGAAGACAATACATTGTATAACCCCAGTAGTGTTACTGTACTTTTTTAACCTTCTCACCACCAGGCCTCTTCACCCACAGGCTAGGAAAGACACTCCTTAAACAAGTCTGAACATGTCCCAATGAGTCACTCCTTTCAGGAGGAGCTTATATCAAATGCAAACTCCAGCAGGAATTTGGACTCTCCAACAGTGGGTCAAGAACGACCCAGTCTTCCTTCAGAATAGGAAGACAGGCTGGTGACTTCCCAGATAGGATGGGCCTCTGACACAGGTGGGGCAGATGTAAGAAAGAGATTTCTAATGATGATGAGAAGTGTGAAACACTGGCACAGGTTACCCTGAGAGGTGGCAGATGCCCCATCCCAGGAAACATTCAAGATTAGGTTGGACTGGGCTCTGAGTAGCCTTACCTAGTGTCCCTGCTCATTGAAGGGATAGTTGGACTAGATGACTTTTCAAGGTCCCTTCAATCCCAAACTATTCTATGATTCTAAGTGTGTTCCTACAGGTCTATTGCAGAACCAACCGACAATGATATTGTGAAATCACAGCATGGATGAACGATCAAGACACGTTTCAGAAAATTCAGCTCCATCTTTTCAGCCTCATCTACCAAGACAACATATGACTGATAAGTCATTACATTAGCTATCTTCAAGCTGGTTTACAATTAGAGCTTTTTAAATTAGAGGTTTTAAATTAGAGATTTTTTAAAAAAATCTGTTTCAGAACTGTAATTGTGGGGCACACTCTGGGCAGAACTTCACCTTCAGCACACCAGTCATTATTTCTTCTCATTAAGGTCCCCAAGAAGTAAAGCATCCATGTAAGGATCCATATCAAATTTGAGTATTTCCTATTGCTGGGAAACAGTATCAATCTTTATCAGGAATGACCAATTTGGGCAAGAAAATAAAGAACTCAACAAGCTGTTCAGAAAGGACAAATACATGATATAACTGTAAGATGAATTTGCTTATTCCAAATAATCTTCATTTATGGCACATAAATGTTATATTTTTTCCCCCACTACTTTCTGACAGTTCAACCACAATATAAACTACTAAACCCATCCTCACACACATCCACAAGCAAATTAAGTACTTTGCTTTGGGATTCATACACAAAAGTAGGCTGGGTCCATTTCCTGGTGAACAGAGCATAAGACCTCATCAACAACTGTCTGATTAATGATGTTGCAAAGAAACTAAGAAACAAAACAATTCTTCTTTTCATAAGAACATAATTTCTTTTACTATAAGCCAGTAAAACTAGCAAATCTAGAGGGAAAAATACAAACTGACATTACAAAATTAATATCTTTTCACCATTTCACAGTAATTTTCTAGTTTTGTTTGTTCCTACGAATGTAACTGCCGTGTTCCTATCTTACCTCATCTTGGGACTTGACCAGAGTTTCAAATGTTTTTTCTCCACTTTCTCCATCTATCATTTTTTTGCGAATCTATTAGCAAGAAAGAAAGAGGAAAAAAAAAAAAAAAAGAACTAGATGTTACATAGAACACAAACTTTTCAGTGATTTGAAATATTTCATAGAAACACAGAAAATTACTATGTAAAAGTCATAGCTCTTAAAAAAATAGTTAAGTTTGCAATTTTCACATTTTTCTAATTAAAAATTGTTTTTTCCAAATATGTACTGAATCAGTAGAGTTACGAAGCAACAATTCTGGTATGTTTGCATAGCAACACCATCCCATAAAATCCTTGGTGTTGAGCAGCAGAGAGTATGAATTCTGTGTGGAAGACAGGGAGTTTTGTCTAGCATTCCTCATGCTTCCAAGCACATCTGTGTGATTCTGGTAGCAGCAGTGATGCACCAAAATAACTTTATACCGGTTTGAGAGCAATTTCTCTCTGAAGCAGTTTCAAAGAAACTTAGAGTGGAGTTTAACAGATATTGGTAGTATCATTATGAAAGATCAGTATCAAATGAAGTGAAAAAATATGCTAAAAAATATAAAACGTTATAAAAACCCTGCATTTGCTTTCACAAAACTGACAAACTATTTTTTAAAATTCTGATTTCTGATTGTATTACAAAATTAGTAACCGAAAAATATTCAGAAGAATTAATTTATTGATAACACTTAACTTTATTTCTCAGTTCTCTCTCCACAGCAGTAAGTTTACATTAAAAAGAGATAGGAAAATACTTTAAAAATATTTCAGATAAAGTTAATAACGTATTAAAAAGTGTTATAATAAAAACATTTTACAAGCTCCATCCCCAGAAATTGCCAATTATGAGGAAGAATTCTTTAAATAGCAATCATGATATCTTTCAAAAGGGGAGGATATAATGC